>NC_091016.1:28780853-29448710 GCF_041296385.1 Aphelocoma coerulescens
GATCAATAAGGACCAGAAATACAGAGATGCTTGACTGTTGTCTCATGATGACCCACCCACCTATGTGGCTGAGGCTGTATTCCAGTGACTTGCCCCAACACCTGTCAAAATGCATCTCGTGCTTTTTGCACCTCTTTATTAAGAAGTGCTAATGCTCTGTTTGCTGGTATGTGCTGTGGTTTCTTTATGCCTAAAAATATATTCTTCAGTGACAGAACCAAGTTCCTGCTTATTTCAGAGAACACTGTCCTAATTGGGGGTTTAAAGTGTGTTGGAGCTGCCAGGGAAATAATTACTTTGATCTTGAATGGAAAGGTGATGTTATTGTTGAAGCAGCAGGGTAGAAGTAGATTAAATTTGCAGCATGCAAGTCACTTAATTTTTGTCTCAGTCTACAGAAATGTGGCTTTTGTCTTGTTCACAAGTGGAACAGATGTTGGGTGTTCTTGGACTGGGGGCATGTTTTTGTGTGTTTGGTTAGTTGGAGCCTCTTTTATTTGTACCATAGAAATTCCAACAATTGCAAGTTGAGAGCATGTTTGGAAATTGAACCACTGTTTTAACTACACAGCTGAGTGAAGATGTGGAGCGAGTATCTGAAAACCCAACAGAGGAAACAGAAGGAGAGATGGAAGTTCATGAAGATTCCAGCTCTGTTATTTTACCAGGTGAGAACTATTGACCCAGAAATTACTGATTTTTAGGGCCTGTTAGCTGCTGCTGTGTGTGGCTTTGGTTGTTTTGGTTTTCTTATTTTATTGCACTTCTGAAAGCAAGCAAAACACTAAATTACAAACACTAAATTACTTATTTTATGTGAGTCAGTACTGAGGGAAAGCCAAGGAGGTTTTCCAAGGACTAATAGGAGAATATTTCTTTGTCATGAACTGTGCTCAGTCAAAACAGGTTCAGAGCATCTGACTCTGAGAGAGCTTAGTATGTCATCTTCCTTTATGTTGAGTATTACCCGAGTGGCAGTGGGTTGCAGGCAGAGTCTGTGTGAGATTTACATGAGCAAGATGCAATATTGAATAGACAAGCTTTTAAACAGACTCTTCATTAAACTGCTTTTGGAGAGCGTGGAGCAGTGTTAAATGGGCTTATTGCAGCCCAGGTGTAGGCACTGAGGTTAGCCAGCCTGAAAGGAGTATGGCCTAAATGCCTTTCAGCTGTTCAAGACATTTGTTTCAGCAGTGCAATTTTATGCATATTAATGTCTTGGCTGCCATCTCCTGGCATGTAACTTGCCCGTGGACCTTTGTGAGTGGCTTTGTGTGCAACAGGGTTTACCAGAAGGTTCATGTTCGCTGTAGGGAGGAACAAACACCAAACTGTGCTATTAGAGTTGGAGAGCAGTGTGTGGCATGGCCTGAGAGGGCCTGACTCATTCAATGACACCACACAGAACAGTCAGCAGGGAGCATGGCTGCTTATTTCCTTTCTTATGTTGAGTTTTAGTGCTCCTTATGTGTTTTCAGCTGTGTATTGCTCATGACCAAGATGTGATGCGTAACTCAAGAGTACAGGAACCTTTATCCTTAGAAGTATTGCCCAGAGAATGAGGTTTGAAGGAAAGGAGACTGGGAGAATTGGGTCAGTCTTTTTCTAGTTGTAATTGGAATCTTCTATGAAAGCCTTTAACATGCACAAGGAGTTATGAAGTAGAGTGAAGTCACTTTAGTGACTTCTGCCATGGTGGAGATGCACTGCAGAGAGCTGAGCATGAGCATTAGAATATTAAATCACTCCTCTGATGCCTGTGCTGAGTGTGTGACAGAATCGCTTCGGACTGAAATGGAGGGAAAGGAGTTGTTTTTTCCAGAAACAAAGAATTGACCATCAACAGAATTTCTTGTGAACTTCAAACTTTGTTTCTGAGTTGTCCTTGAAAATAAACCTCACTTCCTGCCTGCAGTGGCCTAAAGCAGAGTGCCAAATTCCAGCATGTGAAAAGGAGGCACAGTCTTAGGATGATTATACCTCATACTTGAGAAGGAAGCATCTGCCTGACTGATCATAAAAACCAGAATTAGCTGTGTTTTTTTAAATCAAGCTGAGTTTGAGGCTTACTTTCCCCTCACATGATTGATCTTTAAAGGAAAATTCAGCACCAATATCTGTATTTTAAAGTCCCAATCCATATTCTGTTTGGTTCCAGATGGTGAACTGGGTACCACTACCCCTTCTTTGCGTTTCAGCAAGACCTGCCTAAAGAATGTTTTTTCAGTAATTCTCCTGTTTATTTATCTGCTGCTCATGGCTGTAGCTGTGTTCCTTGTCTACCAAACCATCAGTGACTTCAGAGAGAAGCTCAAGCACCCAGTGATGTCTGTCACTTACAAGGAAGTGTCCTTGTATGATGCACCTGGTAAGAGCAGTAACAAACAAAATTGGTTCTCATTCACGTTCTCCTTGGATTGTTTGAAATTTTTGATGTTCATTCTCCAGGGCCCAGAGTGCATATGTTACTTTAATTTCCTCTCTTTTTAATCTAAAGTTGTGTTGACTTTGCACAGAAATGTTAACATTGTAGAGGAGATTTTTGGGAGCTTTCATGCCACTAACATGAATGGCAGAAGCTGTGGAGAATTATGCAACATTTGATAGATAAGAAGTGTTTTCAGACTGTAGAATGAGTCCTCTTTTAGGGGAGAAAGATAATTCCTTTTGGAAATATTCCCCAAACTGTATCATTCAAATAGGGTAACACACAGGAGATGTATCAGAAGCTCAGTGCTGCACTGGGCAGTGAGATGCCGTTCACACTAAAGAGGGTGAATTTCTCAAACCAACCACAAGATAACCACAATGCCACTTCCTACTTCCATCCTGCCTTGTTTACAACATGGTATTATGTCAGTAGGCAATGAAAATGTGATGTGACTGCAGGGAACAATGTTGGCATAAAAATGCAGTGTGGCAGCAGAAACTGTTGCAGTTTGCAGGAGGAATGGCTCCACAGGAACATTTTTGAATAGTGAGTTCTGTTGTTATTATTCTTTTTAATTGTCCAGTAGCTGCTCATAAGTAGAGCCATGGTAGCAAGTGCAGCTTGTCAGCCAACAGTCAGTTTCCAGTTTAACAAGAACACTTCTGTTTGAAGTGTTACCACATTTTCCAAATACCCACTTCAGTAATTGTGGCTGAAAGGGGAGTGTTTTGAGTTGTTGCCATATTACTGTAGTTGTTTTTCTCTATGGCTAGTTAGGCCCAACTCTGGAAGTAGTGCCTTGGGTATGGACCATATGAATCTGACTGTAAGAGCAAGCAAAGTCAAGCTTTTCCCCTTATTTGTTTTTTTCTCCCTGTGAGCTTTTCATACAGCAACAGGAAGAAAATAAGCAGATTTTAAATAAGCAAAGCAGCATACATATTAATCTGAAAGTATTGTTGGAGATCCCTGCAGATCAGAGAACCTAAATTAATGTAGTCCTTTAGTTTATTGCTCTGTTAAAATGACGAGATGGCAAGTTGTAAGAGCATGCAGCTCTGAAGAAAGGGATAAAGCATTTATAGGCTAATATATGCTGAGTGCTTTGACATGTCACATTTTGGTGGACAGGTCATCTCAGTTGTGTGAGTTAATTATATCTAATCAATCACACTCTTTCTTAAAATAAGTTGGATGAGATTATCTTCCAGCAAGCTTGTTTCAATAATAAATATGGCATAGCTGGTGTAAAAGGATTTTGGGATCCGGTTCTTGTATTTTGCTAGCCTTCCAAAGCTGAGGTGGCTGAGGTTGTTTGAATGACATATCTGAGTTTCCATCCAGGTGGACTAGTAGCCTGCCTACCCAGTGATGTAAATAATAAGGGATGGCAGCAGTGAGTGTGTGTTTGATGGCTTTGATTTCTATCATGATGTCACATTCAGTTAACAGAAGATGCTGTATTCTGAGGGGCATCTTTTCACTTCTATTAGCTCAGCCAGTGACCTTTGATCTGTCATGTATGGTATGTACATTATTTCCAATTAACCTTTGAAGTGTTAAATGCTAATATCTGAAAACTAAAGCACTGCATGTCCCATTTGGTGCCCCCTAATTTATTTTACAGATTCACCTGGGGTGAGAGGCACTGATGGATTAGCTGCTGGCTTGTGGGAAGACTAGGGAGAGTAGCTTCTATGAACCTTGAATTGTTGTAACAGAATGTGAACCGTGATTTTTTTTAATGCATCATGGAGGTTCTGTCCTGATGCTTTTGTCTGTTTTTGCTTTTGATGCTGGTGCTTTTGTCCTGCTCCAGAAAAATGTAGAACTGCATGGTTTAATTTGATTGTTTTGTGGAATCTTAAGGATAGCTCAGTATCCTGTGGGATTAAATTCCAGAAGGAAAATCTATGTACTCAGGAAGGAAATCAGTGCTCTGCAATGTTTTTTTCTCCCCAACCAGGTATTGCCTTTTACCCAGGCAAGGCTCGGCTGCTTAGCTGCAAACATCATTACTACGATCACATTCCACCTCTGATAAATCCAGGTCAGCCAGGAGATATTGAATGCACCACTCAGAGGATCAACTACACAGATCCTTTTACTAATCAAACTATGGTAATAACAATATAATAGTACAAAGCTTATTCAGTATGGGTTTTCTGCTCATAATCTTATTGGAAAGTAAAAGTATGTACTGTGCTGTAAAGAAATCCATGCTTCTGGTTTGGTTTTTTATAAGCCATCTGTCATTTTGTTTTCAGAAATGTAAAAGACCCCAGTCAGTGTGTGTGTGTGTGTGTGTGTTATGGAAGATCAGCTGTCCTGTGGGTGTGTGCAGCACAGAAATCTTAATGGGATAAAATAAGGCATTTTTCACAGTGAAACTCTCACTTCATTCTTCTCCTAAATGAACTGGGAAGCATTTTCCTTGATACTGTAAATCTAGTTTTGATTGAAAGCAGTATCAGTACCCATTAAAGAAGGATAGCTAATCTCTTTTTGTATGTTTGCTGGGAATTCATACATGAATTCCTGCTAGAAATTACATACCACGTTTGTCACACTTGGAAGAATCTTAAATGGCACCAAGTGTTTCATTACACTGAAATGCTGTGAGCCAGCAAGATGGGTACATTGAGTGATAGTGTGTCTTAAATTACCCTTAGAAGTGCAGGGAAGCTTGCTTCTGTATAAGCAAATGCTCAAAACCCACAAATGACCATATTTAATGCTTAAATATTAATATTTAAACACTGAATCTTGATGTAAAGACCTCTTTTTTAAACTAAAAGGAGAGATTTAATTGGCATTCTTGTTAGGTATTTTAGTAGATGTGTACTTAATAACAGCCAAGAAACTCTCAGTGTGTATTAGATTTCTGTAGAGTATTAGTGCCAGATGGCAAATTAATGAACAGGAAATGAGGATTCCTTTGCTCCTCTCACCATCTCTGTTTGCTTACAGAAGTATGCTTTGATTGTTCAAGGCCCTCGCGATGTGAAGAAGAGGGAACTGGTGTTTTTGCAGTTCCATTTAAATGAAACAGACCAAGATTTTAGTGCCATTGACTACCTGCTGTTTTCTTCTTTCCAAGAGTTTGTCAGCAGGTATGTAAAGGGAGGATGAGCCTGTGACTGCATTGAACTTGCTGTCACAATAATTGTGAAAGTAGGGCTTTTTCAGTGAAAATCAGACAGCCTTTTATGTTGTTTTTAATGTTTGGACTATGTTGGTGCTCTTTCATGTCTTTGTTTACTAATCTGACCTTTAAAAATGTACTGAGGGCTTTTTCCAGTGACAAAAACTGTTCTTCAGCTGGGCTTAAACCATTTGTTGCTGCACTTTCTAAAAGTTTGGAGTTTGTGCTGGCTTCCTGCTGTCTGCTGCTGTGGGTGATCAGGAAGTGTGCTGTCCTGGGTAGTGTGTCAGGAAGTGCACCAAGAACATTAATATTCCTATACCATTTGGGGGTTTTTAAAGCAATTACTGTAAAGGTTAGATCCCCAGATTGATTTATTGTGATTTCATTAAATGACTAACTCTGTTTCTTTGTATTACTGGCTTTATGTAAGATTCTACAGAATGATGTAAATTTATATATGGGGTTTTCAAAATTGCTTCATATTGGTTTGACATTGGTACCATTGGACTATCTAATCTATCTTCTTCTAATTGTAACAAGAATGGAATTAATCCTGTCTTGAACTTTCAAGAAAGACCTGCTCTTTTTCCCACCTTTTGAGAATGAATTTTGTACTTAATTGTTTAATTTTTACTGTAATTTCAATTCAGGTTCTGTTCTTCCCTCTGTGATCCAGATTAAAAGTTAGGCAAGAAATATTAGTCACAGTGAAACCTGATAGAAAGCCTTAATTTGGTAATAGATGCTCAGTGAAGAAGGGACAGGGGATAAAGGACATATGCAAAACAAAATTAGGGGAGGGAGGGAAGAGAACAGATTTTATTGTAGCAAGGCCTTCTCAGGGGCTTGGACATGGTCAGACTGGTGCTTTTCAAATAGATCAAAGACTGCAAGTGTTCAGACATGATACCTCTGGGTGGCCAAAGACCAGTTAGCTGGATTTGCCTTTTACAAAGCATTTCTAAGAGATCCTAAGTCTTTAACTACTCTCTGTAATTGTGCTAAAACACCTCATAAAATGTTAATGCTCTGGATATTTTAGGCATTGATATTTTAGAGTGAGAAAATACCAGTTAAGAGTGGTGGTGTAGAAGGTGCTGCTTGCTCCTTACATGTTGTTTTTTTCTGGTTTTATGTCTTGTGCTCTGGTTAGAAATGCTTACAGTGGGACCAATTGCAGCAAGGTGCTCAGCCCTTTCTACACTGCCAGGCACAAGCACTGTCTGAGACCACCCCTGGTGCTGCACCTGGCTCGGGGCAGGATGAACCAGCTACCAAGCCACAGCTCAGTCTGTGCATCCTCAGGCCTTGGAAGTCTCATGGGAAATGGGGATGTTTGTTTGGGGATGCATCCTTTGTGCTTGCTTGGGGCAGGTAGTAGGGGAATGGGAGTTAAAATTAGTTTTGAACTGACCCAGGTGAATGGTAAAATTGGGAAGGGAATGAAGGCTTTAGTGGTAAATGATCTGTATGTCTAGGTGGAATACAGGAAAAGAACCAGCTGTGGGCAAGAGGCCAGTGGTGTCTCTTTTACAGCATCCTCCAAAGCTTGGTACAAACGACGTGGCTTGTCTTGCTCAGTGCTGTGTTTGCTGTCCTGGCATCCTGGGGCATGAACTTGGGCTCAGGGCAGGTGGGGAGTTTACATTTCTCCTGACTATGAAAAGTGCATGTGAAACTGCACTGTGTATGTGGAGAGAACTCGTTCTGTCCAGCTTCCAGCAGAAGAGAAAATAGAAACAATTTCTTGTTCATCAGCAGATGCTAAATTTAGCTGATGGGAAGTCTGGATTAAGGGATCTGTAGAAACTGTTGTGTGTCCTTCCATGCAGCCTCTAACAGCTTCACTTACTGGCCTCTGTTAACTGCTTTTCCTGACAAAGTGTCTCACTGGCTATGAGAGCCCAGAACAACACTGTGCCCAGCAGTTCATGTACAGTGTCATCAGAGGTGCCACAAGCAATACAAAAATGGCATCTAGAGACTTGTACATTTAAGAGATTTTTTGTGGTGTAGTAAGTGCTGAGGACTTGAGCAAAGTCCACTCATTTCTGTTAAGGGCTTTATTCTCTGCAGCTCTTCTGTTAAAATTGGATCAGGCTTCATGAAACTGGCACTGCTCACTGGTTTTGTTCTGCTCTCCACAGAACACTGCTGCACTGTGTGCTGTTGTTGGCCTCTGAGCTGGAGGGAGATGCTGCTGGCTTCTTTTCTTTTTCTTTTTCTTTTCCTTTTCCTTTTTTTTTTAAGGCAGTGGCAGCTGCTGTCTGTGCCATATTAATTGGAGGGAGGGAAATAATGAAACCCTTGCAAATTACCCAAAAAGTGTGGCTAAAAATACAAGTTCCGATCCTGAACTGTCATTAGGATAATACATGGGGTTTAGAAGAAAATCCTCTGAATATACTCCTGGCAGAACAGTTGTTAGTGTAGCATGTCCCATAACTTATGGTCCTGTGGAATGAAGGATACCAGTGTGAACAGATCAGAGATGATTTAAGGGTCTAAACAGAGCTCCATGTTCATGTCTCTGATCTGGATTGCTGCATGCAGAGAAATACAGCGTAGAGGGGCTGAGACTTTTGGTACCACACCAGCCTTTGTTAGATGTCATGGCTGTTTGACAGTTTGCTGCTCTGGGGAGATGCAAAAGCAATAAACACAAATTAGGTTTGAACCACCCGTGGGTTTGGCTCTTGCTGTTGCATTGGAATCTGCTGGTGGGATGTCCTAAAACTGCCTCTGGCTCACATGGGGTGGTCCATAGAGACTGGTGTTAGAAGGATCCTCTGCAGCACTACAGCCCAGTCCAGAAATAGGTTAGTAACTCCCACAGATGAAAAAAAAGAGAAAGAAAAAAGGAAGGAAAAAAAACCAAACAGCAACAAAAAAAAGAGGTGCAGCCTGTGTGGGTTGTCTGTCTTTGGTGTGAAGAGGGAATTAAAAGAAACTGCCTGGAGAACTGGTTTTTGGCTTAAAATCCCTTGCCTATCTTGTGTTCACTTGCTTGTGGTGTGGTTTTAAAGCTTTGTTATTTGCCCTCTGCTATAATTTGTGTAAAGCTTGTGCCTCTCTGCTCTGCTCCTCCTGTCCGCCCCGCTTTTTTCCCCTCATTTTATGGCAGTGGTCTGGATTATGGGCACATGCAAGGAGATGCCTTCTCAGATCACTTCTCCACAGATTCTCCTAAGATATCATTAATCCTTCTTTTTCAAGCCTACAATTACTGTCGAAGGCAAAGCATACTGCTGCTGTCTGCTGCCATGGGAGTTGTGGCTGTAACGCTCAGCTCTGCGTCATAACTTCCTGCCTCATTTTTCCATGTTGGCTTGGAAAGCTTTTCTGGGATGCTGTATTTAGCCAGACATTAGGCATATGACTGGCTGGCAGAGTGCTAATTATGTATGTTCCTCTTGAGTGGCAAAGCACTCCAGAGCTCCTCCGTGCTGTGCCCTCAGCTGCTGCTCTGCCCACATCCCGAGGGGGGAAGCAGTGGTTGGATTAGGTGTTCCTGTGTCACTGGTTTGTTCTGGTGAGGAGCAGGCTTTGTCCTTAGGCTCTGCCCACATCTTTCCTAGGGGAGGCAGAGAGGCCCCATCCTGTTGGGGTTACTAAACAAGCACCTGATGTGACAAATAAAGATATTCCTAACTTCCCAAAACACCCTTGGAACAGCATGTGTCTTGATGGGTAGCAAAGCATGTTTAGTTTTTCTTCCCAGAAACCCTTCTCTTTTCTGTGCATGTGCACAGTGGAATTCTGTGTTTGGGCCCATTGCCTGAAGCCCTGATTTGAGCAATGGCTTTGCTGGGTTTTGCCCTCCCATGGACACGTGTGTATCCATCTGTTAAGTCTGAGCAGGTGGTGTACAGAGTAGCCATCAATGTGATGATATTTGTATCAGTGCAGTCCTTTTGGTCCTCGTAGATAAGGCATCTTGATTTGCAGGAAGAAAAGGAGCCCTGAGTTTAAAAACTAAGAAGAAAAGACAGGAAAAGTACAAATCCAGTCAGTGCTGGACAATTCTTCCTGATTGGCGTGTTCTGGGACAAGACCTTGCTTCTTTCTCCTGGAAGACCAAAACACCTTAATCTCCTAAAAGACCCAGTTATGCACACCCTCTGCCATAAAAGCAAAGAATCCTCTTTCCCTTCTCCTAGGTGGATAGATTTAGTCTGGATCAAAACCGTCTCCCTTCTTCTAAGGACCAACATACCCTGGCATATCTCTACAACCTGAAATCTGTCTTTAGTAAAAATAGACTTTAATGATTCATGACTTACCACAGTGGGCTTATTTCAGAGGGATGACATGAAAGTGGCTGAAATCACAGTACTGAGGCTCTCCAAGGAAATAACATGGTTAATTCACTACATCCTGGTAGAGAAGAGATGGAGACCAGATATGCCTTAAAGCCGCCTCTTTACTACTTGCAGCATGAGGGATGTTGGAAGCCTTAAAATGGCTTACAGTCACAGTATTAAAAAACAAACCCAAACCAAAACACACAAAGCAATCCTGCTGTTCTGAGGGCTGCAAATAGCTGTGATTGCATATTGGGAAAACAGTTATTGCAGGTGGGAGCCTTACACCAAAGCTACAGTCTTTCCAAAATAATAGGAATATCCCAAATGTAAATTTCGAAGCATTTTAAGCATGTCTGCATTACAACTGGTTTATTTGGCAACCAGAAATGAGGAGAAGCACCCTGTCCTTCCTCTAGGCTCTTCCTTCTGTCTCTTGCTTCGTAACATGGTGATGAGTTGTTTCCAGAGGTCCTGGCTCTGCTCCTTTCTGTCCCAGAGGTGACAGATGAGCAGAGCTGAACTCCCCTGTGAGGCAGAACAATCCCTACAGGCAGGCAGAACTCCAGGGTCGTAGGGCACCAGGTAAGTCCTCTGCAGTTAAGGATGCATGAATGAAGTGCTGCCATTAATGAAAACATCACTACACCCAATGTTTTAGATACGTTGAATTTAGCAGGTGGAGAATAAAAGGAATTGTGAAAATAGTTTGAAGTGCCTGTAGGTCTGACCTTCTCCTGCCTGCAGTGCTCAGTTTGCTCAATAAAGTGACGCTCTTTTCCTTTTAGTCCAGAAAAAGCAAAATTCATGAAGGACTGTGAAAGTTCATACTCCAGCTGGAAGTTTTCTGGAGGCTTCCGGACTTGGGTCAAGATGTCCTTGGTCAAAACAAAAGAAGAAGATGGTAGTGAGACTGTTGAATTCAAACAAGAGGTAAAAAGAAAAAAAAGTTCTCATAATGTTTTGGGAGTTTGTTTCATTGCATCCATTACGCCACTTGGCACTGAGCAGTTTTGGCTCTAGTTGCTCCCGTTGTTTCTCAACAAAGGAGGGATTCTGTAAAAGTGTGAATGTCTTGATGTGCTCAGCTGTTGGTGTGGCCTAGTGATCCAGCTCAGGAAAACTTCTCCTGACAGGGAGGCCAGAAATCCAGGCCTCAAATGGGCTATGACACCTGAGGTGAGGGTCCCAAGAGACAGACATAGAAACATTAGCACAGCTACCTACAGTTCAAGGTGGAGAACAATTGCCAAGGGAATTGTCTAAATAACAGCTACTGTTGGAAAGAGGTATTGTTTAGATTGCCAGTGATGTTAGGATAAAGAGGTAAATGTAAGTCTTGTATCCTTTGTAGCATTCTCATGTCTGCTTTTTGTTTAAGTTTGGAATTTTTAGCTGTTGAGTGTCCTTAGAAACATGGAGTAACTTCACTTCTTGCATCATTTACAACTAGAAAATATGCAGGTGGAAGATGCAAACTTATCTAGAGAGGAAATGAGCCTGCCTTTCATTCCTGTTCTGTTCACATTAATGCACAGGAAAATAATTGTGTTTTGAGTTTGTTTTGCTTCCAGTGTTGGTTGGAAAGGAAGTGTGTCATCAGTGGTGAAAAATGAGAATTTTAAGAGCTGTCCTTTCCAGACGGTGTCTCTTTCAGAGACTATACTTTCTCTTAGTCCATGGTACTCTTGGAAAGAGGGTTCTGGGGAGAGCAAAATGAAGCAGAATATTCAGTTCTATCTTTAGTTCTCATGGTTAGGTGTTACATGGCGCAGCCTTAAGGGAAGAGCAGAGCTGTGTCTGTGAGGGGGTATCCTCCTGCTCCACTAGAGAAGGACAGGAGGCAAATCCCAGAGTCATGCAAGTCCCAAATTAATGCCTTGGTTTGGAGGAGAGGAAAGAATGCATCAGTCTGCTGCTGCCATGTAAGCACTGACAGTAAGACAATTGTCTGTCTGTCCTTCATTACCTACAGCTCTGTATCACTTGCCATTTGGTGCTTACCAAGTATAGGATTTTTGAAAGCCCTCCTTTATGTGCCCAAGTCTAATGTGTCTCAAACTGGAAACAAAAGGCTGGCTCAAATTCAGAAAAAAATGAGCTTTTTGTGACCATAAACATCTATTTAGTCCTGCAGTTATGGACTCTGACCATCAGAGTAAGTGAACACTGTTGCTGGTTTGGGTTTTCTGTTTGTTTTGTGGGTTGGTTGGTTTGTTTGTTTTTAATAAAACCTATGAGCCAGGAATGAGATCCCTATTAATAATACAGCAGATACTGAAACAGCTCAGACATAAATTGCACTTGCTTTGTTTGACAGTACAACAGCTGCTCAAATTGCACCAAGAAGTCCATTAGCCTTTCAAACCCAAACCTGGGAGCTGGCATACTGGAAAGATGGATACAAATACTAGGTCAAACAGAACAGTCTCTCACTCTGCTAATTAGCCCAGCAGTCATTCATTTGTATTTTCTTCCTTCCCCATTGCCTTCGTTTGCCCTTGTGTACTGTTTGTTTTCTGGTGCACAGTTTTCTTGGATGAGTGTGGTTGGGGTGCTGGTAGCCTGCAATAAGGAAATGAGCTGTAGAAGTGTGGGGCAAGTCTGCAGCAAAGGTCTTTGACCAGAAACCAGGGGGTGGGGAAGCTCCCATATGCTCTGAGTGGCCATAAACAGTGTTCTAGCTCCTGCTTCTGCTTGTTCACAGCCTAAAATCTGTTCAGGGCAGGAGACTGAGAGAAACCCCGAGGTATTTGTAAAGAAACTGCACTGTGGTAGATAGGAGGCTTTTGTAGCAGTGGGAAGGCTTGTAAGGAGATGAAGAAAGTGGTCTGCTTAAAGACTTCCAACTCAGCCTTCCTCTGCCTGGGAAACTGGGCTCACAAAACATGGAAAAGGCATGTTCTTCCATCATATGTCTCATCTTCCTGTCACAACACTGATATGAAGTCAAAGTGCTCCTGGATTCATTGCTTCCAGTACAGAATGAAACAACTGCAGGATGAGCAGCAGTACTCCCCTCTGCATGCACCAAGATGTAAACACTTCTCTGAGGGCTGAAGAAGGGAGAAGCCCTTCCACCACTGTGCTTTCCTGGGGTCACTGTGTGGCTCTTGGGCAGTTTGTGTTGTCCCCTAGGAGCAGGGGGCAGTTCAAACTGTGTTGGTTACTGCCTGTGTACAAACCCTGTGTAGTTCCCCCCTGGGCTGGGAGCAGGTGGTACAACACAAATGTTTTCCTGGGGCCTGATATCTTAATACTTTCCTGGTTGTGGTTCTTGAGACTCCGGTTTCACGTGGCTGTAATACAGTCTGGTATCCTAACCCAGTTCCCTGTTGGAATTGTGTTACAGCTCTCTGCTGGGCAACATTAGTTTCAAGTGGTGTCCTAGTTAATGGACAGTACTGGGAAGTATGGGTTGGTTGTTAACACCTGGGCTTCTTTCCTTCCATGTTCATTTGGCACTTGTTGGAATCTTCTCGTTTATTCTACAGCTGATTTTTCAAAAAGAAGGAATCTTCCTGCCACCATTGTGTGTTTCTCTGGCAAATAAAACTAATTTAACATTCATTCATGAGAACTTTCCAAAAGTTGTATTATTGCAAGTAAATGAATTTTGGAAATTAGTTTTCCCCCCTTGAAAGGCAATGTAGAAATGGTATTGTACTGTGATACTGAGTGAGAAATAGGAAAATCATATGAACATGAGACAGAGGGAGGAAACTGCCTTTGCCATATTTTGGCAGCCCATTGTTTTAGGTAGAGAAAGTCTGAGGTGGAAGGTCCCTAAACAGTCTGGTATTTTCACCTTCTTACAGGCCTTTCTGTTGCACAAAAGACTCATTGTACGGCTGAAGAAAGTAACCTGCACTTTTCTTTCCCTCTCCCCAGACCAGTGTGGTTAACTACATTGACCAGAGAACTAAACCAAGGAGTGACCAGCTGTTTTTTGTGGTGTTTGAATGGAAAGATCCTTTCATACAGACTGTTCAGGACGTGAGTAACCCGCTAGTCCCTTCTTGAATCACTGTCTGACTCTGCGTGCTCATGGTTTGTGTGAGCATGCACTTGCCTCTGTTACCTCACTCCAAGCAGAAATGCAGAGGAAGGGTGAGGAGACTTCTGAAATTTCAGGCTAGGCTCTTCCTTATGTCCAGTAATGCATCGTGTGTGGAGGTCAGGACCACCTGATGCTTTTCTTTGGGCTGGTGACACTCAGCATTCTGCTTGCAGCTAGAGGTGCACGGAGCTAAGCAAAGCACCTGTCCCCTGTGTTCTAGCCAAGTGTAGCTTCAGGTCAGGGCTGAACTTTTTGCTTAAGTAAGTCTGCTTGGGTAATCTGATTTAATTACTTTTTAAAATTAATTTACAATAAGCCTAGGCTGAAATAAGAATAATAAAAATAGCCTTGTGCCATTATTAGAATAAAATGTGGTACTGTATTTACCCAACAACTAAGGTTCAGCAGCAGCAAAATCTACAGTGTTGCCGTTTTCTTGCCCAAAACCAGAGTGTGAATGCAGTCTGTGTGGGGCAGGAGATGGTCCTTTGCATTCCTGCTGTCCCAGCAGGACCCAGGCACTCCTTGGCCTTTAGAGCCCAGTCCTATTCCCACACCTCTCACTCCTCTCTACGGGGGGGTTCACCCCTTTGCCACCTCCCAGCTGCAAGCTGCCCTCGATCCAGTGGATTGGGGGTGCTCGTTTCCTCTTGCTGAAGGTTCATAATTCCCAAGCAGTGGCAGCTTTCAGCAAGATTAACAAATATGGGAAGCCTGTTTGAGACCACCTGGCTCAGGGGGATGACCCAGTGACACCGTGCTGGCCAGCCCAAAGTGTGTCCTGCTCCATTGCTGCCTAAGCCTAGCTCTTCCTGCTCCATTGGAAATCCTTGTGCCTAGAGGTGCAAGGAGAACTCCAAACTACAAATAAGCTTAACTATTCTTGAACCAAACACAGCAAAAAATACAAAATAGTGGCTGTAGCTGTGCAGCAGCAGTTGTTGCTGTCAGAAGCTGGTTTAACATTATGCTGCTGTCTTGGTAAAGCTTTCAGTAGTTGCTTCTCCAAGCTTTGTCATCTGGAAGATCTTCAATATGGCTGCTCCTTTTTGTAAATACTTAAATAATACAGTAAGTTTAATCTATTAATTTTAACAATTTAACTGTACCTCCAAAGTTTTAAAACAATTCCTTATTCTGAAATACTCTAAAAGGAATTTAGTAGTCAGTACAGTGTGTTTTCTTCCTGATGGCAGGAGTCAGAAAACCATGGTGTGGGGAGAAGGCACTGCAGTCCACCTGTGCAGCATAAAGGAATATGCTGCAAAACACTTCAGTCTGGAAAATGGAGTTGTTTGGTGCTGAATAGGTATAATATATGTGGAATATAATATATGTGGAATCAGATGAGGGGACTAATATTTGTCATCTCTTTCAGATTATCACAGCAAATCCCTGGAACATGATTGCTCTTCTTTGTGGTATCTTTCTGGCCCTGTTTAAGGCAGCAGATTTTGCTAAGTTAAGTGTTAAGTGGATGATCAAAATCCGAAGAAGGCATCTGAAGAGGACTCGTCAAGTAACAAACCACATAAGCTGAGGCTAAGGCTGCCTTCTAACTGTTCATAGCAGGAGGGATAGAAAATAACTGGAATAAATTGAAATCAGCAATTAAAGCTGCAAACCAGGTATGTTTTCTTCCAGAGAGATGCTGGCTGGAGGAACAGCCTAGCGAACGGCCTTGGAACTGCAGACGGAGCTAACTCTAGGACAGGTCTAACAAACTCATGCTTTTCTAGTCCCAGTTTAACAAGTTTACCTCAGTGTATGGGGGAACCACGGGGAAAGAAGGGAACTCACTAATGTTCTGAAAGTCGTCACTGTAGTAAATGGTGAAAAAGTGGACAGTGTTTGAATGTTTCTCTAACAGACCCTTTAGTTTCTGCATCAGCTGTGAGCTGCATGTAGCACAGTCACGGCCTTGATGGTGCTTAGTGGAAGGCAAAGTACTCTGAAAACATCCTGGCCTCTCTTCTCCAAAGTATGTTTTAAAACAAAATACACTGGAATTCTATTACATGTCATTTTTGATTTAAAGTACAATGACTTTAATATTAAAAAATATTTCAAGTAAGCCATTGTGTGCCTTCTTTGAAACTACCTGCTCTCAGGTTCAGATGGAGCTTCACAGGAGGCAGTTCAGGGTGTTATAGCACGAGGATAAGGTGAAAACCAAAAAGCTTTTCCTGATCAGTGCAGCTCAAAGAAAACTCAAGCAACAGGATGACCTGGGGGGGCTGAGCTGGTGGTCGATTTCCAAGTCTGTCTCAGGCTGTTGCTTATCCCTGTTTCTGGCAGTCTTTCCTAAGGAAGTGAAAAATAGTCTTTCATCAGCATGGGCATGGAACTGTGATTCTCTGTTCTGTGGGGAATGCCTGCTCACCAAGTGTGCTGGGGTGGTGGTGTCTTTTTCTTCCTTATAAGTCCCTTGTTAGTTGAGAGGCCTGACTTGGACTCGTGGAGTCTACAGGGAGCAGGGCACCACTGCGTGTTTGCTCTGAAGGCTTTGCTGCAAGGATGCCAAGTCACAGTTTGCTTCTTCCTTCCTCTTCCAGCAGAGTACTCAGAGGAGTAAGTGTATCAAAAGTACCCCCTTACCTTTCTTCCTTGTTTTTGGCAACTGAGGCAGCTTTTGGGACAAAATTTACTCTTTCAGCTGATTTCCAGAGCGAATTAAGGCACATCCTTGACGAGACACAGCCTTAAATAGGGGAGCAACAACTCATTGTAGTAAAATAGACAGAACAGCAGCACTGGCTGTTAGGAGGAAAGTGTTTAGTCAGGGGACAAAGATGTTTGTATGGGAGACAAGTGGTGTCCAGTCCCCACCTTATCTTCAGTACCTCACAATGATGGCTCCTGAACAGCTCAACCAAGAGCACAGCAGGGGAATGAGATTGAACTGGATGGGAGCAGCAAAGGCCAAACACTGCATGGCTGAAGCAGACAGAGCTACTGCATCCCTGGGCGATGGGGAACAGGACAGAAACCAGGCAGAGGCTGGGGGGTGGATAAAATCCCCACTTAACCCTTCCACAGCAAGAAAACCCCCACTGACTTTGCTACCTAAGAGCTTGTGCTATGACAACTGACCTTTCTTAATGCCTCACTGCCAGAGAAACACCCAACTGTTCCTTGAACAAATGGTATTACAGCAGCTATTTCTAGGATTTTACAAAAAAAAAAAAAAAGGATTTAAACAATTTGAACAGGTACTGATGGACTGATGGATCCTACTACATTTTTTCTTCCTTTTTTTTGCTAGTGAGGTCAGAGCAGGTAAGTTGGAAGGTAACTTAGCTGCAGCTGTGGGGTGAGTAGAAAGCATCATTAAATGAAGGATAAACTCCTTTTTGCAGTATGTACTTTTTTTCCCCTCTCAATAAACTCCCACAGCAGTCCACTTCAGTCACTACATCTCAGCTGTCAAGATGTTTTGTTTTATAAGGAAATGTTACAAGAGCAGGCCAGTGATCCCAGCCAAGAAACCTTTCTTTTACATACCTATTTATAGGAGTGATTCTGACAGCAAGTGTTGCACAATTTGGAAGGGTATCTTACAGCTCCTGTGTTGTTTCTGTTACCTAAGCCTGATGTCTGTATTTGTAACTTGGAAAAACTTGTAACAACTCCAACTGCCAGTGATTTGTTCCTTGAACCCCTGCAACATGTTTGGTTCCCCAACATTTGTGTAAGTTATTTCCTTTAGGCTCTAGGACAGCTGAGCAAAGCTTGTCACACTCTGGAAACTTTATTCTTCTAAGGGCAAAAAGGCACTAAAAGCACTAAACCAAGGTGAGCTGTGCCAGTGTGACTGTCCTCTCCATGCAAGAAGGGCCATGAAAGGTAAAGGGGTTTTTCCTCCCTAAATTCTGGGCTGCCAGCTACCATGGAAGTTACTTTGGGCAGCTGATTCACTGCTCTTTTTATGTAAAACTGACAGAGAGAAGCAGCTAATTGGATTGATCCAACAGAGCAGTTGGAAGTACAAGGCCCTTTAGGCAGTGCTAGTCCCACACCCTCTGTGAAACAACTACCTAGAGACAAAATGAAGCAACAATAATTGCAATACACGTGACTCAAACAGTATAGCAGGGCCTTCCCCACTTTTGCCACTCCGTGAAAAGCCAGATTGTACAGTTAAAAAGGTTGGTTGTAACAGCCATTCTAATTCTCCTGGTCTTCATAAACACAAAGATGTGAGGTACAGCACTAAATACAAACATAAAGACTTTATTGAATGCTGCTCAATTCCCCAAAGATCTTTCATTACAAAATTTTTCCACACAACTGCAATTTAAGAGATTGGAATGGTACTCTGATAAAAGATGTGAAAAAATACTTGATCAAGTAAACAGACAAGACTTCTATTGTCAACTTTCCACCTTTAAGAAACAGACTGCATTTTCTTTAAAGAAAACAAGGAACTCTTTCTTGACATCCTTCCCTCCTTACTGAAAAAAAAATATACTAATTTCAATTTTGGTCTCATTCTTCAGTCCATGAGATGCTAAAACTAACACAGAAACATCCAAGATGGGTCTCTGCAAGACTGCACCACGCTGGAGTGTCCTTGGGCTGATGAGGAGCATCATTGATGGGCTCTCCAGAGGAAGCTCCATCCTCAGCTGTAGCAGGAGGAAATCACTAATGAGCCCAGGACCCAAGAGGCAGCAGGAGTGGGGCAGAGGCACTGGCCACCCCAACCTGTTGCAGCTGATTCTCTCCCTACTTCACCTCCTTTCTAAAGTGAGCATTGTATAAATCTAAATCTGAATCCAATCAGGAATTCAAGGACAGTGCTGTATCCGAGTTCCTTTCAATGCTGTAAGGGGCATATACTGAATATCTCAAGTTACTGGTAACGTACCTTGGTTTTATTTGAGAAAATACAGCACAACTAGAAGCCTTTTCTATCACCTTAACCAAAGTATGCAGCAATGTGAAAAGCACATATAAAACAAGGAAAAATGTGTACGTAGCAAACTATACCACCTATGTGCAACACAATCAAAAATTCAAGTCATAATTCGCACCACTCCCGTAATTATTTCACTCATTAAGGATGATAATTCAGTTCTATGAAACATTGGAAGTGACAGTATATCAATTAGACAAATTTACAATATGTTGTGGTAATGACATCACTTAACTGCTGTATTTAAATTCAAATCTTTACATTTGCCAGAGAAAAAAATTGGCTGTTTCTATTATACTGATGAGGTTTCTTTTGCAAATCCTTATATATTTCAAAAGGGTACAAAAAAAGAATGTCTGCCGAGTAGAGGTGGTCATTTCTTTTATTTGGCACTTGTATTGTGTGCATTGAGCACGTTGTGAGTGCTGTTCTGCTTTTCTGCCATTGCCTTCTTAAGCTTTAACTCCTCCAACCTTCTCCACAACTCTTCACGTTCCAATTCTTTCTTTTTCTCTCTGTACAAAAGAGTGAAAGATGAATTTCAGATGTGTTTTAAGCACAAGCTAGAGACACAGTCACTTAACTGTGACTTGTGTCTACCAGTTCCTCTTTCAAGTTTTTCTCCAAAGCTGTATTTAGAGGCAATTACAGTTTCCTCAATTAAAAAGTGAGCATAACAAATCAGTAATAATGACTGGTGAAACTGTACCTTTGCTCCAGCAAATGCATACAATTGCTGTAGGGTGGCTTTGCACAGATGGCTGCAGTTTTAAGGAGGTTTTTTTATCACATGCACACAAATTAAGGGCTTGAGCATCTTTGGGAGGCAAAGAACACAGCTACTGCAAGCTTGGCAGTGGTCTCAGCTGGCCAAGGGTCACCAGTGCCCTGCCTCCCTGACTCCAACAGTGCTGCTTAGTAGATTAGTACAGTAAGAGATGTTTTTGCTGAGCTAGGAAGAGTTCTCCAGCTCCATTCTCTTCAGACACCTGAGGCAGCACAGCCAGCAGCAGCTGAGCCTGATTTCACCACACAGGAGAGAGCACCTTCCCTGCCCAGGCAGGATGGGGAGCTGGGGCCTTCCTGTCCCCTCCCTGGGCTCAGCTCCCCCATGGCACTGCTGGCACTGCCTCCGGCATGGGACAGGCAGCACCAAACAGCTCCACTGCAGAGCCCTGCAGCCACAACAGCAAAGCAACATCCAAAGTGACAGCCTGGACACAGACTCAGCAGTGGGAACTTGGACAAAGGCTCAGTACCTTTGCCTTTCAGCTTTGTATGAGCTTGTGAGTTCATCGAAAAGCTTGCCATTCATTTCCATCAGGGTTTTCAGCACGTTGTACACCAGTGCCACAATGGTTCTGAAACAGAAGGAGCTCAGCCATTAGATTTACTCAGTGACAAAATGAACTTCAGAAAACAAGCACTTGATTTCTTTTTTGGATTCTGAGCTTCTTATTCAAGATACTACTCTAATGTCAGGGAGTTTCTGAAACAAAATCCTTTCCATTTTATTGATTTACAGAGGAAATTATAGTATAGTTAAACATTTTTTGAAATGGCTATTTAACCATGAATTCCTGACTTCTGTAATTGCACAGCATATAATTATTCATGCTGTGGCTGTACTTTAAAGCCATTCAATTATGTGAACCTTTAATAAACCAAGTTTTAACAACAACTTTGTAATATTTGAGCAATGAAATATGAGAGTCTAGAAAAATAAAACTTCTGGCTCCTAGCTTCAAGAAACAGCAGACAAACCACAGGCTTAGTGTGGTTTAGCACAGCCATGCAAAGCTCTCCCAGCAGTGTTTCTGGACAGCAAGAGTCTTGCTAGAGAACTAGAATCATGAACATCAGATAATGCATTTGAGTACCTCAGTTTCCTTAAGAAACTCAACAGCTTGAGCAACACTGGCTGTGTGTTACATGGCTGCCTGTATTCCTGCACTGCCCTTCTTTTTGTGAAATATTCATATTTCAATAAACAACGTTGAACATTGTGTTATCTCCTTTAAACCCACCCATATTTATACAAAGAAATAAAAAAACCAATAAAATTAAACATGAAAATGCCTGTCATTGATCTTATCATTAATCAAAAAGCAGGTAAACTGTCTTCCCTGTCTTCTCCCTCCCTCACTGGCAGTTCCCCACTGACTGCAAAGCTGCAGCCCTGTGACCTTGAAAAAGGAGTCAAAAAACCCCCTAAGGAAGTAACCAAAGAAGGAGGTTTGCCTTTTCAGTGCACTCTGTGCATCATGGCACTAGGAAACCTCCCAGGTGTTCATCAGAGCCTTGTGCTCATTCAAAATGCACAGTGTCCTTTGCCTGTTACACACTTATTTTTTTAATCTGGTGATTTTTTGTATCCTGGCTTTCATGTGGTTTGAGGTCAAAAGCCTATTTAAGGCTTTGGTTTTCTGAGAGGAAAAGTTCGAGTTTAAGCAAGTAATTCAGTCCATATAAGACAGCCAGATGGATAAAAGCATGTTTTGCTGTCCTCCAAAACAGATTAGT
This sequence comes from Aphelocoma coerulescens, assembly GCF_041296385.1. Classification (NCBI taxonomy): domain Eukaryota; kingdom Metazoa; phylum Chordata; class Aves; order Passeriformes; family Corvidae; genus Aphelocoma; species Aphelocoma coerulescens. The sequence continues at coordinate 28,802,238 of NC_091016.1, forward strand.
ATCAAAGGATTAGACTTTCTTCCCCAAACTTCCTTGTCCTCAAGTAGGCAATTACCCTGTGTCTTTTACTTCCTTCATAAAGGGCAACTTCTGGCTGCAGACAGAGAAAGAGGGACATCCTCCAGATTTGTTGAGGTCCCAAATATATTGATGCTCCAAGGACTATTCCCCAAAGTTTATATTCAGTCTTAGTTGCTACATTTGCAACTAGACAGACCATCTACATAAACCCAGAATAATTGCAAAGCCTCCACGGGCTTAAATCAGGACATCTGTTTTACTCCAGGGCTGTGGGAGGCTCCTGCTCACCCTCGCTTTTGCCTGTACTAGCTTCACATTCTGCACACTGACTTCCAACTTAATTCAAGGTGCTGGCACCAGCAAGCTTTGCTTTTCAGTATTTCAGTACCATTACTGCTTCTTTCAAACACAGGAATACCAATATTTAACTTGTGGCACTAAATATAAAATGAAGCAGTCACTCATTTCTCAGCCCTACCATCCTTTATAAGTGTTGCTCTTCTCTGATAGGATCTTTTCCCCTTCTTGTCTCACTGGGCAGCAATAAATACTTATGAAGACACAGACAACTGTATTCATCTGAAGTATTAAAGGACAGCAAAGCATAAATAGAAGCAACCCTTAGAAATGGTTTTGGTCTAAGTAACATTAATTTGCATTTTGAAATAACACATAGGATCAGATGTGATTACAATATGAAGACCATCATTCAGTTTCCTCACACTTTTTCAATAAATTCCAGGTCTCCATCATAAAAATGCAGATCAGTGAAAGCACAATAGAGCTTAAAGTGATACTCCATTTAACACCCAGAATGCCATGGATTTAACCTGGTTTAAGTAAAAAGGAAGCCACATTTACAAGCTCCCAATCCAAGCCTGAAACAGTGGACAATTTATTTACAGATGAAGTGAAACGCTACATACGGATTCCAGTGTTCTTTGGAGATCTTGTACAAACTGCCAAACATAATTGGTAGTATTTTATCAATGTTCTCCTCAATCAGGCTAAGAATATATTCATTATTCCAGAAGTACAAAGCTCTTTCTGCAACCTGAAACACAAAGTTAGGGGTTCATAACAACCATAAAATAAGTTACCACAAGGTTTGTCTGGGGGTTTTTGTATACTTATTTTATTTACCTGAAAATGTGAACTTGACACACTCTTGGATATTTGCTTAAATAAAGGCTCTTCTATTTTTTTGAATTGTGTTGGTTCTATAACATCTAAGATTTCTTCAATTTCACCTAAAAACATGACCTGTTTGTTGAGAAAGAAAAAAAGGATGAGAATGTTTTATATCACCATTGTAAACAGAAGCAAACAAAATACAGCTTATACATTAGTCATGAATCTGCAAAGAACTCTGTGTGTCATTACAAGACATTTAGACATTCACAGGAGTGTTGCAGCCTAAAAGAAGTCAATCATCACTCTCAGCTACCAAGTTACAGCTCTCTTCTTGGACTTCTTTTGTATAAATACTGAATGCTTCACCAAACTGCTTCTGCAGAAAATAGGCGGTTTTTTACAGTTAAAAAAAAAAAATTAGGGCATCTTATTTAAAGAATGGTTGCAGAGATTATCAGAGATCACCAAAGTAGCTTTTGAAGTGATAAGTAGTTAATTCCCATATAAAATTGCAACCAGCAGAATTCTATTTAGCTGGCACAGAAAAATTTATCACCACTTGCAGAAACAGAGACAACAGTGTTAAGGGACCCACTTTTAAAGAATTGTTGGGGATGCAATCTGGTGGGATAAATCAAACTCCTGGTTTTTAAACTCATTTTAACTACAGAGAAGAAACTGAGTCACATGACAAAGGTGAGTGCCTCAAGAAGCTTCAAGAACTGCAAGTTTTCTGCAAGATCTCTTGAAGAGCACAGCAGAGAGAAGGTTTGGAAACCTGCCCCACAACATTTTACATCACAGCAGACACTAGAAACAAGACACAAAACCAACCTCTTTCTGACTGCACGTTTTTGGCCAAAATTTCAGCAGTCCTCTGATTACCTGTATGAAAAACACAAACAAGTTAAAGCAGAACAAGTTTCTTTTTATACTTGAGAAGATAAAAAAAAGTACTGGTTTGCTTTTCCTTATCCAGTGGTTCAATGAAAACTGAATAAACACTCATTTAAATGTTTGTCTTGTTTAGGTTACCAGAATAACTTAGACCCTTATGGCTTTGTGTGCCTGTGATTATCCACACACTCTCTGCTCCCATCCCAGTACTTACATTAATTGACAGGGTGCTGATCACATCAAAGCACCACAAAGTTAAGGCAACCCCCCTGCAGCTAAATCTCCCAGAATATTTTTTGTCTTCTACTCATCCATACTTTGGGGAGCACCTGCCTTGGCATCAAAGGTTTGAAGCCCGAGAGGAAACAGTATCTGCTGACAGGGCTCTACAGAGGAGCCATGGCCTCCAACTCTTCCCTGCTACAATTTGACATGTTAGACTGGAAACTAAAGTAAGAAAGATGTGAACTTACAGAGGAAGTGTATTCTAGTATCTACATTTGAAACTACCTTACACAAGACTGGAAAAAACAACCCTTTGGGAAAATTAATTGGAAAGTACAGCCCCCAAGAGGAATGAAGGGAATACAGCAAAGAAAGGCTGGAGGCATTTTTCCTAGAAATAAACATCTCACATGGCATCTAAATTACAAAATGAATGCTGGCTTTAAATAAAGGAAAAAAAAGAGCTGTAACTGTTCCAGAAGCAGAAACATTCTCAGAGCCTTATAAACTTCTATTCCGAGGAAAGGACCTCTATTTTTTTTATGATACAACAGCACCTAACAGATCATACCCAAAGGCAAAATTACTCAGTTATTTGAATACCTTCCATATTTGCTTTTTGCCATATTGATTTTTTTCCTTCAGCTTTCCAGCTGGCTGCTTTATTAACAACTACATGTACTATCAAAAGTGGCTTTCCAGAGAAGAAGTTAATGTGACTGAAGTGCACTTTCCAGAACATGTTACTGCAAGAACTTTTGAATATACTTTGCTAGAGAGACCCATATTCTCAATGAAGAAATAACATGTTCTGAGTATAACAGTGCACACCTCAACAAGATACCTATTCCTTGCTCCTCATTGCTGGAGTATCAGTTTCCAGCTTGACTATGCTTTAATATTAAAAAGCTGATACCTGCACATTTATGTTCATGGATTGCTGCTCTTACAACACATTATTAATATTAATATTCTTCCCTGAGCTACAGGATTCCCATAAAGTGGCTTACAACTGTAGGTACCTGCTGGAAAACTTAACTCATGTACAAGGACTGCTCATTTAGCCTGATTTCTTCCATGTAAAGGCCACTGCACTCAGCAGGGTTAGGTAACAAACTCTTCTTGTCAGCTCTGCAAACATCAGGCCTGACCTGAGGCAGACTACCATAGCTACAAGAGCTCAGATTGAATGTCCTCCAAACTGACCCTGAGTGACAATTCCTGCCAGAAAAATAACAGTAAGGTATGTGTGAGACAGCCTTCTGATGGAGTTCTTAAAATATTACTTGACCTAAAGCCAAGAAAAATTTCCAATGCTATCTCATCAGTTGCCTCAAATTTTAACATTTACTTTTCAAGCATTTCAGAAAGTTTCTTAAAGCTTCACTTCTTATCTTACTAACTTTAATTTCTTTAAAAAGCAACTTTTACTATATACCCAGAGTAACAACCAAACCAAACACAGGCAGTGACTCTGCAGTGAGTTCTTGTGTCTTCTCCAGCCTGAATTCACCTTTAACTGATTAAGAAGCAACGACAGTTGTACAGACTACAGTCCAGCCCAGCCTCAGAATTGCACTGGGGCACTGCTCTAAAGTCCTCACAGCAGTTTAGGCTTGGACCTGCACCACACTTCGATAAATTTCTGTCAGGAAGTTCTGACTTTGTCACGCTGTCACTTCATTCAACCTTGCAGGTTTTTATGTAGCACTACACATTTTCTGCTCACATGTCAACTTTAACTGTCAAAATGCCTGCGTTGTTTCCTCACTTGGCTTAAGGAATATGGGTTACACAATTCCTTTCTCCTTGCCCTGTCCCACAAAACCAGCTTATTGACCAGTGTGACTGGGAACACTGCAGCATGGGGGGAAAGAAGATGCTTCAAGCACACAAGGCAAATCCACAGCCACCCTCCACCACCTACAGAATAACTGGTCAGCTGATGAGGAACATCAGTGCTGAAGTGGCTGTGCTGGAAACAAGCTTCCACTGAAAGACCACTCAGAGAAGATCAATGCTGTTTTCCCAAAGCTGTTTATCTTTTTTTCTTTATAGAAGAAAAACTTAGGTCTTGCATAAGCTCTTCATTTTTCTGTCAGAAAAGGGGTAAAGTATATAAATATCAACATAGCCCTAATGGAGAAATTCCTGATTGTCCAGCTAAAACCAGTTTCTTTTATAGCTGGCCTGACATCACTCTGTGTTCTCATGAGCTGCTGCACTGCCCTGAGCCTCTGTTCTTCTTCATGGGCCCTGCCAATGGCCCATAAACCCTTTTTAGCTGAGCTGTCAATATGTATCACAGGAGATTCAGTCTGGCAAAAGCCACAGATGCCTGAAGCACCTCAGTTCTGACTGCCAAGAGCCACCCCAGGAACTGAAGAGGCAGGACAGAAACACCACATTTGGAATTTCAGAGTTCTTTCTGTCTAAATGAAGTGTTGTTATTCTTTTCAACTTTTATTTCAGGATTGTTTATTCCCTAAAATATTTCAACTTCATGCAGTGGATAAGCATAAGCAATCAGTACAAAAAACATTGAAATTTTAATTTTTATGAGGAGAGAATATAGCCATTACATGCTTTTCTCATTTGGGGTAGTTTGCATGATACCAGCAGTTCAAACTTTTAGTTAAATCTGTGCTCTATCTTGGCCACAGTTTAAGACACAAGTGCCCTTTCAAACCCAGAATTTTCTTAACTATCCTAGATTTCATCTTCTACTGCCCCTCCCCCCACCCCAAAAATCCCACCTATGGATGTTTAATCAGGATAGCACAGCACTGCTGTACAATTCAACAGGTTACACTGAAATATTTAATTGAAATTAAAAATAGAAAGACATCCAACTGAAAAACACTTACAGGCTCTGTTAAAGTTGTATCTTTTTCCAGGAACTGTACAACACAATAGGCGAGCTGGAATGTAAGTCATATGGTTATTTAGTTTAAGCAGACACTGTTTAGACATTGCAGCATTACTAAGTATCACAACTTCTAATGGAAGCACTTCAGATCGTGGGGGGAACCCAACCTAAGACACCCTTACACAGCCATTTCATATTAGTCCAAACTAAACAAAACAGCAATTAAAGCAGCAAGATATACAGCCTGCTCTATCTTAAAAGAAACTTCCTGCACACCAAAAATGACTTCTTTTCAACCTAGAAAATTATTTTCAAGCTTGGCAGATATTTCCCCTAACTCATATCCCATATGCAGACAGATTTTTCTTAACATCAACTCCTGTATTAACATTACAAAGCTATCACTTTCAAACATCTATATTGGGGTAAAAAGGGCCATACTTCCAGAAAAAAACAAGTTAACACAGGTTTGACTGAGCACACATTGCACATTGCTCAGGTACCAGACATCTACAGCACACAACATTCAGTGGGTATGATTACAAGTGAAAGAATTTTAACACATTGCAAGGCCACGAGAGATCAGGCAGCTGCTGTCCAGCTGAGTGTCCAGTCCCAATGCAGCAATGGCCAACAAGTGCCTGTGGAAAGGTGGAAGAAGTGGGGAAGCACAATGTGATTAAGTCACCAGCACTGCTCTCCCAGCCTCTTGTGGTTTCTGTGCAGGGCCTGCTCAGGCCAAGGATATTTAATGTTATATAATCACTTAGAGTTTAGTTACTTAGCACATAGTTGAGTAAGTAAACAACCATCCCATGAAGAAACCATACAATAATCCTATTACTGAACTAGTTACAATCCTAGATTCTATTAAGACTGATTTTAAAATGTCACAGTATTTCACAATATAAAGCAAAGACAAAAATGATGTAACATGCATCACATTTCAATACTCAGGATGCTTGAATTTAACCACTCCCTTTCTTTTTTTTTTAATCTGTTATGCCAAAGCAGGTAATTACAATGCCGTAATTGCAACAGGTCTAATTTATTTCTTTTTGCCCTTAGGCTACTGATGCATTTGTATAGACTCAAAAAATAATAAATGTCACACATTAATCTCATAAAATCCCATTATACAGTGCAGTAATGCTTTACTGTTCAAAGACACAGACTCAAGCTCATTTCATTTTGAAGGCTTTAACTTTTAAGGGTAGGCTATACTTTACTCAGCAACAAAGCAACCAGGCCACTTGGGATTGCAATGTAGATTTAACACTGGCTTAAACCTTTGGCATAAAACGAAACCAGGAGCACACGGTGCTGTGTGTGCACCTGGCACTGGTGTTTTAGGAAGGGACAGAGTGGCCTGCTCAGCAGGACAAATGCTACTTTCAGGTACAGCTGAATTAACAGAGCCCTTTCAGGTACCCAGGAACTGAATTAAATGTATCCCAGAAAAAAAAGGGCAGCTTGCTGTACTGATCTGTCAGTGAGAACACCTTTGGGAGGTGACTGGGCCCTTTCATTTCACTGACTCATTCCATGGAACAGCAAGGCAATAAAGCACAAAGACAAGTGATTTGATTAATTTAAAACTTCATATGAGAATTAGGAATTAAGTGAGCTCTTCACTTGATCCTGTTTGTAGGCTATACAGCCGTAATGATTTCACTTTAATTAGAAACCCATTTTCTTGTATCTTTAGTCTGTAAGGAGCTGTATTAGTGAGCTAAGTTACAAAGCAAGTTTTAATTAGTCACAGCAGAATTACTTCCAAGTTTGCATCAACTATATTCAATACTTGAAGTGCCATATGTCTGGAAAGGATATAGATTATTCCTCAAATGAAATGCTGAATGTCTGTGGCAAGTATAAGAATCAAAGTCAGCTGAAGAACTGCAGCATTCTGACAGCGTGTCATGGATCTACATAATTTCTGGCTGATCCAGAGAGCTACTGTGGATTTCTACCACTTATAAATGGCAACAACATTCTCTCTCCACCCCCCATCCCCCCCATCACTGTTATGGATTTAGAATGAGAAAAAACTTCTGAAATAAATACCTGGCCATGCCCAAGGTTCCTTTACACACAGCATTTAAGTTACATAAAGGAAGTGATAAGAGCACAAGGCCCTGGGATTAAATGAAGCTTAAAGTATGACAAGACTACAAGCAAAAAAGCTTCCAACTTCAGTTGGTAAGTCTTTGACTCACTGGTACATACATTCTTTCACTTGTAATATATGCCAAATATTGTCTCAAAATCAACATTTAGATATAAGACCTGGAAGACTTTTTTAAAAAGTAACTGAATCTGCAAATATTTTGGAATATTGATATTTTAACACATAGTGCTTTAAATTTGGTTAGTTTCAAATGTCAATACAAAAAAACCCACCACTCTTAAAAAATAGGCAAAAGCTTACCTGTGCATGAAACAAAGCTAATCCCTTTGCAGTATGCATGGGAATCAGAACTTTCATAAGGAACTGTTTGTGTTCTGCTTTCAGTGGCAGTGCAAAACCATTGATAATACTGAAAACATGAATAAGCAGGATTTATTTTTATTAAAAATATATTTTTTCCTAGCAAGTCAAGAATTTCTGTAAGTTCAAGTGAAACTTCATTTCTGATTCAGTTTTTAAACCTGGTTATTTTGAAGCCATAAAATAGCTCTACATGTGCACAACCTTTAAAATGCTGGTATCATGAGAGTTTAGACTCTTGGTAAGAATACCAGAGAACCACAGTAGAAGCTAAATAATATTCATTAAATGAGCTGAAGTATTTTTATCATGACCTCTATTAAATAAAATCATCTACAGTAAGTCTTGCTGTAGAATTTTAAAGCTTAGACAGATGTATCAGGAAGCTGAACCATTTCACCTTTTCACAGTCACTAGCAACTTGAAGAGAAAAAAGAAGAGATTATACAATTTTAACAGTGCAGTTTGAACACTTGTTTTGAGATTGTTGAACAACCTTTCCCGTTAAAAACAAAGTTTAAAAGTTGTCTCATTGATTCAATCATCTTATATTTAAGAGTTGATGAGCTCTAGAACAGACAAAAGTCCTTCAGGAAAAGGGTAGTTTCTTTTGCCCCTTACATTTCAGGCAAATCTGAGAAAATAATGGTATCCCTTTCACTTGATTTTTCATGAAAATTTGTTCCACAATAGCTCTTGCCATATTTTTATTTTCAGTTAGACCAGCAATACTTATACAATTTTCTACTGTGGCAGTTTTGGAAAGGCAGTAAAAAAATCTAGCAGAAAAAAACTTCAAAGTTAAATTGAAGTTAATGAAATAACATCCAAAAAATGGAAAAACTAAAAAACCCTAAAATGGTAAAATATAAAAAATGGTAAAATGGTAAAACTAAAAAACCCTAGCACTTACAAGGCTTTCCTGAATAGAACTGAAGGAAAACCAGCCTGAAGATTAGAGCATTTAATTCAGCATGAGGGCAAAAGTTAACATTCATTTTCTGAATCAAAGAACAAGTCATCTATCAGGTAGAAGATAAGCAAGAGTAGATAGGTCTGACAAACAAGGACCCTTGAGAAACATTTTTTGCCAGTCATCTTTAAAACTTGCACTGAAAAATGAATAATTTATTCTCTGTGTCCTAATTTGATATTCATGTGGTGACCCAGACAGTATTAGATTATCCATGACTGCACTTCATCACTCATTACTGTAATAATTCTCTTCCCCCCCTCCATCCCCAAAGCAGAAAAGCTGAAGCAAACGTTCATAATAATATTTTATATTTTTTCTGTGTGAGATCAAACTTACCTTCCTAATATCTCAAGAAGTTCAGCAACACCATTGAAGTGCTCTGTTTCATATATAAACCTGTTACCAAAAAAAAGACAACCGTCAAAAATTGACACAGAGGATCAGAGATTCCGAAAAAATAACCTTTACTAAGCTTCAAATGTTTGAAAGCTAGATCACAAACCAAACCCAGGTCTTTTATTTCAAGAATAAATCACTGCAGACCCAGACCATGAAGGCAAGATAAAATATTCCTGAAGTTAGTCACACATACACAGAGCATACCTGAGGAAAATGTTGTTTATCTGTTTCCTGATGAATGCTCTTAAACCAAGGAATTTTCCATAAATTCTATGAAGAACTGTCTTTAGGAAATCACGTTCTCGTGGGTCTTCACTGTCAAAGAGCTCCAACAACTTTAAAAATTAAATTGAAATTCATTACTTTTGAAAGACGTAAGATTTTTGTTTTGTTACTACCTGATTTGAATTTTATCTTTAATTAACAAGTTTACATTAGGAAAAAATAGAATCAGTTTAACTGTACGTTTTGTTTAGCTGTCAATAGTAGATTTTCAAAATTACATTTTTAATAAAGATGATTTTTTTAAATAAACTCATCAACTTCATTCCTTTCCTGTGTACAACAGACACCAAAGTCATGCCAGTAACTATTATACTATCAAAATAAAAATGAAATTGCAAAAATGAGATTATCAAACTGCAGGTAAGAGGTTTACACTTGTTCTTTAAGAAATCAGAATGAATCAAATCCATATCTTATATTTACAACTTCTTAATTAAAATCCTTTACTGCTTATCTCAAAAAGGTACTTGTGTCTTGATGGCTGAGAAAAGCATTCCTATACAAGAAATTTTACAATTAAGGAGGGGGTCAAAGAATAAGCACAAGAGATGTAATTATTAACCAATTCCCTATTAATACAGACTAAATGCTGCAATAAGCTAACAAAACTTTCCACACACTTTTTTCTTGTAGAAAGTTTTCCAAGGATACAGAAAAGACCATGCTCACTCAAAGACATAAAAAAATATTCCAATCCCCTTATAGACCGCAACTTTTGTTATTTTTTTAACCCTGCATGTCCAAGCAACAGCATATTCAGAAATGTTAGCTGCCTTGAGCAAGTGAGTAACAGCTCAAGCAGTCCCCAGAGTCTCCTGCTCAGGTCTGAGCTTAGGTATGTCTGTACCAAGCAGCACAAGGGACTGGAAACAGCTGTTCAGGAGCTTGGTTCGGGCTCATTTCAATTTTATATTTAGCAGGAATTTCTCAGGGTCACTACTCCACGTTTTTTCCCATATATAGCTAGCTGCTGGTTGCATTGTCTCTATCTTGTACTCTAGAAAAAGATCAAGTGAAATGTCAGGAACAAACTCTGCAATGCTGCTCTTAAGGACCACAGGTCAATTTGCAAACTGGATACCCACAGCCAATAGTTCACCAGCAGCTTCAGGCTTAAATTTTGTGTGTAAGTTGAATAAAACTGAGAAGAAGGAAACACTTATAAACAAGAACAGTAGAATCAAGTAAGTGGAAATTAAATGCAGTCACTGAAGGTAGGGAGGGAAAGCACCCATCTTGTGGTTTTATTTTTCATTGCTGTATTGTGATGGCCTGCCAGCACTCACTCTTCAGATACTGAGCAAACAATGACAAACAAAATCTGGCAAATAAATATTTCAACATGTTGAAAAAAATCCCCACTGACTTCACCTTGAACAAAAAACTGTTATGGAATTCTACACCATAATTCCCTAAGAAGTTATAGTTAATATGAAATCTCACTTTGTTTTCTTGATCGTAGTTGCTTTGCATGGTAAAGCATGACTTTCCTAAGTTATTTCTTACTTGATTTTCCTTCCATGGTTAATACACAATAGTAAAGAGAATTACACTATCTAGACACAAGTAAGAAGGTGTTGAAACACATTTAATGTACAATAAGTAAATGAACTTTTTACAAGAAAAAAGCTTGCGGTAAGTTTTCCCATGATACAACTGTGAAGAAACCAAACACAAAAGGACTACAAAATTATAATTAGCACATTGTTGATTTGACTGGAATTAAGTTACAAATAATGAAAAACAACTTGTCTTCACAAATTCCAAATGTCTTGCATTGCAAAGCAAATGAAAACAAAGTGTTCCTGAAGTTACTAATTACATATAGCCCCTGTGGTAGGATGTGCTGTTTATTTAGTGTTTGGCAGAAACCACTGCTGGACAACTGAAATTTACCCTGTGTCAACATGAAAGCTTTAAGAGTCCATCTGATAAATTAAACTTGAGAGGTGATCTTTAAATCCCACTTTCAACTTTAAAGTTCCCCTCTTACCTGCTGCACAAATCTCTGGTCAATGTATCGCTTCGCAATGCTGGGCTGAAAATCTGGGCTCTCCAAAAACCTCAGGAAAAACTCATACACCAGCTACAGACATGGAAATGAAAATTCTGAAGTTAGTAAGTACACCATAACACAGATCTCAGCCCCAAACCAGTGGGACTATTCACATGCTTAAAAACTAAAAAACTGAATCAAAGCCTAACACATCACTGCTTAACCACAGCCTCTACTGGAATTTACTGAAAGAATTACATTAAGTACATAGAACAGTTTAATTCCCAGAAAAGTCAAATGAAAATATCACTAGTGGACAAAAACCAAGTTCTGAATGTTACATTCCTGCCATGTTAAGAATTTATTATTGGGAAGTAAGCTACCAAACATTTAGCAGCACTGAGTAAAATTAAGTGCTCTAGCATTACATAATTCCTTAAAGAGATGAAGAAAAGTCTACTAAGTGTTCCTGAAATTAAGTTTTGACTGAAAACTCTGAAAATGGAAAGTCATATTAAAGCAGCTGAATGAATTCACAGAAACTGAGAGAGTTTGGATTAAAATTAGACTTCTATATCCTGGAAACTCAATTATAATATCCATTATGGCTTGTAGCATGTTATTTCTATTTAGTTCAAGTTCCCATTTGCTACAATCCCACAATGCCCACAGATAAAAATTCTGACAGAAGATAGAGCTACCAAGGGCCTGGGTAACAGAGAGTGGCATGAAGAGGCCAGAGCACAAGTCCCAAATTTTGGGGCTTATCAAAAGTCCAAGATAAAATACTGTACTTCCATAACAATGGCAGGTTATAAAATACCCAGAGGGCATCTCTTAACTAAGACACAACTGAGAGGAAAGAGGCCTTGTGTTTAGATTACATTCAGAGCTGTTTATGTTCTCAATGTCTACTTCATAATTCCATATAATTAAACAACTGATGAGTTGTTTAATTATATGGAATATAATGGAAATAATACTAAAATGCAATTTAGGTACATAACACCATCACTGACTGGGTTTCCAAATAAAACCCACGCAGAGCTGTGCTCATACTCACAGGCATGAATTTCAACCATTACCACCCTGAGTACTTAACTAAACTGAGAGCCAACACCTGAGTAATTCATAATTATAATTAGGAACCTCACTTGAGAGAAATGCATGACAGTAAGTACTTTTATGTAGAACATTTGAGCTGACAGTTACTTATGCATAGCCTCAAGGAGGGTGTGCTGTATCTGCAAAGCAGAAGCTCAGAAACACAAGTTACCCTTCACTTTCTCCCCCTCTGAAGAAGAGCTTTTCATATCAGCAATTTACATAGAAAACCAGAATTTTGTTAGGGTTGGGAGGGATCTCTGGAAATCACCTAGTCCAACCCCCCTGCCAAGGCAGATTCACCTAGAGCAGGTGACATAGGAACAGGTGGGGTTTGAATGTCTCCAGAGAGAGAGACTCCATGACCTTCCTGGGCAGCCTGTTCAGTGCTCTGCCACCCTCAGTGTAAAGAAGTTCTTCCTCATCTTGTGTTTCAGTCTATGGCCATTACTCCTTGTCCTGTCACTGGGCACCACTGAGGAGAGTCTGGCACCATCCTCTTGGCACCTTAGTAGACAATCCAATAATAGAATTTTAAATGTTACCATATGCCATCCTCTGTCTTAGAAAGAGCTCAACCATGACTGTTTAATACCTTCATCAATGACACAGACAGTGGAACTGAGAGCACCCTCAGCAAGTCTGCAGATGGCACAAAGCTGAGCAGGCGCTTTGAGCAACCTGATCTCGTGTACACTGTCTCTTCTCATTGCAGGGGGCTTGGACTAAGGTGATTTTTAAAGGTCTCTTCCAATCTAAAACATTCTGATTCTACTGATCTTTTTCAAACTAGCAACTAGATAAATTCCTATAGAAATGGGAAACATATGGCCAGAAGGAGGTTATATAGCACAGCGTCATAGGGATTAATTTTGGAATTTAATTCAAGATTTCTGTAATAAATTCCTATATGAAATATTTCTGTCAGTGACAACAGCAAAGAACAGCCATGTGTGATAACTGCTTAGACAATGCAACAATATTGGAAGCTACCACCAGGGGGGAAAATAGGAAAAAAAAAAGAAGTATGTCATGTTACCAACAAGAAAGGACAAGTTGACCCTGAAGCCCTAGAAGAATAAATACAGGTTGAAACTCAAGGATTGCAAAGTCACAGTTGGAGTTCCAAGAAAAAAGCTCTGCTAAGCATTTGCAAGACCTTAAGCTGAGAAAGGGTTAACCATAGGATGACTAAGATCCATCCTCACAATGAAGCTGTGGAAGTGACAGATGAAATCCTAGGATATTCCAGGAAGATACTGACAGCACAGACAGAGATGCACAGTCCTACACATGCTTGAGGGAATTTATTAAAACCTGAAAGGAGACAGAGAAAGAGCCACTAGAATTGTCATGGGATAGAGCACTTTTTAAGAGTGAACACTAGATTGGTATAGTTTGTTTTCCCTAAAGGACAGGGGAGGAAGGATAATTATGGCTTCTTTCCATAAACAGATACAGTGACTGCAATAGACATCAAGCAGAAGAACTAAGTGAAAAGCACAATGCTGCACCATCCTGTTACAAGCTGTCCAAGATTAAATTCAGGACATCAACTGGGTATCAAATAACTTTGGAAATCCTTGTGAGCCTTGGGAAATACATGAAAGCCCCTCCATCCAGGCCATTTCAGGAAGCAAGTTGCAGTGGCCATTTCTGGGTAAGTGAGCCTCTGGCTTCTCCTGTATGCTAATGTTTGCAAACTTAAAAGCATAACAACAACTATCAAACTAGGGCACCAGAACAGATTCTGGCCACAACAGATCCTACACAAGGAGACAGGCATGCTCAACTTGAGTTCAATAGAAGCTTTACTATTGGAAATACTAAATCAGGGGAGAGATGTTGGATTTACTAGTTTTTGTTTTCAAAACTGGTCTGCTTGGGTCAAAGAGCTATGAAATACAACTCCTAATGCTTTAGTGATTCAATCTTGCAGGGACCAAACTACCAATTCTGCCAACTCTGCAACTCCCTAAGCTTCAAAATACACAGTGGCTTTAAATGCCAACCTGTTCAACCTATTTTGGCTGTTACAAACCATCTTGAGCACTGCTTTAAAGCAACATCTTTCAAGTGCCACTCATTTCACTGAAGGTCTGCAGTCTTTTGTTGTGGCTACACACACTGGTAACTTACGAAGCAATTATGTCAACAGATTCAGGCAGAAAGGAGTAGAGGTTCAGATTTTTTTCTTTCCTCTCCCAGAAAACTGGCTACCTGACTGCCAGATCAGGATAGAACTTGGAATTTGTTTGTACTTGATCAGTCACAAATCACAGCCAGCAAAACATCCACATCTTCCCTCCTTAAGCAGTCCTTTAGACTATGCCAAAAATAATAGTATATTTTGCTGGGGAGGAGAATGGTTGTGCACAGCCTTTCTTCCACACACAAAATCTCACACACACACACAATTTCCAGCAGCTTTGTGCTCCTGAAGGGCAGTTAGCAAGTTAGCCAACTCAGTCTTCTATGGTCCAGTAGCACACGAACTGTAAAAGGACAAAGTGGAAAACACAAACTGTTTCCATTGGGCTGCAAGGAGTGATCTATTCTCAAGACAGGATGAACAAGAGAGGGGGAGGGGGAAACAAGAGGGGGAAATCCACAACCAGTGACCAGACAGCCTGACAAAAACTCCCTTAGAAAAAAGCAAGGAAAAAACCTGAAAATAAAATTTCAAGTAATACCACAGGCTACAAACCTCTTTCAATTCCTCTCAGGCAAGCACAAGACACAAGTGAACTGATCACAAAATGCACAGGTCTTTTTCTATGAACAGGACTAGAGTTTAATTATGACCTAAAGTAAACTAAGCTAGCATTTACAAATTTTATCTCTGAGACACAGAGAAGTCAGTATTTAGAAGTATACAGAAATATACTAAATACAGAAGTATTTAGAAGTCAGATGGTGCTGCTACTGACTACAGGAGACACATGCTTAGCCCTTGCACCCTCCCACCCAACAAAATCAAGCCTCTAGTTCAGTTACAGCCATTTCTGCTATGAATTAGTATCAGCCATATATAAGAAAATAATTATCACAGCCTTTAACCCACAGAGCTATTTTCTGTGGTAACTTGATTCTTGTTTGGTTTAAATCTCAAATGCTATGCTGAAGACATACATTTTATAGTCAGTATTAGAAGCCCAGTTTTTAAATAAGAGCATTTGTTGATGCATTGGAAATGTAATATTATAGGGGCAGGGTAGCATTTTAGCTCTTGAGAGGAGAGAGTGAATGGTATGCAGATGTGCAGCAGCTTAATCTTCTACCCACGGCAAGGAGCTGCTACTTAACTTCTCTTTAACAGACACTACTTACATAAATCAGCAATGAGCTGATACCCGAGATATGAGCTTGTACAATGACAGCTTCTAGGAGCTAACTGGAAATAAAATAAAATTCAGCAGCATTCCAAGTCAGTCACGTGATTGATACAGCAGTGCTACAAAAACCACGAGCTTGCCACAGGAGTGCAACAATGGAATAACCACGCAACTGTTACCAAACAACGAGGATATTGTAAAGTTTTTGCATGGAGGGAGGGAAAAGGGTGGGAAGAAGGAGGGGATTTCTATTTGCTCAAAGAACAAATAAAGGCTAGTACTCCATTTTTTGTAATTATCGTGAGAAACTGAACTGTTAATATTAACTTATATTTTATTAAACCTACACTAAAAAGTTGCTCAGTTGCACAAAACAGACATCTTAGGTGAAGAACATAATTACCTAAAATATCCACAATTTTCATACATACACCACAATTTAACAGTGCAATCCCTCTGTTTAAAAAATAGTATTTAAGCCATTGAGAAGAGTTACATTCAGGCATATTTATACATGCTAAAAAAAGCACCACTGTTTTTCCCTCTCAAGTATAAAAACTCAATTGTATTATAAAAGCAATTTTTATGTTCTTAACAAAGGCACAAAATGACTGAAGAATCTACATTTCTTGCCATACAAGAAGGCTTGAAAGTAAAGAAATCACACACCTGTATGTGAGGCCATGAGGCTTCAAGAGTTGGTTCATCTTCTTCTGGATCAAAATCTGGGTTATCACTAGGTGGAAGTGTTCTGAAAATATTAGAACTAATCTGCAGGCAAAAAAAAAAAAATTAATTGTATCACTGTTTATGCTTCCACAGATCCCACGCAGTAAGGTACTGCATTTATCCTAGAATCAAATGAAACAAACCATCTAAAAGAAGTAACATAATAAAACTCTTCATTTTTTCAAAACTGCAAAATACAAGCAGCCAGAAGTCTGAAACAGGTCAGTGAAAATAAAAAAGTAACTTTTGTCTCAACTGCTTTAGAAGTTTGTAGCCAGACATTGTCATATTCCAAAATTTTCCCTGAAACTATGGAAGTTAAAAGAAATTCAGCTTCCCTATAAAAGCAATTTTTAACTATGTGACACCAAGAGCTGTTTTTAATAAGACCACAAATAAAATATAACTAACCAATTATGATTTAAAGAGATCTCTCTCCACATGTAAGGCAGACAATCCCAAAAACATATCTTATTCTAAAGTTCTTCACTTTACTTGATTTCGGGATATTTCTGTTTACATTTTTCACTTTTTCACCTTTGAAAGTTTCAAGATGTTTCAAGGTTTTGGAAAGTTAGAAACATGTAACCATTCTAGCTTTTCCATTTCACACAGTAGCTATTTTTTCTTGAAGTTACTCTAAGTTACTTTTAGTATGATACAGTCACATCAAATCAATTTCAAAAGGACAAGTTTAAAAAAGGTTTCTTCAGGGATTTTTGAAGTATATTAAAGTCTGGATAGAAGACCATTCAGATGTCAAAGGAAAAATGTCATCTCTTGCACCAGATATAATGTACTGGATTTAAATCTCTAGCACGAACAAAAGAGAACATGAAGTTCATTTCATTTCTGCATTTTCTGCCGTTCTTTCAGGAACAAGTTTAACCCAATTTTTCCAATCACCTTTTACACTCTTTTAGTCTTTTTGATCAAATCTGTTTCAAGTAGCTGCTTATCACTCAAGCCTACTAAACACAAAAGAAACTGTCTGACAGTTTGCAGAAAATCCTCCTGCACATATTCCATGGAGTCTCCAAGGTGTTTGAAGAACCTTGCAGAAGGACTTCAGAAAGATCCTGAAGTCACCAGCTGGCTCTGCACAGAAGAATCAGCTGCCTCATTAAACAAGAGACACAGCTGTTGCATAAAATGACTTTTCATTTCCTCCTATGCCCTTCATTCTGTGTCCTGTCACTGTCTCCTGCTGGGACACAGCAAAGCTGCGGCACTGCTGTCCTGGACTGGAAGGGCAATGATGTTCTGTAGGGATGGGCACTACAGCTGTCTCTGAGCTTAATGCACAGGAAAAACAACAAAAAACAAAACAAAAACCCAAACCAAACAAAGCCACCCAAACAAACAAACAAAAAACCCCATGAGAAACAGTACAGTTGTCCTTTAATGTTGTAAACACAAGGGACTTGGGATTCCAAAGCTCAAGAACAAAAGGCTGGGGGGGAGAGGACTGGGAAACAGGAGTCAGAGAACATTAATCAAGCTCAAAACCCAACATTGCCATCCTGGTTCTCTTATTTGTTTTGTCTGCTCTTACTAGGTGTTCAATAAAACCCTCCAGCACATGAATCAGTCTCCTATGGAGAATGTTCTACCTCTGCTTGCAAGTGCTCTGGTAACATCTCTTGAAAACGCTTCTTTTTCTTTCTACACGCATCTTGCTGAACTGAGCTGCTCAGCCTGAAGCATAGAACCTCAGAGTAATGAGTCAGTTTCATGTCCAAAACAAAGGTAATAAGTACTAAATACACTTCTGTAGCAGAAACAATTAGCAAGCCTCTCAGCCAGGCCTTTGGAAAACCAATTGCATGATTTTCAGAGTATTCAGTACTGCCACTAGCATTAGTCATCTCCTGAGAATATATGAAACTTAAAATAAACCTTGCACCCTTTTTACGTACTAGCCTGTCTCACCCCAAAAAAGTTTATTTACTTTATTATGTTTGCAATATTTTTGCAAATTTTTCTCTATATCCTCTTCTATTATTTAAATCATTCTTTTTCTTTCATAAGTGGTGTCTTATCCCAAAACTGTGATTTCAGAAACACAAATCATAAAAGGTTTTTAAAGCTGGATAGATTTCCAGATAAATCCAGCATCAGCTTTCTAAATTAAATCTCAGTTTTCCAAAAAATGTGCCAGTTAATATACTGAGATTCAGCAATCATATTTTATTAAAACAAAACAGAAAAAAAATCCCCTATTGTCTGTACACTTGAGCTAAACATGTGAAAGATACTAAGTTCAATTCCAGTTTCTGAGTGTACAGATTGAGGATACCTGATTTCTTTTAAATTCTGAATTCACAACTCATACAGCCTGTTAGGACAATCTCATTACATTGAAGTTTTATATGCTGCTGGGGAACAAGGCGAGGTTGATAGGCACAAGGAGATGAAGAGTACTGAAGAGACATTTCTGTTATGCTCCCCAAACTGATAAAAAGTAGAACTTTCCAACTTCCCAGAAGGTTTTAAAACTTAAAATATTTGCAATGCCAAACCTTAATTTCCTGTTAGCTTCAGCGTGCTTTTAACAGAGAATTTCCAGAGAAGACACTAGTTTCAGATGACCTAGAACAGAGGTGCACTGACTGCTGTGCTACACCTTCAAAACTATTTGTAAGCAAAACTCCTCCTCAGCTGACAGAAAATCAGGTTGCCCGGGGCACCAAAAAAATAACCTACAGTGTATCCTGCAGATCCGTTTAAACAAAGACTTTTTTAAATGATGTTGTTCCATCCTCAGTGGGTTGAAATTGTATCATTTCTAGCTCCCTACCTCAGGATCCAAGCAGAGCAGAAACAACCACAGGAGCCTGTGTGGTACTGGCCCAGCAGCTATCCTGGCAACAGAGACCAGTGAAGGAAAGGAATACCAGAGACCTCACCTGCACAGACCTTGGCTATGCACTGGTCAGAAACAACATTTTATTTCCCCTCCTGCTATCTCAAAGGCATTGTTGACTTAGCCTCCCCATAGCTCAGGCAACTCCAAGGAAACCTGTTTGAAACCTGAGGTTGTTTCCTCTGCAAGCTGGAGGAAAGGTGTCCCAGGCCTAGGGAAAGACAAGGGGCATTGGAAAGAGATTGTCTCTGCTTTTGCCACTGATGCCACTCTGGCTTTTTCAGGGAATTTTTTAGTCGGCCTATCCTCTACTACCAGCCAGATGATAGCTGGGTTTCATTAAGGCCACTTCTATTTTTTTTTTATCTCAAAAACACGATCCCTCAAACTCTGCAGTAAAACCCAAATGTTTTTTTTCTTTTAATGTAGGAACACTGAACAGCCTAAAAACTTCAAACCCAAACAAAACAAAAGTGAAACAGTAACTCTTCAATCTCATACAAGTTTTGCTACCAAGACAGGCCTCAAGCCTGACACAGGTGTTATCTGGAGGGAGAGACAGACCCATGCAGATTTTTTTCTGAAAGCTGGTACTTCGTCCTAATTCACAGCAGAGGCCTTTTCTGCTGCCAGTTGCCAGGGAGATTAGAAATACTATTCAAGCTTGGAGGGATCTTTTGTCTCAAGCTCTCAAAAAGCTCTCACTGAGCATTTAAAGCTCTCACTGAGCTTCTTCACTTTCTGTCATTTTAGGGGAGAAAAGGAGATGGAAATTTGTTATGGAAGGAAAAACAAGCATCCACAGAAGCCATTCATTTGCACAACAACAAAAACCTCAAAAGACCAGCTCAACACCACCTTATCTCCAAGAAAAGAAAACAACTCCAATATAAAAGAAAACCTCCCTCCAACAAGTACTATGGGCTAGTTAGTATATTCTTTCTCCTAACAAGGGGCTACAGAGGGCACACAGAATAAGAAAATACTGTAAGGATTCAGGCTTGCTGCCACCAGCAGCAAGAAAAAAAAAAGCCTAAGAAGAGGTGAACATACTTTGTCCTTTATTTTCTTACGTAAAAAACATTTAGGACAGAAAACCAAGTCCTTTAAAAAACAAAACTATACAAAAAACCCCAGTGTCCCAGATTTTTTTGCAAAACTTAACAAGCATCTGCTGAAACAGCCAAAATGATTAAAGGGGTTCCAATAATCCTAGCCCTTCAGTATAATGGCAAAACTTCCACGGTTATTTACATTAAAGATCTGATCTTCCCTATCAGCTGCCCAGAAGAAAACCCCAACCAAACAACAAACAAAACAAACCTTAAGAACAAACTAGCTTGTACTGTACAGAGAACTACACAGGCTGTAGGCTGTGTATTTGAACTGCCCTGCTTATGTTCCTGAGAGCTCTTTTAAAGTCAGCATTTTAACTATGTAAACTTCACCAAAGTTTAGAGAACCATTAGCATAAATTCATAGGCACTAAAGCCATTCTTTTTACATTTCACATTTCTAGGAAGAAAAAAAATAATTGCAGATTATTCTCAAGTGTCCTTCAGTTGCATTCCCTGTACACGGAGTACAGGCAGATCAAAACCATTACTTAAGCAGCATTTTAAAATGCACATAAACACCTGGGAAAGTCAGCAGATAACAACCACAAATATTTTGTTCATTATTCAACAAGCCATTAGTAGAAATTGCAAGGGACAAGTCATCCTACAGTTTATAACCTCAGCAAACCACTTAGGCTACTCTAGCACAGCTCTCCAGGGCCAAAATAATAACAAACAATCATATAAAGTATTTACAAAGGAGAGTTGCTTTCTCATACTATAAACCTTTCTGCTGTCACCAGTACCTGCAGCAATCACTACCAGAAAACTTCAGCCTAACTCTCCATTGCCACTAGTAAATAAAGATAGGCAGCACTGAAATATTGCCATTTGCTGAAAGACAACAACTTTAAAGCTTATCCAGACTGCAAGTATCTGCAGTGTACTGGTTCTTTCATTTTAATTAACCTGAATGCATCATGTTTCAGCTAGTAATTAAAACTTGAAAGTTGTTTGTTTAGCCTTTCTAAGCCAAGTTATCATTAACAAATTATATTGTATTGTATAAGCAGAAAAACCAACCACAATTCTGAGTTAAATGCCATTAAAGTAATAAACTGATTAAGATATTTTATTAAAATTCAAACTGTAACAAGAGCATTCTACTTACCATTTTCACTATGTCAGCATAAGCTGATTCAACAATCACTCCACGATTTGTTGAAACATATTCAACCAGTTCATTCAGTGTTGCTCTCTTGATTTCTTTGCTTTTCAGGTCTGAAACAGAGTCCATGAAGTCAAAGAGCACACAACACTGTTGCAACTTCTGACAGAAAAGATCTTGCTGTTCATTGAAGGTGGCATCTATAAAAGAAAACAAAAACCCAAACACTTCAGTCTGTAGAAGCAAACACAGGATTTCTAAATCTATTTTGTTGACAGGAATTTGCATAGCTATGACTTGTTTTTTATGTGGAATGGTGTGCTTCATAGTCAGCAAACTAACAGCAAATTAATACACAATTTTGTCAAAACTGGAAATATCTGTATGCTGGAATGGAACACCCGCCATTCCCAACTTTTGGTACATGAAAGAAATAATGGACAAAGACATGGCAGTAAATATATTTACCAACAGTGAGTTCCTGAATTAACTTTATCTGAAATACAGACATTAATGAGTCCCATCTCTCCCTCACCAAAAGTCATATCCAGAAGCAGTGCATCGTACTAACCTTTCATTCATCCGATTTGTCTCATTCTGTTCCCTAATCCTTTATTATGTAACCTGCTTAAAAGCTGTAAAATCTGCTTTGAAGGAACCTTGTCTTTTCACCCCAATGCAAAATGCTTCACATACTTTTGACATCATGTGATCAAGGTTTCTCTCAAGAAAGAATTCCAATATTTCGAAAGTATTAATCCTGAGTTTTAATGCTTTGCTCTAAATAATTTATTACAATCCTAGTCATGTAAGGGTTTTCCAGATGTTTTGGCCTATTAAGACAATGTGTTTGGCTGTGACTTAGCATTTTCATTTTAGCATTCAGTACCTCTGTAATCTGATAAGCAAAATTCCTCCATTAGCATTTCACATTGACTCTAAAAGAGATGGATTATCAAGCTCTACACTTCGAAAATTTAATAAATCCTTAATATATTGTAACTGTTCCAAAGTTGCATGATCCCAACAAAAACAGGCATGGCATTAACTGAAAATTTGCTTTAACAGGCCTTTTGTTCTTAACTGTTTGTAGGGGTTCAAAGCCACTGCAGCAGTAAAGCATCACCTCATCTATCAGCCAGTTGGGATTTCACTCACACTGGTGAAAAAACTGCATTCCCAGTTTTACCTCCAAATGAAGAATGTTCTGCCCTGAAGAATTTTCATGACTTGTCTACAGCCTGACTACATCCCTTAGCATCATTCATTCACTGCAGTATTGCTATGAGCACTGCTGTTTCATCACCAAAAAAATTATCCAGACAAGAAAAAGGCAATTGAGTACTGAAAAATCTTAAGTTTCACTTTAAAACCTGAACAAATCACGAAAAACCTCACACTTCTCTTTAGTGTTTTATAATCATTCTAATGAAACAAACTTCATTAAGTCTATACCTTCGACAGTTCACTCTGATAATGCCTGTTTCTCAAGTTTCATACCAAAACACCTTTCATTTTGTGGCTGGAACAACAACAGTCAACAGTAGGTTTAATATTCAGTAGTTATCTGGTAGAAGTGTTTTGTTTCCATAAGCAAAAAGTAATTGCTGAAATGGACTGACATGCCTCCACTGTCATCCATACTGCTCGCTCTGCCCTGGAAATTCAGGCACCAGAATACTGTATTGTGTTCCCTTTCCCCACCTGACAGTTCTGATCCTATTAGCCGAGCATAACAACTTCAGGGAGCTTTTGAACAAGCCAGCAATTACTACTCCCTCACGAAGAACAATTCACACTTTTGAATGTCAATTCTGCAGTTTTAACCATTTTTCTTTTGAATAAAAAACCTTGCAAGATGCTTATTTTGCTCAGATAACTACAAAGACACGAATTGTTACACTCTGCAAAACAACGAACATCAGCTGTAAAAACATTTGTAAGTTACATAACATTTCAGCTCAGATCTTCTAATATTCTACAGCGGATTGCATGAGTAAGTATTGTATCATAGCAACAAAGCAGTAACACTGACATGCTGAGGATAAAATCCAAAAAGCCTAATTTAAGGATTTGACACAGGGAGGGCAGGTTTTTTTTGTCACTAGCCCCAAGCTGATAGCCAGACTAACACAGGAATCAAACCTACTCTTATTTTCCCTCACTACAAACTCAACTATACTCCAAGTTACAAAGGTCCACAAGTGTGGCACAGCGAATACAATATAGTTAAATGATAAAAAATTATAAAAATTAAGAAAAAAAATTTTAAATGAAGTATCACTAAGCAAAATTTACCTAGAAGTTTCAAAAACCTGAATACTTCTAACCATGGTTCAAACTGACTAAAGATTAAAAGCCAGTAACTAGAATTCATACAAAATAATTAAATCACTTATTACCTTCCCTAGGATACCAAATAAATTCCTGCATTAACCACTTTCAGTTACACACCAGAGTAACAGGGAATCTCTCCCCCACCATGCATCACCAGTCCATTTCATTAGCAACCTGAGCTCTCTCAATTTGTCACGTTTCCTCAAATGAAAAACCTGCCCATTAATCTGTTTTGTTACTATTAAAACTTTTAAAGTAAACCCAAAGGAAGTACCTTCTTCTAAGCATATGTCCTTCTTTCATACTTACAAGGGGAAACACAATTATTTTATTCACTTATTACTCTAGTCATCTTCAAGAGATTAAAATTATGTGCAACCATGGCAAAAAATAAGGCAACAAGAAAGCCAGTTCTGTTATACCAGCACAACCTGTGTTCATGTGCTCAATCCCTGCTTGACACATTGCACATTTGCCCCAGGAATGTTATGAAAGGTACCATGGGAACCACCAAGTGATTGAGGAAAATTTGTTTGTCAGATCGGGTTCTTAATTTTTCAAAGCCTTGCGTTTAACCATCCCAGGACAGTAAAAGTTAGACAACTTTATACCACAACAAAATCACATCACAGTAGTTCATTCTTGTTCTAGGAATAAAATAAAGTGTGCCACTATAACTGCATAAACACTGGAGCTTTTAGCTTTAGTAGTTGAACAACCCATGGCATAATTTTTAAACTAGCTTCAATCTAATATTCTATGAAGATTTACATTATACACGTGAAGTTCAAGATAATTGTTATTCTTCAAATACCCTAAATACCATAAAGACCATAGAAGATAAATTAGGTTCAAAGTAGACAGTGGATGCCTCAATGAAACAACCCTGAATCAAGTATGATGATGGGAAATCCTGAAGACAAAAGCTTAACATCCAGCACCAAAAGAATTATTGCAAATTGTGATCCACTTTAATCATGACTTGCCTCTGGTCATTTCCATGATAGATAGTAGAGAGCTTGTACCTGATGAAAATACTTAATTTGATTGTTGCACTTCATAATACTTAAATTCTCCACAGACTACTTCTACTGTTTACAAACCCCCCTCATCACAGACAGTAGCCACAATATTAAAGGACAAAAAGTAGCAAGCAATTTGACTTGGAAGTTCTTCCTGAGCAGAAGTTTTAAAACATTGAAACTGTATGATTGTACAGATCTGTCTCTAAATTGAATGCTTTCATATTTGTAAGGGCATCAATGCGAATCTGATCATAGAATATTGAGTTAAGAGACTAATTTTTCTGGGGAAGGCCCAAGCAAAATATGGAAAGGGAAAGAATTCATAAGAGCTACTTCACTGGTTCATAACTGGAGACAGAAACACGCTACAACAATGTCTTCCTGCAATATATTTCTCTCTTATGTTTACAGCCTTCCTCCTGGAAGGAAAAGAAAGATAATTCTCCTTTCTCAACACAATTGTTTACTTAAGACCTTCAGTAGAAAGCCAGAGAACCTAACGTAATCCTTGATTCATCAACAGAAACCAGACTCTAAATCCACAAAAACTCTCTCAACTACACAAATGACAAGTTCAAAATTCGTAGTTTCCCTGACAGTACAAAATAAACCCCCTCAAACATTTGCAAACATTTTCCATTTTTTTAAACTCTCTCTTATTAAATATTTCTACTTTTTCCTGAAAGAGCTACCCCGGGAAGATGCAGAGGCCAGAGAAACAACTGAGGAGTTTTTGTCTGACAGACACTTAAAGCAGTTCATACAGCACTTTCAAGCACTTAGAGGACAATGGTATTATGGAATAAAGTACCACACATCTCCTTAGAACTTGGTGACAACCCTACTCTTCTACATAATTCCCTGACAAACTGAATACATGAAAAGGATCATGTCATAATTATGCTGCATTCCACAGCGCAAAGTTTAGGATTTAGTCTCTGCTGTCTGGTTATATTTATTGCACTATATTCAGCTGTACCCAGTGGTGGAGGAATCTGCTAGAGCAGAACAAAGCCTTAACACTGACATGGAGAGAGGATCACGTGGACTATGAGACACCAAAGCTCTGGGTTTGGTTTTGGGGCTTTTAACTTAAAAGACTCAATGTTGTTGTACAGCCCGCTCCTTTCAGAGACACCATTAGTCTGAAAAGGAGGCAGTGTGATAAACTCTGCCCCACTTACATAAACCAAGCACAGGGAGGCCTATTTCAACTAAATTTAATATTTGGGTTTGTCCTGAAGAGCTCTCGTGTACATGATTGTTGTGATCTCTCCTAGCATGAGTGTCAGTGCTGATGTCACAGGCATGCTAAAGCATTGTTAAGAGATGCAGTTTTGGTGAAGTTGATGTTACAACAGGGTCCAGAGTGTTTCCACGTTCTCAGAAGTCTCCATCTGCAAGCCTGACAGGCAGCAAAGTCGTTGGCTGACCAAGAGATTGAGGAGAGAGGTCTCACTCCCTGCTACCCCCTTTCCCATTTACTCCTCCCTTCCCCTTCTCTGTTCCAGTCACATCCATCCATCAGCACCGGCTCTGGAACTTGTCAGGCTCTTCCTAAACTGCTTTAACTCAATAACACGGTCATATTAGTGAGGCTAAATGGCTTCTGGAGGGGCCTGATGTGCATCAGCTCTGGCACAGGATTAGTGATGGGAGCAGAAGCTCTCTGCAGTGAGCTGCTAAGTTAGTTTACCATCTCCTCTGGAACCATATCATCCAACTATTGAGGCATGAGATAATGTGCAGGTAAAATTTTTCAGTTAAGTTAGACACTTTTGAGAATAACACATTTTGGATTTTTTTGTTTGTTGTGGGGTTTAGTTGTTTGGGGGGGTTTTGTTTTGTTTTAAATCACTTTAAGCTGCTTTTTAAAGAAAAAAATGTAGCCCCTGTATACTTGGCTGGTAGTGTACAACATTCCCCAGCAACTCCATACATCCATCAGAGAAGTTCCCAAAATTCCAGCTTTTGGTAGCTCAACAGCCCAGGTGAAACTGATGGGGCTACTCAGATGAGCTCTGTGCAGCACCGTAGGCATCCAAGGAAGTCTTCATCAACAGCTTCAGGTTTTCCACATAAAAAAAGTTTTGTCACCCTAAGGAATAAGTACTATTTTTAGTAGACCAGAGTTGTAGGTTTCCCCTCTGCCCCCTCCAATCAGAGTTCAAAGAATGTATTTTCAAATTACCTGTTACCCCAAAATCTACAGCTGTTGCTAGGACTCTGGAAGGGGCTGAGTGAATTTTTCTGTGTGCTGTCAGTAAACAGAACTCTGACTTTCCAGGACAGATAAAGGAGTCAGGATAGAGTAACATTATGTATCCCAAAAGTTAAGCAGCTCCTTATTCAATATTAAGTTTGTTCACTAGAGAAGGAGGTTTGGAAGACAATCAAGAAAAAGGGCATTTTCAATCATTATTGAAAGGAAATTTATACTACCTATAGGAGATAAAAAACCAAAACAAAAATACCATCCAATACAAACAAAACACATACTTGGCACAGAATTGCCAAGTTGGTCAATCCTGTCTAGGACCCCTGTGCTCATACTAACATTTAACTTCTTCATTTCAGAAATCAGGACTGCAAAGGAACAATCAAGGTAACAAGCTGAGCTTCTCCTGTACTTCCATTTTTAAGTAAACTATTCCACAGATGGTCATCAGGCAAGACTTGCACACTGTGACACCCTCCACATGATAAGTCTCCATTCTCTTTTGAAATAGTTAAAAAATCAGAAATTTTGCTCATTGGAATATTCTGAATTTAAGATTAATTCTGTGATACAGTCCAGGGAAGGAAAAAAAGAAGGAAATCACACATTAGAAGTAAAAGTAGATGAGAACAACAATCAACTATTCCTTTTATTCACATACAGCACTGTGGTTTAGAGAGTTAGTTACAAGTCTAGGCTACAGATAATTTTTAAGTCATTTAGTAAAAAATACTCCTGGAAAGCTGTCTCCCACCCAATAAGACACTGTTTGTTCAGAGAGTCTCATCTGCTGCTGCACGTGGCCAGCAGTTGACCTCAACAAATCAGTCCAGAAAATCTGAAAAGCCCACGCTGATCTAACAACATCTGTCACAATTTCTGTGACACGGCTTCTTGCAATGACAATAAACTGCAAGTGTCTTATCTAGATTGTTTCTACCGTCTTCCAGGCTTTCTTATAACATCATATAGTTAAGAGTCTCTAGCTACTACCATGTTAAATCCCTTGATTTTAATTAAGATTTGAGTCAACCAAGATACTTCAGAGAGTAAGAAAGTACCCCACTGAAATGCTTTCGTATTAGTAGCCCTATTTCCTACTGTTTAATTACAGAAGACAACAAGCAGTTAGATGCAAAAAGTAATACAAATTATCCTCTTGGTCCTTAAAAAGTTAGACTCTAGTAACTTGGCCTGCCACAATTCACCTTACTTCTACCACACTTTCTAAAAAAAGGAGACTTAAAACACCATTGATTCTTCAAACAAATAAAAACTCACCAAGCATACCAATCACTGGAACAGGAACAAAAACCACCTTAAAGTCACCCTTAACAAAATGTACAAGTTTAACAATACAAAGGCTACCTCAAGAGCACGCCAGCAGCTCAGAATCTAGCTGCAATTCAGTTCCATGCAACAACAAGGAAAAGCAGGGGAAAAAATTGTTCAATGGACTGACACAGTTGAATCAATGCTGTTTTTGAAAGCACTGAGAAGTTGAAGAATTTGCACACAGCTAACCACATGAAGTGTTGTTCAGAGTGATAGTGTATTTATTACAAAAGGCAAAGAAGTTTCACTTCTTACACAGCTGAAGTGCTATATTTTAAAAAAACAATAACCCCCCCCACTGATCTTGTAGTTAAAACAAGCTTTCTCCCACTCAGAAGTCAACTATTATGCTCTCTAACGTGTTCATTTATGGTTTTGACACACACTGCTACTTGTATTTGCTGTCTTCATTTGAAACCCATAATGCAGTTTTAGTGACTGGTCATATGGCAGAGTAAGCCTTTTTTGAATACACCCAGAGCCTCTAAAAATTAATTTAAAACAGGAATCTGCCTCTTTAAGGAAGATACTTCTAAATTTAAGGGTGATAAATCCTATCGCAGAATTCACATGCACAGTTCAGGTCATTCAATTGGGAAAAGGAGAGAGTAATTAATTACTTGAATGGGAAATTGTTTCTCAAAAGATGTGAATATGGGATAGATAGCACCTTTAACTTAAAATTATAGAAAGTGATACAATGGCACAAGAATTAAAACTGCTTTCCCAAACAGAAAAGACAACTCCCAAATAGCTTTTTTGATATTGAAATGCAATGAAGGTTTTTGTTATGGTAAGACAGAGACGATTTCAAGAAGTCCTCCTAACAAGAGGGCAAATAAAGGTCAAGGTAAAGCCCTGCATATGTAAACAGGTCTTCTCTTTAAAGTCTAAGTCAGGTTACACTGCATGAACCAAAAGGTGAAAGTACCCAGAGAGGCTGCACACAGCAATTTGTTACTCCAGGTAATTCACTCTTGTGCCAGGAAAATTAACCACCAGCAAAACCCAAGAGACTACAGAAAGGGAAGGACACTACAGACCAAGCTTCTGAGAGTGTCAAACCAAAAAGATCAGAAGGGACAATTGGTATGATGCTCCATGTTCCCAAAACAGGAAATCATTTAGACTTTTCCACAAATGGAAGCACTTGCCCTTAGAGAAATAGTATTTATCAAAGTGCAATGGTTCAACAAAATTTTGGATTTTCCATGTAATTTTGAAGATGCAATAAAGCCCTTGAGGGTGTGACAAGGTGGACTCAAGGAAGCATTTCACACCTACCCTGCTAAGAATTAAAAGAATATCCTGAGCAGCTCTGCTCCCTATTTTATCCCCCAACAGCTGTAATGCTCTGCACAAATTTTACCAGGGCCCACAGACAGCTGAAAGCTGGTAACAAAGTTGTGTGCCACACGTGCTCAGTAAAAATTTCAGCTTAATACCCATTATCCAGGACTGCATTAAAAACATTTTCAATTAATAGCAACCCAAACATTTTGCTTGATGTTTGACCAAATCAAATTGATTTGCACCTTGTAAGTCTGAAAGGACAGCAACTGTATTTACAACTTGAGAAAGTTCCCTTTACATTAAATCAACTGCAAAACTCCTGTCTGACTGACATTAAGGTAGTTTATAATGACTGAGTGGTAATTATGAAGTATGCCATAAGTGGATCTGGTGTGGC
The DNA here is from genome assembly GCF_041296385.1 of Aphelocoma coerulescens. Lineage (NCBI taxonomy): Eukaryota > Metazoa > Chordata > Aves > Passeriformes > Corvidae > Aphelocoma > Aphelocoma coerulescens. The sequence goes on from NC_091016.1 coordinate 28,832,396, forward strand.
ATTATTAACAGATTAAATATCTATTAACTTGTATTCTTCCCCATCATTTCCTCACCATATCCAAGTATAAAATTAATTTTGAGTAAAATGATGAAGTTGCTCCAGTTTGACATCACACTAGAACAGGCAAGTCAACACTACAAATGAAGTTTGTTTATTTATTTTCCCAGAAACTGAAGAAACACTTGGGTAATTTTCACATGCCAATATTAGTGCTAAGTGAAATATAAAAATACCCTTTATTGAAACCAAGTGTAGCTGCTAAACACTATTTAACAGAAGTACAGAAACTCATTTTGCAGTTAATTTAGCACTTAGCTTTTAAAAGTGAAGGAGACGCATAGAAGAGTCATTTAACAGGAAATCTGTGCTAGAGGAAACAGTCAATCTAACTTCTCAAAAGACAAGGAAAACCCACCTCTTCCCTTGAATTCCTGTGTAAATCTGTGTGGAAGTTACAAGTACTGGATTAGCTCCTTGGATAAATATGTACTTCACAAATTGGCTCCACCAGTATTTCTTACTTTTCCAAGTCTTCTGGGATAAACAATTTAAGGAGATACTTTATAATTGTGTTGCAGTAACAATGTGTGCAATGTTTAAATTAGACGGGGAACAGAGGTGAAATCCTGGTTGTGTTGCATTCAGTGACCCAACTCTCACCACCCAGAATGAGAACAGATCATCCTGAGCAGACAAATACCAAACATTGTGGGATTTCTTTGCTTAATTTAACTGAAGTAGACATTTAGCCTCATAAATAAAAGTTTGAGATCATTTTTTTTTATCAATTTTAAGCATCCTCTAACAGTTACACTCTCTCTACCAAAAACTGTAAACACAAAGTGTTCAGTAATGAGGGATCCTGCACTTTAAGTACTCTCCCATTTGGCAAAATCTCTTGGCTATTTTTAAACTCAACTTACATCACTTTGATGTATTTGGTTTATTTTGATCCTGCTTCCTACTCTTAAGGGAAGATGAAGAAATATGTATTACCAAACCTTGTCCTTCCTGACTTTACTGTGGGACCAAACCCATGTCACTCAAGAGGGTTCTGATAATCACATCTTAATTTTTCTTCTCCAAACAATAATAACTGTTTGCCTAGAGAATCCAACTATGCTGAAAGGCATAAGTTTATTTCCCATACATACTTCAACACCTAAGCTCAGTTCTCACCATTTGTTGCTTTTACATACACGTGGAACCAAAATTTTTGCTGCTTAACAAGACTTCAACCTTACACACGTCATATGTCAAGCACAGAATTTTTAATAGAAAATACGGTACACTTTTCCAAAGTTTTACAAAGTTACACTAAATTAGAACTCTTTTTTTAAAAGCACTTCCCCCCCCCATACTCTCCCATATAATTTTACTTGGGATGATATTAATAAAATCTGTGCTTTTGTATTTTGAAGTACCAAGCATCTACAGAAATAAACCTATTAAATCACTTCTAAAAGCTCACTTGTTTATGCAGTGATGAACTCTGCTAATCCTTTAATACAACTGTAGCAGAAATGAAGCTGTTTCCCCCTTCATATTTAGACATGTTGCTGTGACTTTTTATTCCTGCTCTTCTTCAGCTCAGCCTTCCTGCCCCATGCTATACTGTCCTCCTCTAAACTTGCTCAACCCACCTCCTCTTTCAGCTCTGAGAAAATCTACTGTGTCACTTTCATTGTCTGTTACCCACAGCCTGCCAACTCTCCAAGCATGCCATGGTCTCAGATACAAACTTCTAATCAGTAATTTGAAACTTGCATAACATGTGGAAAGCTTTTCTCTTATGGTAGGGAGCAACTTTACCATCTTTTAAATTCTCAAGAGTTTTAAAAATTATTTACTAGAAATAGAACATCTTCCTTTTGCAGTGTAGTTCTTGAATATACATGCACAAATATCATTTTTGCTGTTACTCTCACCTTGACCTCCCAACTCCACAGCAAAATTTGTATTTCTCTTCTGAACCCTATCATATCAAGAAAGCTGACAAAACCCATCCATTTCATCAAAGCTTTGCTTGGTAAGGTCAGGAGAAACCTCTCTCAGAAACCTCTCTCTCAGAAACCTTGGTAAGGGCAAAGAAAAGCAACTTAAGATGAAAATGAGATAGAAATCTTTTCCCAACAGTAAAAGGCAATGAAACAGCACAATTTTTATTTTTTTAATCTATAGCCTTTTCTTTTCACCATACCCATTGCAGCAATACATGCTACTATTTTAGCAGGATACAGGTCTGCTGAATTCTGATCAGACTGCTGTTTCTTCCCATAACCTCCAAACCCTTAAAATACTGAGGCCTAGTATTTTGCCCAGAATCCTGCACTTACATCTCACCAGTCTTTCCCAGCTTCACTTCCCACCCCCAAATGTACAGTTATGCTCTCCTCCATTTTAAATTCTCAAGAAAAAAAAAACCTTATTTGATGAACCGACTCATCAGCAATCAATTCCTGATGTACAGAACAAAAACCCTAAGCCTGTGAAGTTTCAGGAAGATCATGGGATGTTCAAAATCCACAGCTGCAATGAAAAGTTATAAAGAAATTAGAAGAGAATATGGCAAGAAACATTTCCAGAAAGTTTCACAGCCAACAGGAGTGATGAGACTCCAAACACCAAGCACCCTGCAGCCACTGGAGAGGACCTGGCTTCTGCCCTCTCTTCCCACTCAAGCTTTTCCATCATCTCACCAGTTCCACACCATCCCTCCACCTGTAATGTACTCCTGGGCTCTTACCTGTAGAAAATAACAGGTTTTCCCTACACTTGTCTTCTGCCCTAGAAGTACCACAGACAAGAAGCCCAAAGAAAGCTACCTGGAACAGCCTCAGAGCACAGCAGATGGGAGCAGCACAGCAGATCCTGAAGGATCTGTACATGACAGCTTAGTAAGTACCAACCCATCAGTCTTGCTGCTGAGCTACAACAGCTACAATGGGACCAAAAAGAATTTGGACCAAATGAGATTCATTTGCATTAAGAACCACGTGCTAAGCTCCAAAGTACAGCAAGCATTAAACCTCAACACAGTTAATTTTTTTCTTTAATATTGACACCATACAATTTATTTTTCCTCTAGTCTTCAAAGTAGTCTGAATGGGTTTTGCTGAAACTAAGAAAATCAGCCTGAAGAACAGTTGCAAATAAAATTGTCCATACTTGGCATGGAAAACTTCAGTCCAAACAGTTCAGCAATGTTGTAAGCAGCTGAGAATAAGGTCTTGTGAAGGAAAACTGAAGGCAACCTCAACTATGATGAACTCTGCTTTCAAGTCAGAAACATACTATGAAATAAGCATCTTGTAGACAACATAATTCACTGGCCACAACCTCAGCAAAACTTGAGAGAAACTAACCCAGTAATTCTATCATAGAATCAATGATTCAGACTAAATCAATGATTCAGATTAAAAAGAAGCTGTCACCATCCAGTTTCTAGTAGAGCATTTTGCCAAGAGAGTCTTCTAAAACAGGTGTTATTTACTACCTATTTATCTAATTGGGCTGCAACTCCAACCCTCCAAATCCACATGCTGCTAAAAGCCATAACTTTAACCTGCTAGATTAAAACAGGAGTCAGGACAACAAGGGTATAGAAGCTAAATTTTATGGCCTTCTCAATGGAAGTGTCTTTTTTTAATCAGAACACAACACATACCCCTTTGTGCTTAAAAAGAATATCAATCTGTCCGGAACTGTTGGCATGACACCTTTTCAAAAGCACTGAATGATTTCAAGATAGACAGATGTTAAAAAACCCCAAATCTATAGATTGAAGCAATCATCTTTTGATCAGATAGCTTGCAGCAGTAACTAATTCCATTAGTATTTCCTACAGTAACTAACATTAAATTCAGCACCCGCAAAACTACTATCTGACTAAACCAGAAAGCAATGAATATGGAAAAAGAAATCTGATACTAAGCTGGCACATAGAAGATATGAAAGATTTAAATAGAAAAGTTCATGTGAAGACTGTCAATAGGCTCTATATTTAGGAGTTGCTCTTGATGGAAGTATATTCTAAGACCAAAAATTCAAGTCTACGGATAAAAAAGGTCAATTTGTTAAGAATTAAAGACTAAAATGTTCCGCTCCAAAAACTAGGAACAGTTCCTTAATATAGAAAAAAATTCAAACAGCTCATTTTTCATGCCACTACTACAGCTTTTTCATCTATTATAGGTTGTTTATTTCTCAAGGTTGTAACTTCACTAAAAAGGAAGTTTTGACTACTTCACAGTGCACCCTGCTGAGATTATAGTAAGAGTTAAACATAAATTCCTCACAGAACATCCTTATTCTTCATCTGAAGTAAAGATTCTCACTTTTAAGGAAAAACTCATCCAAGATGATCACAAGTTGCAAGGGATGTTGAATACAAAAGGTGGAGGATGGGGGACTACAGAAGAGGAAATAACAATGGATCATGAGGGATATAAAAAAACAAGTGCAAATCAGAGAGAAAACTGTCCATTCACTTACAAATATTTATTAAGGCTGTAGTAAAAGTAAACCATTCTAAAACTCTGAAGCACATTTTCCCTTGGGGAGCGAAGGCAACTTAATATGACAAGAAAATTCCTCTCAGCTGTTTTTAATTCCACTTATTTATGTCACTCTGAAGTACTCACTATGTGACTCAAAGTTTGAGGCTTGAACTGATCCTCAGATTTAGTAACATTAAAATTTTACCTATCCAAGGTTACTAGGTCTCCCTGTAACATTGGCACAAAAGCTTAGCTTGAACACAGCAACTGGTTTTCAGCCAAACCCAAGCTCTCTCTCAAGGGCTTAAGTAAAGAAAAGACCAGACTTAACACCTATTTTACACTGTGTATTTGAATGCTGACACTACACTCTGGGAGGTCTTCTTAAAAATGTCTTATTCCAGCACACTCCACCTCTGTAACTCTCAGCCCCACAGAGATCCCTGTAACTATTGCTAGTCCACGGCTGAAAGATTTCTGGACCACTTTCCAGTTCTTCTGCTGTGAGGGTGAGAGGCATCAGGAAATGTTTATTCTTTCCAGCTGCAGCTGACATGTTTGGTACACAGAAAAAAAAAAAAAAATCTATTTGCTTTACAACCTGACAGGCCATATTAACTATACCAAATAAAAGCAACAAGTTGTGTTTTCTATTCACCACCTTTCACCTGTATTTCTACGTGCTTCTTCAACCAAAAATGACAGAGACAAGCATGCATGCATCTACTGGAGAGAGTCAGATCAGGTTCCAAGGTCAAGTTGTAGCTCTTTTTCAAAAATGAAGGTAAATGCCATATTCTATTGCAGTCTCTTGAAACAATTTCCTATTGGGACAAAATCATCACTTATTAAGACAACAAAAATAACACTCCCTTTGCCAGTTTTAAAAAGCAACACTCTCAGAATTGTCCATGAAATGACAAAATTCTGCTGTGTTCCAGCACATTATTTTGGCTGAAGATTCTTCAAAAGACTTATATAATGCAAACTTTAGGTAACAAAATTAAAAGAAGATTGGGGGAGATGAAGCTATTTTTTTTTCTTTTAAATATAATCATGTCTTCAGTATTCCTTATTCAGTTTTTAAATAATACAGTAAAATGGACACTGTCCTGAATAACAAATGCTTTAGGAAATCTCCTAAATTAACTCAAGAACAAAGTACTAATTTATTTTGAGTATCCTGCCATCAGTCAGGTTTTGCTGAGCTTTCATCTAAACAGGATAGATATCATCACACACAAAAATAAGGTGAAAGTTAATCACAGCACACAACCTTACCATCCCTCCTCTCAATCTCACTCCCCCAACAACACCTCTGAAGGGAAGAGTTCCTGCTACTGGGGTACTACTTGGGACTGTTACCCATTAGTAAGAGATGTGATGTATCACAGCTTGGAGAAGAAAGACACAGCCAAACTACAGAATTTTGGTAATTCAGAGAAGCAGTACAATTAACTGCAGAAATACATACTTTTAAGATCATCTGTCTAGAGGCTTTGAAACAATACAACTCTGAAAGTGTGTCTCACCATCTGAGCTGGCCATCTCAGTGGCAAACAGAACAGCCCCTAGAGAAAAAAAATACCACAAAACCCTCTACCCAAGAAGGTACTTTCTAAAGTGATGGGTAATTTCTGTTTTTCTTCTGGAACATCTCTCCCTCCAGTAAAATAGATGCAAGTGTAGGCCAGTCTGACAAACCTATTGGGGAGATTTAGAATACTGTTTATTTTAGAATATTTACTCTTAGAAGTGATGAAACGAGACAGTACCTCTAAACAAGATGAAATATTTTACAGCAGCATAATACCAAACTGCTTTTCCATCTAACAATATCCACTTTTCTCCCAATACAGGTTTGAAATACCAGGTTTAACCATTTATTTGAAGAGGTCTGTAAAAGAAAAAACTTATTCTAATTACATAAGTGTATGCTGAACACCCATAGGCATCAGTATAATGACTGTACTTTCCTTTTCCAGTCCCTCCCTGGGAATTCTGGCTCATAATTCTGTAGATGATACTACACTGGCAGCATCAAAACTATTACTGAATTCCATATCAATTTTGAAGAATAAAGCAAAGCTTCATCTTCCCAAGACATAGGGGATTAGAACAAAGTTTTATAAAACGATCCATTTATAGAGAGGGCAAACTCTTTCTAGAACCTTTTTTGGTTTCAGGGGCAAGGAAGGTTTAAGAGGAAAAGGGATAGAGGGAGCATCAACAGATAAAAAGAAACCATCCCATGTCCGTGGTTATGTTCAGGAGAAATCAAGCATCACAAACCTAAGGCAGAAAAACAAGCAAAGGAGTGCTGCTTGACTTTCTGCAAACTAGCTACTTGGGATACTACAGCTCATAAAAGTGTATTTTGCCCACAATTTCTGTTCTGAAGCAGGTCTCCAAGGCAAGACTTTACATCTGAATCATAAGCATAAAGACTGATGGGATTTTCCTTTAAGAATTTAAGGTAATAAGGCAATCCAAACTACTATAAAACCCTGCATAACTGAAGAAATTCCTCTGCTGGTTTATGGCTTAAAATTTCCAAATATCTGAGCTGCTGATGCCATGCAAAATTTCTCTGTGCTGTAAATAAAAAGCTGTAAAATCACACTCACAAAACAAGACTTAATAATGCACAGTTAAAAATTTAATATTAAAGTCCCAGCTCAGCAAAGAATGTAAACTTGGACATTTTGCTGATTTAAGCTGGAATTACTCCCTGCATAACACATGTATGTTTAACTGTTTGCTGGACCAGGACTCAAACTTTCTGAAGTCTGCCACCTACGTGTAATATTTACCAAGGGCCTTTACAAGGTCTCAGCTGTGGTTTTCTAAAATTCATCTCTAAGGAAAATGTATTGTCTAAACAGCATAGGAACAGCAGAAACCGGATCTTGATTTCAAGCAAATTATCCAGCTTATAAATCCCTCAAATCAAACTAGCACACCAAGACAGGACACAATTTCAGATAGAAAGGAAAGCCCAAAACAAGCAGCAAGAACACCCCTGCTGTTGTCAAAACTAACACCCAAAACCACTGCAGCAAACATGCCAAAACCAAACAAACAACCCTCCCCATGTTGCTCCCCTGCTTAAGCTTATTTCTAGTCAATAACACTTCTGCTAAGAGCCAGATTTAGGATTCACTTACATCTGCCACTCAAAGAACAGGAAAAAAGGGATTGTCTTGAAATACTATAGACACAATTGTAAATGCCATAAAAATCAAACTGAAAAAAAATACTTAATATCTAGGAGTACTTTTAAGTTTGCTGTATCTCATTCAGATTTTGGATATTTGCTGCAAATCAGATTTTTTTTTCCCCCTCCATCATATGATGCAGCTTCAAAAGCCTTAAGACTTTAAAGCCAGTGGAAGCAAAATTAACATGCTAGGTCAAGTCAGAGTAATCGTCCTCCCTTATTTTTCAGGTCCCTGACAAATACTTTAATAACAAGTTTTGTATTCTCTGCCCCACAAGTACTTTTCGTAATTTTTGAAATACACAGAAATTTATTCTGATGTTCAAAGATGCAGAAGGTTGCAATGAACTTCGCTTCATTTTTGTAACCTAATCAACTGAGCCTTCTCAGATTTTAGCTGCAGCACAGTGGATAAAACCTGCACGGTCTATTTTCAGTTGCAGCAATGCCAGCATCCAGAGTTTTCATTCACTTGAGAGTGTTTCCACACAGCACTGTGTAGGAGAAAGTCTCCGAAGCAACTCCTGAAGAGCAGCAAAACGTCGTTCAAACAGTGTCCAAGAGCGGTGCGAAAGCACCGAGCAGCCGAACACAAACTCTCTCCGGTAACTCAGGATGTTATGCCACGGGCAGAGCTCCTCTTCGCAAAATCCCCCGTGGGAGGAGCCACCGCTCGCTCCAAGGTTTTAGCGCTCAATTCCTTGCTCTCCTGAACTCAACTTATCGTCTACATTTTCCTCAATAAGACCTTAAAAAACACGCGAACCAGCCAGAAAAGGGGAGTGGCGAGTTAGTGGGGTCAGCGCTCGGGACAGCGCGCGAGAGCCGACCCGTGCGGCGCTGGTTTGTGTGAGCAGAGGAGGAATTCCTGCCGCGGGGTCCCCACCTGGAAAGCACCGGGGGCAGGGGAGGACACGGCTAAAGGGCAAAGGGTGCGGGGCAGGGGCCAAGCCAGGGCAGGCGGTGTCGACAGCGGCACCTGCAGCCGGAGGGAAGGGCGGGAGGGCAGGCTCGTACCTTTGAGCTGGGGCAGCGGCGAGAGCTCCACCGGGCTGCCCTGGCTGCGGAACTGCGAGGAGCCCTGCGAGCGCTTCTGCCTCTGCGCCTTGCGCACCGATTTCCGTGTGAAGCCATCCACCTTCTCCGCGGCAGAGATGGCCGCCGACATGGCTGGGCGGCGGGGCGGCTCTCCACGAGCATATATTGTACCGGAGGGAGAAGCGGGCGGGCAAAAAAGAAAGTGGCTTAAAAAAAAAACCAAACCAACAAAAAAACACCACCAAAAACGAAGTCCTGGCTGCTCTCACACACCACACCGACGAGGAAGGAGTGGAGCGAGCTCTGCCGGGCGCTGGGGAGGCTCCCCGGTCGCTCCTCAGTTCCTGCTTCCCTCGCCGTTTCCTCCCCGCGCGGAGCCGGCGGGGGAGCGGAAGGGGGGAGGAGGAGGAGGAAAGGGAAACCAAACAAACAAACCCAAAGACAACTTTGCCCGGCGGGGCGGGGGCGGGCGAGCTCCAAACTTTCCCTCCCGAGGTCCCGCTCTCCTCCTCAGGGCAGGCGCGGCGGGACCCGCCGCGGGACGGGCTCGGCGGCGCCGCTAGCCCGCTCCCGCCTCGTTCGCTCCGCGTCCCCCTCAGCCGAGCCCGCTGTCATCGGCCGGACTAGCCCTCGAGCTTCAGCTGCTCGCTTCCACACGCCCCTTCTCCGCCTTCAGCCGCCGCCGGGTGCTCCCCGCGCCTCGGCCGTCATCTCGCCCCGTCACGCTCCGCCGGGGGCCGCCGCGAGTACCGCCACCAGAACCCCAGAGCCACCGGGCAGCGGCCGCGCAACTTGGCGGAGCGAGCGGAGTTGAGCGGAGGGTGGGGGGAAGGGGCGGGACGGGGGCGGCAGCAGCGGCCGCGGTTGGCGGTGCCGCGAGATTGACGGCTCGGAGCAGCCAATGGAAGGAGAGGACCGCGGAACACCCCCCGCTCGGCCCGCGGCGGCCTGAGAGGGACGCGGGAGTTGGGCCGCGCGCCGGGGACCTGGCGATTGACAGCCGGCTCCTCCAACCGGGAGCGGGGAAGGCGGGGTGGGCGGGGTTTCCCGGCGGAGGGAAGGGGAAGCGGCGGGATGGCGGGCGGGGCGCGCGCCGGCCAATCCCGCGGCGGAGTGGGAAGCGGCGCAGCGGGCACGGCGGGTCCCGCGCCGCGGCGTTCCGCGCCCTGCGGAGCCTGCCCGGGGATGCTTCTCACAGGGACACTGCCAAAACGGTGTTTGACCGGGAGCCGAGCGCGCCGGGAGTCGCGGCAGCGCGCGGATGCGCTCCCAAGGGCAGCTCCGTGCCATCTCCCGAGTGCTCCTTTTTTTTTTTATGCCCACCCTCCCGACGCCTTAGCACTTTATGTCCTCCCTCCGCCTCCGCGTGGACTCGGGTGTTTGACGATCAGCGTTGCCGCCGTGTTTCCTTTCTCGCAGCGAGCCGCCGGCTCCCGTGTCGCGGGCTGGAGGCAGAGCCTTGCCTGAGCCGAGCACGTGCTGCGCTTCCAAGGATGGGTGTGTAGGGAGAAACCGGTCCTGCTGCTTTGTGCGGGTTCTGCGGTTCGGGCTGAAGCCCGGCCGTGGGAAAGGAGAGCTGGGGCTGCCGCAGCACGCAGAAGCCGTGACCGTGCGTGCGCTTCGGGGCTGCATTAAAGTCTCACTCGGGCTGTCCCGTTTCCATGTACAATTCCCCCCTCCCCCGTTTTGAGCTGCGGACACGTGGGATGCCTTACCTTGTAGCCATTCACGTAGAGCTACGTTTTATGCACATCAGCACATTTCTTTTTACTATAGTTTTAGATACCAATTCAGCAAGTAAGTGTAGTGTTTCAAGCACACACTCAAGTTTCAGTAGCTGCGGTAGGGCATAAATACAGTAACATCACTGTAAATGTTTGTAAAATGCCTTCATGAGTTTGACTTTGATCTTTGTGTCTATAAACCATAAATCAAAAGCCAAATGATTATAGCTTTACGTGAACATGAAAGGCTAAGACTGTGGAAGCCTGTTCAGTAGAAACTCTCTGTTTCCTTCTGTCTCTTCTTTTTCCTTTCCTCTGTCAACACAGTCTCTAACTTGTGCACTTCCCATCCTTTTTGCTTTTGGTGAAATAATCTTTAGTAGAGAGAGGGAGTATGGGCCATTCACTTAAGAGTTGGACTCAGTGATCCTTGTGGGTCTTTTCCAACTCAGAATATTCTATAACTCCTATCAGCTGAGCTCAGAGAATCCTTTTCTGTACACTTTAGATTCAGTTCTGGATACAACACATCTAGAAATTATAGGGTACCAGTATAATATACTTTTATCTTTCTTGTAGGTGTGTAGACTTTTTCATTTAATTTTTAAAAAATATATTAGAAAATCCATTTTACAGACAACATAGCAGTCTTCAGGCACTTGTCCTTTAAACTGCCAGCTCCTTTATTGTTTCTAGTAAAGGAAATCCTTGCATTCCTTACCTGGTTAATTCACATTTCACTTCAAGGCCCACAGCTCCTACTGAGAGATCACTGGGGCCAAGCCCCTGTATCGGTGTGTTCCTCTGTTCCTGCCTGCCCTCCAACAGCTGTCATTTTCTTCTGTGGCCATTTTTAGAAACTGACACTGCCCAGCATGTCCTGTGTACTGTTTATTGGCAACTCAAGCCTTGGTGCCAGTTCCCAGTGTAAAAGACTCTACCTTAGAGCTTCATCAATATTTCAGAGTTTGGTAAGAAAGCTTTATGCAAGTTCTAGGTAATGTAAAAATGTTTTTCTGAGGTTTAAAATATTTTCTCCAAGGTTGCTTAGGCTTAGAAATGCTGTTTGAAACTGTGCTGTAAAAATCTGTTGGCAGTAGAAATCCATGACACAAAGACCTCCATAAATAATAGGTGTAGTCTTGCAGAGATGGGATTTTCATATTGACTGCACTGGAAGATATTTTCAGACTGTATCTTCATGTATCATTTGTAAAAGAAGCATTGGTGAACTCTGAGTCAGCCACACAAAACGAAACTTCTATTCTCTCAAATAAGTGAGAAGCATCTTTAGCCACTGAGTTTTCTTTTGCCTTTTTAATAGAGCTCTTCTGTTTCAGAGAAGAATGAGCAGCATCTCTGGAGTCCAGCTACTGTTTCCCAAACTGAAATGGTAATGTTTGCATCAAGTTATGCTTGAAGTTAGTGGAATTCCATGGATGTATGAAACCATTGGAACATACAGGCCTGCAGGACTGGAGTATTTGGAGATAAAAAATGAAAGCGAGAGCTGTGAGTGGCGGTCTGAAATAGCTGTGTTTGAGAAGGCTGGAGATTGCCCTTCCCCGCTTTCTGCACATACTGCTTCCTACACAGCTGTCGGAGCTGCTCTGAGTCAGCTTCTGAAGCCCCTGGTTTTCAGAGTGTATTTAAAGGCACACAGGGACCCTGCCAGGTTACAAGCTGCTGGCTCCAGATTAAATTCATCAAAGTCCACGGTGTCCACAGAGAATGTTTTGAATAGTAATTTTATGCCAAGTTATTCCCTAAATTAGGGCCCTCAATATGCCCTGAAGCCTTGATTCTGCAAAACCTCTCGCATGTCTCTAACTTGGAGGAAGTCTCATTATCATTCATGATCGTTATTCAGAACACAGAAGCAACATTCTGGAGCAGATTTTACTGAAAGTCACATTTACAGTTCTTTTCATTTAGTCACGGAGGATTATTTCCTGCACTTTCTTAGCATCTTTTTACCCAGAAGAGAAACTCTTGGAAAGGTGAACATGATGCATCATTAACTTGCAGAATCCTGGCCAAGTTGGCTTGCAAGCGTGGTGCTTCAAGTACCAGGTTGCTGCTGGGTTTTTGCTGCTGGGAGCTGCCTGGCTGCCAGCAGATGAGGAGTTAACTACAGCTCTGCTTTCCCATTCTTCTATACAGATGCTTGGAGGCCAAGCTGCCAGAAATCTAGCTCTTCTCAGAGACAGTGGGAGGAATATTTTAGTAAAGAGGATGCCCGAAGTGGGTGAACTCTCAGCCAAGAAGGTTTGTGGAGAAAATTTTATTTCCCTCTCAAAATGAAAATGAAAATGAAAAGCCCTGTTGACTGCAACTGTGCTTATGTTTACTACTGCACAAGCCCAGGAGTTTTTCAGGGTATTTCATAGAATCATAGAATGTCTTGGGTTGGAAGGGACCTTAAAGACCATCTCATCCCAACCCCCTTGCCATGGGCAGGAACACCTTCTGCTAGACCAGGTTGCTCAAAGCCCCATCCAACCCGGCCTTAAACTCCTCCAGGAACGAGGCATCCACAGCTTCTGGGCAAGCTGTTCCAGTGCCTCACCACCCTCATGGTGATGAACTTCTTCATGATATGTATTCTAAACCTACCCTTTTTCAGTCTAAAGCCATTGTCCCTTGTCCTGTCACTACATACCCTTCTAGTCAGTCCCTCTCCAGCTCTCTTGTAGACTGCCTTTAGATACAGGAAGTGCTCTAATTTCTCTCTGGAATCCTCTCTTTTCCAGGATGAACAACTCCAACTCACTTAGCCTGCCTGCAAAGGAGAGGTGCTCAGTCCTAGCTTAAAATACTTCCTGGACTAATGCCCCAGTAAAAGCAAGTGAGATATTCACCTAGGTCAGGTTAAATTGTATGTTTACATGTTCTGTAGTCCGTGTTGGGTAGTTGCTGTCTAGCATAAGTGTTCCCGAGCCTTCTGCTTGATAAATCCTTGAATAATACAGCATTAGTTATCTCAGGGCCATCTGTCACCTTCCTCCCAGAGCAGAACTTGAAATTCAGGGATAGGAATTCAGAGATTAGTTGGCAAGATTGTTTTTGTAAGGGTCCTGAGTTTGATTTCCTTCAGCATATGAATATGCTTCACCTATGAATTTCCTTCACCTATGAATACCTCATTACAGTCTTTCCAGGCAAAACTATGTGTATGGGTAAGTGCAGGCAGTGGATTGTTAAAACTAGCTCTGATCCTTGTTGTTATTTTAAAAACCTTTAAATTGAATCTTCTGTCAGACAACCCAGTGTGATTGTGTTGCAAATAAAAAATATATTTTAAGAATTTTGTATGCACAGGCACAAATACACTGATTATTGTAACTGATAGTCCAATGAAAATGTACCCCAATTTAACTCCTTAATTCTGCCTGTGTCTTGAACTGTCATTTTGGGTGTAAACAGTGCTGTCTGAGAATTCAACAGCAATCTTTCTGGCTCAGTAAGATGCAAAGCATCCCTTAGGGATATAGGTTTACAACGAAGCTTTCACAGTCAGTTAGCATCTTTGCCATAATGACATTTCCTTAGCAAGAATCTACAGAACATGAGCATATGTTTATTTATTAATCTGTTCTCTGTGCTGAAGATTTGTATTTTACATATATAAAATGGGTAAAGATCTTCAGCAAGAGGAGTGGATTCATAGTATTTTTAAATGTAACAAAAGCTATCTGTATTCACTGAAATGCAAAAATGACACCAAACCCCACCAACCAACTGCCACTGCCAACAACAAAAACCACTGTAGCCTTTCCACTACCACTTTCTAAATGTTTTTGTCTGTGGCAAATCAGACTTCTGTAAATGCCCATGAGCACTACCTTCAGCTTTACAGTCCTCTGTAAAGATTGTTCAACACAGCATTAAGGAAACAAGAGGGAACTCCTTCTGGTATGAAATGTTTGCATGTGAAAAAGAACACCTGGAAACCCGAGTTCTTTCAGAAATAATTCCTAATGCTCAGTGAAGGGAATTAAACAAACAGCAAAGTTTATTCTGTCAGCTTCATAGCAGGCTAACAAGAATTACTGCGTGCTAAGAATCAGCTGCTCTTGGAAACTTAATGAATGTGACAGCCAGAAAAGTACAAAACGTGGCCAAGAGTTGCAAATCAGATATATATAGGCTGTAGTGAAGAAAAATGAAGAGAATAGGCAAAAATCTCTCCCTAAATCCAAGCTGGAAAGGCTTTGCTGTACCAAGGTTTCCAAGCACTTTGATGGTGTAAAATACTTTCTGTCAGGAACTGGGTCTGCATCTAGGACTGTAATTCTATTCCCTTTTAGTTCTATTCTCCTTGGAAAGTAATAGTAGAAAAGTTTTTTATATTTCCACGTGTCTCTGCTGTGATTTAGCAACTGGAAACAAAGAGCCAAGTCAGGCGAGCAGCCAGTTCTCCATGGCCCACTGGTGACTGGGCTGGCACCCTTTGCCTGCAAATTTACCCTCAAACCAGGCTCAGATCCCAAAAATACCTATTCAGCAGCATTGTTTAACCTCATTTTGCAAAACCAGAATGAGTGATACTAGTAAGGAAGAGTCCTAAATTTTGATTTAATTAAAATCAATTCTTCCACTCCCCAGTTAATGAATGAAATGAAGTCACATGCCCTTGTGGATACTACTGATTTGTTGTATGGGCTACAAAGGTTTTGTGTACAGTTGTTTCACATTTTGAAGTGTTTTTAGAGCTACAAGAGACTTAAAAGAGACAGCTGTGGCTTTTATGTAATAACATGATTTCCAGAGCTGGATCTTTGAGGAAAAATTTTAAAAGTAAGACCTGAAATAGAGTCCTAAGTGTGGGTAAGCACACAGAAGAGATTGACATGAGCTTTAGAGAAATGGAAATAATGTTTACAGTAATTTAGTCATTTGTCCTTTTGTCTGTAACATCCAAAAAATATCTATTTTTGCAAGCAGATGCACTAAATGGTCTCACTGGTATTTCAGAAGCCTGTGTCTCCATGTTAGGACTTGTCTACCTCGGGGAAATGCTGCCCTTCCTACAGCACCAGAGCCGTGGTGGTTGAATTAAAGCAGCGCAGTAATGCCCGTGATTTTTCCTTATGTAGATGTGCTCTGAGTCACGAGGGGAAGGCAGTGGAGCTCCTTTCTGCCCCAGTGAAACGCGACATTACAGCAAAAGCTTTCCCTCACAAGTCACCGTCTGGAGCAGGATCCCGGCGTTTCCCGGCTTTTGCTGAAGGATGGAGCACCTTCGGTGACCCGACTTGCTCTCCTTGCAGCGGATCTGACACCACAATCCCTAAGCACAGACCGTGCAGCAAGCTCGCTTAATCCTACCCGGCGAACACATGAGCCGCAGTTTGCCTTTCAGTCTGTAAATTGTTCTTTTGTTTTGCAGGCTTTACTGAACACAGTTTTATTTCATGTGACTGTGCTATTTATGGAGGAGTAAATATTGCCGGGGGTCTATTTAAAAAGGCCAATGACCTGGATTTTTTTCCATTTGAATTATCTCCAAGAGTCAGACATGTTTAACAACTGATTTTTTCCCCCCCTCCTTGTTTCTGTAGACTGCAATCATTTCTAACATCTTAGATCAACACCAACTAAAAAGACAAAGATTTTGAGTGAAATAAAACTGCTTGTAGTATGAATGTGATCAGACAGTATGCGACCTTGCCATTTTTGGAAGAGCTGAATTCCATCCTGATTTACCAGTTAACAACACAGCATGTTTTTAACCTCTGAATATTAGCCTTTTTGTACTGTTGTAGTAATTTGAGTTCATAACTCTGGTTTGTTCCATTTATTATTGTTTTTACAAAACCAGTTATCAAGTGTGTTTTCACAAATTATAAGTAAATAAATAAACAAGCCATGTTTTCAGAAAGGGAAGATTTGAACAGGCAAATGTTCTTCTTGCTGTTCCTGCATCTAAATAGCAGTATTCCTTTGCTATTTAAGAAAGTCAAACATTGCAGGGGAAATAGGGCTATATTTTCACTTTCAAGAAAGAGCTTTGTAAATGCAAACAGGTAGCCAAATATCTGGAATATTAAATAGAGTTGAGTATTCTTAGAAGTTGAGCCAACCATATCTTTTTTAATATACATATATTCTTAACAGTGTACCATGAGTTGATCACAGTAAGTATAATGGGCTTCAACCTGAAATTTTGCTGTAGACATATTTGCCTTTGCCCAGTCCTGTAAAAGCATGAAAAGATAGAATTTTATACTGAATGCTGTTCAATGTATGTTCTAAAGTCTGAGGGGTTTACCATGTCATTAAAAGGCACCCTGGCTTCAGTGCAAAGCTGGCTTCAGAAGTCACAACCCACTTTTCCCCTGGAGGGGTGGAGCAGGTGGGCAGGGATGGAGTCCCTCGGGCTGGTCTTACTACCATCACACCTGATTGCATTTCTTCAAAATTTCCTCTTTCCTGGGGGAGGAGCATACCTGACAACACTCAGATAATTCAGTGCTCTGATGGTGTAAATGATGAGCACATCTTCAGCATTGTTCTGGCTTAAATCCCACCACACCGGGGAGCAGCCATGCTGTACAAGGTGCCCCGTGTATACATGCACATTTATATATACATGCATTTACATAGACGAGTTCTACCAGCCGTGCTTAGCCCTTTGGGAAAATGCTAAAAAGCAATAGCAAATCTTCTTGTCCTGTTGATGTCATAGGAGAGACAGTTAGTTCAAGGTGTTGGGAAAAATATTCCACACAGCTAGTCAAATATTCATTTGATATTTCTTCAAATGAAACAAAACTGATTCCTAGGAAAAGATACTTTACAGAGAAAAAAAAAGCCTTTTTTTAAAGTTTTCCACTTAAGGCCACCACTTTTGACTGCACCATTCTAATTTCTAGTGGCCCTTTTCAAACACTGGAGTTTACCAGCAGGTTATTTCGCACTTTAAAAAGATGCTGTCTTCCTTGAGTAAAAATTGTTAGTGTGAAATGAGCTGCAGTCTGTGATACCTACAGCCTCCACTAAGATGAGAAGTACAAGTGCTGTTTCATTCTCAGTTGTAACAGGTCTTCAGTTCCTGTTTGTATTACCTAACGAGTTTTCAGATTCTAACTGAAACCATCTTTCAAAAATAAATTAGCCAAAGCCTTAATTAGCCTGCAGTGGTCAGAACAGATCACATGATTGCATATGTTACTCAGTCTATCTCTTTGTTAAAAAGTTGACAACTTAGAAGAAAAGAAAAAATTCAAACTATTATCTGTCTTAATAGACCTCAGAAGTGTCTGAGGTGAAGCAGAATAATTATAGTATGACTGAGCTCCTGCTCTAATTCCTTTCCAGATTATTTAATTATATGCATGCTCTCATACATGGCTATTCCCCTTCCATTTTTCCTTTCCTTTGAAAACTGGTGGCCTGATTGTTCTCTACTCTAGTTTTTGGAGACCACAGAACCACCAAAGTCATCAGATTTACATTGACATAAAATGTACTAATTCATGTCATTAAGGACAAACTTTTGTAATTGAAAATATAAGTTTCCATTTTCTGAAATAAATTTCTTTTTTTTAATATTCAGTTTTCCATTAAAGAAATAACATTAAAGTGGGTTTCTGAAAAGTAAAGCCATGGTAGGCAGCAGAAGTATGAGCTGATGTGTAAGTAAACTCAATGATGTTCTAAGAGGATCACTTCTAAACTGATTTCTATAGTTTCTATAGTTAAAAAATGTCTTCCAGTTTTATTCAGTACAGGCATAGTCAACTGTCTTTTTTCTAGATCATTCTAATGGATAGAAGATGGCATCTCTTCTTATGATAACTTTTATTAATATTCACCACATTTCCAAAATAATGCAGACAAATTGATACACTAATCATATATATTTGATTTCTGTGGTTCATATCTCTGAATATATATCCTAGATAAAAAATTGTTTTCTGTCTTCCACAATTTTACCACAGAGATTTCAGAGGATGTATGACTTCTTGGCTTTTTGAGATAGAAATATCTTTGCTGTAGTCCGGTGTTGAATGTACTGCTGTCTACACACATAATTACTAAACACTACAAAACTATTGTGACTGGAATGTCTTTAGTATTTGTTTTCCCTGTCCAACAGGGCAGTGGGGATTTCAAACACTTTTGTTTCTGCAGCTTTATTATTTTTTTGTGGGGGAAAAAAGGGAAAAATTCAAAATCATTGTTACCCAAGTCTTACTTAAATATCTGTGTTAATTGACTTGGCTGGTCAGCTGCTGTTTAGAAGGTTAAAGTAGGCCCAGTCCTGCACTCTGTCTTAGAAAAAAACTGTAAAATATCTCTTTTAATGAAATTTAAACTCTATTTGATCCCAGACGTATGGGGTGGCCTGCATGTTGCACATGTGATGGATTTTGGACAATGTTATTGTAAATGTCGTGTTTTTAATGTGGAACAGGCAGTTTGCTGCTGGGTCTGTACCACATATTTGTCAGAGTGATGGAGAGACATTAACTTTAATGGCCTTACCAGATAAAGTGGAAAGTCCTTAAACAGGAAGAAGGAACAGGGATTAAAAGAATACCAATTCCAGAGGGTCTCACAGAGGGAGCAAAGGGGAAGATTTACAAGTCCTTCAAAGGTTTTGAATTGGAAAGAAACACAATTTTTTGAAGCAGGAGAAAAGGGCATTTAATATAATATGGACACTGCAATGACAAAGAAAGGCACTCTGATTTTGAGGAGACAAGGTGAGATGCAGGAAGCTTGTTGATACTCAATAGGAGATCTGACCTATTGCCAAACAATACCATGGAAAAAACTCCTACAAAGCTGGAGCTATACCAAAGGATAAACAAAAAAATCCTTATCCTGAACCGCAAAAACCCGTATGTGCTTTGCTGCTCTTTGTCCGGCTGATCTCCCTTCGGATAGGGGTGCTTCCTTCTTTGTTTCTCACACTTTAGAGCATGGTTGCCACAGCCCAGCCACTTTATGCTTTTCAGGATTATTTATGCAGGTTTGAAGAAATTTTGAAGTCTGCACAGATCACGAGAAGAGACTGTCAGCAGTACTTGGAAGAGTGGGGTTATTAGCTTTATAAGTAGAATATTGGAATGTTCTGTTCATCTGATTAATAATGAGCATGTAATAAGCACATTATTTAAAGTATTTTTTCTTTTGTTAGATAATGCAAAGTGAAAATAGTTTTCATTAATTTATGTTTTTCCCCCTGCCCTTTTGTGACCGTCCTAATTTCTAGTACTTGCTTTGGGCCAGTCTTTTTAGCTCCATTACATTAAGGAAGTTCATCACCTTCACAAAGATATACTGATTGACATTAGTTGAAGATCTGTCAATTTCTTCAGTCTTTTCTGAAGAAGTTTCTTATTTTTCTGCCCCCATGCCATATTTAATTTTTTACATTTGCTGTTTCCACCGACCACTGAACTCTTTTAACTGCAAACACTCTGTCACTGTAGGAACAGTGGTGGTGTGTGATTTACTGTTGCTTTTAGCTCTGCAGACCAGAGTTGAAATTCTTTGTAATAATTTCGTAGGCCAAGTCATGCTGGGTGCCTTGAATCAAGATTGCATGCTGCTATCATTTGGCTACATCTGAACATTAATTAGGCATTTTGAGGAGTAAATAGTTTTAATACATTTAGGTTAATGTTAATAACCTGGTAAGAAAAGGGATCTTTTATGGACCAGGTAACCAAAAGAGTAGGAGCTGCTTTCCAATGTTCAAGCATATGCAAGTAAAGAGGTTTTACTGAGTACAGTTTGGTAAGTGTTTCTGGTTCTGTGAGGAGGGGCAGAAAAAACAGAAACTGAGACAGGACAGTAAGAAAGGGATCACTGCAGCCACAGAAGCACCAATAGTCTAGCAGTGATAGAAGTAATTTGAAAAGAAAACCTTCGGCCAGGTTGCTAGCTAAAAAGGGGATTTGATTTGTAAGCAAAGCCTGCCTCTTCTGCTGCTTGATTCCTTTTGCTTTCAAGGACACAGGATGATTTTCCTCCCTTATAAATAAACAGAACTGAACAAAGTAATACTGGTTCCAATTTCTTTGTCTGTGGAAAGTAAATTTCACATTACCAGTTCTAGTTAGGAAATGGTTAAAAGAAGCAACATGCTATTCTCATGGTTGCTGTCCAAAGTCAGAAACCTTCCATTTCCCTTCCTCCTCAGCCAGTCCAATTGGTGATCCTGGGCTTTCTTTCCCAAGGGCACAGACCACATCTTCCTGTGGTTGGTACCATAAGGTGTGATGCTTTCCAGGAGATTAGAGTAGCTCTCTGCAGAAAATACTGGCGGGCATAGAGAAGGCAAGGAAATACACATTTTTATGATGTTTTCAAAGTTAGAAAGTGTTATTGTCAGCTGACTGCAAACTGGGGCTAGTGTACTTATCAGATTTCCCTTACTGCTCCCTTCAGTGCCAGGAATTGGTGGTTTCCAAAGATGCATGTTCATCTCCACAAGAGAAAACACTGGAAAAATGCTTAAGTTCTTTGGTTTTCATTCATTGCTGCATGTGAGTTACAGGCCTAAAGGTCTATTTCAACATAAAATTCCAAATAATAAGGCAGTAGAGTTCTTTTTTAAAATGTCTCTTAGAATGGTAATCTCCAGATTATGTGACCATCAGAAGTTATATTAGAATAGTGTAATGTTTCCATGCTATGTCAGTGTGATGCACTTGAAACTATCAGACATTACAATATTGGCTTCTTGACAACACCTTCTTGCAAACTTACCTGTGTTGCTGTGACCTTTAACTGGGATTTTTCTTCTGTAGATTAATACAAAGAAGGGAACAACAAGCTGTGCAGCAGGACTGAAGGGGCCTGATTTCCTCTGGTAGGTCCCCGAGGTCCTGCAGCACCTCACCAACCACAGATAATTGTGGTAAGTGAGGTGACTCCCTATGACCTCCCTGGTGCCCCAGTGCTCCTATGGGCAGCACACAGGCTGTGCCAGGCCTGGCTCTGGGGTGTGCTGCACTTTGAGCAGAAGAAACCCCTGTCTAAGAGCTGTAGAGCTCTTAGAGCAATTCTCTCATGCTGGAGCAACTACTGTGGTGTCCCCCCCACAACCCACGTGCAGATTTGCGTGACATTCAGAAGTTGCTTTTATCTTTCAGACCCCTGCCCTTCTGTGGTTAAACTTGGCCAACAGACTCAGGATTTGTTGTAGGGTACATCTAACAGGCAGGACAAGAGATGGTGTGATTGCCTAAGTCCCACTTCCTTGAGAAAGCAGGAAAAGATGAAGCTGCCATTAGGTTTTGGTGTGAGGAATAGCACGACCTGCATTTTACACACTAGCACATAAGTCCACGTGGGACTGGAGGTGGCACCACCACCCCATTCAGGCCCACAGAGCCCTACACCTCCAGCCTGACCCCTTGTGTGCCCAGCCCTGGCAGGAGCTGTGCCCCACCCTTGGCCACCCCAGCCACCATGCCTGTCCTTGTGCCAGGGAACACCACGGGGCCTGTCCCTCAGCTTGCACAAGCTCTGTCCCCATGGATCCCTGGCAACTCTGGGGTCACACATGAGGCAGATCCCAGCTCTGCTGCTTCTGTAACTCTCCTTGTCTACCCCCCAAACTCCTCCACGGGAGCCAGGAAAGGTCCTTAGTCTGTAGTTAATTCTTACTGTGTTCCCAAGAGATAATGACCTTCAGCGCTAATATCATCCCGACTCTCAGATTTGTCCCAGACTGGGTCACCCCCTCTGTGGAGCACAATGACCCTCTACTCCAAGACAGGATAGGAACATGATTTTCAAAATGAAAGGGCATTACCAGTGGTGGTCACAATTTGGCTGCTTTGCTGTAGTGCTACTCCTGGTCTGAGGACAGAGAAAATCAGTATGAGACAAAAACAATGCATGATGTAGGGGAAAAAATGTAGTGTTGTTTGGAAAACAGGCATACAAAACTTGCTCGTCTGTTTACATAGTTAATTTAGTCTACCAGTGAACAAATTGATTTTTCAAATTTGCCTCTACAGCTCTTTCGGTTGTTACAAATTCCTATGCCTCTTTATCAGGTAAATTGTTCAGCTTAATTTTACTACCACTATGAGTTTTGCACCAGTCTTCTCTAGCATGTTTTTTTTTTCTTTATGAGCTAGTAGAGATTTTTTTTTCATAGACAAACAACTTTGAAAATACAATCGTACTTATTTCTTGTCAAGATGAAGTTGCCAGCTAAATGGAGTTACAGCTTTTGCACAAGTTATGAGACAACACTCCTCTGAAAAAGCTTGTTTCACTTTCAAGGAGTGTGTGCTCTTGAGTCAGACCTGCTGGTTGTTTTAAACAAATGCAACTGATTTAGGAAGATACATATGCTACATACCAGGGATATCCCTGTTTTATGGAGTTGCTTTATTTCCACCATCTGAATTGCCAAATGTGTTGCAAGGTCAGCAGTATCTGGTGAAGTTTCTAAATGAGGCAGTGACATGACATGCTTGACTTGTGGAACGTGAATGCTTGCATTTGGTTTTATGCATGGCAAAAACGTCAATTTCATATTGTAAGGGATTCATCTACATGTGTTGTGGGAAATTCTTCAATCTAATCAGCTTTGGCTGCATGGTATTAGACAGCTGCCTATGCAAAACTAGATACAGCCACTTAACAGTTTATCTTTGGGTGATATTTCTGTTAAATCAGACTTCCAGTGTGGGAAACTTTATGCCTTTTAGAGAAGCCATTATATATGGGGTAATTCTGATGTTAAAATCCACCCTTTTTTATTTCCTCTTGCTTTATCTCTGTGGGCAGCGAGAAGATAACATCTTTCCGTGGTTGCTACTGCCAGTGCCATTCAGGACCAAAGACAGGCAGTAGTAGTGTTCCCACAGTCTTACAGCAGGAGACAGAAGTCAGTCTTACAAAATAATTTTAAGGAAGGAAAATTTCAGCATAATTTACTTCTAGATTCCTGTCATCATGTCCAGGCAACGCAGAAGTTAAGAACTGATAGCTCTGAGAATTGTCTGCTCGAATATCTGTCCATGCCAATCAGTCAGAGCTTGCACCACATCTCTTTTGAAAAGAGAAGGGACTGGTACCTGCACAGCAAACCATCACTGGCTGTGAACTGTTAGGATGGGTAGAAATGGGATTTTAGAAATGGGAGCTTGACTGTATTTTTAGCTATTAGGTCATTTTGTCCAAAGTCCAGAAAATTTAAATGCAGATAGAAACTCACTGTGATTCATAGTGTGCAGCCAGCATTAGTTCCTCATGTTCTAACAAGGAGCTGCAATGTTTAATATTGGATCCATTTTTATAAGAGAAGAATAAAGCAGCTGGGCTATAGTGCTGTTGTGTATTTTCCACTGAATACTGCTGCTCTTATTTGAGTATTTTTGTGGCTTCAAAGAGTGGTGTGAGCTCTTGTACTTCTTTTTGCTTTCTTCTTTGTTTGCTTGTGCTACCGCCTTGCACTGTTTTTATTTTGCTTTTACGGTGGCCCATTTTTCTTTGTCATTTATTTTGTTTTATGATATATCTCTCTCTGATAATCAGCTGGCCTCTCTTCTGTGATATGTCATCCCAGAGTGTTGCTTCAGCAGTTGAAAAGAAGTGTGAATTTCAACACCTCATGGCTGCAAGCAGGTTTTAAACAAACAAAACAAAATCCTTGGGCTGTGCGAGCTATCTTACTATACAATAACTGTACAGAAAAAAAATCAGATGTGACTCCAGGGCCCAGAAACACAGAAGAATGTAGTGCTCCTACCCATAGTGGTGAAAAGACTCCTTCATGGTGAATACTGACATCCTCTCACTATTGGTGATGGGGTGTAGAGGACAAGTGCTCTTACCAAGTGCTCACTTGTTTGCTCAGGTAGGAGAATTTAGGATCCAAAGCCACCCCTTTTAAAGACCTGGTATATTTGTTTTCCATGAAGCCTGCATCTGATGGTGAGGTTCTGAGATACAGAACCTGAGCCTGCCAAACACTCCTTGCCAAGGGCAGTTTTCCTACAAGGACTTGAGACACTGTGCTTCTACACAAGCCAGGCAACTTCTGCACACTGTTATTTTGATCTGTGTTCCAGAATAGCTGCAGACCCATTCTCCTGGGTGTTGGATAAGCCCACAGAAATACAAAAATTATTAAATAACATATGTCTTTCAGATGGATTTATATAAACTAATCTTGGGCACAAATGGTGCCTGAATTAGGGATCTTATGCTCCCTCTACAGTCAGCAGAGATGCAGCTGATGGATGTGCTGAAGTTGTGTTCTTGCAAGCTCTCAGTGGGGGGATGATGAAGCATTGGTGTTCAAGAGGCTCGACCAACTTTTGGAGTGAAACTGAGTTAAAGTTTCCACCTGTGAAAGATGCAGCAAAAAGAGAGTGAGAAAGGTAACTGTGTCATGTTGGATGAAAGGTTCATTTGTGTATGCACAGTCATGCTAGTGCAAACCAGGAATGTCACTGCAAAACTCGGAGAGAAGCAGTACAGGTAGGACAAATGGGCACACAGTTGTATGACAGGCCTGCTAGAGTCATGGTCAGATGAAGGCAAAGAAAAAGACAATATGCCAGAGAAAAATGTGGTCTGGGTTGTTCAGCCAATGTCATGTCTGAGGTAAAAATTGTGGTTTTGTTGCTGCTGCCTCCTGGGTTTGAGAGATGATAACCGGAAAGTGGTTGAAGGGCAGCTAGTAATGGATTGGGAATACAGTCTGTGGAAGGACCAATGGGGGATGGCCAGTTTGGGAAAATGTATAAAGATAAAAAGCAGGTCTCAGTTCTGAAGCTGAGGTGAGGGCATGAGAATGGGAGGCCTCCCAGTTCTGCTTGTGCTGGGACTACTGGGGCAGCTGGGGAGTCTAACACTTGTACAGGCTCTGCACCTTGGCCCAGTTGTGAGGCTGGTGGGGCAGGTGAGCAGCTCTAGAGCATGACCAGAGAGGCCAACTGGACCTTGACATGTCTTCATTTCTGCTGCAAATACAGACAAGTACATATCGTGCCTGTTTTGAATTACCAGAGTATCTGAAATGTCTGCAAAGCCTTTGTTAATAATTGTATTAACTCAAAATAACACACTTGATAATTGCTGAAATTGTAGGCAAACCATATGTTTTGGTTATGGTTTTGGTACAGTTTGTTCTGCTCAAATTTGAAAGGATGTTATTTTTCATAAACTCTTGAGAACAAGTGAACACTATGTGAACATAAGAATGAAGGAACTGATTCATAGGTTTGGAAGTAATCTTCTGCTGCTCAGGTCTGTTATTGATTTTTTGTATTCTTAAATATTTACTCTTTTTATCTGGGCTTCTCTGCTGTGTGTGTTGAAGTCCACTGCAGCTGAGTGATTTATGGGCTCCAAGGGCTTTGCAGAGATGATCATCAATGGCTGAAGTTTCTGAAAGCTCAGGTTCTTTGGGTCTTTCCCTGGGCCAGCCTTTATGAATAATGTAGGCTCTCTCCATTTTTTATATTCCTTTATTTGAAACTCTGAATAACATTCTCTGAGTCTCATTTCTGAGCAGTCATTTATTTGGGTGATTGGAACTACTGTGACATTCTGTTGGACATTCAAATTACATTCAGATGAAGTAGTTTTCTTACCTGATTCAACGTTTTATCTCTTAACCTCCTAAATCCAGACTGCAAGTTTTCAAGGTGAGATGAATTTTTTCTGTACCATGTATTTATTCTTGTAACAAATTTCTGTGGGTGCAGCCAAGGTAAGGCTTCCCTCTAGAATGCCAGATTAGGTTGAATATTCTAATAAATTTTTTCCTATGCAAAGATGAACATGAACTCACCCTCAAAATTAGGGGGTTTTGCATCTTAAGGGATACATAAGATTTGCAAAGTGTGGTGGATTTAGTTCCTAGATCCTTGAGACCCAGTTGTGAACTGATGCATTTGCAAAGACAAGCAGGCTGGTGTCAGCAGCAGGGTAGAGACCAGCCATCTTCACTCATGAACATAAGCAGGGTTCTCTTACTTTGTGGTTTCTTCTAATTCAGATTCTAATTACCTTTTGAAGCTCAGCCTCTTGCAGCAAGGAAATTTGGGTTTAAAGTGCATCCTGATCCATCTGACTGTTACCATAAAAAGCAACCCAAAACACTGGTGACCTGCAGCTGGGAAAGTAAGAAGAGCCCAGGAAGAGAGAGCCCCATGGTGCCAACAGCTCAGGAATGGGCATTGCAGACCCCTGGCCATCCACTGTGCTCTCAGGTGTGGTATTAAGCACGGTACTTTAAGGCATGGCCTTCAGTATAATAAAGTGCAGGTTCCTCCACAGACTGTCTTGGCAAGACACTGTTGCAAGGCACAGGCACTGCATAATTTTTCCTTTTTATGTACAATAAAAAGACAAGATGAAACCCCTCAAAGATGAAGCCTTTTGCTCTGTGGCTCGCTAATTTCAGTTTCCAGGCATCTCTGAGTTAGGAAATGAGTCATATGGTTATTATTTACTCATCAGCTCTGCAGTTTCTGGTGTCTTAATCATTTTGGTTGTAACTGGGAGTGTTACCTTCTTCAAAATAAAGGCTTGAAAGATGAGCAACTAATTGCAGTCTTCACTCCTCTGATTACAAAACAGCAGTATGTACAGGGCTGGCAGCCATGTTAATGCCTAGGATGAGGTACTTTCCTGCAGTGTTTAGAGGGATCTCCCAAGTAATTAGTCCATAAGGAGATTTAGAAGACATGCAGACAGTAATACAGGGATATCCAACTACAAAGCCATTGCCCAAGGCCTTCCAGTGCCCCTGTGCCTGGGTGGACACTGAGCCCTGCCACCTGCTATGCTCGTGGGGTTGGAGGTGTCAGAGCTGGTCCACAGAAATGCTCCAAAGTTGCCATCCTGTCTCCTGTGAGTTAGATGGCCCTGCTGTGATACATTGTTTTCTGTGATTTGTCTCTTCCTAAACAAAATTGTGAAAAAAAAACCCAAACAAAAACCAATACTTTTCTTGTCCTTTATGGTCTCTAGTTTTGACAAGCAGTCTCTCTCACTGCATGACATCCCTTGCAGTCTTGTCCCACTCACATGAAAATGGATCAAGAGTTTCACAGTGGCTGCTCTCTATGAAACATTTATTGAGCCTGAGCACGCCTGTGGCAGCCACTGTTGTGGTGTCTGAATACCTCCAACACCACTGCCACGAGCCCTAACTGCTGCTGCTTGCCTAGGCATAGGTTCAACAAGTGTGGTATATTTCGGGGCTATCTGCAGTTTAAAGTGACCCACAACAATGTCTGATTTGCTTGTGTCGTCTTCCTTCTTCGTGCAGCAGTTGGGGAGCTCAAGGTCTCCTTTGCTTTCACTGGCAAAGCAGTGTGGTGGAGGCACAGGCTCTTCTACAGAGATTTCACACTCACCCACAGCTGCTGGTGCTGTAATTGTTCCTTTGCTAACAAGAGCTGTTAGTGCCTTATTTGCTGTCTCTGTCACTGCCACAGAGCTGTACTAGATGTCACTTATCCATGGATTACTGCCCTTTTCAGTAATCATTAGGCTTTCTCACTGCCCTGTAGGGCAATCTCCCTGTAGGATTTTTCACTTTACTTCTTTTATGGAAGCACCTATGGGTTCTCCCAGCAAAATACAAGAGCTGCGGTTTGAATCCCGTATACAAATCCATAAAAATAAGTTGTGCCTGCCCCAGTTAAACAGCTTAGAGTGTAAATAAATAAAAAAATAGCCACTGATTGGAGAAAGTTAAGCCATTTCTGTACTACTGCATTTCTGACATTCAGCATCCCTCTCAGAATTGTTGGCAGGATCAAGACACTCTGAGAGTGTGAGTGCTGGTTCCAGAGAGGCTGAGAAAAAGGGGAAAAAAAATTCATCAGTTAGCCAGAGAGTTCCTCTTTACTGCAAAATGCACACAAACCATAACCCAAGTATCACACAGTCATTAAGTGCTATCCACTTACCTACTTCTTTAGTTCAGGGATTGTGTTGCTTTTAATCTTTGTGATCTGGGTCATCGCAGGATTCAGGCTGATGTTAGAGCCAACGTGGGGCTTCGGTTTCCTACTCCTAGCACTGTGTATTTTGCAGTGTGTCCTCACTCAAGTGGAGTAAATATGAAGGAAATCACATTTTGAACCTTGGCTTTTTTTCTTTAATAGTCACATCAGTTAGGTTCTTTCCCTGTTTTGTCCCTAAGCTGTTTAAATGACTGACATGAAGTAATCAGGGATCAAACCCCCACCATACTCAGCACTGTGCAGTCCTTTGCTTCCCCAGCTCCTAGAGAAAAAAGCTTGAAAGTGTTTCAGGTGAAAGTGAACTTTCATGTCTGGAGTTGCAGGTTAGTTTCTTGAGTGATGTTTTACAGCAGCCTGGTACCTACCCCATCTGCAAGGAGGACATTAGTGCAGTGCAGGCAGCTCTCCTATGTCCTTCCCATGTTTCCCTTTTGAAAACAGAACTGCTTCTGCAGCTGACACGACCAGCAGAGACATCATCCGTAAGTTTACAAGTCCAAAGAGTTGCAGAACTTCTTCCTGGACAGTCAGGCTGTAGTTAACATAAACAGATAGTTCTCCATACTAATTTGTAATAGATGAGACTGGGCTCTCAGACTTCTCATCAAACTGCCAGTGCCAGCTGTGGCATGAAGACACGTCCAGAGCTGGTGGCTGTCTTTGCTTCAGATGGAAGATTCTGTCCCTTTTTGCCTTCAGCTCATGACTGCCTCAGAGGACAAGTTGATGTGTGCACAGGGGCTTGATGGGATGGTGACTTCCTTTGGGAGGCATGGAGGAGTTATTCCAGTAGTGATCTCCTGCTGTCAGGACTAATTATGTCGCTGCTACTATAGAAGTAGGGAAGATAGACCTACACATGTAGGTACCTTACCCGGATTTGTGGGGTGGCTGTTATTTTCCGATTCAAATGTCTGATAAACCTGAATGTGCAAGAGCCTCAGAGAGAACTTACATGAGGAAAAACAAGATCTGCATTTAGGTAAACCTCTTTGCAATGGAAAATAGGCTGGTGAGGCAGTCTGATGGTAAGAAGAAAACAGCCTCTCTCAAATAGTATTAGTTCCCTACCTTTCTATATGAAAATGCAGGAATAGGCAGGTAACAGTATTGCTTAACATCCACCTGTCCTGCTGGACTAACCAGGCTCATGCTGGCCTTCTGCTCCAGCTGGTTTATTAACCCGGCTGACAGGAAAGAAGAGGAAGTGAATGTTGTCAGGAAAAATGGAATTTAGGTGATCACACACGTAAGTTTGATCTGAAAATGTGGCAAGAGGACTGGGAGGAGACAAGCCTGGAATCAAACCTGGAGAGAGGTTTGGCAGCTGCAGCAGTACACACAGAAGTGCAGCAGGGAGGGCAAAGGGTGTCACTGCTATCCCCAGAGAACAGCGAAATCACAACGTAAGTCCAGGTCAGATGATATGGCCGAAGCAGAGCTGAACCATTTAATGAATAGCCCATCTTTTATAGTGTGGTTTGCAATAAAGAAATTACATGATTGGCCTACTCACCCAGCACCTCTCAAGGTGATAGGCTGAGCAGTAAGACACCCATTTCCAAATATTATTCTCACGAGACTGAAAACAATTCTACTGTTCTCACAACAACCTGCAGGTGTAGAAATGGTTTACATTCTCTCAAACTGTTGTCCATCCAGTTTGCATGAGAATGAAAGCTTTCACAGAGAAGCTGGGAGAAGCTGGATTTCTCTAACTGCTCTCTCATGAGAAAGAAAAGTTTCACAGGAAAATTCCTCTGCTCCTGCCTTTTAGCATCCACAAAGGGGGGTTGTTATAAAGAGATCTCCAAAGAAAACCCCAGAAGAACTGATAGAGGAATAAGCAAGTTCAAGTAAAGGTGAATTTAGTTGGGACTTATACCTAATTGACACAGAGGTTTTATTAACAAGCATATGATTTTATATATATATATATATATATATATATATATATATATATACACACATTTAGGCAGTTAAATCTGCACTCTGCATATGAAGGTATAAAAAAGTATGCCAGTATACCCTGCTTCAATGTGTGTAACTGGACTAAATCGTACCAGTATACTTGCTACTGTGCCAGAAATGCATTATGCTGCTCTGTGTTAGCATAATTAAAGTAGCAGAACTGGTAAGCATAGATGAATCCTTGAAGACCTTGGAATGTTGCTTGGAGTCACGTGGAGCTGCTGGCTTCATTTGTATTTCATTGTTTTTTAAAAATGTTTTTCTGTTTTGGTGTTTCATCCAAAAATATTTCCATATTGCCATATTAATCCCACTGAGAGTGCTGTATGCACTTAACAGCATATACTGGTTTGTTTCTGAAAGGTTTCTTTTTCAATGTGCAGGGCTGCTGAAGCTTTGAAGA
Source organism: Aphelocoma coerulescens (assembly GCF_041296385.1). NCBI lineage: Eukaryota > Metazoa > Chordata > Aves > Passeriformes > Corvidae > Aphelocoma > Aphelocoma coerulescens. The sequence goes on from NC_091016.1 coordinate 28,863,226, forward strand.
GAAATCCTGAATCACTTTTTTAATGAGGTGTGGAAAGCGAACTGTGGGAATAAGTGGACTTGGCTGGACTGCAACTTCCCTAGATCCCCTGGGAGTTTTGAGTGTCTGAGAGATGCAAGAGTCCAATGTTAAGAATATCTCAGAAACATGAAGTTCCTGAAGGAAATACTAATCATCATCACATGCATTCTAAACCCTGGCTGCTCCTGAGTTTTGAAGCATTTACCCTGTACCTGCTGCTTCAAAGGAAGTATGCCTGAAGGGAGTAGTTAGAAGGGAGTAGTATTCGCAATAAAGTTCATAAATATTATAAGGCAGTAAAAATATGTTCTAAAACAATTAGTAATACTAGTAATTAGTAATAACCTGTCTCAAATACTGTAGCTTCAATAAAATGTATGGTGGAAGATTCTGACCTCCCTCATCCTTTGCAAAAGGCAGAAGCACCATTCTAAACACCAGGGAGAAGAACAGAGAAGGACTGTCATGCCTCAGCCCTTGGGAAAGATAAGCCAGATTCAGAAGGTATGAGAGACATTTCGACACATGTCAGTGAAGAGAGGGGACATTTCTCTGAAGCACTTGAAATATTTATCTGTTTAGGAGGAGTTATAGCAACAGGAATCAATGAGGTATTGGCTAAAAAACTTGTGAAGTAATCTGGAGAATTTTAGATGGAGACAAAATATCCTTGGGGGCCTGGAGGTGTACGTGCAACCATCTTTCTTTGAAGAGAATGAGAAATGGCTTTTTTTTCTGTGGTTCAAACAGTGCTAAATGCTAATGGGCCTTGTCTTTGCTCCAACTAAAAGGATCTTGCTTCTCTAAGCAGGAATATTTGGATTCTGCCTGGGAGGCTGGCACAGCTTTGCGTGCTCCGTGTCTGCTGAGTGCGCAGCTGGATACCTGTGAAATGCTGGGTGACCACAGACTCATTTCCATGTATACTACAGCATTCCTGTGGGAGGAGAGGCTCTTAATAAGCCTGTTCATAATGGACGTGTAAGCATGCAAGCTTTATTACCTGCCCCTGCCAACTCACCAGGAAAGTATGCCATTCCTGCACCAACGGATGTGTAACCAGGGCTGTCTAATTATCATGTGCTGCACTGCCAGAAGCACTGGCTCGCTCTGTCCTTGGGCTTTTCACTGATATACACAAAGCAGGAGCCTCTTGCTCACTCCTCTGAATTACCACTGGTGTTATTGCAGCCGCTGGAGAACGGCAAGGACATACCAGGAAAGAGCTGGGCTCGCTGCTTTATGAGGAAAATTGAGGAGGCGCCGACGCCGGTGCAACTCCTTGACTTAAAAAGTCTGTGCCTGCAGCATGTATGACATTTGAGATACCCTAAAAAAATGTATTTAAAGGACTTTCTGCAAACATCATCCATTATAGTAGTTTAAATGGCAGGATTTAGACACAGAGGATTTTTCTCTGCCTCTTCCAATGCTTGCAAACTAATGCTCTGAGACAGACCTGCAGTGTTGCCTTTTCAGAAGCTGTGCAGAAGAAGTGTGATTACAGAAACACTATAAGGAGCTTGAGGAGCAAAAATAAAATGCAGCAAAAGAAAGTTGAGGGATTAAGAAGAAAAAGAGAGTATAAACTCCAGCCAAACCAAAGCCACAGGAAATGGAGTCTGAATGTAAGAGCAGGATCTAGACAGAAAGGGATTTGGCAGGAGAGAAATTGTTGCAAAGTGTTCAAGGAGAAATGTAAGGCCCAGTCCTGTAAAACTACGTTCATGATGAATTTTTATCTCTGCAAATGAACCCATTTGCATGACATTGCCATCATTTTGTAGGTCTAGGAGCTCAGAAAAATATCATCTGTTACAAAAGAGTAGCAACACTGAAAAGATAATGGGGTAAGAAGAGGGCAATGTATAGGGTAGGGGGATTGCTTGCTTAAACCTCCCTTTGGCTGGGCAGCAAGGATCATATCCACAGAGACAGGTAGTGACTGTTCTTCAGCAGATGGATAGGGTGTTTGTTGGGAAAACAGTGCCTCTGGTTGTGACAAAAAGGGGTACATTTCACATATGCTTATTTGCCAGTTCTTCTGTTTCTGTCAGGATACTCTTTGTGATGCTGGATTCCTTCCCAGCCTCCTGTAGATTTTGGAAAGTCTCCCATTCAGCTGCCATGTAGAAGGCTTTGAACTTAAAATGAGAACAGCCGAAATGCAACCAGTGCTGGGGGGACCCTCACAATCCTTATTCCATTTCTTTCTTCCTCATTGGGACCACCAGGAGGGTGGCAGGCATCATCCTGGGACTAGCACTGTCGGCAGTGAGGAAAAGTGGGGATTGCAGCACAAAGTGAAAACTTTTGAAGATGGAGGATTAGATGTTTAATTGTAGGCTAGTGCCTGCTTAGTTTTTAGGATGAAATTAAATCTCTTTGTGGAAAGGGAAGTACTTGCCCACAGCTGCATTCTAGCTGCACAGGGTTTGTTGAAGGGACACCTATTTCAGAGACATAACAGTGTGTGTAAAGGCTGAAGAGAGAGGTATTCCCTTACCATGGAAAAACAGGTATCGTTAGAAATTTTTGGTAGAAAAATCAACAGACTGCCTTCCCTTCAAGGAACAGGCACTGGTGCTTTTTCCCGGTCTTAAAATCAAGAGTCATACATGGTTAGAAGGGGAAAAGGGATTTTACCTTGGTATTTATTTTAAGGATCCTTAGGTGCTGAAGAAAATACCATTTGTGCATCAACTCCCCTCTGACAATAAATGTGTCTGAGGTCAGGAGAAACGGAACTGCAAACTATGTAGCTGATAAGGACAAGCAATTAATTTAGCTGTGGTGTGCAGTAGGTGGGTCTTACACCAGTGAAAGTTGTGTGCAGCTAAAGCTGGCTCACAAAACAAACATAACTCTGGGCAGCTACTCAGCAAAGTCCTATCCTGCTTCATCCCCTTTGGAAGCTCAGTCACGGCACTGATATGTAACATTTCCATTTGTTGGTATGTCTGATGTTTGCATATAGGGTCTGAACTGGAAAGACAAAGAAATACCCTGAGATGTGATTAATACTGCCCTCGATATCCTTGATACACCCAGAGCTTTTTTTACCTCTCACAGCACATTTAGATCCCCTTCTCACCAGCTTGAGGAGCTCCCGAAAGTTGTTGATGTGAGTGAGACAGCACAACAACCCACTTTCTTCACTTCCTTCCTCACACTCTTGCGTAAAGCTGTGGTCACCAGCACAGGAGTAAAAATAATGCACACTCTTTTTGGTCCTTCTTTTTAAAGGCCTTATCAGGTTTTTTGCCTGAGGCAGCAGAATTAGGCTTCAGTTTGCTGCAGGGACCCTCATGGTTGCAAAAGATGGTGGGAAGTGCTGCACCTCACAAGGGGAGGGATAGCCAGCCCACACGTGCCTCTCTCAGCTTGCCTTGGGATGGAGGTTAGAGCACATTTCAGCAGTGATGTAAAAAAGTGTCCCACCATCTTACAGGGATTTCTTGCAACTTCAAAAATGGCTGGTCTGTGATAAAGGATATCTCACTAAGGAGGGGTTTGAGCCACACAGGAAATTTAGACATCACAAGGATGAGTAGTCCATTGTTGTTGGGTTTGTGGAATTTAAACATAGCAGATAAGAGCTTTGCTCCTTTACAAAATACAGGGAGTGGGAGCAGGGTTTTACAAAAATACAGCTACCCACCTTTGTTTTTCCTTCAGTGCATTTGAAAAAAAATTCTTTTCATTTTGTTTAAAAATCAGGTTTGTTGTTGTGGTCAGAAAAATGCCCAGTTACTAAAATTATTTCACTTGCAAGATATAGATACCTTGCCCTGAGATAATGGGCTAATTCACAGATGGGAGGTACTGAGCTTTAAAACTTCATCTGTCAGAATTAGCCAGGTTTACTGATCCAAGCCTAGTTTAAGGAGATACACTCTAATCTGTCTTTTCTTTCAATAATGTGGAAAAATTAGTAGATTTTAGACTTGAAATGTTCTATTGTTTTGCTTGATAACACCTGTCCAAATATCTGGGTGAGGGAAGTATATTGCTTGACTTGGCCAGTCCCAGTGTGTTGTCCTGTTTGTATCTCCCATCAGTTCATAGTTGTTCCTGAAAGAGCACACACACTCCTGGCCAGATGATGCAAAATTGGGGTGACGAACACAAAGCTATCCAGAGGATTCTTGAACTCCTCTCTTACTGTGCATCTTGAGGATGCATTTCACTCCATATCCTGTAAAAAAATATTGAGATGTTCTACATCACCCACCCAGGAGAAGAAATTTTGGAACAGTGAGGAGATGCTAAAGCAACTTGGGAAAGGAGTATCACCTTCAGTAACGTAATCAAATTCAGCAGATTACCTGGGATTTATATTTTTTCCTGCTGAAATCTCCTCTGCTTTTCACTTGGATACTGTACAGTATCCAGGAGGAGACAAAACTCTCCCCGAAGAGGTTTCTGAAATATAACAGGAGAGAAGATAATTTACTGAGAGCAGTCATGGACAGAAGTTGCAGTGTAGTGCTCTGTTTTACTGGTATTTAACTTTCTGTAATGTGTGTGTGGGCCAGGAGCTGGTGGCTGTAAGGATATCCTCTGCTACACCAAACTGGGAATTGTTGGAGTCAGCAGCACTGATTATGCTTTATGCAAACACAGTAATATCCCCTAATATGCCATGAGGGAGAGGATGATTTATTGATGACAATGATGCAACAGGAATATTTTGGTGCTACCAACCAGGGAGGAGAGCCAGACTGCTGCCGCCTCTGGACAGATGTGTCAGAAGTGCCCTTTGCTTCCCCAGCACACCTGCCCAGGAGAGAACCATCATGCTATGGGCCAGCTAATTCCACTCCTTCTCAAGGCTTTGTCTTAAAAACAAGTATTAGTCATGTGAGAGGTTTGAATACTTGTGTTTGAAGAAGTGCAGAATTCAGGACTTTCTAAACCATGCTGTGTATCCATTTCAAACTACAAAGCATTTGAAAGATCAGTGGTCAGGGATTTATGAAATGATTTATTGAGTCAGTGACCATTTAGATACTTCATATTGATGGATTGTTTTTCTCTGTCACAGGAAGAAGATGTGTTTTTATCCATGGGCAAAACCTGAAATCATTTAATTTTACTACTTAAGCAAAATTCTTAGTAAAGACTTAAGCATTTGGCTTAAGACTCAGTATTTCAAAGGAGAATGTATTTAGAATAGAAAACAGAAGGAAGATCTCTGTAAACATCTGAATGTCTCTTTAAATTCATTCAACAAACACATCAAATCTTTTGCAGTGCAAGCAGAGAAAGTTAATTCAGACGTAATTCCCACCCTTCGTCCCTGCCAAGAGATGGATCTGTTTACTCCTTGTGGACATAACTTTGTTTATGCTCTCCCAGGATAGCCTTAGCCTCCCTCCTCGTACCACCTTCATCAGATGTGAGCCCTGCTAGGCTGCTTTTCAGACCTGTGTGATGCTTATCACCCTGGCACCCCAAAGGATCTCAAATAGCCTCTAAGTAGAAACAACTCAAGTGATAGAGGCTCTCAAGTGTGCTGTCAGTGGACAAATGATGTGGTCACTGAGGAAGCCTAAAATGAAAATAAACAGCGTACAGATTTCAGATTGGCCCAAGGGCCCCGAGAGAAAGATTGAAGGAACACAGTGCAAACCTATCAGCGAGCATATATGGGCCTATGTATTCTCTCCTAAATCAGTTGGAGAAGTTGTATCTGTATAAATACGAGGTACCAGCAGATTCTGCAGGTATGTTTTCAGTTTAATTGGATACTTTTAAAATATGGAAGTGGCTTACCTGTAATAGATTATACTTTCATCAGTCAACTAGATTTGATAATTCCTTAGGGCAGGAATTATCTTTGGTTGTGGTGCATATATGGATGACAATTAAAAATTTAGTAGTGTGTGGTAGGAGATCTGGAAATTACTGTAACTTGCTTTGTTTTTCTGAAGAGCCTTAAAACTTCTGCACACTGAGACTACAGTAGCCCTCCGTTTGTACAGTGGTGAGCTATCACATTTCAGTGATCAGTTTTCAGTGTTAGAGTTTCCTCATGTAAATTGTATCACCTGCCATCCTAAAAACACATTCTACCTCGCCATCCATATATCAAAGCATAAAAAAGATATTTTTCTCTAAGTTCTCAAAATTGAATTAATGATCAGGAATTGTTTAGGAAGGAGTGACCTAAGTTTCACTTAGTCCAGCTTCTTGATAGCAAAAACAAAGAATGGTTTCCTTGAGTATCCAAAGCAGCATGAGGATGAAGCACCTTCACTTGGTACAGCTTTGATATTTAGAATTCACACCATCCTACATGATCTATTGTCCAACAGCTCAGAATGCTGTTTGATTATTCCACGGTGTATTCCCCTTAGTCCAAACATCATTACCTGAAATGACACTCTTGGCTGTTCATCCAGAGATAAATGTGTATAAAGGTTAATTTAACCTCAGCTGCAGAGTGAATCTGAGCAGATCTCAAACACTGGTGCGCAGATGTGAAGCAGATCCATCATTCAAATAAAATGTGCATTTGTTAGGCAATCTCCTACTCAGAACCTTGTTAAAGCCATCCACTCTGTTCAGATGAGAATTTTTTCCTCTCTCACATTCACCAAACAGTTGTTATGCATATGGACAGTTCATTTGCCCAGAATTTATTAACCTGGACAACACTCGCATATTTCAGGTATTCCAAAATAAGTATTTTCTATGTGATCTGGGAAAAATTGGTAGCAGAGAGAGATTAATGATCTTCAATATACAATTGCCATATTTAATGTACACCACACACAGAATATTTAATGTCCTTTCACTCAGTCTTGTAAATTCCAAGGGCAAGTGCTCAGGGCTGCTGAAGTGCCAGACATATATATATATTTTTTAACCATCTGTAATGCATAATTCTGTCTCTTTGTGCATTTATTAGCACAGCCTCCAACCGCTAGTTTTTGGCAAGTGATTGGGCTTGTTTGCGACATCCAGCTGCATGAAAGGGATTTCCCCACTTGGGCCCAGATGAGCCTTTTGGGAATAGGGTATGTGCCCCTGGGGCTGCCCAATGGCCGTGTGAAGATGCCGGGCTGGCAGCTTGGCGTGGCCTGGGAGAGCCGTGCCAGCGGCAAGCGGGTGACCTCTGGATGCAGTAAAGGCAGCCAAGGTCAGCACTCTGGCACCTCATTTGTGTCCATGGCACAGGCCACAGGCAGAGATCCTGTAGCTCCCAAGCGTGCTGTGCCTGGCCTTGAGCTGTGTGTCCTCGGTGCTGCCCGAAGGAGCAGCCTGGGCAAGCAGCACCTGCCCGGCTGGGAGCAAACACATCCAGCGTGCTTGGTCACTGCCTGTACCGAGGGGCTTTTGTGAGCTTGGAGGAAAGATAAAAAGTGAATTTGGTTTCCAGGGCAGCCTGTAGGTCACCTGTAATAGGTCACCCTTAACAAACAGCGTTGACACAGAGCTGGAACAGGGGCAAGTGAATGAAACTTAGCTCTCTCCTATTTGAGCAATGGAATTTATTCCCAGCTCTGACCTTGTGCAAACTCTGTTGCCATATTTATCCCATGGAAAGAATGACCATGGCCTCTGCCAGCACCCTGGGCAGGAGGTCTCCTCAGCCAGATCCTGGACACCGATGAGCCATATGACCCACAGTGGTGCTGGGGGATGGAGGGAGGAGGGATGTCCTCTGCTCTCCCACCTGAATCTGGGGATGTCACAAAAGGCTGCTGAACCCAAAAGGCACACGGGGCTGTGCAGAGCTCAGGGCATTGCTGCTTCCCAGGGTTTCTCTTCCCTCTCCCTGGGTGCCTCTGGGTGAAGGAGGGCAGTACCCAAGCTTTGCCTCCCAAAAGGGGGTAGAAGAGCTGGCCCAAGCGCCTCTCTCTGCAGTTGAAGGCGGCAGGACAAGGTGGTTGCGACCTTCCTTTCACCCTCACGCTTGAACTCAGCAGCTGCATCTCTGAGGCACGAGTTTGCAACAAGAGATGCTGTGCTCACTCTGCCAGAGCCTCAGGAGGCCTGAAGGAAGGGGGATTTCTGCATGAAAAAAAATTCTTCCCTTTGAGTCCCCTGTGCTGTCAGGGACTACTTAGCTGCTTATACAGAAACTGCCCATCCTGCACTCCCTTCTGTTCTCTATTCCCTTCTCTTCTGGGAATGTGCTTTACCAGAAACAGTGACTGACCTCCCTGAGCATACAGGAAACATCCTGCTAAAAAAAGAAGGCAGATCATGTGAACAGAGTTAAACTTCCCACAAGGTGTAATTTCTCTCAGTTTGTTACTTTTAAATGCAAATGCATCATGGCAAAAAGATACAGAGGAAGTATAAGAGAGCAGGGGAAACCTCTTTGAGCTCTTGGGACTCATCTGCTTTGCATTCAGCTGTCCTGAGCCTGGAGAGACATTTGTGCTAAAGGTTATTTCAAAGTAGCTCAAAGGAGAGGCTTATTCATACTTAAGGATTTTTGTTAATCAGCTGTGACGCACCACAAATCATTCACCTCTTGGGGCTTTATCTGAAATAGGCCCATGTTTTTCCCAGTCACCGCAATGGGGGAAGGAAACCTGCTTTGGTTCAAGTGCAGGTTCTGCTAAATAGCAGCAAGACTAAAAGCCAAGCCCAAGGTGCAGGCACGGCAGTGCTGACACTGCTGCTTGGCAGCCTCAGGGACCCTGCTGGAGCCAGGCAGCCTCCTGGGAGCACCAGGACAGGATTTGCTGTGGGTGAGGGCTGTGGGGAGTGATTCCCTGGCCCAAGCCTGCTTTTTTTGGTGGCTCGTTGCAGAACTGCAAGAACACGCAAAGAGTGAGAGGGTTTTTTACTGATTAAGAACTTGTTCATTTGGACCATATAACTTTTTTCTGGAGGGCTTCAGCAAACCTGAACCTGAAAGTATAATAAAATGTTAACCATAAAGAAATCATCCTGTGAAGCAAACTCCTTTTTATTGCTTTAAGATGTTGGTTTAAATATTATTTCACAGCCCTACTGTAGTGATTCTTTCCTGAGTTTCCCCTCCCCTCACCCACACTGAGATGCCAGAAAGAAGGAGAGTTCATTATGAAGCATCTTTTCTGCTTCCCCAGCTGTGAGCCAGAAAGCCTGTAATTACATTAGCTCTTTGGATTTGGGGGGGCAGTATGCTTTCTCCTCATTCCACCAGTTACCCTGGAGCTGTAAAGTGCATCTCCGTAGATGTCCTTCTGTTCAATGATTTTAAAGCACTTTGCAGTGGGAGATGCCAACAGCATCAGATGAAATAGAGAGGAATAGCTTTACAAAGGAGGAGAAACAAAGAGAAAAATGTCAAACAACCTTCAGAGGACTTGCTGCTGGAAAGAACAGGGTTCAGCTCCAGCCTCTTGTCCTGTGGGCATCCACAGGTGTATGAACCCAAAAGGCACACGGGGCTGTGCAGGACTCTGGGCATTGCTGCTTCCCAGGGTTTCTCTTCCCTCTCCCTGGGTGCCTCTGGGTGCAGGAGGGCTTCCCTTGGTTCCTCAGGGTGTGCCTGGCATGAAGCAGCACACAGAGCTTGTGCTGGTGGATCTAATGACTCATCTGCAGGCTTGCTAAGCAAAAAACATTATTTGTGATAATGCAGATGATAGCTTCCTGCTATACACTAGAGATACAGAAATGCAAGAGACTACCAAAAAATTGCAGCCATGGTAGAGCAAAATTTTGTTGTGTATTATGGCTTGGTGAGCAAGCCTTTCCTTTCTCTGTCTTGTTTCAAGGTGGGGTTGGGTGCTACTGCAAATTTCACTTCCTCACCATCCGCTTGCATCGTGATTATGTCAAAGCTGCCCAGAGAAAGTGGAATTGCAGCTGAGATACAGCTGAGCAAGATTAAACTGCTCTTTTTATTTGCTCTGTTTATCTTTTCCTTCAGCAGTGCACTTCCCCACATTCCTCTGGTGCACTTTAGAACAAGTAAGCCTTTTGAAACGATTCTTCTAACACACAGAGAAACCACCTCAGGCAGTCATCAAAAACCCAGGCTCAATTTAAGTGAGGCATACTGGCAAGAAAGAACGAAGGTGGAGATTTTTGCCTTGGAAAAGTGTGAAGCTGATGGTTGCAGTTTTATTTAGAAACACACACAAATATGGTCATGTAAAATATCACAGAAGACATTCATAATTCTACTGGCATCACTTTCTTGCTAATGATGGTTTGAATCTTAAATTGGACAAGAATAATGTGTGATTATTTATCTACTGCTTTTCTGTCTATCCATTGGCTTCACAAAACACTGACTTCATCACTCCTCTTGGTGTCAGTTCACCTCTCCAAAGTATGGCCCTTCCGCTTACCCCACGCTCTGGCTCTTCAGAAGATTCATATGAAGTGCTGTAGGTCTCTCATATTTAAAGATGAATATTGATTGTATAAAAATACATTGGTACTTAAGAGTTGAGCTGGAAAAAGATGCTTCTAAAGAATCATTATTTTGGCACGAATAGGATGCTGCAGAGACTTACCTATGAATGTTTGGTTTAGCACAGCACGACTTCAGTGTGGAAAATGAGCAATGTGCAAGAACGTCAGCACAGGGCACTGAGAAAGCAGCCAATGTTTTCATGCATTGATCTGTCTGATGATTTGATAAATCAGTAGGTTTTACCTTTAAAATAGCATAAAAGAGTTTTGGAGGCTAAAATTTGAAGACGCTAGTCTTTTCCTAGGTGAGATTTTTGTTCTCATTAACTCAACCTTCATAGTTTCCTGTGGCGGAAAACTTTCCAGTTTGATGACGACAATGCCCGGACTGGATGCTGGGCCAGGAAGGCAGGTGACAGCAGTGGGAAACCAGCTACAGTTACACTGGGAACTGCCACCAGTGGTACCTGGATACAGAGACCCTATGAGGAAATGATCTCTCCATGTGCTGAACCTGCTTGGAAGTAAGTGTATGGAAAATAAACAGCTTTGGTCATGCCAGGTTTAGCTGGGACTGCTTCCCCTTTCAACAGCTATTCAAATGCCAATCTATTTTTAACATTCCAAATATTTTTACATCACAGTTTTGGCATGCATTTTCATACCATAGTTTGGAAGGGCTAAGTTAAGGTTTTGTTTTTACTTTTTAAAATGAAACCAGAGGCATAATGCACCACCCTTTTCAGCCAAGAGCCTGCCAATGCATGTGATTTACCTTGTAGTGGGATAGAGAGTGAGTATAAATTAGAATCTAACACCTGAAATACAGTGAGCATCACCTTTCCTTAGTGTGAATGAGCAGAGCTGTGATGTCAGTGGAGCCTGATTGATTTATATCTGTGGGAGTCTGGCTCTTTGCCTGCATAACTCCTCTAGGCCGTGACTGGCAGGTCCCAAAACAGCCTCCTTTTCTGCTTCTGGATAGAGGCTTTCCTCTGGCTGCCACGTGGGACTGGGAGGATATGTCTTGCAGAGTCAGAGCTAACCCATCAGGAGAGTGCTTTCCTCTTCTGCCTGATCCTGATCCTAGCAGGTGACTTTGGCATCAAAACTCACCTGTGTCTTCAGGTATGGGCAGAGCCAGACCCTCAGTGTGGTTCCCTACATTTAACCCCTGCTCTGTTTAGTGAGTCAAGGTTTAATTGAAATGTTCACTGGTGCCAAAGGTCCTTGGAAGAGAAACTCCTGCTTTCAAACATTGCTGCAGAGCTGGCCTGGAAGCTCAGGCAATGAAGGCTCCTCAAGGATTCAGGCACTCCTGAAGATGAGTGGGAAGGTGGGAACCAAAAGCTCTAATTTCTGATTCCATCACGTCCTGCCCACACTGCAGTGGCTGATGCTCCCCTACTTTGTTCAGTGGTAGAGCTCCCATTTTGTTGTTTTATTTTTATTAGTTCACCAGGGTATAATGTGAAGCAGGGGTGATTTGGGTTGTGAGCTGCCAGCAAGCTGTCAGTCAGCTGCAATGTATGTGTTGTGCCTTGGTCCCTGCTGGGTGATATTGCAGGAGCAATTGAAAAGGTTTAGTGGGGTGGTATCACTGCACCCCAACCCAGACCACAAGACTCTGTTCTGGTGTTGACAAGAACGATGAACCACAGTGAATTGATGGTGACCCTTTCACCTGGTCGATATGAGATCGAATTAATCTTGCTGTGGGAGTGGGGGCTCACAGCACCCGAGTGTGGCTGAGCAATGGAAACACTGTCAGACGTCAGAGAGGGAAGGGGCTTTTCTACCAAGGATAAATCATCAGCAGGGTTATATCTTGTTTGGTAAATAGACTGAGAAGCTGAAGCAAAGCTAAAAAACCACTATACAACCAGAGGTGATCAGGAAACCACTGTGTGCTACAGCTTTGCAAAATTAAATAGCTGTCCTGTTTCGACCCAGACGTGGTTAATCTTCAGCTGCAGATGAGACACTTTGTTTATAGCAGGCAAAGGCAGCCTGCAAGGGGCTTCAGTTAAATGCAGAACCCCTATTGTCAACAAGAATAATCCTTGATTACTAAGAGCTGAAGTCCTTGCCAGGGACAACACATCTCCAAGTTTATACCCTTATGATCAGAAGGATCATCTATCGATAATCCATTTTTTTAAGGAAGAAGAACTGGAAAAGCTGTCTGTGAGCAGCTGAGACTGCATTTTGTTGGTTGCCAGTGGTGAAAGGATGTATTATCACAGTCCTGGGCACTTAATCATCGAGTGGAGTACACAAAAATAGCCAGGAGAGTTGCAGGCTGTGCTGAATGGGTTGAAAGGTTGTGGGAACATGTTCTGGCACACCCTTGAGCTGTGGTGAGATACACAACAAGGGGGAAGGGGAGAGAGCATTTCAGTGGGCCCGAGCAAAGGGGAAACTCTTGTTTCCAAACCCTCTTCTCTCTTTCGCTCAGCATCATTTTGCTTCCTGGAGCAGAAATAATTTCCTTTAGTCATTCAGGGTAACACATTTCTAATGCATGCAATGTGGAAATGTCTCAGCAGCAAATCTGTGGCCCAGTTCAAATGTTGGGAAAAAGCTTTAGTATATTACACAATAAAATATTTGTAAACACAGATGACTTGAGTTTAAGAGGAACTTTGGTCAGCTGGGAAATAAACCAATCCAAAATTACAACACAACAACAAATGAGCCAAGTAGGGAACCTGCCCATGGCTCTTAAAAAGCCACTACCATTGCAAGAAAAACCCAATGCCATTGCTGGAGCAGGTAGGAGAGCAAGTACCCCAAGGAAATTAGGATAAAGAGGCATTTGGTTGGCTACCTGTGATATATATTAAGAAACAGCCCATAAACCCCAGTCATTGTGCCACAGTTAATATCTAGTTAGCCGCCTTGCTGCCAGACCAGCCAAGGCATGAATACTAATGCTGCCCTCAGCTGCCACAGAAATTGTCTCTTTGCATAAGAGGAACGAAGACCTTTTGTCCTTAACTTGCTAGTGCCAGGACTAAGCCAGGAGCTCCAGCTGCATCTGCAATCAGACAGGCTCAGCTTAGCAGCATTGAACTCGCAGCATTATATTTAAAACTCACTCTTCTCCGCCTCCCAGGGAGAAAATGAAAGGGAAGGCTGCACGCACGCCCTGTGGTAAGGGTGGCCCAAGGTGGTGTCCCTGCTGGGTGCACAGCAAGCAGATAAAGGCACAGCCAGAACGTGCTTTTCAGCACTTCAGCTGTGTGAGCACAGTAGGGGACCCACTGTGGGCCCTGAGGGGCAGCAGCGGAGACAGAAGGTGGTGGGAGGCTGCGATGCAGGGCTGAGCTCGGAGGGGTGGAGGTGCAGGGATGCAGGCACGGCCTCAGAGATGCTCTGGGGCTGGGAATGCGGCCACTAAGGGAATATCCCCCATTCCATGGGCCTGTATGTGGCGGGAAAGCAGAGCAGCACAGCTTTGTACAAATCCATAAGCGAATGGAATTCTTTCTCACTCGCAGAAAGGTGAGGGGGGCTCTGCCACCAGGAAGCAGGGGCAGCAGCAGTGGTCCCTTCAGCCTTGGATGGGCAGAAGCACATCAACAGCCAAACCATAGGTTGTGTGGCCCAACGCCAGAGCCCTTCTCTGTGTCCCTCTTTCACACTGATACAGCTGGGGGTGCCAAGTTAAGGAAATTAAGAAATTAATTTTCATGGAGAAATTTTTCCTGCTGCCTTCACGCTCGAGAGTATCCTTGCTTTTATGTTATACCACTCCCCTAGCAGTCTCGCATGACTTTCTTGAAGATTTGCCTACATAGTGGCATTACTGTAGGGCTGTTTGAATAGATGTTTTTTCAGAATAGCTGTTTCTGAACAACCCAGTGCAAAACCAGGCTTATTCTGAAACAAGAAAACCCTATTCTGATTAATCTCAGTACTCTGTCAAACCTGACTGCTTTTCAGGAGTCGATTAGGTTAAATTAGAACAGGTGGAGGAAGAGTGTCCACAAAGAGAAGGACCAGGAACAGCCTTCAAATTCACATCCTCTCTTAATCAGAATGAATTGGCAAGCATGGACAACTGTCCCATTGCACAGAGGAAAAAATAAGAGTATATAGATGTGAGTCTGATACAATAGTGCAGCATGGGCCTCCCAAGCCCTACTCCTTCTTCTAAGCATGTTACAACTGGATGAAGATTAGTTTCTCCTCAGTTGTCTTACGCAATGTACTTTGCTCTTTTACACTTGTGATTGTTTTCCCCCACTAACTTGTGCAAACATCAGCTTTCTCTTTATCACTCCTCCAGTCCTGCTTCTTCAAACAACTGGATGTGTACAAACAGCCAATTCCTTATGATGTAACACTTCCAATTTTCACATAATCGCCCTGCTGTCAACTACCTGCAGGAAATTGGTCCATTCAAGCAAATAAGAACTCATTGCAGTTATGTCAGTCACAGGTTGTTTTCAAGAATCCAAGGGATCTCTTGATCTCAGTATACAACTGTCACTTCCTCTGTCAGTGAATCCACAAAAATCAGCAGAACAAAAATAACAGTGACACTGAATAATTCAGTAATACACTCTGACAATATCTGCTAAACTCCTGTCAACACAGCCTACCTTGCTGTTGCTGGAGCTGGCTTTACAGTCGCATGGACTATTATTAGTCTTGTTTTTGGGTACTTAACACCTTTTGCAAGAGCACAAATAGGAGAATAAACTGATCTTTTTATCATAACGATACAACTAGACGGATAAAACCCCTAATCACACAGGCTTGCCACAGTTATAAGCAAGTCAATGTAAGAATGATCAGCTCTACTAGGTCAGCCCTGTCTTTGCTGCTTGGGTTTATGTCCATCTCCTCCTCTGCCACACTCACAATACAACATGAGAGCACACTTAGGAAGCAGCCAGGGTCTTACATAATTTATGACCCAAATGAAAAAATCCAGGGATGGCACAGAAGTGGGTGGTTGAAGACACTTTGCCAAAGGATTCAGTCATTCTTCAGAAAAGAGAAGTAAACCACAAACCTGAGTGAAGAGTGGCTTTGGTGTTAATCTAAATGGAGCTACTACTGTGGCTCTTTAATGTGAAGGAATGAAGCTCTTCCTTGGCTGTTCTGGGTTTTGTATGTAGAATCGCTTTAGCTCATGAAAGAGGAGAACAAGAGGTGGTTGTCTCATGTTTGGGCTTTCTACAAATTGGATAAAAGATCTAATGTACTATAAATATCTTCAACCCAGACCAGAAAGTGAGTAACCTGAGCTAACAGGCAAAAGACAAAGCTAAACAAATCCCAACAATCAGTCTTTTCCCAGTATCTCAACTCTAGAATAATTTATGTGCAACTGTAATGGACCTGTGATCATGCAAAGTGTTTAAATCAAGACTGGACAACTTCAAAAATAAGAACTGCTGTAGCTTCAGCAGAGTTAAAAATACCATATTGAAAAATTAAGACGGGGTATTCAGACTTCATTATACATAATGCTTTCTGATCTTTGAGTCTTTGTCTAGCTGCACAACACTGGAGTAATGTGTCTTTCTGCTGTACTTTTAGTCCCTGGAATTTTTCCATAATGCACAAAGTAAGATGGAAAGTTAGTTATTCTGATTAGAAAAATATGTAATTCAGACTGAGGCTTAAAATTGAAAGGTTATCATCAAGTATAATTTTGCTTTTTCCCTTCTGGGTTCATGCTATCCTCGTATCAACTATGCATTATTCTATAAAACAATTGACATGAAATGTTTAAGTAATTTTAAAAGAAATTACATATGGACTTTCATATTTGCTTTCCCCTCATCCATGCTTTGCATTGTATTTGGCATTTTGTGCAGTGCAGATGAAGAGCAGTTTGTTTTGGGTAAAGCTGTTCTTTGAAGGACAACACATGGATGCTGTATAGTAGCAGGATGTATTTTATTTATGGTACACTGGGCCATACATAAATCAGAGAGAGGGAAAAACATGAACTGTTGGGTTCTGTGTTCTGTGTAGAGACAGAGGGTGATAATTTCCACTTGGAAAACTGTTTAGGTCAGCTTCAGGAGGGAAAGAATGAAATTTGATTTTAGTGGACCTGAAGATGAACACCATTTCCCATTTACTGGAAAATAAATATTGGTGATGAAAAACTCTTAATATTTGACCTTGAGGAGCTTCTTTAAAAGTCACACATAAACCCTTGAATACCTAGCTACCAAATGCTTTTGGCAATCCCTGGCTGAAAAGCATTTATTTCTAAACAAAACTTCTTAAGAAATTATATACCACATACAGAGAGCAACTAGAACATTTTTCAATGCCACAATAGTGTGTTTTTCTGTCACCTCAGTTTACAAGGTAGTGTGGATGCTCACCATACTGGAGATTCCAGCCATGTTCAGTGGCTGCAGAAACAACCATGCCAGAGGAAGACTCAAGCACTCCCTGACCAACAAGAAGTGGCCAGCTCTACACAAGAGGTAGTTAGACAGCACAGTCCCCTTGGTGGCAATGTTGTCCCCACACACTCACATCAGTCCCCTCCACGGTTTTGGTCTACAACTATCTGTCTGCTGAGGCAGGGAACTGAGGCAATTAAATTTTAGGTTTTCTTGGTAGTTAGCTTCCCCAAGAGACTCTGAAGTGAGTGCTATTCCCAGCAGAAATGCTTGCCCAGGCTTGCTGACCATGCATCTGTACAGATCCTGGGAGTGCCTGCTCAGTTTTGCCGAGCAGGGTTAGCCCCAGTCGCTGTCAAGCTGCCCTTAATCCAAACTGGTTGGCTGCTCAGAGCTGAGCAGGGGGAGGCACAACTTCCAACAGAGCAGCAGCAACAGCTCTTGGATGCAGCACCATCAGAAACTGCTGTGGTCAGTCCCAAATCCCACTTGGCAGCTAGAGGGTGAACACCGAGGAGAGACAAGACATCAGGAAGCACTATCATCTGCATGGAAAAACCTGTAAGATACTTAAGGTGGGATTTACATACATATGTAGGATTTGGGAATAATACCTTAAAAGGCTTAATGTGATTGTAAAACATGGAGGTCAGAGTTTCTGTAAATCCTTTAGAAGGAAAGAAAATTCAGAGGTATAGCTTGCTGGCCAAAAACAATACAAAGCAGCTCTCTGGATGCTTATTTGATCAAGCTTCTCAGGAAAAGGCAGTACTGGGTACCCTGAACCACCTGACATACGATTTGTATCAGCAATTTTTCTGGGCTTTTGCAATTTTGATTTTATCACCGTAAGGTCAAGGCAGTTGGACATAAAAAAATACGTTTCATTTAGTTCTCCTAGACTCTGAACCAGGTTGATACCAGCTTCAGATGAAAAAATAAATGCCTGGTGGTCCATAAAGCAAGTTGTTCCACTAAACAAGTACCACCTGAAAGAAGAAAATCTCACATGCCCACAGAATATTATTCATCCAAGTGGTAACCCATAAGTGTGTATCATTTCTAGGTAGTCATTTACAAGATATAGGAGATAATGTTTGGCTGCAGAACATTTCTGGAGGAGCAAAATATTGTGGAAAAGTGGAGAAACATGAAATCCTATTGTTGAAGTGTCTGATGACTCTCATGTATTTCAATAGGGTTCAGATTTCCTTATTCTGCCATGTTTGTTACAAACTGCATGGAAGAATCCTGCATGAAAATCTGGCTGTAGGCAAGGCAGGTTGTACCCCACACAGTCGCTATAATAATTAAAATTAAGACTGAATTAAATCCCAAACCTACTTATTTTAGGTTATGTTTCTACTACTTCCATCTACTTCAATATCCAGAAGTAGGTTAAAATTAAACTAGCAGATTTTTTTATATTCCTGTTTTGCCTAAGGTACTAGATCTATTCAGATAATCACTTTTTAAAAATCAAATTTTTTAAGAAGAATTATAAAAATATGCCTGAAGCACTACATTGCCTTTCATAGGATGATGGCCTGTAATTCAGTAAACAAGAGAAAGCTGCTCTGGCCCCTATTTGTACTCGAGTGCTTCTGCTAAAAGATGCAACATGATAGTAACTACTTTTCTTTTTTTTAAAAAAGCACACTACACATCTACTTTTGCTTTGTAGCTGTAACAGACCTTTCACAAAAGCCATTTTATCTCAAGTAATTTATTTCCTTGCAAAATACAATCTACCACATAAAATACAGACCAGCATGTTTCCTTCTACTCCCTTTCAGCTACCTTGCTTTCCAATGTTACTGTGAAGTAGGTGTTAAAATTTAGGATAGAAAACATAAGTTAGTGGGATCCTATCCCCTTCAAATACCTCAATTCTTCTGCAGTAGAAAAACTTACTAGGGATTCAGAGAGTTTGATTGGTTTTGAAGTTCACAGGAACTATTACACCAGAAAACAGAGTAAATGCTCCAACCTAAGATGAGGCTCTTCTAACAGAAGATCCTACTTCTACTACTTCCTGGGGAAAGCACGGCTGAGGAATTAGTGTCATTAGCCAGCAGGACAGTGATCTCATTTCAGTGACCATGTTCTATCAGCATCGGGGATGACTTACAATGGCAAAGTGTTTAAAATTAATATGTAAACACTCTCAAGTGCTTTCTAAAATGTCAGTTGCCTCTCTCCCAGTTTATAAGGTATCATTTTGTAACTACTGTATTATAAAAGTGTTATGCAGGTATGTTATAAGCAGTTACTAATGCCTTTGCTACAGGCTAAACCTGTAAGAGCTGACTGGCAATGGGCTGCTAGGGGATGCCTATTTAGGATAGACCAAACCAATTCTTCTAACACACCTCACCAGTATTTTATTTCTGAGAAGTGGTAAACTTTTGGTCTCAAGAGCTGTAGTGCTGATGGTTCAAGAGGCAGCTAAGTAGATAAATACAGTAGTTTTCAGCGTGGAGAAGAAAGGGGATGGCAAGGGGAGTACAGGCATTACGTACTTGTTATACTTTGTCTCTTCTTACATCATAGTCACCATCAGATGGACATGGGGTATTTAAAAGCTTTTTATATTTAATTAACACATTGCTAACTTCCCTGCTGGAAGCAGGCAGTCATTGCACTGCTAGAGGAATAACTGCAGAAATGCCATTTGGCATGAAGAGGCTCAGCTGTACCTCCAGTAAGTTTCTGTACACACATTCAGGAGGGTTTAATGATTTACACATTACTCTTAAGTAGAGGCAGTTTGAACAGCAGATTAGTAACATAAACTGACAAGCTATATGTGCCTGTCAACAATACACAGCAGAACTGTTGCTGTCTTTGGACTAGAACAGTTGCCACGTAAAAACCACTTTGTTTATAAGAAAATACATACCCTAAGTCAGAAAGAGACCATGAGTAAGTACTGTGTAGATTTTACACACTCAGCTGACTTCAACTGTTAACAACTTTAAAAACAGGAATACTAAAACCTCAAGTCTGTGAAGTTCTGACAACAAATTGTGTAATCCTGGTGCATCGTTGTTGGCACTGTTAGGTCTGGTCTTGATACCTCGGTGTCAACACCCCTCAGGTGCAACCACTGCACGCTGCTTCAGTCACTCTGTGGCTTCCTGTGGAAGTATGTGCAGATCTTCCTCATGGAAACGGAAGTGGCTGCAGCCTAGCAAGAAATAAAACCAAAACCAACATGAAACACTTCTAGGTTAACAGTTCATATGCTGCAGGAGTCTCAAAGTCTCCCCTCCATCACCATTCCAGTTTGCTCGGCTTCCCAACTAAGAGAGTAAATGAAAGGTTCTTTGTAACTATCTGTCTCACAGATAGGAGGCTTAGTACCTACAGGAGATGATGTCTAAATCCTAGGGTTGTCCCACTGCCATGAGAAATGCACTTCAGCTGCAGTTTCAGCTTCCCTACAGCAGATAAGAGAGCTGCAGATTTCCAAGATACAGTAAAATCAAGGAATGCTGTTGGGTATTCCTGGCATCTCCTCAGGCTATGAGAACACCACAGGAGCATCCCAAAATCTGAACCAGAGCATACTGGGCAGAAAAGATAATTGTTCTATAGTAATCTCTCTCCAGGGCAAATCTCTCTGTCTTGTGTTTAAACACGTACAGCACGAAGCACAAGTAGTCACAAGTAGCTGTAGGTTTCCTATAGCCACCATTTCTTGGTACAGCCATGACATGAAGAGTACAGCTGCTGTGAATAACTTAAGGAGTGGTGGCTTGCCCACGTCATATCTGACAGAAGTGTTGGAAGAGATGAAAACAGGTAAATGAGAGAAGCCTCTATAATGGCAACAACTTCTAGCATCAGATATTCAATTGAGAGTACAACTAAAATTTGATGATTGAAAATTTACCTAACATTTGCTGAAATAAGACTCAGTCAAAGACACTGGAGGATTTGGGAGTCCAGTTTCAGAGACAAGTTTGGTTTGTTTTAAAAAATGTAATTGTAATTTCCTAGTTAAACCCTCAGGCCAAGGTTTTTAGCTGCTTTATAAGCTTAACTTTCATTTCAGATCCTAGGATGAGCTCTGTGCCAGGCTTCCTGTACACCAAAAGTAGGATGATGTAGGTCAAAGCCTGCCCTCTGACTCTTGCACAGCTCTTGTTTTCTGCCAGTTTTCCATTGAAGGAACTGAAGGCATTATTTAATGCCCCACAGTTTTAACATGGGTAACAAATTCTTTTGCTACCTGAGCTGGCAGAGAATTTAGCTCTTTCTTCCAGTGCTTAAGTAGCTTTCCAGTAACATAAACAGGCAGATGTGATGGTGAACACAAACAGGAGATCTGCCAGGAAAGCTGTTGGCATTATTGTGCCTCTCAGAGTAGAGCTGTATTTAAGATGACGGCTACATCCTTCAAATATCCAGCTGGGAGCCGCAAAGATCTCTGAGCTCCTGCATGCCTTAAGTCCCTTGAAAATGAAGGACACATCATAAAAATTCTGTTCCTGCATGGAGGGGATTAGTAGATAAAAGCATTAATGTATCTGGCTTATTAGGCCAGAAATCATCCCTTTTGTCCATAGTCAAAGGGATCAGGTAGTTCTTTGTGTCTGAGCAGGAGAGAACAAACAAAGGGAGAGTGGCAGCTAGGGATCACTTCTTTCATGACAATGTTGTTGGCTGCCCTACTTACAGTTTTCGGCGAAGTGGCCACTGCCACAGACTCTTGTCTTTTGGCACCAGGACTGCAGGATGACAGGGGGCTGTTTGATGTGCTCTGGCTGCCAGCTCTGCCAGTCCGTAGCTTCTCTCCCAGAGCAGACAACCAATTTTTTCTTTCAGGAGAACTGTTCTCTTTATCTACTACCTCAGTGTCTTTCCCATGTGGAGATCTGAAAAGCTGGGGGGAAGTTTGAATGCCTGATGGATTAATATGGATTCCAGAAAGGGAAGGCTCTTTTGGGCTGTGGCTGGAGCTTTCATGGTCGTTAGCCAAGTGAGCCAGGCTGAGAGAGTCTTCATCAGAAGCTTTTTGGTCTGGAACCAAGTGACATAAATTCAGCTTGGATTTCTTAGCTGCATGGTCCAGCTCAGTGACACAGCTACAGGCCTGCAGACACTTCTGCCCCGCATCACCCTCCTTGCTGCAGTCAAGCCTTCTCTTGGCACGCTTTTCAAACTGTGAGTGTGGGACTTTGGGAGGGTAAGCAGCTTCCAGGAGACCCTGGGGGACTTCTGCCAGGGCTTTTCTAGGAGAAGGAGCCTTTTTCTCCACTTCTGAAGGAGAAGAGCATGGAGTCCTTGTAACCCAATGTTTGATGGACATTTTGGAGGAAGGGATCAGATTGGGAGAGGCACACGGGCTGGCTCCAGGGGGCTTGGCTGGGGTGGAGGCTGTGGTGGTTGGGGTTTTGACAGTGACCGTCGGAGTGTTGGTTGGCAGCGGAAGGTCTCCAGAGTAAGTGGGAGCACAGGCAGCGGGCCGTGGCGAGGAAATGGACATGCTGCCCGCTGTCAAGGCCTTGGCAGGAGTGCTCTGTGGGCTGGCTGGTCGCCCTAAGAGGGGAGAAATAAGTAGTCTGATGAGGAACACAGAACAGCAGACTAAGGACAGTCCTTTTAAAAACACCTCTTCCAACCAGGAGAGGAATCAGTGCTGACCATGTGCCTCAGACCTAGCCTTTTGAACTAAGAAGTTGTATAAATCCCTCTGATTTTAGTTAAACTAGTACAAGTCCTTCATAAAATCCTGTATCACACCACTAAAGTATAATATAGCACATTGGAGTAATGTCTGCCATCTATCCCTTCAGTAATAAGCTCTCTTACATGAGCTACAGCCAAAACGAACAGACAAAACAAATCTGGAATCTTCCAAGTTTATCCAGCCTTGCTGGAGCTTTGCATTGGTTCAGTCCTGGGAAAAAGGCTGATCCCTACCTGCTCTGCATCTTTAACAGCTGCATAACCGAGCTGAGGGACAAAGGTACTGTAAGCAGGTCCCACAGCTCCAGGAGGCCTTACACTGTGATGCCCCACCATGTGAATAATGCTCCTAGTCAGATATTACTAGCTGCATATTTTAAAGATTTTTTTAAAGTGTGAGAACAGTGAAAGACATATTTTCATTCTCTCATCTTTTTTGCTGGAGGACTTTATGCAATGCTGTATCAGAATGGAGACAGCAGTTATTTAACACACCCAGGGAAGTTTGAGAAATTCTTCCCCTCCTGAACAAGGATTTATATTCCAAAGGAAATAAAATCTGTCATTGTAGTAAGTTATTCCTTTAAAACAAATTATTCCCAAACAGGTATTTCACAGTGGCTTTGAGCTTACCAGCCAAGATATAAATGCCTCTGCTTGTAAAAGAGAAGTTCTGAACACCCAGGAAACAGCAGTCATAAGTAGGGGCCTAAGGACCTCACTAACAACTGTGGGAATCATACATAGCAAAGATCTTGGTCTGCAGCAATATTAGACAGGGTTCTTTTATTTTAAAATTTTTTTTTTATTTCCAGCCCCCTCCAATAGAGAACACATTAGTGGGATTGTAAGATGCCTGTTTTCTCATTCACCTAACTCAGGCTGATGCAATTAAATAAGGTAGCGCCTTAAGTTACCCTGTGCACGAGGGCACTTAACATTTGGTGTATACCAGGGCTTTAATCCAAACTCCCCGCTCTCAGCACTAGCACTTCACTAGAACAGTGACAAGTCTAGTGTGAATAACCTGCCATCTTCTTTACTATGCTGGGCTGTCTCACTAACAACATACTGACTGAGTACCTACATGCCTGGTTATGTACCATACTAAGCCTCTTCTGATCCTTCCTTTCACTGTATTATCTATCTAGTATCCAAAATACACCTACTGCTGCATCAGAACAAAACTGAATAGGACCCCATATTAAAGAATCCCACTACAAATAACTTCAACACACAAAACAGAGTTAAAGGCTCCTTTCCTGATAAAATATGCTAGTCCATAACAACTTGCTTCAATGTGGACTACGAGAATGTAATTTCTTCTCCTAATCTTTAGTTTAATGAGCACATACAAGACACTAATAACTCAGCTGGGAAATTAGTTGCACTCGAAAATCTGAGCTCCCTCCTAGAGGGAGAAGAAAGTAGCAACCTCAGCAATTCTTGATCCATAATGACCATTACAAATTCATTCAGCAGAAATATTGCATGACTAGTTGGGTATGAACACTCTGAATCCCAAACCAGTCTGAAAGTTGTGCTGTGGACACACTGGACAATGGAAAAAGAGTTATCCTGGGAACTGGATGAGTGTCATGACAAGAATCAAACACAAATTTGAGATAAAGAATAGGAAGATCAGGCTTTTTTTTCTAAGGCTTCATGTATTATTCAGGCTTCTACTAAGCCAGATTCAAGCTGTTTCCATTTATGCTGTCATTGCATGTAATACAATACTGCAAATACCTGCAGTCAACCTGCATCACACCAAAGCAGGTTATTTTGCATGTTTCCTACCTTCTCTGACACAAATCTTCTAGAATGGTATTATCAATCTCCAGATTTAAGAATCACAAATTGTCCACAGACAGGCCTGCTCCAGAAATTTGGTTACACAAAACCACAGTGAAAGTAGTACAACTTAAAGAAACCACGAAAGTAATTGCCAAAGGAAACTCTGCTTGCTACACTTGATGATATAGGTCAACAATCAATACCTCAATCTCACAATTTGTTCCACAGAAATGGGTGGGGAACTACTAGGTTCATCCCAGCAGGTCTGAAATAGTATTCTGTTTGCCAGCTCTGAATCAGTCTCTGCAGATAACTCCTATATTCTAACAGCACGTGTTTTGTGCTCAAGAGCCAAGGTCAGCAGGAAGCCTGCTGTTGTGTTTGCAGTGTCTGTGTACTTCCTCTTCCCTCCTGTGTTGCTTTAATGCAGCAAGAGCAAGGAGAAATAAGTATTTTTTCTGGTATTATTGCCAAACCTGACTTGTAAAGTTTTAGTGTATAAGATACTTTAGATTTCACGTTTCTGGTCTAGACCTATGCTTACTTCTGTTTTTCTGAAACACGTAAGGGATTTTTGAGCCCTCTCTGAGGAAGAGCGTGTGCACACACAAAACAATTACCAGTTATGGAGTGGACCTGGCACTCTCCCTTCTATTGTCCTGCAAACTTCCTGCTAGACTCGTTACTCACTGGCGAAAGGTTAGAGGTAATGTTATCCCATTAGTGGGATTTGGAGACCTTCAGCCTTTATTTGCGTTAGCCAAGATGAAATTCATTTGGAGGGTGGCTTGAAAAGATAGGTGGAATGCAGGAAGTCACAGCAGCAGCTGCTGGGAAGCTATTGTATTCTTAGTTCCAGAGCTACTCCACAGAGAAGCTCATCTTATTACTTCACTCTGGGGGGAGGGCAGTTCTTCTTTCACCTACTCTACTGCAACAAAATGCAGTTTTCAGACAAATTAAAAGTAGTATTATGATTTGGGTTCCTTTGTTCTGGTCTAGGGTACTACCTGCTTAGTGACTACCTTCTACAGAGCCCACATCTGCTTGCTAGCTCAGAGCATGCTGCTCAGCTTGTCTGAGTGCCCAGGCTTTGTAGAAAGGTACAGCATTCATTCACTAAACACATGAATAATTCTGGGACATTATAATCATCACAATTATCTACATGTTTTTTCCAAGTACTTTCACTACACAGCATGTGGCTGTATATGGTCAGTACCACTGACGAAAGATGAAGAAGGAGACACAATACTGATAATTGCACCTGAGAAATTTGTCCATGATTCAACTATGGGCAGAAACAAACAGTTCAGAGTTCCAAGGCTGTGTATGTGCTGCCAGCCCTTTCCAGCAAACTGGAAAAAGCATATGATCTTACTGCTCTCAGTTATTATTTGATATAAAGAAAGAAAAAGTGTGAGTTTTTGCTACGGTGACATCTCCTTTGGCTGTTCAATTATCGAACCCTGCTGAACCCCACTGAAGATCTGGCTGCCCAACAAGCTGTGTCAATGAATATTTGTTTTGCAGTCTGGCCACACAGACTTTGCCAATACTTGTAAGCTACTTCAGCCAGCCTGTCCTGTTGATGGCAGACGTATTTACAAGTAGAAGTGCTTGTCTGGCTATATGAGTTATTGCCTAATATGAGAAAAACCCCAGAAGGTTAATAAGACAAGCCAAAGGCTTTCGCTGGTACAGAGAACAGACAAAATTCAGCAGCCATGTTGCAGAGCAAAATAGCTCAGAGGCCTCACCTGCTCCATGTTCTTCTGGTTTCTTCTGAGTGACCCAGCCCACCAAGTTGGCTTTTCTGGGTACTGATTTCTCCTCCTCAGGACAACGTCGTAAGCGCCAAATCCTCACAGTGTTGTCATCAGAGCACGTGGCAATCTAAGTATAAATTTGTGTGTTAGAGTAACCAGGGCACATCCTACAGATCACTGGGTGAGTGAACTGGAGCAGCTACACCCGACACAGCATGCCAATATGAATGATGGTGAAGCTTGGCTGAAGGGGTCCAAGACTGACCATTAAACAATGAAAAGAACCCAACTCTGTTTCATTACTGTACCAGGCAGCAGTATTTGCTTTAAAGCAGGCAAGGCTGCTGCATCCACGTCTTTCTGCTATAGAAATCTCAGTCACCACCAACCATTTGTGTCACATGGCTGTGTTAAGAGACACTGGTCTGCTCAGTAAGGGTCATGGCACATTTTAACATTTCAATCCCTTGGTAGAAAAAATCAGCCATGCTCCTTTTTGCACCTGCATCTTGATCTGCCTCTGTTGCTGAGGTCATCTTCTGCTTGGGGACAAACATTTGCAACACACTGAGAAGGTGACATTGGAAGGTTGTTGCATGAGCTGTGCTATCTCTTCAGAGTCAGATGTCAGCAGTATCTGGCAGAGAACCCAGCTCTGCCAGGAACACTGGTCTAGAGCCCTGCCACAGCATCACGTGCTCCAAAAGGATCTCTGGAATACCAACTGAAGGAGCAGCACCCATCTAGCCCACATTTTATGGCTCTGTTCAGGCAGATTAGCTGGTGACTCAACAGGGAATCAGCAGAAAGAAAAAGGAAATGCTGGGGTGAAAGTTCACAGCAATCTGAATGGGAAAGTGTGTCTACTCAGACCTTTTTCACACCAATGTTGTCCCTACAGAAAGCAACCTTGCCTCTCAAATCACACCAAGCAGCTTCCTGACCTGTCTTAGCACCACATTTTCAATTTTTCTTCATACTTTGGCATCTGAACAATGGCTGACTATTTCTTCCCTGTGTCAGTAACAGTTTGAAAGGCTGAATTGGTCTGCATTTCCAACACATCATGATCAGGATGCTGGGCTACCTCTAAAATCACAGGTTTCATCTGAAATGCCAGTTCTCATATTGTGCCTCTTACGAAACTAGAACAATTCCTCATGTTTGCCTGCAGGACTCCCAACTCCTACACTGTAATGCTCTTCTGAAGCCCTGGTGCTGCCTCGCAAGCCAGGAAAAGCAGCTGACCTCTTTAATATTGTGGGGTGGAAGAAACTCTTAGGACACTGTTCAGGATTTTTCAGGGTTATTTCTAGTTTTGAGCTAGGCCAAATATTTGAACAAACTTCCTACTTCAGTTGTTTTCCTTATAGTGATACCTGGTGCATAACTACTGACCCAATATCACTGGAGGCTCTTTTTGTCATAAAAACAGCTCAGATTTTGAAAAGAGGTCACACTGTTTTTTGAAAAGGGTCCATATGGTTTTTAAAAGGCGTTCAAAACTTCTTGCCACTCTGTACAAGACTAGCAGGTGTATCAATGGTTGGGGGAAACGAAGATGTGAGTATGGAACAACAAAACAAGCCTTTGGCTTATGAAAGCCCCGATTAAATGATTTCACTGTTTTGTCTCTTATAGGTAGTATCAAGATCTTATCAGGAGAAGTCTTTGCTGATTTGCAATTTCTTAGGACTTCTCAGTTAGCCTAAATCATCTGAAAGTAATAAAAAGGTTCTGATACATTGTGCTAAGACGACACAGTTGGATTACTGTCCCCTAAATGAACATTTTTAGAAGTAATTGGCTAAAACTTTCCTCCCAAAACAACAAATGCTGCTGCCATTTTGAAAAGCAAATGTTGTCACATCACATCTATTGTTTCACAGTAAAGACAGAAAACAAACCTTAGTGAAGTCTGAAGGACACCAAGCAATGGAGGTAACTTCTTGAGAGTGACCAAGGAGTATCCGTGGAGGAAGGCTGGGCTCAGAAACCTTCAAAATTCCACAGAAAAACAAGCAAACAGTCAGAAGGCACACAGCCTAATATACATCTCTAAGAAAAGACCCCATAGCCCACCTGGGAAGCATGGGGATACTTCCTATTTTTCTTGTATGAAATGCATAAATCAAATGGTCTCAGCCTGTCATCATAAGGCAACAACTGAGGAAGCCCTAAGCAGCAGTTTGTGGAAACACTTGTTCAATTCCTGCTACACACAGGAATTCTGACTCCTGAGTTGTCAGCCCAAAACATGACACAAGCATTTGAAGTACCTCTACCTGTTCCAGGTAAGATGCTTAAATGTTGGGAGGCTCATATTTTGCATCAGGTTAGGCAAATAGTTTCTGCTGCCATTTTACCAAAGTCCCAATCAAAGGTCAATGGTTTATTAAAAAACCAAAACCATTGCCAACAAAATCCCACAGATGAACCTTCACTGGCTTCAGGACTGGCATTTGTGCAACTGCCAAGTGCCTGTTCCTCCTCCAACCAATCAGCTGGATCAGACACCCTCTTAAGAGTCCATAAAAAAGCTCTCTAAATCACCCACATTCATTCAACCGATCTCCTTTTCTCTCACACTCTTCATAGACATCTTTCTCCCGTTCTACAGTATTGCTACTTATCTTCAACTCCAGCTCTTGTAAGTGACAGACAGAGCTGAAGCCAGAATTAAGTGGCCCAAAGAAGAAAACACACACACAGACAGAGATTCTGTCTTCTTTGCTTGCTTTCAGCAGGCAATCCTTTCTGGAGCTGTGAGTCACCATCATTGATGTAACATTATCAAGGGGATTTGCATAAATGACTAATGGAATGAACAGATCCTATACTATGTGGGAAAAGGAGTAGACATTACATATAGGTTTCAAAGATGGAAGACTTTGGGAAAGGCTTCTGATTTACACATATTTTTCTCTTGTGGATCATCTCCTACAACAGCCTGCAAAACTGCAGCTGAATATCCAGCTTCAGAACTTAAGTTGTTCTGATACAAACAGGTTCATCTTAACAGGACGCTTTTTTTTCCCCCCTGGCATGATAGAGGCAATCACTTGACTAAATATCCACTAAATGCTTTGGTCAGAGCATTCCCTTCACTGCCAAAACATGCAATGCCATAGAAACTAAATCCCTATTTAGGGAATAAACAACAGATCTTGGTGCAGAGAACACCTTGACTTACAGTTAAAAGCAGTCTTGCTATTATACACTCATAACAGGCACAACAGTGGTCCAGTAGCCACTGATTGCTGGAAGGAAAGCAGCAGAAGGGAATTACTCTTTCTAGGACACGGTGGTTTTACACTATAGCAGTGTAAATTAAATCAACTACACCCAATTTACATTACTGTGAAGGGAAGAAGAGTGCAGAGTTATGGCTGTGTCCACTGTGTTTGGTAAAAGACTGTGCATGTTAAGTCAGGATCAGCCACGGCACAGGCTGCTTTTTGTGCCTGAATTGGCAGGATATTGTTGGGGAAGTGAGGCCTATTGTGGAAAGGTTAAAAAGAGAAACCTAGGAAATGAGACTTTTTTTAGTTACTCTCCTCACAGCTGTTACATCCATCTTCAAGAGGCAGCATAGAATGGTGTCGATAGTTTTGTGCACCCTATGGCACAGAAGCATGTACATTCCAGGGCTGGGACAGACCAAAGCATAACTTGATACGGTTTCCTGGGAGTGATCCACATCAAAGGATTGAAAGAACAATGGAAGTACATGTCTACTAACAGTACTTTTTTATTACCAGGAAGGCACCTCAGGTGCCATCTTTGTGGAGAAAAGCTGCCCTTCAGCTTTTATAATCTTACGGTTGTTCAAGAGTGAGATTTCATTAATTAATGAACTTCTAATTTAAAAAAAACCCAAACCCAACACAATAAAGGAAGTGTTCATTGCCTGGAAGTGACTTCCATATGAAAACAGACTCAAACAGCATCCTTGTCAGCAATAACTTCTATCCACAGTGTTCCTCACCCAAACACAAACTTAGCACTGATGCTAA
Source organism: Aphelocoma coerulescens (assembly GCF_041296385.1). Classification (NCBI taxonomy): domain Eukaryota; kingdom Metazoa; phylum Chordata; class Aves; order Passeriformes; family Corvidae; genus Aphelocoma; species Aphelocoma coerulescens. The sequence continues at coordinate 28,893,283 of NC_091016.1, forward strand.
AGTTTCTCAAAGAAATCATCTAAATGGAAAAGGTCTTCCTCTGCCTTTCATTCCCCTCTAGCTACAGAAAGAGCTCTTCATTAAGGTCTTTAGAATGTTACCTGTTAACTGCTCACGCAACACCTAACCACAGGTTTTTTCACAGTATAGTAAGTCCTCATGCCATGAAAAGATATACATGTTTCAGAGTCAAATCTGCTAACATTTAAATTAAGAAGCCTCTGAATATGACAGATCTGGGAAGAGACAAATTCATTGGAAGTCCCACTTTCTAATATGACCATGGGATTAAAATAAAAGTAATCGTCTGATGATTTATTTTATAAATATGCAATATGATCTGTCACTCACATGCAATACCAACACAAGCCTTCTGTACATTAATACATTTTAAATGTGCCTAAATGCTTAAATTTTGAGATATAATGACATCCTCCAATACTCTCAACTGAGTCCCAGCCTGTGTTCCAAGAAAGTATCAAAACACATGAATGCAGAGTGTGCAACTCCAGTTCACACAGCCATTTTTGCTGAACTTGCACAGAACACGAGTAAGGTTAAAATTACACCACTTGGCACAGTAGTCATGCTACCACACTCCTGCCTCTAATGAGTGAGCAACCTAGCTGCTTACAAGTGTTCTCCAAATTAAAGAGGCTACATGCTCAAACCACAACCTCAGCAGGCTGACCCTCTCCTCTGAGAGGTCTGCATTTTACCTTCAAATTTGTTGCGAAATGGATACACAAGTCAACATTCCCTAAAAATTATCCCAAACCTGAAAAAGGCAGTCACCTGTGGTTTCTGTCTATTCTACTTCAGTAACTACTCTGTTCCCATTTGGGGAACACGGAGAACAGACCTCAAAGCATGCCTTATTCTGAGGTGCCTGCCATTACCTTGGTGACATTTGCATTTCCTACACATCACTGCAAAATGTTAAGTGACGAAGCCTCTCAGCTGTCAGACAGTGCTTTGGAATTTTGCTGAAGGCTCTACCTGAGCCCTTGCTGTAATACAAAGGCTTTAACTACTGTAAATTAGGCATGAGAAAAAGCTATGGCTGAGGCAGGAGCTGGAAAAGGGAGAGGTGGAAGGAAAGAGTGCCCTTTAAAACAATTAAACTTTCAGGTTTCTGCTAATGTGCTCCACTGCTAAATATGAACTGAGAATTGTCTACTTGTCATAGCTGCCTGAATCAACAGGACTGAAAGAGGATTTTAATGCCCATTAAAACCAGATTAAGAACAGCACTTGCAACAAGCAGCAGCGATGAGAGACGTACCAATGGCAGGAGGTTAGCTCTGTTTTACATTAAACAATTACATGAAGCCATGACAGCAACATACACGCTCCAGGCACAACATGCCAGGAGGTAACCCCATGCTGCTTTGGGCAGGACTGGGAAGCAAGGAGAGTTCTGTGTGAACATGAAAGGCAAAAGCAGCTCCAAGTTGCATGCTTGGGTCTCCCCCCATTGCCTCACCTTCCAGATGTATGCATTGCAGTCACTCGAGCCACTGACCAGGAACTGGTCATCTGGGCTGGTGCTGGATTTGATGTAAAAGGTTGAATTCTGGTGTCCGCTAAAAACAGCCACTGTGAAGAGAAAACAAAATAAAAAGATAAATAAAAGCCCCACTCAATGCACAGCCCTGCAGTCAGTTGTGCAAGGAGAGCTGATCTTACAGGCTTTTCCTGCCTAGCCACATATCCTTTGGAGAAAGTGGTTGCACTGCTCCCTTGCTCTGGGGCTCTGGCAGCAGGAAGTTTTTATTATTCAACTGGAGCCCTTCAGACTTCCCAAACAAAGCAACGGCAGTTTCATTAAAGCTCCAGCTTGACCCATAACACAAGCAGGCTCAGCCATCACCTGGGCTGCCAGCCTACTCTGGTTCAGGTTCCTTGTCTCTTTCTCCCTCAGTGCCACCACCAGTCCCACTATATCAACAAGGGCAGTCCCACAGCAAGGGCCTTCTTCCACCCAGGTGGCAACAAACGCACTGGCTGCTCCTTCCTCCCGCTGCTAGCAGCTTTATTTCAACAACAAAACTTGCATTTTGTCAGTCAGGCTCTCCTGTATTTAAAGCCTCGGTAGTGTTTGCTAAAGCCTTGAAACCATCACCCCAAATGGCTGACATTGCCGCTAACCAGAAGGGCCTTCAGCTGGCATGAGAGCCGAGTGTGGATCTGGAGGGCTTGGCTGCACCATGTCCTGTCCTCTCGTGGGGCACAAAGGACAAGTTGCCCAGTGTAGCCCCAGGCTGGGCTGGCACCCTCTCCTCCAGCCCTGTTTTAGTAATGGCTCTCGCAAAGGAAATAATCCACAGCCCACAGGACACGCGGCTGCCTTCGGCGGCCTTTGAAGAGTTGCAAGACCCCAAAACACCCTTTGCATTTTTTTTGCCCACAGCTCTCCCAGTGCAGTGGCCACCAGACAGCAAATCCCTTCCCAAACCAGGCAGCAAGTGCTGTTCCAGGAGGATTTCCTGATGAACTAAAGCTGCCTCAGCGCTGGATAAGAGCAGCTGCAGCCGCGGTGAGGGCGCAGCGAGAGCGGCACAAGGGCGGGCAGGCGCTGCCCTCTGCGGGAGCCGCCGCGCTCCGAGGAGCCGCAGCACACGAGTTCCGTGCAGCTGGAGCCATGGAGACTGCTCGCCTCGGCTGCACACACGAGGCAAGAGCTCCATGAGGAGGCCGAGGGCTGCGCTGGCGAGAGCCTGCTCCTGTGAGGGGACAGGCCGGGCAGCCCATTCCCACAGAGCAGCTGGCGGTGACACGCAGGGTTAGCCTCAACAACCAAGCTATTAATATTTACTATTTGCAGCACTCCTCCGCTCTGGAAGCATTCCCACCCACCAGACTGCCTTCCTGAAGAGCAGACAGAAGGACACATTGTTCATTTAACTTCAGTTAACTGAGACACTGAGAAAAGGCAATGGAAAATAAATTATGTGTCTGGCTGGAATGCATGTAACAAGTTTTGCCACTTTCTGGGAAGTGGCCACTGGCCTATGACAAAGCAGCTTCGTGCACCAAAGGCTCTGGGCCATCTTTTGCATGTAAAGGTCACAGACGCAGAGTTGAAGGAATCCGAAAGGCTGAAGCTTCTCAATATGCTGGGGATCCTTTCTCCCAGAAACTGTGGTAGAAGTTAAATTTAAAAGACACCTCAAAATATCTGAAGTTATCAGGTGATCACTTTTAATGGATTCATGGCTAGAAGTCTGACAAATCAGTGACTGCCAGTAAGGAGAAGATTCAAACTGGCTTCAGGCTGGATAGCAGCCATTCCTCACTGGATAACAAGAGCTAACGTGCAAACTACCATCAGTTTGTCTGGGTGAACCAGTACCTGCACTCATAAAAGTTTTTGTGCTATCAATTTCATGTAGATGGCTTAACACAAAATATGGATCTCTCCTGCATAGCTTTAGAGATAAGAGCATTGAATAGGTGTCCTCTTGAGTGTAGAACTTGGTCCCTGTCTCTCTATGTCAGAGGGACAAACTTGCCTTTCTACACTCTGTAACATCTGGTATTTTGCAGCTAGTTCCACAGAGGTCATGCTTACCTGGAGTGGTCCTTAAACTTGTCATATTGAACATGTAGATACTGTCATCAGTGCAGTTAGCAAAGAGATTAGCACCAGTGGAATCCAAAACCAGGCTAGAATATCCTACAGACAAAGAGAGAAGTTCTTAATAAAGAAAAAAAATTGGAAAAGAGACATTCTCAAAGAAATGCCCAGAGAAGGAAATTTGGAAAGGATCTGTAACATCTATGAGATTTTCATGGTAAAGTTTCTATGTTTGACAGAGCACTTGCTGAATAAGAAATGTTTCTAGAATAACACCCACATTTTCTCATGAGGATTCAGGGTGGTATATTAGAAAGGAATTGCACCTTCAGAGCAGGCAAGTGATTTATTTGATCGTTTCAAACAGATAACAGGAACAACCAATAGTAGAAGTTGAGGTCAAAAATAAAGAGAAACCCCCACGCTTCTGTAGAATAAACCATCCTCTGATTTTCTAGTGATTCAGGTTCAAGAAAAATCTTTCCCTGCGGACAAATTATTTCACAAATGCCTGCTCAAGGATTTCCCTCGTATTCCTGGGACTGATGCTGACCATTACCACATTGATTAGACAAGTCATCAGGAATTACTGTGTTGTATCAGAGCATTGTAAGGCATTAAAGGCACAAAGAAGACAGAGAAACACGAACAAGTGTGGTACTGTTTTTGATAACAGCTTCAAGAGGCGAAAATACAAAACCCCCATCCAGTCTGTTGTCTTTGCAAGCTATAATGCAAAGGAAGTTCAATCTGAATTTTACTCATGCATCAAAATGACTAGCTAAATTCCTCATCAAGAGCTCTACTGTTCCTCATCTCTGTTTAAGAAAATGGACTGCTGAAACTTTTGCTAGTTTTTGTCATTGGTGCAGTGATACAAAAGTTGGGGATGTTTGCTCTTCAACTTGAAAATTTGGTATTGGCTATCAAAATACCCTGCGAGTTTTCCAGTGTGATCAACAATTGGCTATAAGGATAAGAAATGTCACTTGCAGTACTTCCTAAATTCACTCTGCACTCTAATAAATCCATGTCCAGTGCCCTACCAAGCTTGCGAGTGCTGGTTCCAGGGTAGCAGAAAGACCTGACGGGCAGCGGGTCCTGACGGAAGGCGGCGTAGTTCCTGCGCAAGTCCCACACTTTGATCACACTGCAATAGAAAACACGAGTGTGTTCAGCTTCCAAATTTCCCTTGCCATGCTGATAAAGCCTTTTAGGAGCACAGGAAGTCAGGTTGTTCATGACTGAGGAGTGTTCAGTGCTAAGGAGACAACAACTGAGAAGCAGAGCAGAGCTGTGTTGAAAGCAGAACAATTCCTCTGCTGGCCGTGAGGGAGGAGGCAGCACTGCCTCCTGTAACTAATACAAGACAGAACAAGAGCCTACAAGCCAACTTCCTTCAACTAGTAAAAGGAAATACAAGGGTGCCTTTATACTTAGGACAAGTAGTTTTAGTTGGCAGTTTTAAAAATCAAGTCTTCCAGTTTTTCCCTTGCTCTTTGGGAGCAAGTCTCTGTCACGAACCATAGGCAGGAGAGTCAATCTTATCTGCCTCAGAAAGGCTCTGACCACATGGAACCTGCTAAAGAATCGAGTCCAAGAGGGTCGTTTCCATGCTAATCAATAAGACAGTTTGCTTGAGCTCCAAGATGCTGCAAGAGATCTGGCACCTAAGAGAATGAATCTTTTGTAACTCAAAGCAACGTTTTCTCAAGCACACCTACACATATCCAGGCCCTGACCACCCACCCACATCCAAAAAGGCTGTCTAACAATAGTCTGTCTGTGTGTGGCCTCATAGCTCCATGAGAACAGAGAGAGAGATAAGAATTGCTCTCATTCTGCCCCATAGCTAAGACAGTAAAATGAGCATTTACCACATATGCACAATTTGTCCAGTGCTGCAATCTCCAGCAAGGAAGTAAAGCCAATGCAAGCTGACAGCGTAGCTGTTGATTCCACCTAGCAGTAACTCTAGCCTTGTTGGCCACTGATTGATCTTAGAGAAGAAAACATCTGTACCTTTTTATGCCACTGAGCACACAGAATAGGCAGGAAAGCAGGCATCCTCCCTCCTTACCCATCAACAGCTCCTGCAGAGATAAGAGTATGCTCGTCCTGAAGCAGCACCACAGTTACACTCTGCTGGAAATCCTTAAAAAGAAAAGAAAAAAGAACTTTATTTTCTTTTAAGGTCAGCAAGATCTTGCTGCTTAGTTCAAGGCCATGTGAATGCAGGGAAAACCTCCTTCTAGCCAGGCAGGAGAACCTAGAAACACCAGATGTCATTTAGGACACAACAATCCTTTGAACACTCCCACCAGTGAAATTGCCACTGAGAGATAAGTGTTTGGGCAGCAGTTTAAGATTACACCTTTCAAGTCACAGATAAGAGAGCTGCATTCATCACAAGGTTTAATATATTAAAAATGATCAAGTCTTACTCCAGTAAGGCAGTAATTTGTTTGGTCAAATTAGGGGGGTAAAAAAAGACAGGAAAAAAACAATTACAACCCTTCATATCTCCCCCCTCAAAAATGGAATGCTGGCCACTCCTTTCCTCTCTGGGAAAAGAAAAAAAAAAAAGAAGATGTATTTTCACATAGCACTTGCCCAAAGTTGGTTTTTATGATGCGTGGGTTGTTAGGCAACTAAACAATGTCTAAAATTAGCCACAGCAAATGACCATGACAAAAAAACCTATCTCTGCAAAGATAAATGGAAGCATTTACCACATACAAGCCACATATTTCTCACTATATTTACTTAGGAAGAATTCTGTGAACAACACTGTCCTCAGAAGACACATTTTGTTTTGTTCCCCAGATACCTACCACCAAGGGAGCAAGTCCTCTCAGGTTCTGCCTCTTCTTCTTCGCTTTGGAAGGAGTCTGCTTGTCAGCCACGTTGTGTGCTCCACTGATTTGATTCACCTGCCTGTAGAAGCCATCTGAAAGAAATCAAAGACATCTCAGTTAGTAGTTTACACGCAATTTTTTATCACTTTAATAAAACAGGCATCAGCTTGGAATTCGTCCTAAAAGGTGGCTGAGGCTAACCTTTAAAGTCATTACTGTATTCTGAAAAGAAAAAATTGTTACTTAAATACGAAACCAGTGAAAAGAACACGGTGCAAAAAATTACAGAGATCAGTGCAGCATGGACAATGAAGTAAAACTGATCTAGGCAGGCTACCTTTGGAAATCATCACCCCTTGGTCTGTTTTTCATATCTCACATCTTGTTCCAGAGCATTCAATCCAACTCATCCCAAGCAGAACTGTACTCACTGGAAGGTTTCCAGTGCTTTTCCATTCTATTTTATAATTTTCTGTTTAGCTTTTTATCTGTTACTTTATGAAATGTACTCCTTTACTAGAGTGATGCACTTTTCTAGATTTTTTTTTCCTATACCTTCCAGTTCAGTTATGTACAGTCACTCTTTTCCTCCACTTGCCTGTTTGGAAAAGCCAGGAAACCTGGGACAGATGGAAGAGCAAGAGATGTTCAGGCAAAGAAACTGATGTGGCAGAGCAGGGAACTGGGAAAAGGCATAAGGGGAAGGGGCTGGAGAAGGAAAAGCTCCAGGAAACAGAAAGAGGAGCAGAATGAGCTCACACCGTATTTATAGCAGGTGTTCCCACAATATATTCATTGCTGCCAGCACTCACAAGCTCCTTTTTTTCTACACTTTCTGCCTTCCTTCCTACTCTGGCAGGAACCTTCCCACAGCTTTTCTTCACCCCTCTGGATGGCTCTGACCTAAGCAATCTCTCCCATCTCATCTGCTTTTGTACTGCCCTAACAGGGATGCACTCTGTACCCCCTCATCTCCTTGCCAACACACAGGGAATTATCAAACCAGCCTGTGTATCATGATGCAAATCTGGGACTGCTGTAAAGTGGAAAAATGTATTATACATAGCAGAGATACCCATTCCATCCTTTCACAGTACTAAAGCAGTACAGTTATCTGAGACTCCTCTGCTGCCTATATTGTAATCAAAAGTGTCAGTCCAACAAGTCCATCTGAGCGGAACTTTCATGTGAGACACCAAGCTTTTTTGGTACATATCTGAAAGTTTATTTACCTTTCTTGTTGCACCTGGTATCCCAAACCATGATGTTTCCATCTCTGCCTCCAGTACAGAAGACAGCTGAGAGAAAAAGAGTGTTATTAGTTTCCAAAAGCATTAATTTAATTAACTGAATGCAGTACAATGCCATCTATGTACCTCTGGCCCTTCTGTCCCAACACTTGGGATGCCAGTCCTGGAAATACAAAACTCAGGCTTATTGTTTTGCCATGCTTTTTGACTAGTTTCCTTACTCCTGCTATTCTTTTCTTACTCCCACTAGAGAAACCAGCTCATGAAAAGCATATTCACACACGTAGGTATGGAAGTAGATATCCTATCTTATCTTTGCCCCAGATCAGAAATGGGCAGATTTTAGGATCAGGACACCATCAAGTTCCAACAAAGACAGTTTTGCTTTACTGGCTGGGTCACTGCTCAGTCAGCCTGTGCTATTTCTACCTGTCAGTTTCCAAAGCCCTTTTTGAGCCCTTAAAGTACATTGCCAAGGGGAAAGAAGAAGGAAAAAAACAGACAACAGGGAATATCAACATTTACCTTTCTCAAATCTAGAAAAAGCAACAGACTTGAGGCTACACTGGTGACCTTTGCATATGCCAAGAAGCTCGCCAGCTCTCACATCCCACACCTTGGCTGTCTGATCTCCTGAAGCAGTGACCTTCAGAGGGAAAAATAAAAAGTTTTAGTCATTTTCTGTACACAGTTGCCAAATCATTAAAAATAAAGTTAGATGGCAAAAGACTGCTTACAATCCTGTGTTCCCCTGGCACCCAGGCAAGGTCAAATACAGCATTTGAGTGAGCCTGCCATTCTAACAAGAAAACAAAAGCCAGGATTAGTTCAGTGCATTGCAGAATGACATTTTGCAGAAGACTAAACGACATCAGACACTGAAATCAGAAATCTTGTCAACAGTTTGCCTTAGGCATGAAAACCAACAGAGAACAATTCATCTACTACTGCTGTTTCAAGAGCACATTCATCCTGCTGCTTTGTAAAGAAGACTCAGCTAAGTATGTGGAAGGATTTAAGTACTGAAATTGTAATTTATGTTTTAAGAACTTGCAAAAAGCTCTCTTTGATTCCAGCGAATCCCATACTTGTCACACCAAATGAAGATCACCTTCTATACAACATTTACCTTTAAAAACGAGCTTGCTGGTGGTCTCTGCTTCAGTATCATACAGTCTAACAAACCCTTCTTCATTTGCAACTGCCAGTACGTGCTCCAAATTTGGGGCTGAAATAAATTGAAATGTATTGTATTATGTAGCTAATACATAATCATGCCCATGCTCTTTGTGAAAGGCCACAGATGCTTTAAATAGGGAATGCAGCAAATATATGGCTGTGGAATAAACAGCATTTACACGGCAACCTAAATGTTAAAATACAGAAATACTGGCAAGCATTTTTTCTGGATGTTCCGCTCAGGAACGACCATACATGAGCAATCAAATGGCTCCAGGAGCAACTTTTGAGCCTCTCTGACCAGCTATAATAGTTCTCTAGTTACCGTTTTCTGTATCTATAGTAAATATCATCTACAACTTCCAGCATTTTCCACGACCTAAGTTGGAAAAGCAGGAAGCCACCTCGGAGAAAAGTAAAATCTCACGCCAAAACTAGAGTACAATGAATGAAAGAGTTTTGCCCTAAAGATCCGGGAGCTTCACTGCTTACTCCTTCCCCCCATCGTGGGGAAACGCTGTGTTTAACTGCCTGGTGACATCCATCCACCTCTGATTTCCACCTAATGTTCTCCACCCTGCTATAGCTTTCCTATATTTTGAACAAATCCCAGTCTTTCATCTATGTAGCCTCACGCTGTCACCAAGAGGACATACCTTGAAACAGACACAGATGAAACAAAGACACGTTAAAATAAATGCTTTGCAGTTACTTCTATGAGGGAATACTTTCCAACAGTATATTTAGGAGCACCGCAAGCCAATGTTTATCACGTGCAGGAGCAAGCACACCGTTATCAGCTCACTTTAAAACAAGGAACTCCGCTGACAGCAGAGCCCATACCCTGCCCCCCAAAAGGGCGTTCAGAAGGTGACTTTACCTGTAGAAAAGGTGCAGCCGAAAGGAGGGACCGGCATTCCCGTTTCTCCATAAGACAGGTGGTCATCTTCTTGGCTGCACTGGTAGTTCTCCAAGAGATGCTGCAGGGGAAGCGCTGAGGACCGACCTACAATGGGACAGACGGACCGTAAGCGCACCAGACGCCACAGGCTCGGGAGCCAGGAGCGGCGAGGCGGCGGGGGACGGGCGGGCCCGGGAGGGTGTGCGGGAAGGCGCGGTACTCGCGGGAAGGCGCGGTACTCACGGGCGGGCGCGGCGGCGGCGCGGCGGAGCAGCGCGCGGCACAGCATGGCCACGGGGACACGGCCGGCGCGCGCCGCGCCAGCTCCCGCCAAACCACCGGCCCGCCAAGCGCGCCGCGCGCCCCCATTGGCCAGCGGCGAGCGCGCCGCGCCGCGCCCGCCTCCTCTGATTGGGCGGTGCGGGGGCGGGGGGCGGGGCCTCCAGGCCGCACCCGCCGCCGGTTCCCGCGGTGGCGCTGGGCGGGCGGGGTCAGGCGCGCGCCTGCGCGGGACCGGCGCGGCGGAGGCGGGAGCGCGGCTGCGCGTGCGCGGGGCCGGCGGCGAGCGGCTGCAATGGCGGCCAGCGCCAAGTCTTTCCTGGCCGACGCGGGCTATGGCGAGCAGGAGCTGGACGCCAACTCCGCCCTCATGGAGCTGGACAAAGGTGAGCCCGCGCGGGCTCGGGGCTGTCGCCGGCCCGGGCTCCCGGGTGGGAGCTTTGCTTGGTGCCGCCTTATCTACGGCGGGGGGCGGAGGACGGACCCGGGGCTGGAGGTACCTGCTGTAATTCCTGCTGTCTCCTTTAGGCCTCAGGTCTGGCAAACTCGGGGAGCAGTGCGAAGCCGTCGTTCGCTTTCCAAGGCTCTTCCAGAAATACCCGTTCCCTATTCTCATCAACTCGGCGTTCCTAAAGCTAGCTGATGTTTTCAGAGTGGGGTGAGTACTGTCGGTCAGGTCCTGTCCATTCCGGTCTGAGCCGTAGGAACGCCCTGTGCCTTGGAGTGTCGCTGCGTTGGAGTTTGGGATGTCGTGCTTGCCTGATAACACCACTGCAGTACCCAGTCTGTTGAGGTTGTGCTTGATTTAAACTTGTTTTCCAATTCTTTAGTGGGCTTAAGTGGTTGTGAGTGATACCAACAGTTCCTTTCCTTCTGTCCTGATTTGAGGATTCTTTCCCTGACTAAGTTCACTCCCTGGCTAAGTTTTGCTCCCTAAGCACGTTCAAATTATAACTCATAAATGGATGAATGATCATACATGCAAATTTAATCTCTAACAAAGCTCGAAGTAGAGCTTTCCAAGTGCCTACTGTCTAAGTGATGTATATAGTGGAACCAAAGCTACTTTGTAAAAGCTTACAAAAGTGTATGCTGATGTAGTGGAATCTTCACCGTTGTCTTCAGGAAGGAAAATAAATTTGCTCAACCCTTGACAGTGATAATTAGACTTCTCTGTCTTAGTCTTGGATGTGTTTTTCTAGCGGATTTGGATCCCTTTGTGTGCACAAAACAGGCATTTGCTTACACCCCTCCTTGCTGGTGTCAACAGGTTCATTTTCCTGGAACTGGGCATTAGTTTGACACTACCTGAACTAGAAAATAAGGCAATAGTATATTAACAGTCTCTTTTTTACTTTATCAGTGTACTCAAATGTTTCTAAAGCATAGACATTTCCTTATTTTAATTTGCTCTCAAGTTACATTTTATTAATTTAGTATTTTAAGTGCTTGAATTTTTATTACAAAATAGCCTGACAAAGAAATGTGTGTATTTTCTAACAGGAACAACTTCCTGAGGCTGTGTGTACTGAAAGTTACCCAGCAGAGTGAGAAGCACTTAGAAAAGATCCTAAATGTGGATGAATTTGTCAAGAGAGTTTTCTCAGTAATCCATAGCAATGATCCGGTTGCTCGGGCTATTACACTCCGGTATGTACAGCATGAGTGATCCTGATTTCCTTCAAATCTGTTGGTAACTGTAAAAGTGCTCATCTAGAATATAAAGACCAAGTACAAGGTGCTACATCTGGGCCAGGGCAACCCCTGGTATCAATCCAGGCTGGGGGATGAACAGATCAAGAGCAGCCCTGCTGAGGACTTGGGGGTGCTGGTGGATGTAAAGCTGGACATGACCCAGCAATGTGCACTGGCAGCCCAGAAAGCCAAACGTGTTCTGGGCTACATCAAAAGGATGCACTAGGCCAAGGAAGGGGATTCTGCCTTCTCTGGTGAGACCCCTCCTGCAGTGCTGTGTCCAGCTCTGGGGTTCTCAGCACAGGAAGGACATGGACCTGTTGGAAGGAGTCCAGAGGAGGCCACAAAGATGGGATGGAGCACCTCTCCTATGAGGAAAGGCTGAGAGAATTGGGATTGTTCAGCCTGGAGAAGAGAAGGCTTCAGGGTGCCCTAATTGTGGCCTTCCAGTACCTGAAGGGATCCTACAAGAATGATAGAGAGGGACTTCTTACAAGAGCATGCAGTGACAGGACAAGGGGGAATGGCTTCAAACTGAAAGAGAGTAGGTTTATATTAGATATTGGGAAGAAATTCTTTATTATGAGTGTGATGAAGCACTGGAACAGACTACTCAGAGAAGTTATGGATGCCTCATCCATGAAAGTGTTCAAAGCCAGGTTGGATGGGGCTCTGAGCAACCTGGTCTAGTGGAGGGTGTCCCTGCCCATGGCAGAGGGGTTGCAACCGCATGGTCTTTAAGGTTTTTTCCAACCCAGGCCATTCTATGACTCTATGAGTGAAATAAAGGAGGCTTTTTGTACATTGCTCATAGAGTTAAAAGCAAAGATATGTCTTTAAAAGGGGTGAATGATAAGGATCAGTGCTAACAAGAATAAGGGTATTAACCATTTATGATGGTGAGAATTTTGTGGATGGATCTGGCAAAACAGAATTTGCGGTGTTGAAATTTTGTGTGCTCAAGAGAAGAACACTGAATCTGTTGTATGCATAATCCACACAGTAGCTATATGCAATATATCGCATGTTGCCTATGATGTGTTTAGACTAAGTGAAGGTGCTTCCTTTTGTGGAAAAGTAGTTTTTGTTAACTTGTAACCAAAATTTACATGAACCTTGTTACTTTTTCATTCAGCGTTGTCCTAGAAGTTTACTGCTTGTTGGTCTCTGATCAATAACTTCTAAGGAAGTGCTGTTATATTACTGATTGCTTTGAACTTCTGGGAATCCAGTGGGAAAACAAATAAAATTAATCTGTCTTTAACATCCCTGTCCTGCTGGTTTGGTGTGTGTGTCTCTAATGCTATCCAGCATGATCCTCTTAACTGCATCTTCCAGACCCTGTGCAGATGAAATCAAATGTGAACAGAGCACTTTTCTTTCTCCCTTTATATTCTTTTCTTATTTCCATCTAGAACTGTTACTGATTTCACTCTTGGGAAATGGGAGGCATTAACAGGCATTTGATTGATGAGCTCACATGTCCATTTCTTTTTTCTTTTGATATTTCATTTGAGATTATACTTTCATGCCCTGGTATCTCAGAAATCTGTAAATACAATATGTCTGCATGTTTTCTTGTAGTTCCACTTCAGTGTTCTAACATAGGATTGCAGTTGTTGACTGGCATTGAGGGTTATCTGCTTAAGTCCCAGGAATCCTCTCAGTTTGCAAAAATACTTAAATTACTAATAAATTCACAGGATACATCAAATAAAATCTTAAAATAGCTGTTGGTTCAGCAGTTTTAGTGTAAAATCTTCTGTTGATTTGTTTTTGTCCTCCTTGAATAGTGTCAATAAAGAACATATTGAAAGAAAGATCTGGTGACACTGAACCGTGCCATAAATCAAATTCCTCCTGGTGGGAGAGAATTTTCTAAAAGTCCTTGCAAGGAGTTTCAAAGATAAACCAAGACTTTTCCTGGAGTTTCAATGCTGCCAGATAGTTGTTTATTAAGTCTTATCAGAGGAACAGAGCCACTAGTGTGACCCAGGTACAGCATAGAGCACAGAACGCAGGAGTGAAGTCTCATTATCAAGATTTACAGAGCCTTTTAAAGATAATTTAACCAATAGTTACTAAAAATGTACATTATTTTCACTTTCCTACCAATTATTCAGTAACACAGGCAGAACTGCAGAATTCTCTATCCAATCAATCCAAACTACTTTTACTGCAGAATATGGAGTAGTAGAAGAAGGAGAAGAAGGTCTAGAGAACAACAACAACAATCCTCCATTTTGATATTTTTTACTCTTATCTATTTACTACAAAGAGAAGCCCAAAACCTCTAAATTTTTCACCCTGTGACAATCTTACATAGTAGTCTATCACCTAAGTCACACCACTGTATTTTCTAGTTCTTGTCTGATCATTGGTAATTTTTTCCAAGGTTGGAGGTTAAAACAGTGTTGTTCAGGGGGGTAAGAACCCTTAAAAACAGGCAGAGAAATGTTCTCGGCACTCTGGGTTCCTACAATCTGGTAAAACAAAATTTTGTCTGTGGAATTTTATCGGTGGATAACCGTGGGTAAATATTTGCACAGAACTCTTGCTAAAATTACCATCAGTATAAATCCTGCATCCATTCTTCTTTTAATTGGATTATGCTAAATATGCCTGAAAGGTATCTTGGAGATATTTTTGGCAAAGTATAAGATGATCTGTTACTTTTTTAGTAGTTACACAAAAGGTGTTGCACTATTTTAACTAGTAACCTTATGTTACATCAGTGAAAGATGTTGGAAACAAATCATTCCATAGCGCACCCTGAATTTTAAAAGAGTTTTTGGTAAGTTTCTCACTGTGTCAATTTCAAGCTAAAAGGTATCAAAATGTAATTTTTATCAAACCACTGACACAACCCACATGATGAAATCTGTTATATTTAATTATATGCTTACTTTTAGCATTTGTTTATTTCTGTAGCCAACATGAAAGAGCACATATTTATATAAAATATAAATACTTTAACCAGTTTTTATACATTTTTATCTGGTTCCATCATTTCTTCATGATCATTTTTCTTCCTGATTTTGCTGTGATTGATTTCTGTAGGATGTTGGGCAGCATGGCATCTATCATTCCAGAAAGGAAGAATGCACATCACAGTATTCGTCAGAGTTTGGATTCCCATGATAACGTGGAAGTTGAAGCTGCTATATTTGCTGCTGCCAACTTTTCTGCACAATCTAAGTAAGATCTATTTTTTTTTCACTTTTTCATACTACAGAAAATGGAAACTCCATTAACACTGACATTCACAAACCCTACTGTCTTCTGTTGTGCTGTCCTTTGTAGCAAAACACTTAATTATATGCAGTAACAGTATTGTAAGGAAATCTGAATACAAGTTCAGCAGACTTTTTTTTTCTAAAATGGAAAGCTCATAAATATGAGTATTAAAAGTGGAATAGCAGCTTTAATCATGAATTATTTTATGGAAGGTATATTAGGGAGCAAAATGTAGTGCAGCTTGTCAGTTTTTGAAAGCTTTCATTTTATCATTTGATCTTGCCTGTGTGCAGGGGTTCTGAAAAGGACAGATTTTGGCAGGCACTCTTTTGTGTAACTTTTAATCGTTAAAACACAGTGTTTGGTAGGTCAGTTGAATTTTTTCTTAAATTTTTAATTACTTAATTTTTTATTTTTCATTTCATCTGGTACTTTCTTTTCTCCACAGGGATTTTGCTGTTGGAATATGTAATAAAATCAGCGAGATGATTCAAGGTACATGTGTATGTTGAATGATAAAGAGGAAAAGCTTTAATTTTTCTGAAAATTCTTTATTATTCATATTTACATGTTAGAATACTGTTGCCCTCAGATGATTCCAGTTTTTAAATTAGCTGACCAATAATCTGTCTGGTTATCTTAAATCCTCAAAAATTAAGTTTTCGAAGCACCTGTTTGGTACAGAATAAAAGCCCATCTCTAGTGTGATGAATAAACTTGCATAGACTCTGACAGGTTGCTTCAGATGAGTTAATTTGTGTGTTACCTGCAGTGAAGCAAGGAGCAGCTTTCTCAACCAGCCAAGAAAGTGCTTGGTAGTGCTGTCATTTCACACCTAGCTAGGACATGGGTTTGATGCCATGAAGATTTTTGCCTTTTCTTTTATACCCCTGTTATACCTTTTTACAACTTCTGTACTCCTAGTGCTTTTTGCCTTCATTCTTGGACTTGTTTGTCAAGCTAAGAGACTCAACATTTTAGAAGCTTTGTAGCTAGGGATCAGTGTTCCCCAGACCCCAAGGTCCTCTCCAGGACACATTCTGTAAACCAAGATAGAACCATCCAGGGGAAGGTTCCTTGGGGAGGGGGGCTCACTTGAGCCTCTCATTGGGGAATCTTTGATAGATATGCTAATTAGTAAAACCTATAATGTTATACCCAATGTTGGGGGGAGAAAACAGAGTCAGAAAAAGAGAGAGACATAGACAGTACTCGGCAGGGTGCATCTCGATGCATGTGACCTGGACGTGTGCACCTAAGGATCCTTAAAATAAATACCAAGGTAAGATCCCTTTTCCCCTTCTAACCGTGTGTGACTCTTGATTTTAAGACCAGGATAAGGCATCAGGTTATTGGAAGCTACTGCAAGTGATTGCACAATCTGCTTTCAGCACTGGTAGCAATCCAGACATACTCTGTGCCTCAGAACTGCCAAAAAAAGCCAGCCCAAGGACTAACTCTGCCTGTGTTTCTTTCCTTGTTGTAGGTTTGGCCACACCTGTGGACTTGAAGCTGAAGTTGATCCCTATTCTGCAGCACATGCACCACGATGCGAGCTTGGCCTCCAGCTCCCGGCAGCTGCTGCAGCAGCTGGTGACATCCTACCCCTCCACCAAGATGGTCATTGTCACCCTGCACACCTTTACCCTGCTTGCTGCTTCTTCTTTGGTTGACATTCCCAAGCAGGTAATTCTTCCTCAGGCATGCCTTCCACTTGAAGTACAAAGTACATTTAAGAAGCACTCAGATTCTGGCTGCTGATAAAAATAAACAGTGATGGTTGTGCTGGGTTGCTTGCTCCCATCCAACTGTTGAGGAAGAGTACCCTGAAAACTGCTGCTGCTTTCATATTTTTGCCTTTTCTGGTTCCATTTTCAGGTGACCCCATCAAACCCACTAAGCTTTTTTTACAGATCCTAACCTATCTTTCTCTAAATCAGCTGGGATTCAAATCAATTAGGATCGATCGCATGCAGGAAAATAAACATCCTGACTTTTTCTGAAAACACTTCAACTTGCCTGTAGAAGCCAGGCTTCACTTTGCACTTCTGTATATTGTCTTGGGTTGTGGGTGTGCCTTTTGCCTTTCTTTCATGCAAGCAAATGAATATTTCAATAGCACGGAATGCATTTAAAATGTATTTTTTGGGGATCTTTGAGGAATTTCAATTGGTTGCTTAAATTCAGGACTATAAACCAAGTAATGAGAAAGCAGTGATGGAAAAATACAATGCTTCTATGCTCTGATAATGAGCTTTGTGGATGTGATTTATAGAGCAGGTCTGAACACGGTGATACTTGAGACTTATCCAACTAATCCTTGTAAAGGAGTCACAAAAATCGATTTGCTTTCTTTCAGCCTTGTACAGCTGTGGAAGGCTGGTGTCTATGTTAGATAATAGCATTGATCTGTCTGAAACTCTGCTGTGGCTCACTTCTGTATTTCAGATGATGCTTTTGATGGTACTGAATCTAAGACTACTGAAACAACATTAGAACACTTAATATGCTGTTTTCAGTTTTTTTTTAAGGGCAGTAAGCATGGAGATTTAGGCTCTATTTCTGCAGCACAACAGCCAATACTGCTTAAAACTGATGTAGCCAGGGTGGGAGTGGAGACTAAAACCAGGGCTGGTGTGTTCATGCTTTTTCAAGTTAGTTTTGGCTCAGTGTGCTCAGCATTTCTTCCTGAGTGCTTTCCAAGAGACTTCTTTCTAGCAGCATCTCTCTTAAAGAATGAATTTATTTTGTTGCAGATCCAACTTCTGTTGCAGTACTTGAAAAATGACCCCAGGAAGGCTGTGAAGAGGCTTGCAATCCAGGATTTGAAGTTGTTGGCCAACAAGACACCACATACATGGAGCAGAGAAAATATTCAGGTCTATATGTTTTTTAAGCTAAAGTTTATTATGAAACTTCCCAGTGAGTTGTAGAATTCTTTCCAGAAGAATCATTTGGGAGGTAAAGAAAGGAGTAACATTCATCCCCATATCCTTAGGTTACTCTGCCAAGCAGAGTTGCCAAGTATTAATGAGCAGTTCATAGAATGTCTTCAAGTGGATGAGTTGACACTCAAGGATTAAAGTTGAACTATTATGACTGAGGGAAGGCATGTGCCATGTAGTAGGCCTTTGTACAGTGAGGAAGTAGCTTTTCCATCTGACAAACTCAGATAACAGGCAAGAACGTTTACACTGATCTTACCACACCAATGCTCTGGAGCAAAACAGAGCCTGTAGGATTTGTCAAAACATATCATCCAGCGAGGTGTACTTGAAAGGACAAATAGAATTTTGATTTCATTTCTTAGAATTCATGGCTTATCGTCAACAGTAGCTTTGTGACTGCTGTTTTATGAAGAAGAGAGTGTTTATAGTGCACCTGTGCTATTTGGGGAAACTAGTGTTACATTGTAGGTATTACTGCTGCCTTCTTTCAGTCACAGTTGCATGTGAACATTTTTTTTTCTCCTTTCTCTTTTTCCGGTAGAAATGACTATGGAAAATAACTTCAGTTTAGATTAATGGGAAAGTAAATATTTCAAGAACTTAATGGCACAGGGTTACAGCTCTACTTATTCCTGGGTCATTTTTTCTTTGCTTTTGTTACTCTTGGAAGCTACTTTTGTTCTATGCTGTTGGAGCATAAGGCAGTTGGGAGGAAAAACTATGCTGGGTTTTATTAACAATCATCTGAGAAGTAAAGCATGTTCTGCTTTGTCCCCAGTTCTTGGAGATGATGATTTGGAGTGTGCAGAGGTTTTTGCATTAGTGAAATGCTTTATTCTTCATAGTGGGTTAACTCCAGAAATGTATTTCCTTTCAGGAATTTTAAGGGATTGCTTTATGGATTGCTCTATGGATTTTTTGCAGAGAAAATCCTACTCTATCCCATTATATCTGGTTAGTAGTTATGTCAATACGAGTGAGAGACATTGATAACATGGCTTTCACCATCAGGTAGTGTCTTGAAGTAAAGTGGGTGTCCTGATGGTTGAAATGCACAGGAAAAAGTTCTACTGATGTCAGAACTAAACCAGTGACTAGATTAATACAAAACTAATTGTCTGAAGCTTGTTACTGCTTTTTGAATGGCATGCAGAAATAATAAGAGTTTTTCTGACTTCTGAAATAAAAAGTCAACATTTTGAGTTGGGAAATTGTTCTCCATAGTAATGTTTATACAGCAGGGACTGGAACAGACTCTGCCTTTCCCATGGCAAGACGTGCCTCTTGTACCTTTTTACCAACAAACATTGGTTCATTTCTTCAGCATTTTAAGTCTGGCCTGTGTAGGTCAGTTGGGAAGTTTGGTCTTTGCATTGTGGAGGCTTCACTGATTTCTAGACATCAGCTTCAGAAGCTGTTGCTGTTGCTGCCTATTCTATGGAATTAGCAGTCCATCCTGCTATTCCTCTGTGCTCCTGGCAGTCTTCACAGTTACTGTTTCAGATATGCCCTGAGAGCTGATCTAATAGCACTGGAGTAAAGCAGCAGTGTCTTGGGAGACATCAAGACTCAATTTCTTCCCCAGTCATTGTATCTTTCTCTGTCAGTTGATGCCACACTATTCAGTGGATTAGCAAAATACTAATTGGTACAAACCACAGATGTATTTAGAATTTAACCCTTACACAATATGTATGCCTGATAAGAACACCATGGGGGGTTTTTTATGTTCTATGGAGCTAATTGTGTTGTTTATCTTTATTCAGGGTCTTTGTCATTCAGTTTTGACACACTCTAAAGCAGAATATACTTATATTTTCCATTTGTGTCTCATATTACCATCCCGCCTGTTGACTAAAAAAGCATCCAGAATCAGTGAATGACTAAATTGTTTGCAGTGTTGGCATAAGGAATTGAGAACAATGTGCATTTTAAGAGTTATTCAAACCTAGATGTCATAAGGCCTGTGATGGGATCTGGCAAAAGGCACAAAAGTATGACAGGAGCTCTACTACAAATGAGTTAAAATATAAAATACACCTTAATATATTTATCAAGAACCTTAAAAGTCCTGTTGGACACCAATACTTCTAAAGGAAATGACACTTGAAATTTAGCTCTTCCAAGGTGTATATTTATATAAAACCTTGCAGATTGTTACAAGGCAAAATAATCAGTATGCCTCAAACTGTTGTAAAGTTTTTTATAGTATTGGATCAATGAGACCTGATAATACTTTTGCCAGTGATGTTTAATCAACAAATGACTTGTAATTGATATTTTCTAGTGTATAAGACTCACTGTCACTTTTCTGCAAGCTGCATGCTCAGTCCTCTAAACCAGCTGCTTCAGGACTTGACTTTTGATTTTAGTACAGTATTTTCTGTGGGAAAACCTTGACTCTCAAAACTTTTCAGAGAAGTGCAACTAAATTTTTCATACAGATAGCTCATGGGACTTCTTACCTCTGTACCTTTTTTCCCTGCTGATTTTTAGGCACTCTGTGAATCTGCTCTTAACACTCCTTATGACAGCTTGAAAATGGGCATGTTATCTGTTCTTTCCACATTATCAGGGACCATTGCCATTAAACAGTACTTCAGCAGTGCTCCAGGTAAGAAAACTGGCTTAGATGGTTACCTTTGGCATTTTAATAGGTTGGTTTTCTACTGATGATCAGTTTCATCTAAACACTTTGTAGGATTTTCTAGAAGTATTTTTGAACTTCAGAACACTGAGAGTCACACTGTGTTCATCATATGTAAACTTCAAATGGGACACTGTATAGTCATGGATAATCATGGTCTCAGGTTTTGTTTTGTGGGTACTGTGGTATTTGAAAATGGTTTTTGCCTTTGGGTCTTTAAGTTTTCTTAATTTTGTGAAGAAATGTGTTGCCTCTCAAATGGCTGACCTGCATTCTGCTTAAGGAGTTTTAAAACCATGGATTTGCATAAGTTTTGAGTAGCAGGGAGGCTTCATGATGTGAGAGTGGGCTGGCATGTTACCCTGCCACCCCTGTGAGCATGACCTGCAGCAGTACCAGATGAACCTTTCTGCTTTGTGACAATGTACTGGAGAAATTGTAGAAGAGTAGACTTTAAAAGTGATTCAAGGTATCTTGTTCTCAAAATTATGATCACACTGTTTTCTTTTTTCTTCTTGAAAGCCAGACTGCCCCAATGAGTATTATGAGCTCAAATACATGGGCTGCAGAAATGGGGAAAAAAAATAGTACATCCTCTTCAGTCATTCTGGCATGGCTTAATAATTAATACACTCACCAGCTTTTTTTATTCAGACATAATATTTCTTAAAGCAATATTTCTCCGAGTCCTGAAACATCAACCTTTAGATCCAAATGTTCTTTCTCATGTGTCTGACTTGTGTAGTGTTCAAGAATGAGAGAGTCTGGTTTTGCCTGAGGAGAGAAAGCTATTTTCATCCTATTGTTTAAACATAAGAAAGAACCCTAAATCAATATAATTGTTTTGCAGAAAGGTACTTAAAGATCTGTGGTATATTTATGAACCATGCAGTTTTATGTTCCATTTGTCTTGCCTTTATTTAGGAGCAGCAGCTACAACTGCAAGATTTGATTTGGTAAAACTAGCACAGGAGTGCTGCTACCACAATAACCGTGGCATTGCAGCTCATGGAGTGAGAATCCTGACCAATATATCAGCCTCTTGCCAGGAGAAAGGTAAGGGAAAGCAAGGGCAATGAAGAGGCTCTGTTTACAGTCAAGCTTATGCACTTAACATGTATTAACTTGTCCTGACTGTGAACCTGGCTGTAAATCTGTCTGATCCCTCGTGCTGGTTAGGGAGAGTAGGGACTATAATCTAGTAGGAAATACTCTGTCTGATTTTATGAATGTTTGGGAAGTTTCCATCTTTGTCTAATTTAGAGAAAATTACTGGGTAGAGTAGAAGTGGTGCTAAATAAATGCTTGTTTTACCTCTTCTGTAAGACTGCTGAAGTGTTGGTCAATCCTTGAAAGCCCTTTGCACAGAGTCTGTTGCAAAATAATAACAGGCCATTTAGAAGTTTTTAGTCCCAAGATTTATGCATGCTTTACACACGTCACTGTGACTGCTGAATAGTTACCCAAGACATGGAATGGCAGAATTGTTTCTCATCAAAGTAAGGTAAAGCAGACATGTTAGGAAGATTCTTAATTGTCATGGCTGCAACAGCAGTGCAAGCATTACACCAGCTATGATCAGAGAACAAACTAACTCTTTTAAACTCTTTTTAACTGTTTTTCTTTTTGTAGATCTTCTGCCTTTGGAGCAAGATGCAGTTTTTGGCTTAGAAGCTCTTCTTGTTCTTTGTAGTCAAGATGACAGCCCAGGAGCTCAGGCTACCTTAAAGGTGACATTACTGTTGTCTTCCTCTTCACAGCTGCAAGTTGTAACAACAGCTTGTACAACAGAGAGGCTGGTGTGCACCAGATCGTTTCTGGTGGAAGCATAACAGACTGGAGGGAAAAGAAGATTTTTCTAGTTCGTCCATAACCAGAGTTCAGAGCAGTAGAGAAACTGAGCATAGCTATAGTACAGCTCCTCTCAGCTCTAGAGTAAGTGAATTGTTGTGGGGGGCAGGGAGCATTTCTCTCAGAGGAACAGCTGTAATAAAACATGAACATTGGATGGTGGTATCTCTGGAGGACAAAGAGAATCTTGGAGGTAACTTGCTTTTTGGAGATGGAGATGCAGTGTACATGGTCACAACACTTCTATAAATAATTATTCTTATTTTCCTGCTTCAGAAACTATCAGTAATTTTTCTAGTTATTTACTTGTAAAGGCTGGTGGTGTGAGAGACTACTGCTGTTTCTTGAATTTGTGATGTGTCTTTGTTCTGGGAGCTCGGGGACAAAGGCTTGGGCTCTTAGAAAAATCTCGTCTTTTTTAGAGAACATGGTTGTGGAAATTCCAGATCTGTATTTCTGCAGTCATACTTGCAGACAAGTGAGTGTGCCTGGCTTTTTTGGTTTTGAAGACGTGGTGTTGATTGTACCTGTTGACTGTGTGAGTTGCAGATCACGCTGACGTGCATGGTGAAGCTGGTGAAGTGCCGCCCTCACCTGAGCCAGTCCGTGGTGGAATCCCTGCTGACACAGCTGCACAGTGCCCAGGACAATGCCAGGATCCTCATGTGCCACTGCTTAGCAGCCATTGCCATGCAGCTGCCTGTCTTGGCAGATGGGATCCTAGGAGACCTAATGGACCTCTATAAATTAATTGGACAATCTGCCACAGATAAAAAACAGGAACTTTTGGTAAGACCTCCCTTGATGGATACAGTCTGTATGAAAAGCTGTTTTTTGAATTTGTATTTTGAAAGGCAGCTAAGACGTTTGTTATGTCCAGGTTGATGTGCCCGTCTGTAGCCACTATTCTCAGTTTTGTTTTAACTTTTGACCTCCATATGTCAGAGTATAGAGATAGCTCCTAGATGGAGCCTGAACTATGCAGTGTATTCCATTAGATTTTCCAGCAGATGGCACTGCTTAGGCAAGCCTGGCTATTGAAATTATTGGGGTATCTCTAAAGTAGTGGTTGAAGGCCAAATGGCAGCTAGCTCTATTTATATAGGGTGCTCTGAGGCAAATGACTTAATATACTGTAAGAGAGAAAAATGCTTTCATCACATCTATTTGGAGAAGAATTCGAATTTTAAAGAGAAATTACAAGCTTTCTGTTAATTTATTTGGAGCATTTGAAATATTTCAGCTAAAAGGCAGAGTAGAGATTCTTTGAATGAAAATTACTTTTATCTACAAGAAATACTTGGATTGCTGTAACTACTTAAAAGATGTGACTGAGAAGTTTTGCAGTTAAAACATATATATGTAATTTTCTACGTAGTTTTGAGTCCAAAATAAAACAGAACTGGCTTGGGTTTTTTTCTTTTCTTTAGTTACTGAAATATAACTTTCTTCCTCACTCCTCCACTCTCTACTAGGTTTCTCTTGCCACAGTGATATTTGTTTCCAGTCAGAAAGCTTTGTCCACAGAAATCAAAACTGTTATCAAACAGCAGCTTGAGAATGCCTCCAATGGATGGACAGCCTACAGGATAGCCAGGCAGGCTTCCAGGATGGTAAGTGAAAATACCTGGAGAAAAATGGTTTGCTGTGATTGAAGGGATGCTAGGGATTTCTTTGAATTGGGTAAGGGAATAAGGAAGATCATAGGACTTGGGAGGAGGAAGTGAATGGGGGAAAAAAAATAAAAATCACTTTCCCTCTTAATTCCCTGGAATGCTCATTCAGATATGTATCATTTAGGACACTCATCCCATCAAAATGTTTTTTCATTTGTGTTTTTGAAGTATTTGAGAAGGAAGTAAGTGATGTCCTGGCACTTTCTTGAGCACACACCTAATCTGTATTGTCTGACTGTTCTTCAGAATGTGATACAGGTCATCCTGATGTATGCTTCTCTTTCTTCAATGTGAAGAAAGGAAGAAAAAGATACTGTTGCCCTTTTCCCTTCAGTAGATTCGCATTTGGGGTTAGAATTACACAGAAACCCTAATATGAGATGATGAGGTAAATTTCCATGTTTGTTTCTCATCTTAACTGAATTGGCTTGTGTAAATAAATACTACACTTTATACAGGCTGGCATTTCCATAAAATAAGCATTTGTGCTTTTATGTATTGTTAAGATTGCCATGATCAGATGATTGGTAAAAGTTTCACTGTTTCTGTTTTGAAGCTGGGAGTAGTCCTGGAGATGTTCTTGTTTTCTTATTTGTGTAAGTTTTGTAGAAAGCCCCAGCCTTGCTTCATGTCCTGTTTCAGAAACATTCTTGTCATTACAGGGCAACCACGACATGGCCAGAGAACTGTATCAAAGCCTGCTGACTCAGGTGGCTTCAGAACACTTCTACTTCTGGCTGAACAGCCTGAAGGAGTTCTCCCATGCAGAGCAGTGCCTGACAGGCCTGCAGGAGGACAACTACAGCTCCGCGCTCTCCTGCATTGCCGAAGCCTTAAAATCCTACCACAAAGGAATAGCGTCACTGACGGTCAGCTCACATCTTTCGTGGTGATGTTTCTGTGTACTGCATCATGGCTCTTTGGTTTCTGCTCTTAACTCTCTGAAAAGTTCTTAAATATGTCTGGCATCTGCCAGACTCTCTGGTTCTTCTCTGCAGGCATCTCAGTTGTAACACACTGCATCTTGAGAGAAAAGATCCTGTAGCTCAGCCAAGTGTGATTAGCTAGATTTCTCTTTGCTTTTTCTTCTCCTTCCACCCCTCATTTCCTGCCTTGATTAGATCATAGGAAATGTGACAGATCTTGTTTAATTAAAGTTATAATTTTATAATTTTCCACTCCTTGCTTTGGCTGAGTAAAAGCTATTGTAATAGCCAAGCCTGGGAATTGGCCTAAATTGGCTGCTGTCTTCTTGAAATACAGAGAAGGATTCAATCATCTTCCTCCCTCCTTCTGAGTTCATGTTGCCTTGTATTTGACATTGTGATCTCATAGAATCCTAACAGCAAGTTAGTAAGAGGAGGAAGGATAATTCAGTTTCATCAAATCCAACTGGTACCTGCTTTTTTATGCAAATACTTTCTGCTTCTCCAAAGTGGTAAAAATAGCAAGAAGCTGTATGATGTCTGTGAATGTAAACAAAAAAAAAAAGGCATTAATGAATAGGGACTTTCAGTTCCTACTGTAAAGTTGCTTCTTAACAAAAGATGATCCAGCTTCACACAATGCTTTTTTTCATATTTTAGTTTCCATGAAGAAATCTTTACATACAGTTTTCTGTATGCCTCTTCAGTGAAGCTGCTTTGTTGTTTTAGTTACTGGACTGTTAGGGTCATGACAATTCAGACACTAGTTTTTAATAAAGTTCAGATATTATTATTTATTAATAAAATGTTCCAGAATAAGCTGAAATGACATAAATTGCTACTTTTGTCCTCAGAGAGAAAGACTCATCAGCCCTGAAGTGTTTGTCTTTAACTGTTGGCTGAGTGAATAAGACTTTTAATTCAACACTTCAAGATTTCTCTAACATCGAGAAGACATTGAGAAGAGGACCTCATCTAATTAGATGTTAATATTTAATACAGGCAGGAAAATAACTTGCTTAAATAGGTCATTCTGTGATCCAGTAATTTAATTACCCTTTCCCTGGAGTTCAGGGCTTTTTTCTGTTGAAGGATTCCTGTCTTCATCTCTTCTGATGACATCAGTTCCTGCATGTTGCACATAGTGCTTTTCTGGGTGCAGTGCCCTCCTTGTGGATGATTGAGGGCCAGAGGAGTAAGTAGAGGTTTTGTAGGCGAGAGAGGAAGAAATCAGGTTTTACTGCTGGTTGTTGCTGACTTGTTGCATCACTCTGAACAATTTCCCAACCATGCTTGAGTGTATCAGCTGTAAAAGGAGCCACTCACTGCTTGTCTATAGAACTCAGCCTCTCCAAGGGGAGCAAAGTGCCATAAAATGCACGTGACAGCCTTCCTGCTGAAGGCTTTTGCTGTCTCTTCTCTCTTACTCGAGCTTTCCTGCTGCTGCTGTTTCAGTGCAGAGCATGACTCAGCACTGCTGGTACCACAGACCAGCGGTGCATGTGATGAACCTTGTGTAGCACTTTGTAGCTGGAAAACACAGTGTCAGTAAATGTCTTGCAGATGTTCAGTCAGCCCCGTTAAGCAATGATGAAATATTCAGGCAGTGCCTGATCTTGTTGGAAAATTTCTCAATTCCTGCTTGATACACATAAAACTCTATCTTGCACTGCAGAGTGTTCTTTTGTGGGAGTTAGTGCACTTGAGGGAAAGAAGTCCCACTGCTTTATGGATAAGAGGTTCTCCCTTACCCTGTGGGAGAACAGGGACTTGTCAGGGAGCATAGTGACCACAGTCCCCATTGGCCTTGCTGTGTACTTCGTTGTAGGGTTAGCAAAGGTTTTGAATGGGTCCTGCTCCTTCTGGCACAGATCATGTGTCTCAATGGAAGCACTGGGTTTATTTTTCACTGCTGGTGATCTAAAGAAGATACAGAACTTGAACAAAGCACTAATACAGCCATTGGTTAAGTAGTACTAATTCCAAATATCTCAATAGCAAGTGGTGGTGTTTGAAGAACTTGGCTAAGCCAAAGAAATATTTCTGTCACTTTCAAAAAAGAATTGTAATTCATTTATTGCCCACAGCAGATCAGGTAAATTGCAGTATTAATGAGATGAGCTTGTATTTCCATTTACAAGAATCAAGTCCAATTTGTGCTACTAAAAATGTCTGGATTTTCTGATATAAGGATTTTACTCTTTAAAAGCATGTAGTCTCTCTGGAGCAATTACAGTGCAGTGTAGCCCTCTTCCACAGAGGGTTTTCTGAAACCATCCTTGCAGAATAAATGGAACAATTCCAATTCAAAAGAGTTTTTTTGTGCCCTTGGAGAAGGAAAAGCAAAGTGATAGATAAGAGAGGCTTAATGGCTCGAGTATGAAATGGTCTTATTTTTTCAGTTGAAATCTAATTCAGTAGTTTAAACTGGTTGTAGTGGGCTGATGTTTCCTCACTTTAGTCAGTAGTGGGCCACTTCTCAGATGATGGGATGTTTTGTGAGAAATTAGTTCTCAGGTCTTCTGCCAGTAAAGAAATGGTTCTTAGTAAGGTTTTGGGGTAGGTTATAACTTCCTGCTTTGGGAAATGACCTGGTGGGGAATAAGGAGCATGGGGGAAGATAATATGAGTCTGAGAGAAAGTCCCAGTGCTTTGTTTTGCAGAGGGCTTGTTCTTCCCAAAATCCAGCAGTTTAGGAAAAATAAATAGTGGATTTTTTGCTTAACTAGTATCAAACCTTGGGTACTGCAGTTTACCCCTTCCTGGGTGTCCTAAGCTGTCACAGATGCTTCTACAAGTCAGATAAGCTCTTAGGGAGCAAAGCTTCACAGAACTGTATTTTCTGAACAATAGCAGCTTGTCTACCCTCCTGGAGTTCTGTTATTTACTGTTCTTAGTTACCACTAGACTGTGTCTCTTCATCACATGCAAGGTTCAGTGCTTTCACAATGTTCCCATCCAGTTCACAGTTCCAAAAAAATCACCCCTTCCTCTTGCTGTGGGTAACTTCAGCCAATTTTTTCTCTTCTGGCTGATGCAGAGAATCACTTTTTCAGTCCTCGTGTTTCTGTTTGCCATCCAATTCAGTGTACACTTTCTTATGGTAGAGAGTATCTGGGCTAATGTCATTTGAAGCCTAATGGCTTGGCCTTGGAAAAAGGAAATAGGTGCCCTAATAGCATTTTAACTGCTTAAGTTGCATTTGGTACAAGGGTGATACGCTTGGAATATGACTTAGTAATTGTGTAACTTCTGTCATTTATATTTAGTGTGATTGAAATTGAGCAACCTGTTAAATGTTGTTTTAAAAAACCAGCTTTTAGAATTGAACTTAAGAATTCAGTTGTCTGATGTGACTGTTCAGCGACACTGCAGTGTAATTTTATCATTTTTGCTTTTGACCTAGTTTGCCAACATCCCTATTATTGTGTTTCAGGCTGCTAGTACACCACTTAATCCTCTGAGCTTTCAGTGTGGGTTTGTGAAACTCAGGATTGACCTTCTGCAAGCTTTTTCTCAACTTATTTGTACCTGCAACAGCCTAAAAACAAGTCCACCACCAGCTATTGCCACAACGATTGCTATGACATCGGGAAATGATCTCCAGAGGTGTGGACGCATCTCTAACCAGGCACGTGCTCCCGTTCCACTCTTGTGCAGTTATGTTTGTGACTCTGCTATGAATTTTGCTTCTCAGCAAACTTGTTTGACAAAAAGAAATGAAAAGTAGTTGTGAAGTGGGTTTTTCTGAATAGTGGACCTTGGTTTTCACCTGTAGCTCTGAAAACACCTGCCTGTAGCAGGCTGTGTTTTGAAGCTGAGTGTGCACGTGTGTTTACTCCTCCAGTCACACACACAGCTTCCAAGGAAATGCATGTTGCAAGTCACTTGGTTCACTCAAACTTGCAGCAAGGCTTTTCACACCTTGATTTGAAACACCTCAGACACTCTGAGTACACCAAGGAAGAATACATACATATACCTGAGGATCATTCTGCAACTCCTTTTGCTGAGTGTTGGCAGCTGCCTTGGTACTGTATGGAACACCAAGAAGGTTTGCTTCTAAATGCACGTGGTCTGCCAGAAGGAACCAGTGGGTAGTCCTTGAAAGACATAGCAGTTTGCTTTACCGGTTATTTTTATTTTTATTTATTTTTTTATTTTTATTTATTGATGGAGGAGGTTGTTGATGGAGGTTTTTTTTGTTTGCTTTGTTTTTAACCCAAGGAGGTTTTGTTGGTGCAGGAAAAGTAGCTGTTTAATGCATGGATGAGAGTCTGTCACTTTGGTAATCTTTATCCGAGTGAAGAAGCAAGAACTTAATGAATTTTTCTCAAATATGCCACCTTATTCATTCATTGTTGTATGCTACAGTGTAGTGGGGTTTTCTGGATATGTGGGGTTTTGTTTGTTTTGCTTTGCTTTGTGTTTTTGCCTAGTAACATTGTCTCTGCAGATGAAACACTCCATGGAGGAATTCCGAAACTTGGCTACACGGTATGGAGATCTGTATCAGTCATCTTTTGATGCAGACTCAGCAACTCTAAGGAATGTAGAACTGTATCCTTTTAATAATCTTACAATTTGTCCATTTTCCTTCTCGTATGGACAGCATGAAGCATAAGAATCCTCTTTTCCGTGAAGACTGCCATAAAGTCATTTTGAAAGTTAATAACATAAAAATTAGCTGATATTTGCGTCAAACCTATTTGAAAATAATCATTACCATACTATTGTTTGGAATTACTTCATAAACAACACACAAAAATTGGAGCAGCATATAACTTGGTATTTTCACAGTTCTTGCTCTTTGTTTACTAAATTAGTAATGACTGTAGGATTACTTCTCAGAAGCAAGGAAAAGTGCCACTAAATACACTACATTTCTTGCTTTAGGTGCCAACTTTGAAAGTCTTTTAACTCCTTATTGTTGACATCAGACAACAGCAGAGCTGCCTGTTGATTTCACATGCAATAGAAGCTCTGATTTTGGATCCAGAATCTGCAAGGTAGGTTTGATGGTTAACTGCATACTCCTTTTCTGCGTATTAATGAATCCTTGGAGCTTTAAACCTAGGAATTCAAGGAATTTGAATTCAGAAAGTTTCTCAGTAGACCCTTCTAATTATAGTCTGAGCAGGCTTGAGGATCTGTTGCTGCTGTGCTAGACCTGGCAGGCTGGGGACTCTCTTTTGAGTTCTGTATTTTATACTGATTTTGCTCTTGACAGCACTATAATGGACTTGTCTTAAATATAGACTTAAACTTTTAATCTCTCCTTTAGCCACTTATTTTAATTTGTGTCATTGTGTGTTAGATCCCATACCTGTTGCTTGCACTTGTAAGTGCATCTTAGCTTCCTTCAAAGTTGTGAAAGTACATGCACTAAACTAGTTCAAATTTTTAATGTGAAGCCATCACCTCTGGCTCTTTTTCTAACAGTGGCCTTCAATCCTCTAGAAAACAACCTTGAAGTACTGATGAACTGAATCACTGTTTGAAACACCCAGAGTTTAAATGGAGATTAAATGGAAAATACTGTGAATAAAATCTCTTTGTGATTTTATAGCTGGTGATAAAGGTGAACATCCTAAGTGTCTGTAGTACTCATTATGAATTAAGCCTTGCTTAAAGATGTATTAGTCAAATTTGTATGAAGCTGGCTGTCTAGGAGATGGAATTGTGTTCAAAGCAGGAGATGATAAACTTCCAGATTTAGTCTTAATTCTGACTGGCATTCTTGTTTTGTGTGGTGAGTTTCTTGTAACTGTTATAAACACTGCAGGGTTAAATAAAAGCCAGGGGAAGTAGGTATGCTGAGTCTGTTAGAACTGTCACTGCTTCAAGTGAGAGGGTGGGGACAGAAAGTGGTGAGTGAGTGGTAGTTAAGAAAGATTTAAATGTAACGGGCAAGTGTTATAGTGGAAAAATAGTAAAAAACTTAGAGTAAACAATTTGAAAGACATTTCTTAATGGATTTCAGGTTGTAATGTCTTGTTGGGTCTGTCTGGTAGTGTGCCTTCCAGGTTATGATGAGGAAAGTAAGTTAGACACAATGAAAAGGTTGGGTTTTTTTGTTGTTGTTTTTTTTCAGTTTCCAGGAATATAGCTCAAATGGAACAGCTCATGTTGAAAGTGAATATGAAAGAAGAATGATGTCTGTATTTAATCATGTACTAGAGGAAGTGGAATCCCTCAACAGGAAATATGCTCCTGTGTCTTACTTGGCAAGTAACAGTTTTAAATGTATATTGCATAGAGAAAGGGGGCAAAACCCCATCAACTCCATATATCTGTGCTTGGCAAGAAACTGGGAAGCATTCTCAGTTATTTAACATTACTGACACAAACAGTCTCTACAGAGACACACTTGTTTAAAAACACTTCAAAAACAGTTTTGCTAAAACATCTGTAACCTTACTGGTCTGATTAAAAGCAATATTTTAAAAATTTCCATACTAACAGCACAGCAGATGCTGATAAGGTAACTACAAGTACTGTCAGGTCTCTGCCAGACCCCCTCACCACACTCACTGTCAAACACTGGAGCACATTGTCTTTGTTCACGTTCTCGCTGTGAAGGGATTCTCCCCCTCCCACACAGCAGCCTAGCTTTAGTCCCTGAGCTGGTAGTGGTGAACTGTGCTTTGTGAGTGTAGCATTTCTCTTATCAAAGCAGATCATCAGAGAGCACAAAGTGGAGTGTGCCAGGTGCAAACAGTGAGCTGATAACGCTCTCCTTTACGGGGCTGGTGGGTTTGTCTCTTACTGCTAGTGAACATCATAAAGCTGAAGTGCATGTTAGTGGGAACAAGGTAGTTTGTTTGTCATGGCTGGCATTTATTTGCCTGGTTTCTAAATTCAACAGTCCTTACCAGTTCCAAATGGAATAGAGGAATGAGTCATGTAAACCACAGCAAAGGTAAACCTTGTAAATGTAGTTGTGACTGGCTCCACACCGGGGCAGCTTGGTGACTTCAGTGGCACTGCTTGTGTTCATCTGAGCCAGAGGCATGGTGCAGCAGGGAAAAGAAGAGTAGACAAGAGGCTTAAAACTTAATTGCTGCATTGCATTAAGTCATGATAGGTGCCAGTGTTGTTTGCTTGGAGGGGAGTTGTTTATTTGAGGGTTTGTGTCTGCTGGTTTTGTGTATGAGTGTTTTAAGCAGATCCTGCTCTGCCAAATCTAACACTAGGACTGGAAAGATTTGTATTTTTCTTTTGCTTGGCCACCTTGCTCTTTCCAGAGCAGAATACCTCCTTCAATAGGGGGCAGAACATAAACAGAGAGGCTGAATGTAGTCACTGTCATCTTAGTGGCTGTAATTCTATGACTGTATTAATATATTTTTGGACTTATAATGGAAATTCCTGCTGTTTCAGTACCTCAAACACATGTCTTTTTCCTGTGTCATGAATGATAATTTTTCTAAATTGTTTTGGCTCTGTTTCTTGCAGCATACAGCTTGTCTGTGCAATGCTGTCATTGCCTTGTTGAAGGTGCCCCTTTCATTTCAAAGGTACTTTTTCCAAAAGCTGCAGTCTACAAGTATTAAGGTATGTACTGCTCAAATATGGCCTCCAATTTCTCTTTACAGAGTCTTTACTTCATGAGAAAAGCCCTACTGAAGGCACAAAGCTTCAGCATTTTTAATCAAGATACACAACTGCAAATAGCATTTGGGTTAATCTGTTAGGAATAACTTGAACAACTTGAATGTATGTATGGTTGTTCAGAACCACTAGGCTGTGACTTAGGCAAGTGGGATTCAGTTGTTTGATTGCAAATCCTTAAAGATAAAATGTAGCTGGAAATTTTGTTGATTCTGATTCTGCAAAGCGAAATAATTCTGGTCCTAGGAAGGCAGCTTTTATAGATTTGTATCGGGTTTTTTTATTTTCCTTGAAAAAGCAATGTTTACTGCCTTGGAAGAAAATTGTCATATATATCAGCACACTGACTGAGAATGACTATATATGACTATGGTCATGGTTTTTGTTGTTTTACTCAAGTGCTCCTTTTTTCTGGGAAAAGTGAAAGCCTTAAGTTTTTCAATACTCAATCTTACTGCATTTTGCTTCTTCATTCAGCTTAATATACTTGTGGCTATTCTGTGGAATATCTTTTTCCACATCTTTTGAAGAAGTGTAGTGAATGAAACTGATATAAAGATAGTATCTGCTATTGCTGATGATGTTTATTAAATAATATAGTAATGAGTCTCTGATAATGTCTGTGTTTCCATTTGCTGTTTCTCCTACCCACCCTCTCCTTGGAAATTTTTCTATAAGAAGGTGTCCTGTTTCATCCTTGAATTTTGTTTGCTTTTCTGGAGGCTTATAATGACATTTTGCTCTGTTTACTTGTGTTCCAGCTTGCTCTATCCCCGTCTCCAAGGAACCCAGCAGAACCTATAGCAGTACAGAACAACCAGCAGTTGGCCCTCAAGGTGGAAGGAGTGGTTCAGCATGGATCTAAACCAGGCCTTTTCCGTAAAATCCAGTCCGTCTGTCTAAATGTCTCTTCAGTGCTGCAGAGCAAATCTGGACAAGACTATAAGGTATGGATGGAATAGAGCCAGAAGGAGTCTTAAGCTTTTTTGCTGTGTTTTCCTTTTCTTTTGTTTGACTCCGGGTAGCAGAATTTCCAGGTTTTCCAGGTTGAGATGGATGCGTGGTTCTGTAATCCTTTCACTTCTGACAGTTGCCATTCAAGCACTGGCCAGAGCCAAGCATAACGTGTGGAGGGGGATCTGGGATTTTTAAGGCTGCAATATTGTCAATACCTTTTTGTAACAGCTCTTCTTCCAAACAAAGGGGCTTTGTGATGTTCAGAACAAGTCATTAGGAATCAGTTTGAGATGAGGAAAACTCGGCCTCTTTATATATCATACAAAACTCCACAGGGAAAAAAAACCAAACCAGGAGTAGATTATTCTCTACCATATAGTCTCTTGAAATTTTTTATAGTCATGTTAAGGTTCTTTTGTTTGTGGAAATTGTTAGGACAGACTGTCCACGTGAAATAGCATCTGAGGAGGCACATATTAAATTAAAGTCAACGGTTTTATCAAAGATTGCATGACTGAGATTTAGGTTCTGCTAATGTGATACTTAGTGAAAGGGCTGTTTTGGTGGGTTTCGGGGTTGGGTTTTTGTTTGTTGTGTTGTTTGGTGTTTTTTTTGAGGGGGAATAGGAGAAAGTCAATGGCTTGTGAAAGAACAGGACTGGGAAGTGTGTAATGTTTGACTCACATTACTTTGTGGAAAAGTAGAACCTCGGGTAGAAGATGACTTGTTAGCTTGTCAAGCTGTCTCAAGTATGCATATGTATTGGTTTAGAAAAATTGAGGACAGATTTTTCCTTTTTTCTCCTCTCTCCTTCAAGTGGAGAGCTGAAAACTTATTTTTGGCAGGCTTATATAAAATGGTGTTTTAACCTTCCATCTGTGTTCTCAGATTCCTATCGACAGCATGACCAATGAAATGGAGCAGAGGGTGGAACCGCACAACGACTACTTCAGCACTCAGTTTCTGTTAAACTTTGTGATCCTTGGCACCCACAACATCACTGTGGAGTCCTCTGTGATAGATTCAAACGGTATTGTCTGGAAAACTGGGCCTAAAACAACTATTTTTGTTAAGTCTCTTGAGGACCCGTACTCGCAGCAGGTTCGTCTCCAGCAGCAGCAAGGACAGCCTCCATCCCAGCAGCAGCAGCAGAGAACCGCCTACTCACGGTTTTGATTCCCAGAAGTGACCCCGTCCTGCTCAATTGGTATTGCAGTTTTTCTTGGACACTTTGTTTTAAAAATTTTTTTGGAAGACTTTTTATTATAACCTTCTCCTAGAAAGTCTCAGGTGCCAATTTGTTGCTTTTTAAATTATCTGGGGTAAATTTGAACTTGATTCAGCGGAGGCAGCTGTTCACTGCACAATTTGGAGTTGTGCTCTTACTATAAACTTCTACCTGATCTCTAACTTTGTTTACAAACCTGTTCCAGCAGGCTTCATAAACTATGATAGCAGGGGACACTAAGAGCTTGCTGACTGGTACTTTCCATGCTGTTGCTTTTTGAAGCACATAGGATCTAATGTTAGGCTTATAGGACGTTGGGAAACACTTCACTTTGGCTGGTTATACAGAAATGAGTGTAATACCAAGTGTGTATCTTTTAATGTGAAGGAATGGGCAGGAATATCCAGAGATTTTTTTTTTCTGACATTTTAATAGCAAGTTCCAGTATTTGGCTGGTGTATGTGTGTTGTTACAATTCATCAGCACTACTTAATGCATGCAGCTGAAAGGAAAATAATTGCAGTTCACTTGTGATACCCAGTCCTGCAGAGGGAGGAGACTGCTTGAGGGGTTGCTGTCTGGGGAGTCTTGCAAGAGGCAGAGTTTTACAGGTGGGAATAATCACTGTCTCTCAGATGATATAGAAAATATTACCATGTTGTTTTTAAATTTTCATGCATCTGTATTTCTGAAGCCTTTTGTTTTGTTGGGGTTTTTTTAATTTGTTCTTTTAAGAGGGAAATTAAAATGAATGACAACTTGCACATTAACAGCTTTGTTTCTTAAAAGGAGTCTTCTATACCAAAGGCTTTGTAATCTTGTGTAGTCTTTGACCAGCTTGCTAATCTTAATTGTTAATTTTACAAGATAACTTGAAATAGAATTTTGCCAATACTAGAAATCGATCCAGAATAATTTTGGAAATACACTGCTTCATACATAATTTTCATGCTTCCTTTGTGATATAAAAGGCTGAACTCTGTGTCCAGACTCTCAGGCAGTAGATCACATAACATGACCTTCACCTTCTGTTCATAAAAAGTCTCTGCTTATCACTCTGCAGGAAAGTAGGACCCACTTGAGTGAGGAGGAGGAAGGATGGCTCTTAGAGACTTCAGCTTGTAAATGGCCTAATCCCTCTCACTGGAGCAGAAATTTTTATTGTTATTTTCTCAGCAAATTCCCATGATACTGTTATTTCTTCAAGCTGATTTCACTGTGGAGCCGACTGGAGCTTACAGATTTTGCTTGCTTCAAGTGCAGAGAATATGATAATGAATTGCTGTAAGCTGAGGCTTCCTTTGTATAGCAGGATGAAGAATTTTTTGCTGTGTTACTCACAGTTGTTCCTTTTGGCTTGAGACTCTCTAAAAAAAATAAAAATTGAAGTGATGATGCTAGATGTCATAATATCTTAGGCTGTAATCCTAACTAGAAAAGATAATTGGGATGAAAGGTTGAAACAGAAGACACAAAAGTGGTGAGAAGTTGAGCAGCATCCTCCTTAAATGATTTTGCTTTTGAGCAGGAGACACAAAGTGCCACTGCCTTTCAAGCTGACTGAGGAAATTGTTGGTTTCTGTCCCACTTTTGTGGTTCCATGCCTACAGTTTTGTGTGTGTGTGCACACATGCATACATGTACCTGTAGCTACATCTAGTTAAATGGTCCAGAAAGAGGTGATTGACCTGGTGTTGTGTATGCTCTCTGCCAGATTGAAGATCTGAACTCCTTGTGGTCAGTTGGGTTCTTTCATTAAAGCCATAGATCAGTGTCTTTACCACAAAACCATCTGTATTTCAATGCAAAAAAAAAAAAAGGGGGGGGGGGGACTAAGAGGTCAAACAGTTTTTTTTATCCTGCATAATGAATATGTGTTTCTTGCTCTGTTACTGACCAACATGTTGGTGGAAATCTTTGATGGTGCCATTCCAAAACAACTCAGAAATTACAAGACACTGTTCCACACTGGGGAACAAACTTTCCTGGTAAGTCATGTGATGTTCCCAGTGCACAGATAAACTTATGAGAAGCCTAGCAGGAACAAGCCCTGCTCTGGCCTGAGGCTTAACTGTCTGTGAACTGGTAAGATTAACCCTAGTACAGCTGAAAAAAGTGTTCCTTCTTTAAACAAGTCTGCTCACCTGATCTGAGAGGCCTCTAGAACTCCAAGAACTTGCATCAGTTTTAAAGCCAAGCAAATAATAATTGAAGCCTGAGAATCTGGATGTTAGGTATGGGAGATTGCAGGGGGAGGAAAATTGCAATTACTACTTATTGGAAATTAGTTCGTATAGGAAGTTGGCTTGCTGTGCAAATACCTGTATTTCTAACAAACTGAAGGATTTCTCATGCTGGCTCACTTGCAGGTTAATTATATGTGTGTGCTGATCAGGAAAGGCCCTGGACCTTTAGTAAATTGTCCTTTTATGTAAGCACAGTGTTTTATGTTTTGTTGGATTTGTAGTGAGGTTATTCTTGGGGGTGTGTTTTGTTTGTTTTCTAACATGGTGTATTTTCATTCCTAATACGCTGGGAAATTCACTTGTCAAACAGAAACCACGTGTTCCATGACAGACAATTGCTCAAAATACCTAAAGAGAAGTGAGGAAGGGTTAAAGCAATATGCAGAAAGCTGCTGTTGGAGCTATGAGCAGTGAATGTGATCCTTGACTATTAGTGGAAGCAGGGGGGTTATTCTTGCTTGATTCCTGCATTCTGTTTCTGGTGCCTGTACTTGAAGATGTGCAACAAAGAATTTGGAAAGCACTTCTGACATACGGACCCAACTTAAATCTCCTTAGTGCTTCTCAGTAAACAAAGCAGTAACTTGATTACTATGCATAGCTGCACACTGATAATGGAAGACAATTCAGATCTGTTTCACTTACTGGCAGAAGAAAGAAAATATTCAGTGGCTAGACATTGGTCCTGAGACAGCTGCTAAGAATTCAAACAACAGAAGGGCTTATGCAGACAGCTACGTCATGATCTGTTCCTAATCACTGAGATACGCTTTCATCTAGCTGGGATAAATTGTTGGGCTGAGCAGGAGGAGAGATGATTGAATGAAGATGACTGGAGGTGCTGGCAATTAGTGCAGTTCAGCGTTAGGACAATAGTTGGTGGT
Source organism: Aphelocoma coerulescens (assembly GCF_041296385.1). NCBI lineage: Eukaryota > Metazoa > Chordata > Aves > Passeriformes > Corvidae > Aphelocoma > Aphelocoma coerulescens. The sequence goes on from NC_091016.1 coordinate 28,931,239, forward strand.
GCTTAGGCTCTATAATGTGACCTGACTTCTCCTCAGATGGTGGAGGATGGTGTAGCCAGTTACTCTCGGAAGTACTTGCTGCTCACATTCCTGTGAACATGTGCTCAGGCATGCCAGAAAGTGTCATTTCTAGATTCCTGGCTGATCCCTTGCTCCAGGCAATGTGGAACTGGATGCAAGGCAGGGAAGGAATGTCCGCTGTCAGATTCTACCTTCCCCTGGAATTTAGAGTGTAATCTCCTGCTAAGGTCATTCAAGTGTATTTCAAAAATGATTCCCAAAGTTGCACTCATCATGGGTATTCATGGAATCTTAGACTTCCTTTCCTATTTTTGTTTCCTTGGATATGCCCTCATCTTACCCAAGGACTGATATGCCTGAATATAGCTGAAGATTTTGTATTTGATAGGGGATATATTTTGACTTAAATCCTGTGAAATTGTACGGGAATTGCACAGGTCTAGAAGCAAGTTTAATGGTTCTTTAAACATGTGCATAAACTTTTAAGAATTATTTAGTGATACCACAACTTTAGTTTAAAACCCCACCAACCTACTGAAAGAATTTATAGGATTTGAATGAATTCTATTGCATTCCTAAAATATCTTCTGAGTGATATTCAGTGTGTGTGTGTATGCATACAGAGGAAGAGAGATCTCATGCAACACAGTATGGAGGTATCTTGCCTTCGAATTAGCTTCATTTCTTTTCTGGTTGTCATCTTTCTGTTTGCCTAAAGTACTTGCTGTGTCCTTGGTCAGCATATTTACACACACGTCCTTTGAGTTCCTAACAGCATCTTCCCTGAACAATCTGTTCCCTTTGTGGCAGTGCAGGTGTACTCAGGTGTCTGCACTGTGCAAACCAAGATGGCAGGGGGAAAAAATAGAGGGGGGGGGGGGGGAATTTAGGAGCCCTGCCAGCTCTCAAAGCAGTTCTGAGTTGCGTAAAGCCCAAGAACTGGTAGCTCTCTCTGCTTGACTGCTGCAGCTCTGTGTCCAGCACTATGGGAGCTGCTCTTGCTTCACAAACATAGGTACCTCCAAGGACACAACCTGGGATGCTAAGCAAAAGCAGACTTACCCAGAACCTTGACATTTTCACCTCCAAAGCAGAGAGAGTGACTGAGACAAAAACACTTCTTGAAATCAAAGGAAAATTGAATGCTACACTGCTTTTTTAACAAGGCATATTATGCAGTGTTGCAGTTGCCCTCTCCCCCTGTGAATTTTTAAGCCAGGTGCTGTTTTGTGTTACCAGGAAACAAGCCTATCTTAGCGACCCCTGCTAGTTCCTGAGTTGTTTGTACTCCAAGGAACACCTCTCTGACAAACAGCAGCTGCTCAAACTCGCTACTGAAGTTACAGATTACTGCATTTCAATGAGCAGTCATCCCAGGTCTGCACTTCAGAAAGTTGCTCTACTCTGCTGATTGTCAGCTGAGAAATAGGAAGGTTTTTTTTTTTTGTGTGTGTTCTTATTTGCATTTAGGATAAAGTCTTTACCTCTTGCTTGCACACCTCCAAGTGATGGTATCAAAATTAAGGGCAGCTCGGTCGTATGTTAATAAAGTTTGCACTTAGCCTCAGCCTCCTGATCCAAGGATCTTAGATAAGGTAAGAGCAGTGTTCAGTGAATTTTGAGAGGTTAGAAAGAGCCTATAACAATGCCTTAAACACTTTAGTCTGCTGGGCACCTAACTATAGTAAAAAAGCTGGTTTTTCTTCTTGTCAGTGCTGAACCAGTGACGCAGTAGAGCAGTCAAGGAGATACTGAAGCTCTTTTATTGTATAGATATAAAACTTAGGCCATAGCCACTTCACAGACGTAAAAATAATCCTTTTTTTTCCCCCTGTAGACAGGGAGTGTTACATTCCCTCAGATATGAGTGTGGAGTTCTCCAGAAGTCTCTTAAAAGTGTGATTAATGAAAACAATTGTTTGGAAGGTTTTTTAAATGGGTATCAATGGTGACTACAAAGCTTGAAAGAAGATAGCATAAAATAAGAGACTTGTGTGGGTTGGCTGATTTAAAATACGTTTGCTCAACAGTTTAAGTATGTGACTTGCTGGCAATCCATTTTATGGAGCCCCTCCTTGCTTCCTAGAAGCTCTAAATTTAGGAATGCAGTTAATGTGAAATTAAGAGCTGTCCGTGCTTAACACACAGCTAAGTACGGAGAAAATCCAAGGAGTAGCAGTTGAGCTGGAACAGACTGGGATAAATATAAACTGAGTGTGATGTGGATGGGTGGACTCTGCCAAACATGGTGGGGGAATCTTCAGGGTACAGTTTCATGCTTCACTTGACACCGTCTAGGTGTGTGGCAGTGCTGAAAAGGGACTCTGTTGTGCTTATTCCTGACTCCAGTGTGGCTCTTTGGATCAGATCATGAGTTTATCCACTTAAAACAGTTCCATTTGGCTAGGGTGTTTTTTCAGCTGGTTTGTCTTGTCTGACTGTGCAGCGACTTGGTCAATGCAGGCAGTACAAGAAAGGTGCTGGGGAAGATGTGTGGTGTATCCTGGAAGTAATAGTGAACTATTGGACTGGCTGACTGTGCACCTGCAGTGTATTTCTGTATTTAACAGGAGTCTGGAGGAAACAATGTGTTCATGTCCGTCTGAACTGTGGCTTTTCTGCATGGGCAGCAGGAGCAGGCAGAGAGCACTGCAGTCATTCCCAGCCAGCTGCCCAGCCTTTCCCGGCTGCTCTGAGTCACCCCCACGAGTGAGTGAGGCAACAGGAGGGAAGGAAGGCCCTTTGGAGCAGTGGCTGGGGCCAAGCCTGTGTGAGTGTCAGTCTCTGCTCTGGAGCAGCTGAGGTGTGCTTGAATATGTCCAGATTTGCCAGCAATGCGTGTGGGCAGCAGCTCACAGTGGTGAGTGATGAGGGCTTCTGACTCACCTTTTTCCACCGAGTCCCAAGGTGTGCAGAGGTCAAGGTTTCATGTATTGCAGTTTGTACCAGTGTTATTCCTACATGAATACTCAAAAGTTCTGGCTAAAGCTAGGCTTTTATCCCTTAGCCTGAAGTTCACTGGCACTAGTTTCATATTTGCAGAAATTGGTCTGTGCAAATGACAGTGTCCAGACTAGATCATTGAGTGAAGTGGATGGAGACCCCCTCAGAGCTGGTCACCCACTTCAGACACAGAGGAAATTTCAGGAGTTTTAATAATTGACAAAAAATGTATGACTTCTTCAGAAGGTCTTTCCCTCATTCCACGAGGGAGAAACAAAAGCAATTTTAACTAATTAGGCTAATTATTGCTGCTCATCAGTGAAGCTGACACATGTAAGCAGTGAGCTGGTCCTCCCTCCAATGTACAAACTCTAATAGTTTATTTCCTTTATCTCTGTCTTGTCACCAGTAGTGAATTGATGTGCATTTTCACCCTTGCAGAGGAAAAGGTTTGCCTGACAGCCTTCTGTGCCATGTAAGAGAGATGCAGGAGCTTTCCTTGTTTTTCCTGTTGTAAGGGTTTAAGTTTTACTGTGGACAAAGTCTTTGTTAGTTGGGTAGGAATTTCTGAGAGTGCATCAGGGTAGTACAAGCCACATCACAGATCCACTACAGAGATTTGTATTTCTGTTAGCCTATGTAAATTTGGTCAAGAACAAATATATACACTGATTTTCATTTTTGGGGGAGTGGGTCAATAGAGATGAACCAGAAGAATAGCTTGAAGGCTTTAGGTTTAGTTGTAGTTCTGGTATTTCAGCCTGACCCTAAAAAAAGCACTCAATTGTGCTGGTTTTCCTATTTAAAACAAAACCAAACCAGATAACAACAACAAACCCCTAATTCTTTGCTTTGTTGTTCAGAGCTTTAGGAAATCACTATGGTCATACAAAATACTGTTCTGTTTTTTGGAGGGATATTTTTTCTTCTTGTATAGGAAAAGGGAGGATACAACCCATGACTCTTAACTGTGCTGCAATGCCTCCAGTAGTTCAACTTGGCAAGATAACAAAACCAGTGCAGAACTTGAAAGGTAATTAATGCTTTTGAGAAAAAATATTTTAAATGTTGGGGGTTTTTTTATTAAACCTTTTTTCAACAAAAACCAGTATTGCAGATCAGGTACTCATGCTCAGGTCTGCCCTTTAGTGATGTGAGTGTACTAAATAGCAGATGGGAACGTTGATGATTCACTGAATATGTGTAAACACTACCTCACCAGAAAACAGCTTAGCAAGAGGGATATGGAACTTGAAATTTGTTTTCAGTGAAGCCTGCTCTGTAGTACAAATACAGTGAGTTCTTGCTGTGAGAAGACAGATGGGAAAGCCCTCTGTGATGCCTGTCTAACCACCTGAGATGTGCCTTTCTGCTGCTCTTTGTGCTTTCTGGGCACTGCCCTTCCAGTCATGGCTAATAACAGCACTTGGAGGCTGTCCTGGTTTCAGACTTCCACTGCCAAGTCAGCCCCTGTTTACCTGTGCTGTGGTTTTTCTGATTCATGAGTTCTCACCTGTGTGTGACCACTTATCTCCTCCTGGCAGCGATGAAAATATTCTTTGCTATGAAAAACTGCTGGGAGCTTGACATCCTCTTCCTGTAAATCTCTGACCACTTCCAGCAGCTTCAAGGCAGCCCAGGGAGAAGTTGGCATTGACCACTTCAAGTACTTTGCTGTGCAATCTGAATAAATTTGAAAAATGCCACTTTTAATCTCTTGAGCTTTTACTTTCAGCTGCTTCTCTCCAATGATGACAGCCATAAATCATGCTTAGCATAATCTCATTCCTCATTTTTATTTTTAGTAATTGACTCCAGGAAGCATGGCTTAAAAAAAATAAGTTTAAAAAGAGCCAAATGCTCAGTAAAATCTGTCCTTCCGAAAAAAATATCTGTCCTTCCACCAGGATTGTTAGACAATTCAGTTAGTTTTGGTTTGACCTTCAAATGCCCAGTCTTGCTGGGCTGTGCCTGATACTTGGCCATTCAAGGAGTAAACGATCAGCAGTTCAGTTTTACAAGCCAAGTGTCTTCCACTCCATCCTGTGGGTGGGACTTGGGCAGCACTTGTGTGACCTGCAGTTGATAAAAGTTGATGGCAAATTAGTAATTTAAGAATTTATCACTGTAATTATCATCTGGTTTGTTTCCTCATCTCCACCCTTTGGAAGAGATAAAAAACCCCAGCATCCTCTGGTTGTGCTCACAGAAATGATTACAAGTAATAAATTTATTTAGTACACTAGAGTATAGAAATACTGAGATCACTGTGAATAAAACCACAACTCCCTTTGTCCTTTATCTTTACTTCAGGAAGACTTTGACCAGTGTTTTAAAGAAGCTGTGGAGCCTGGGTTAGTCACAGCAGTTCAGCTGTTTGAGCAGTGATTCATTTGTACCCATTCTTAGTTCTAGCTGTGGTGTTGGTAATGAAAAGCTGACAGCTGAAATTAGAGGACTGAGGTGGAAAGGACTTTGTCCAGCAAGAGAGCATCAATCTACAGCTGTGCTGCCTGAGATATGATTTGTTCACCAGTGATTTGATTACTCAACAGTCTACATGGATTCACAAGCCATTCACAGGATCTGAATTTCTAAACAAAATGTAGACAAAAGTTTCCTTTAATGTAGGACAAATCCCCCTAACGCTGTAGTAGGGTTGACACTGGGCACAGGACCTCTGCCATAGTTCTGTGTTGGACTGCTGTTAAAATGAGGTGCATAATTCATGCTCAGCACAGGCAGCTGAGACCATGACTCATTTGTGCCTCACTAAAATATTAAACTTCCAGGCCACTTCAATTACAAGCCTGGCAAGACATACAACCTGATACAGTAAAATATTTATCTGTGTTATCCAGGCAATGGCAAAAGAATCCAGTCATGACAAAGAATGGTACTTGTGATTAATTATTTAATTAGTTTCTTTAATCATTTTGGCTACCTAGGAGTAGAAGGAGCTGCAGTTGCATGGGCATTCCACTTACTAAAGTATTTTGGAGATGCATGAAAGCTTTGTATCTTCAGGAATGTAAGCCTTTAAAGTATTTGTGCATATGTAAGCAACTGTTACTCTGAAGGAGGGTGGAAGATAAGAGAAACTGGACAAACTTACACTTCTGTAATAGCAAAGATTAAAGATGAATTCTAAAAGAGAATCTAAAAAAGATCTCAAGGTATCTGAGTTTTGAGGGGGGGGAAATACAGTGCATTTAATAAATGCATTCAAATAGCACATGTTAAGTAATGAAGCTCTGCTGATTAAAGACTAATTTAAATGTTCTCGATGATTAGGTCTAATGTCACAGAATTAGTGCTTCCGAATTGCTAAAGCAGGAACCTTGTCCATGAGCATTCTTTTTCCTCTAGCTGGTAGCAATAGCTAGATTTTACATGCATTGTATCATAGATTCAAAATTCAATTTTTTTGTGTTTAAATAGGCAGCCCTGTTGAGCTCTGGTTGCAGACTACAGATGTACTTAGCAGTGGACTTTGCCTGGAACTGAATGTATGCAAATGGCTCCACATGTGAAACTGTAGAATGCACTGAAAAATCTGAGTATTCCAGCTCATGTTTCCCTGCATAATGAAGTCACTGACTAGGATGATCAGATTATAAAAAGTCATCTTTGGTGTTTATATAATACCTAGGTTCAGCTGAACTGTTTTTAATCAGGAATTCATATTGTTTATCTTGTATGTTCATTTATATCCTTTCATCATGCATTTGCATACATCGTACTGACCTTTTGTGGAAACCCTGCAGGATTTTTATAACAGTTCAGCTGAAATTCGATGTGAACTTGATCAGCTGTTACCGTCTGGGTAGGATCTCAGCAACACAGCTCACAGCGTGAAGAACTTCTGTGAACAAGGGTACAGAGAGTTTTTCTCTGGTACTCAATGCTTTTCTACTGGAACAGAATGTTAATCCATTTATTTTGTAAGGATATTTCATTTTTCATCTGTTTTTAAAGATGGTGACCAGAGACTGCAGGGTTTTGGCAGCTGCTGATCTCTGAGCTGCAGCATTGCAAGACTCAAGTTGCAAGTTGATGTTTTTATCTTTTTGTTTTGATCATAAAGTCAAGTAGTGGTGTTTTCTGAGGCCTCTGGCAAATACTGGTGAAGAATGACTGCTCCTGGGTGTGTTGGTTACAGCAGTGATTTGCAAGTCTTCCTGACTTTATGCAATGGTTTAGGCTTCTCCAGGGTGTATTACGTAGGGTATTTGAGCAATCTTGATCAACTTTTTTCCCTGCAATCTATTGCCTTCATTCTACAAATTCACAAGTGGAATTCTACTCAGTTGTGTCTTCATTCAGCTGCCAGCTTGCACTTCTTCATCCATCTCTTCGAGACATAATTCGTAGCTTCTAACAGGTCATCCTGCACAGCAGTGCTTGCACCCAGACCTTCCAAATATACCTAGTGATTCTTTCTGTAATTCCCTGAAGTTATCTTTGCAAAAGTTGTGATGCTTAAGAGTTTCTGGCGGAGAGGAGGAGGAGCAGAATGAGCTGGGAAATGCTGTGCATGTGTGTGGTGGGCAGCAGTACAGATCAGCCTCGCAGCGTTACAGTCAGCGGCTGCCTCTGCCTGACCGGGTGTGTTAGGGCTGCTCCCTTCCTCGCTCACCTTTCTCAGGGAAAATTCAGTGGCCAGGAGCAAGTGTGAAGGCACCTGGCAGCATAATGAATGGCAGAGATTCCTCACCTGGAATGTGAGCCTTTCTGCTGTGGATTTGGACAGGTGTAATTTGTGTTTGCTTGCAGTCCTAGATACTGTTGCTGCCGTCTAGGAGAGCGGAGCCCAGGGAATGTTTTTGTGCATTCATCTAACGACTGATGTTGGTTTAGGTTTGGGGTTGGTTGGCTGGGGGTGTTGTTTGTTTGTTTTTTAATGTGTACCACATCCCTAGGGGAGGGATGATCAATATTCAAGGAATGTAACAACTCCTGTACTACCTCCACTTGGAGACAGAAGTTACCACAGTAAGAGCATGTGTTGTAGGGAGTGGAATGTGCAATGTAATTTACATACTCCAAATTACTGGCCTCTACCCCAAACTGAGACAGCAATAGCTGGTGTGGAACTAGAAGGTGTCAAGCCTCTGCTTCCATTCCTCCCTGCCATCAGGAAAAGAAAGAGTTTATCACTGGGCATGGTAGATACTCCTGGAGATGCTCATGTCTGAGACACTGCCCTGGCCACGGCTGCTCCCTGCTAGGTTGTCAGCTGGTAATCTCAGGCACTAAGATAGGCTGGAATTCAAGGACCACCCCATAGTATGTCCTGTTTCTTCACCAGTCAAGCTTGAGACCCCTTATTAACAAGCTGTAACAAATGCAACATAATTTGTTCTTCAACTGTTGTTTATTTTTGTGTTCATCTTTGGTAGCTTTGCCTTGGTAAGTGTCTAACTCAGTCATCACTGAGTACTAACAATGGAAAAGAGGATGCAAGGCTGGGTTTGGGAGGCAATATTCCCTGGAATACACAAGTACAGAGAAGAGAACATTAAGTAGTAGGTTAAATACTCAAGCCTACGCTCTGCTGTATCTAGCTATTCCTCCAGCATATTACTGCTTTGATCCATACTTACAGTTTGCCAGTCAAGACACATTTTATGACAAGATAACATTTTACTTACTTTTTTCCCATTCTTGCTCTGACTGGGACTTTGTGCTTCTCTGTAAATGTTTGGCCTAAAAGGTTTGAATTAATGTCTTCTCTTTAGACAGATGCTGCCATTTAGAAGTGTTATCTGAAAGGCATGCAATTAATTCTTGACCTCAGTTAAGTCAGTACAAAGTTCTCACAGCTGAGTGTGATAAGCAGTTATGGTTCTATGATACTGAATTTGCTGTAATGTACCATTCAGCATTAACACAAGGCACATCTTGTTTGATAATTTTTCAGAATCTCAACACATCAGCTTGTTGTCTTCTCCTTCCTCCCCCCCTCCAAATCTAATTATAGTGGCTTCCACTGCTGTCTGTCAGTCTTGACAATTTTAAGTGGAAGCAAGTGGAAAGATCTGAGTTCTACCACTAATCAGACTTTATTTATCAATCTCAAAATGACATTTAATACAATTTTTCAACCTTAAAGCTGGGGATGGATCCTCACCTGAACAACATGGTGGATGGTGGGTGTCCTGCTCAGAGCCTCCAATTTCCATTGGAAACCTCGGGGCTGTAGAGCAGGGAGGTGAAAGCTGGGACCTTAGAGAAACTTGCATTTGAGACAGTGTGAGATGAGGCATAAAGCACTGGTAGGTGCTCCAGCCTGGGCCACGTGGGATTGACATGGGGGTGTACAGATCCAGAGGAGCTCAGTGAAACTGGGACTACTGATATTTCTATATGGAGAAAAAGAGATAAGAGTGGAGCAGATGGTTGAAAGGGCTTTTATCTTCTACTTGCATCACTTCTGTTTAATAAAAGGAGTTTCTGTTGTGTTTTTACTTTCTTTAATAACTTTTCTTTCTAAATACATAGTAGATTAATAAATCTAAGTAAAAATAGCATTACAGTTACATCTGTAACTATGAAACTATATCTATAATTTTGAAACCTTACTTTTGTTTCATTCTGCCTTTTTGTTATGAGACCTAGGCTGAACAAATCAAACTATGCAATCCCTTGTGGTCTGGCTGGATTCATCCATGCCATTAGGATTGCTTTTCTTAGCCACAGTTAACAATGGTGCAATGGATTTTATAACATTTTATTAAGTTGAAATGCATCAGTAGCACTAATGAGAAACAATTGTGGTATTTTAGGAAGAACAATTTCCAGCTCTTACTGCACATGCCAGCCTATGGAGCTTTTGGGCAACACCTGACTGTGTGGCATGAAAATAGGCAGTAATTCTCCCTTACAAACACGTTTGTGCTGTGGCACAGACTTAAGCAAACTGGTCTTGGATGTCTGTGGTAAAAAATATGTAACAGCATTACTACCATCTAGATTAAAATTCCTCTTTGACTGTTGCCTAAGTCTGTGCTGTTGGCTGGTGTGAATCAGGATAAAGTGGTTTGGATTGGCTGTGGGGAGGACAGGAAGGGGCTTTATTGTTGATGCCAATCACAATACAGGGCATGGTGCCTCCTCCCTTCCTCTCCTTCTGAGGATGTTGGGCCTGCCCCTGACTTAGGATGATAAACTTAATATGAAACTACAGATAAGATGTATAAGGATTTTCTGGAATTCCACCTTCTCCTGCATCTACAGAAAAAGGAAGGCTTTGTTTAAGACCTAATCATGGCTTTGCAGTACCTGAAGGGAGCCTACAAGGAAGATGGAGAGGGACTTTTTACAAGGGTCTGGAGTGACAGGACAAGGGGGAATGGGTTCAAACTGAGAGTAGGTTCAGATTAGATAGTGGGAAGAAATTCTTTACTGTGAGGGTGGTGAGGCACTGGAACAGCTTTCCAAGAGAAGTTGTGGATGTCCCACCCCTGGCAGTGTTCAAGGCCAGGTTGGATGGGGCTTTGAGCAACCTGGTCTAGTGGAAGGTGTCCCTGCACAGGGCAGGAGGGTTGGAACTTTAAGGTCCCTTCCAATTGAAGCTATTCTGTGATTCTATGATCTTTCTCTGGAGGAAAAATAAACAAAACAGGATACCTTTTAATGCCTAACTGATAGTGTTGTCTACCTTAATTAATGATTACTCATTAACCAGTGTCAACAGTATCTTCAACTGAACTTTTCCCAAAGAAATTATTAATTCCTGTTAACAGTGGACATCAGTATTCTACATTCAGCAGAGAAGACAGCAGTAGTGTTTTTCAGCCAGGTAGCGAGGCAGCAGAGGATGTGGGTAGCTTGAATGGAAATTATAGTGTGACTTCTCCTTTTGGATTTCCCCGTGCTGCCTTCTTTCTTCAGTCAGCTTGAGCTTGTGCAAAAACTTTATAAGCAGCTTGCAACATGGATGTGTTCATGACCTTCTTTGGGTAACCAAGTTAAACATAGTCTTGAGGAAGTTCAGCAGAACAGTTGCAAAGCTGCATATGGCATCATAAGACAAGGGGGTTGCGTGCCGTGCTAAACTGGGGGAGGGAAGATGAGTTTTTTAATAGACCTCTGTCCTTGCCAGATTTCAGTGATGGTAATTATTTTACAATACCTGCTTCCTGGAAATGCACTGTGGACCTTGCATCAGACCTGATTTGTTTGTCCCCAGGTCTTCAGTCAGCTCAAATAGGATGGATCTTTGCACTTTGCCCAGTGCTGTCTGAAATCACTGGAATTCAACACATGGACAAACAGACTCCCCCTCAAAGGCAGCTACATTGGACTCTTTACTTTCTTTTTCAACTAGAAAAAACCACCACTTTCATGAAACATCAATATTAATTTTAGATTGTAACGATAGAGAATTCAACAAATGTAAGAAGGATAAAGTGGTCTGAATAACTCTTTAATTTTGTAACAAGCTGTTCACTGGGGATTTAAGTGTGAGAATCATCTTAATAACAGTGATAAGTATTTATTTAGTTCTCTTATATTTATGGTTTGGTCTACAAACACTGACTTGGTGTTAAGAATTTACCAAAACCCAAGTAGGTCAGTCTGGTAAATGTTGACTTGAAGTGAACTTGAATGAAAATAAGAGCCTCATCTGATCTTTATGCAACATATGAACTTTATGATCAGTGTAGTGCTTAATTTGCCAGTACAGATGGAGAAAAATATTAGAGATTAATTCAGGGCAGTCAAATTCCTGTTTTTTCTATATATTTTTTTTTAAATGGCTAATCACAAAACAGTGTGATAACTAGAAAATGTTAGGGGTCCCATCTGCCTAAAGATGGGTTGGCTTCATCTCTGTGTTTGTGCCATCCTTCCATATGCAAACTTAATGGGCTTACAAAAAAATCTTGCAAAGTGAAAGCTTACGTATAATCAGCATGTTATCATTGCCTGAAGTAATAAGATTCTGTAGATGGGACTGAATTAAATCAATGTTATGGATAAAAGGTTTCATAACCAAGCTAACAAATAAGTTAAAGATTAATTAGTTGGAGTAACTCTAGAGCTCCTTTCTTTCAAAAACAGCCAACAAACCAACACAAAACAAAAAAGACCCCACAAAACAAATCAAAAGCAAGCCCTCAGCTCAAACTTACCTTGGTGACAGTAGTGTCAAGGGGAGGGGGAAGGAGGGGGAGAAAATACACCCATGTAACTGAGATGAGAACTCAGCTCTGTTGTGCTTAAGCTGCCCATTGACTGACACACAGAGTATGGCAGAAACAGATTCCATGCAGCAGCAGATGAAAGTGTTGCTCACTGACCACCTGGTTGCATTGTGCTGTATCTGTTACCCATCTTTAATAAGAGGCCTCTGTCAAAGTCTTCAGTTTAGCTTTAATGAGAAATCAGACACCTCAAAACACCTGAATTATTCAGCTCACAATTACAGGTATGGGGACTTTATTATGGTATGAAAAGGCATTGTAACAGCAGGAACAACCTCTCTGAATTTTAAGATTATATTGATTTGGACAACTGTGAAATACGTTATGAGTGACCTTACCAGGTCTGCATGAGTTACAGAACATGTAGCTGCAATAAGAGGGCTTATATTCCTCATATGCTGGACCAAGAATAACCCAAAAAATTACAAATATGGCATGTACATCTTATGTAAAAGATTGAAATGGAAAACCCAAGAGTGGCATTGTGTGAAGGTTAACAAGCTCTGCCTAAGTGGAAAATGATGAAATTTGCATATAGCTGGTAGAAGAAAAGGAGTGATGGCTACATCTGCCTCACCTTCTGCCAGTCTTGACTAGCTGGCAAGTTGTTCAAGTGTGATATATTCTGGGTTTTGCCTGTCTTACAAATGGTGAAGGTCATGAACAAGATGACTGCACTGTTCTTAACCAGCTCCAAAATTCCTTGATTTGCTCCTGCTTTGCTGTAGAAAGAAGAAGTACATTCAGATATTAATGTACCCAAATTCCCTTGGGAAATCAAGATAGCCTTCACTGAAGCATCATATGGCTTTGTTCCCCTCTATAGCTCGCACTTGGAGTCTGTTTAGATTGTTTGTGGTGGAAGTAGTACAGATGCTGGTTATCACACTGCTTGTGTGCCACAAAGGAAGTAAATGCATCCAAAAATAGTTAAAAACAAACCCTTGACAAATCCTAAAGAACAGAGTGCTGCTAAATATTAGAACATGATCTCCACCTGAAAAAGTTTAGAAATGATCACTTTTTATGTTTCCATACCCAGTAAATCTATTTTGACACCACCTTGGACTCAGCAAACAAGTGGAAAGCATGTGATAAATAAGAATTAGGTATTAAATGGGACAAAAATACATTCCCACAGAGAATGCCCAATTATGCTGGCCAATTAAATTGAGCAGCAGCAATCCACCAGATGAGCTCCATCTGAAATGCAGAGCCAGGAGGATGCAGTACAGATGTTCTTGACAATCTCACTGTATAAAGACCCAGTTTGATGCAGGATTTAGTAGATGGAGTGATGGGAGCACAGCCAGCCCCAGCATCAGCCATGAGCTGTCTTCTCTCTTCCCCAGTATTTTTGATACACTGATATTTTTGTACACTGATACTGTGTGGCTGTGTCTTCCACGTCACACAGCCTCTTTAGTTATGCCTTGGTTTACTCTGAGGACACCCCAGAAGCTGTTTGTCAAACTTTATTTTTTACTTTGTGTTGGACAGAACTTCAAGCATTGCACTGGAGTTGCCTCACTGGAGCCAGAGTTTCTTCTTCTGTCTGTGTCTAACTGTATAAAATCCCCTTGGGTAAAATTACAAATGCAGTAATGCCTGGTTATAAAACGTTTACTTGATCTCATTTAGGCTTACAAAAATTTTGGAATGAAATATTAACTTAAAGAGCCATGTAACAATCCAACTTGCATCATATTTAATGATTCCTGGTTAAAAAAAATAAAACAAACAGCAAGAACCAAAACCCATTTCAGGTCAAATGCTGCTACTTCAATGCTATTTTTTATTCACTCGGGAAAAAATACTTTTTGTTTAGTCTCTCTTATACTAGTAATAGAAAAATGTCCCTAAAACAACTCAAGGCCTTAACCTGGCATCCTGCAGTCTTGTTAAACAAGCACTGTCTAAGATCTGATGTCAACTCAAGGTAGTAGAAGGGAGAAGAAAAGTGTGCATTTATTGTAAGCCTGCAATCTTTGGTCACACTTGTGAGATTTTATCTTGAGGCTTATAATTTTTTTAATGTAAAAAAGCCTTTCATCCAAGGGTTTAAATATTAGAGAAAATGAGCAAAAATGACAACTCTGTATGCTAGAGCCAAGGGAACTGGCAAGGCTGACTTGTCTGCAGCTGGCTGATCTTGGTGAAAGGATCTGGAGGTGCAAGCAAGGGAAGGAAGCTTGTCAGGGGGCTGAGATTCAGTGTCAGCTCAGTTAAAGCCTTTTTATATAAATTTAGGAATGTGACAAGTGTTAAAGTCAATGCCACAATTTACTTCCTTTTTAACTTCTGCTTCATGTTACCCTGAAGTGCCCTTAAAAGAATTAAATTGCAAACAAAAGCATCTTTGACCAAAAGGTCAAATAGTCTGATAACTTTTACTTCCTGGAGAGAAATGGCAAAAGGAAAGTGGCCTGGGTTTTACGTTTTGTGTGTGATAAATGAATGCAAGCCTTCAAAATGAACTTGTGTGTCTGAAAGATTACTGAAAATAGATCTCTTAAAAAGCATGTCTACTGTTGGATGACAACAGGAAAGAATTTGAGATCAGCTTGCCACTGAAGATCAAGGGACTTTGACAAATATGGTTCTGCCTGAGGGGCAGCTGGTGGAGATGGAGTAACTGATACTGCCCTTTAAATTTAAGAATTTACTTGGAGAATGGAGGTGATTTTGCCTCTCTTACAGAGGTTGCAGTAGAAGCTACTGTTACAGAGTATTTTGGAAGGTTTAACTGTTGTAATGAAAATGTTGAATGTTCTGAAGACAGTAATGCAAAAATCCTTCACACTGGAATATTTGACACTGTAAAGCAGCTCAGAATTAAAGGTTAAATGTAATTAATTTATTTCCAGATCCTAAAACTTCCTCCCTTTTGTGTTTTGTTTTGGCTTTATCTTTTTCTCCCCTTTCTTTATTGCAGATTATAGACAACATAGTTAGGTTCTTGATGCTTCTTTAAACTGTGAATTTTCCAAATCCAATGCTAACTACTTAATTCACTTGAGATGCTTTCTGTATTTATGCTCCCCTGAGTATATTCCCTATTTCATATTATGCATCTTCCAGCAGCCTGTGCTCTGCCTGTTCCCATCTCTGTAGTTCCTCATGGCAATTTAGTGTACTTTCATGTTTCCTATCATGATTTTTTTTAATAAGATTTTATTTAATTCCCCAAGTCACCAGTTGTTTTTTCAGAGAGGCTGGAAGCAGTAGTTGTTTTCTGCTCTGTAGAATTTCTGAGATTTCTCAGGCTATTTTCTTGTTTTTGCTCTCTGTATGACAGATTATGATTTGCAAAGGCCATTTTGTTTTTACAGTCATCAGCACACGAGTGCATCCTCCTAACCCTTTTTTCTTCAACCATATGGCATCTGCAGCTTCAGTTTGCTACAATGAAAGCAAGCAGGGAGGGCTGACTGAATCTGGTCGTGACAAATGAGCGGCTTTTTATTTGCCAATCTTTGACCAAGACAGAGGTTCAAAAGCATTCCAAAACTTGCTGTTTCCTAACTCCAGAAACCAATCTTTCAGCTAGCTGGTGTTTACAGCTCCAAGCCTGGATTCCATTATGGCTGTGACTCGTGGACTGCTTGAATGTGTGCGCTGCATTTCCCCCTCGCAGCTACGCTCACAGGCAGCTCTAATGCTACGGCAAAGTTGGAATGCAAAGATGTGCCACTGAAGGGCAGAGTTTGACAATGACAGTGGCTTAATCACTTCTGGAAGTGTACCCAGACATGGAAAACGTTACCTTCTTCAAAAGGCTTTCAAGGAGTTTATGACTGACACCTGACTGCAATCTTGCAACCAGATCCAGTGTTCAGATGCAGCCTGTGTGGATTAAACATCTTCCAGCCTATGCAGCAACCTGTGTATTGTTTAGGATTACTTGTTAAAGTAGCCAAATAGAACAGATGTTTGTTTATTACTATGACACATTCACACCTCTAACATGTTTTCCCTTCTTACTGGCAGGAATTAACCTAACTGCGTTTTTGATCTGTAGATTTTTATGAAGGTAAGTGGGAGACAACTCCAATATTTACTTATCTGCTCCAGCAATCATTGACATCAGTTAATCACCTAATTTTACCAATGTTCATATCTCTATCTACCAGTTAATAAGCACATTAAAATGTATTTTTACAATTATCAATACTGACATCCCTGTCAGTATTTCTGTGAGGGTGAAAAGAGAAAGTTATAGGCGAGGTGTTCAGTCAAAAAACATGTAAACTTTAGAGAAATTATTAAAAAGGCCATAAAGTGAAAGCTGTTTATATTAATACTTTGCCCTTTTTTTTCCATATATGGTAGTAAAATGACAAACTATGTATAATGAAAGCTCACGAAGTTCAGAGACTGAGGAATTGCTTCCAGAAATTGGAATTTATTTTTTTAAAACCAAAACAAAAAATCACTTGTGATACTTCTGGGCTTCAGAGTTATTGACCTAATAAAAAATTGCTGCTTTTAGTTGTTTCCTTCTTTGTGTTTGCAGTAACAGCATACACGTACATGTAACTTTGTACTAGAAAGGATTCTTCAGAGGCTCAGGCTGGGTGACACAGCTGGCTTCCCAAGAGCAGTGAGGTTATTTCATTGTGCGTGCTTCCTAGGACCTGGGATGTCCATGGGAAGGCCAGGAAATGAGGAATAGGGGTGGGTCTTTGCTACGAGCTCATTCAGCAGAATGCTAAACCACAGCTTCCTAAGCTCTAAGGCAGTCACTGACAAAGAATGAATGCTTTGTACAGCTGCTTCCCCATGTGTAATTCCTTTCTGCAGGATAAATTGCCTAATTCATTACTTGTCTAACATAATTTCTACAGTCTCTCATTGGATGCATCAGATTTCAGAATAGTATTCCAAACTGTGCAGTGTGAATAAAATTAAGATACATAAAATTTTCTAAAAATTAATTATAATTATAATGAATATTTTTAATCTTGGAATTATACATAAACTAAGCTTCATTTTGCTGTTGTACGTAAAAAATTAAAATGTATCCTTAATTATGGTCTAAAAATGGTCCTTTTTCTACCTGAGGATTCTGGAGCAAAATTTTGCTGAGAATAACTTCAAGAGTATACCCAGAGTTGTTTGTATGAAATATATGGAAAAAAAACCCCAAAACCAACATAAAACTCAAGTTCTACTGATGCTGGTAACACTTCAGAACAGCTCAAGCTGACTGCAAAATGATTACTGAGCACAACTGTCAGATTTAACCTAGAAATAAAAATAACATGGACAAAAAATGCCTGGACTTGGAAACACTTAGGCAAGATGTGGCCTTTTTGTCAAAAAGGTCAGCAGTTTAGTTTTGTTTAGTTTTGTTTTGTTTTGCTCAAATAGAACACGATGGTACTATTCAGTTGTTTGCATTTTTAAGTTCTCAAATTAAATTTATCTACAATAACAACTTTGTTTGCTTCCTGGAATGGAGGTTGGGATTTAATTTTGTTGATGGCACAGTCATCTCGGAAGCCTCATTGTCTAGGAAACGGTAGACTAGTTTTACACATGGCATGGTTAGTATGTGAAAACAATATGTTTTTCAGTCCACATATTACAATTTGAACTTTTTTTTTTCTTTTCTCAGCACAAAAGACCCTCTAGCATGTTTCCTTGTTAAGGTGGTTTCAGCTGCTGCTCTTCCTTAAGAGCACAAGCAGAGTTGAAATCACTTGCAAAAGCCATTCTGTTCAGTGAAAGTATTTTAACAGTTGAAGTAGCTGAGGCCGCCTCAGTAAGCTCAGGCCAGAGAGGGCTGAAGGAGGTCTGGCAGTGCTCCTCCCTGGCCTCTTCAGGGGTTACAGAGAAGGCAGGAGCAGACCTGTGTCTGCACAGTGAACAGACAAGAGGCAACAGTCCTGTATTGCCACAGCGATGATGCAGTTACACAAGAGGCAAAAAATCCTCACCCTGGAGTGGTTTTGTAAAGGTGCAGGGTCTCTGGATGGGGCTGTAAAGTCTCTGCCCTCAGCTGCTTCTGTGCTGGGGTCAGGTGTCTCTCTAGGTTGGAGACCACTGCAGAGTTACTTCGGAGGTAGATAATGATGTTTGTGGCTGCTGGGGAGGGATCAGAGAGAAGGAAGGAAACTGGAGAAGCTGATCTGTAAAAAGCATGCACAAGGGACTTATGACGACAAGGACAAGACAAAATGCACTGTTGCTGTCTGGGCTCAAAGGGTCTTTCTGATGGTGCTGAGGGAACCTGTGGCAGCATCCTCTTCTACCTTCCCCGACTGCCCAAAAAACAAGGGTGAGTGGGTGTCATGCGGCCAAGCCATGCTGCTCCTTGGTCACAGAACCACAGTTAGAAAGGGATCCACAAGGGTCATCGAATCCAACTCCCGGCCCTGCACGGGACATCCCCAGGAGTCACACCATGTGCCTGAGAGCATTGTCCAAACATTTCTTGAACTCTGCCAGGTTTGCTGCTGTGACCACTGCCCTGGGCAGCGTGTGCCAGTGCCCTCTCGGTGAAGAACCTTTTCCTAACATCCAGCTTAAACCTCCCCTGACACAACTTCAGGCCGTTCCCCCGTTCGTCCCAGTCTCGCCCCGCCCGGCTCCGGGACGGGAGAAGAAGCCCTGGCGGCAGCCCCTGCCCGTGCCCCCTCCGCGGAGCGCGGGCGTCCCGCGGGCCGGCCCGGGATGCGCTGCGGCGGGGCCGGCTGCGCTCCGGGATCCGTCCCGGTGTGTGTCTCCGTGTATCTCTGTCTGTCTGTGTGTGCGTGTGAGCGGGAGGGTGCGGGGGCTGCGCGCTGCCCGGCGGGGGCGGCGCTCGCTGCAGCGCCAGCCCCGCTCCCGGGCGGTCACGGAGGACGCGGCGGGGGCGGGGAGCGCGGCCCCAGCGCCCGGCATGAACCCGCGTCGGGGGCTCGCAGCCGGCGGCGGTGCCGAGGTACGAACCCCCGCCCCTGGCAGGTGCAGGGTCCTCCCCCCGCCCGCGACACCGCCTGCCCTTGCGGGGCCGGGGTTCGGCGCGGTCCCGCCCGCGGAGCGCCGAGCCGAGCCGGCGGGGAGGGGAAGGGTGAGCGAGGGGAAGGGAAGGGAAAGAGCAAAGCGTGCCAGGCCCGGGCGCGGGAGAACCGAGGTGAACCCGCGGTCTGCGCCTGCCCGCCCGGCCCGGCGCTCCCGCCTCCCCCGCGCTCACGCCGCCCGCCCCCCTCTCTCCCTCCGCAGGGAGCCGCAGGGCGAGCAGCGCTGCCGCGGCCGGGCCAGCCACCTCCGGGTCCATGAGCCGCCGCCAGCCGCCGCCGCCAGCCGGGACCGCCGCCGCCGGGCCCAGCTCCCCCAGCCCCGCCGCTTCCGCCGCCGCTCCGCCGCCCCGCCGGAGGTGAGTCCCGCGGCCGGGCCGCCGCCCGCTGCCTCCCGGCCCCGGGCTCCTGTCAGCCGGAGCGGGGGAGAGGCCGCCGGCAGCCGCCGTAGCGCCCGCCGCCCTTTTGGGGAGGGGGAGATGGAGGGCGGCCGGGAGCACGAGTGTGCGCCCCGCCGGGAGCGCGGGCTGGGGTCCCCCGGAGCCCGGGGACGGAGGCGGTGCCAGCCGGAGGGTCGCGCCGCAGCCTTCGTGCCCCCGGGGCGGGGGTCGCTGCCTGCCCCGGTGACTCACGGCGGAGGCGGGCTGGGGCAGGGCTGGCGGACAGCCGCGCCTCGCCCCCTCGGGGAGCGCTACCTGTGCCACCTTGTTCTCCCTCTGCCCACAGGACGGTCCCGCGCCCTCCGCTGTGAAGAGCATGGCCGTGACTCTAGAGCAGGCCCGGCGGGTGGGCTATACCTGCCTGAAAGCACTCCTCAGGTTCGCTTTTATGGTCGCCAATAACCTGGTTGCTATTCCGTCCTACGTCTTGTATTTAATTATGCTGCAGCCTCTCCGAATATTGGACAGTAAAAGCTTCTGGTATATCGAAGGAGTGTTATTTAAATGGCTTTTAGCTATGGTGGCTTCCTGGGGCTGGTGGGCAGGATACACAGGTAAGAATGTCTTATTAATTTAAAAAGTACTAATATGTTAAGAGACTGTTTTCGTATGGGGCTGTATAGGGGAATATCTGAATATTGTAGATATGCAGGATGTTTTTCTTTCAGGTTCCTTACACAGATGTGTTCCTGGGTTGACGTGCTGTGTACGTTTTTTAAATCATAGCTAGAAACTTACTGTTTTGCAATCAGTATTTTTTCCTAGTAAAATGAGAAATACGAGTTTTCCTTAGTGTCTTTATCATGTTATTTTAGTGTTACATGAAAAAGATACATCCCTTCAAAAGAGGATTGATTCATACTGTGCATGTAGCTGGTAGAATTTACTTTTCTTATATTAAGTCTGTGTATCTCTAAATCATCTCCCCTTAGAAATATCGGGAGAGAAGGTTAAGAAGTTTGACATGAAGCTTATGTCAGAAGAGTAGGTCTTCTATTCCTTCCAGCAGCAACTGTTTTCTGCCGTCTCAGAACGGAGGAAACAGAGGGAACCTCTTCCATTCAAGTAATGATATGCAGTATTTCTCAACTGTATGACTCTTCATTTACTGTTAGCAGTGCTAATTACAGTATCTGTAGGGTTTTTCCCTCTGCATGCTTGCTTTGCGGTTATTATTGGACTTGTTTTTGCTCGTTTAGTATTCATAGGCTCATCAAGGTGATGGACTGAACTGAAATATTAAGGAAGGCTCTGGTCTTGTCCTCAAATGCACTGATTTTCATCCTGGCTACTGCACTTTGTGCAAGCAAACAGCCATCAATTCTTTGTATGTGCTTTGGAAAGGGAAGAAATGAATCTACTGAGTGCAAAATATGAGCAGCCCTCCTAAAATTCTTTCCCTCTCTTCTGCCCAGGCTGCATCTGCAGGTCTTGTTTAAACAAGAAAAACAAGGAATGGCAGCACACAGCTCTGGAGTCTGGTCAGACTCCTGA
The DNA here is from genome assembly GCF_041296385.1 of Aphelocoma coerulescens. NCBI lineage: Eukaryota > Metazoa > Chordata > Aves > Passeriformes > Corvidae > Aphelocoma > Aphelocoma coerulescens. The sequence continues at coordinate 28,952,353 of NC_091016.1, forward strand.
TTAGTCAGAAAGTCAGTGTTGACCCAGACGGAGTCTTGTTAGGCAACAAGAGCTGAAGCCTCTGTGCCAGTGTGGCTTTTGGTACCCTGTCGTGTGCCTTTCCGAGATGCACAAAGTTTCTGTGGATACTCTAGGTGAGCTTCCTGTTCTTCTTCAGGAGATGGTGGCAGCAGCAGCAGCAAGCTAGGCTCTGATCTCTCGGGCTAGAACTGTCGCAACGTTGCACTGCTTCAAAACTGCCTTGCCTGGTACAGCTCAAGCTTATCCAGATCTGCTGTTTAAAAACCTTTTTATATGTTTGCTCATTAAAAGAAGTCCACATAGTGTTTGCAGTGGCAGGTACACTTGTAAAAGTCTGCTTTATGTCTTAAAGCACAAAGGCCTTCCAGAAGGAAGGATTGACTTTCAAGGTGTCGTGTGTATTATTAATTGGAAATGGGAAAGTTTATGGACATGATGGTGATGTTAAAGTCATACAGTAAATGACCTCGAGGATTCACTGTGTATACTGAATGTGCTGGTTAAAATTCATTGTCCCATGACAACTTTTGAAAGCCATTTCCTCAGGGTAGTTCTACTGCTGACTGCAGAACTGTGTGGTTTCTTTTGCCTATTGCTTGGAAGGTGGTCTTAGCATGATCTGCACATCCTGGAGTCTTCCTCAAGCATCTGTTGGTTGGTGTTGCTGATGTATCTTGACAATTTGAAATCATTTGTTTTACAGTCCTGAAATGTCTTAGTATATTTGTTTGAAGTATTTACAGACTGCTATGCAGAAGTGTTTTATGGGATGGTGTCTGGGTAAGGAAGCCCTTCTTTTTGCTTTTCATTATGAAGCATGGCTTTTGGGGAGGATTTTAAGCAAATGCTTGTATGAAATTTTAGTTTAAATGCATTTTATTCGACACAAAGGCGTTAACATGTTTTATACTGAAAGCTATGAACTAGCAAGAACAGCTTATTTCTTTGTCCTTTCTTTAACCACATCAGTGCTCATCACCACATGCAGAGGAAACCTGGAGAGTGTATCTTTCTGGCTTCAACCTGTGTAGACAGGGTAATCTGTGTGTCTTTTTTCTGATTATTAATAGAGTTACAAAAAATTGCAACTAGATCCCCTGTTTTTTATCGAGTATGACATAACTAACTCAGAACTGAAATACTGCTTTATTAGAGTTGGTGTCCAAGACTTGCAGTGGTGCATCTGAAAGAGACACTGCTCTGGAATCTTCTGTTTTAAATTCCAGAAACCTAAGTGAAAGGTAGGCTTTGGTGTGTTCTATCCTTGCAAAAGTAAATACAAGATAGTAGGTAGATAGTATGGGTTCATTGAAAAGATTAAAGATTTTTCTTTCATCTAGCGTAGTAGTTGGTGAGGGGCTTTTTTGTTGGTTTGTTCGTCTTTAAGAGGGTAACCAGATAAATAAGTTTACTTGTCTCTTAATTGGCAGGAATGGTCTGCTTCAGTTGTGTTGAAAGTGTGTTTTAGTTCTTTAGTTTATTTATTTTTTCCTTTTCTGAGCTTGGGTAATCTCTTGGCTAAGAAGTGACATAAAACATTTGTAATTAGGAACTTAAAGTCAGCCTGCAAAACAGATTCAGGGTGGACTTTTTTGCTCCTGCAATTTGTGTGTAATGTGTAGGAGGAAGCTCGACACTAAAGGAAGAAAATATGATGAGTGCTAGCTTATTCTTCTGGGCTTTGCTGCTGTTGCATAATTGTTGGTATATTTTATTGAATGTAGCTGGAAGAGCTGAAGAAGAACTTATGGACTGGGTCTGCCCTTCTCTTCCTTGCTCCTATCTAAGCCTGGGGGGTTTTGTTAGGATCATAGAGGATTTATTACAGAAATTACCTGATCTGTGTCTGTATCAGTAGCTCTAATCTGTGCTTTTTGATAAATGTAGGTGTTTCTATTTGTAGATGCACTTGATATTACGTAAAGAGGTAGCGTATGACTGGACAAGCAAAATAAAGAAAGGAATGGGAAGAGAAATTGTAAAGGTCACTGTCCTCTCCCTAATCTTTTTCTTCTTAAGATGCAAGTACGAGAGAGAACTTGTGCATAATTGGTTTACTTTGATTTTTAAAGGGCAGAGTATGATAAATATCTCTGTTGTTCTCTTGAGCTCTATAGGGTTTCTTACGAAAATGAAAACTGAGTATCTTTTTGTGAAGAGTGTACAGACAGTCTAGCAATGTTATTTTTATATTATTTCAGAAAGGCCTTCTTATAACTCTTCTAAATCTCCTTTTTTTTTAAATGCTTTTTTTATAAATGCATTGTTCTTGTAGGAGCTGTTCAGGCAGGGCACTCGGAATCTGCATATTAGTGTGATTTGAAAGGCACCTCTGGATAATACTTCTAAATATTTTCCCGCATTTGTTGGAAGATGCATTCTAAAAAAAGCAAACTCGAGAGTGCTTGATCCTTTGTTGGCAAGTACCTTTTTCCCCTGTACTATAATTTGTCATTTAATAGATAAGTACACCAGATAGCACTAAATAGTGCAGTAGATGGGAGGGAGATAGAGCATATCTGTGGTGGTGAATTTCTGATGACCTTTTGCTCACCTACAAAACTAGTTTTAAAGCAATCGTCTCACAGATTCAATCTTGTTTGGTCAAGTATTGCAGACTGAGTGTACTGTCCATGTACCTAATCAAATCACCAAAAACAGGACTGCTAGAGAGAAGCTTGCTTAATTAATTACACAGAGACAAACTGTTTTGTTGCCTCTCCTGCTGTCTGAATGCAGGAGTTGGTAGGAGCCTGTGATAGTGTTGTTTCAGTATTGCAATTAGGAGTCTCTAGGACCACAGAGTAATCAGTTGGCAATGCAGTCCTGACACTCAGGGTGCTGATGTTCTGTTCCACTGCTCCTTGCAGCTCGGTCCCGCTGTAGGGAGCAGAGCTTGTGCCCAGCCTGTGCCTCTGGCTGTGGATGTGGAGGAGCCGGCGGAGTGTGAGTGTCCTCTGGCTGCAGCAATCATCAGCTCCTCTGTCAGAGCACCAGGGGAGAGAAGCCGTGGGCTCTACAGGGTTGTGTGCACCTGGGGAGTGGGTTTCTTCAGAGCTGTGCCTGGAGTATTTGATATTTGAGCAACAAAGAGGACACTTTGACAAAACCTTGTGTTTCAGCCTCTCAGCGACGCACAGAGCCTTGCAGTAATATTGGATAGGTCAGTGGGCTGTGGGCAGGTGGAAGAGAGTTATTCACCTCTTACCACATGCAAAAACTCTTAGTGCTGTGAGTATGCTTGCTAGTATAATGATGCAGTGCTTAATTAAAAGTGAACCAATCCTATGGTGTTGCTGTTCTGTGTCAGCCAGGATGATGACTAATTTAAAAGAGTGTCTGTAAGAATTGTCAGGTTTTGTCAAGTGAGGAGAATTTCCTTCTCTGTTGTTCAGCTAAGTAAAGAAAAACTGAGATTGAGATTTTGATTTTTAATTGTCCCCGTCTCCTCTCCTCTCAAGTGATTTAACTTTTATTGGCTGTTATATATGTGATTAGGATGTGACCGCTCTAATTTTTTCAGCAGTCATACTTTTTTTTTCCTTCTAATGCAAAATCTTGTTTCCGTTTTATGAGTCAACAGCCTTAATTCCTCTAATCTTTTAAGAATGCAAATATTTTTGCCTTCCAGAGCTGTAAAAAGATACAGGTGGAGTTGCTGTGACAACACTTCCTTGGTGCAGACAACATTTGCTGTCTGCGCTGCTTCTCATGACGGGTCAGCCCCTCTCCTTGGGCAGGAAGTGCAGCAGAAGCTGAAGGACAGCAGATGAGATAAAGTAAATTTTTTCTTCCAAATAAGGCAGGCAGTGTTATTTCAGGAGACCTATGTATGCCTCTAACCCTGCCATTGGTTCTACCCTCCTCAGTTCCTACAGTGTGATTTTTTACTGTCAGTATTTTGGTTTTGGGTCCAGTCACTACTCTGAGGACTGGGCAGGGAGAGGCACAGCAAAACAGCTTCTGGTTTTGGGGTCATGCAGTGTGTGAAATGGAGAAGGAAAATTGTTCTTGTTCATGTTTTCTTAGAATGTGAAAAAATACCTGATGTGACTCAGTAGATTTGGGTAGCAATGTACTGCACATAAACTTCTGGTTTGTGCTGTGGGCGTGTGTTGAGTTTCTAGGCAATCTCTGACTTAAATGAAGCTTTCCCTGATGTGAAGGTTATACTGAGATCAAGCAGGAGTCTTTGAATTCATTTTACTGCTTGTAAGAGGAGGTTTGTGTGTAACTTTGGAGCTGTCTCGATAAGAAAAGGTCAGAGTTGAATGAGTTGGGGACACTGGAGCTGTTTCCACCATGGCCTCAGAGCAAACACCCATTGCAGCTTTGCGTAAGAGGAGGGAAGGTGTGCAGTGAACTCAGTGTCAATTTCTCCATGCATGTGATGTGTCTGCAAGGAGTGCTATACAAAGACCCTTGTCCTTTTCTAATGACAGGAGAAATCACATCAGGAAATCCCCCTATCTCCTTTTGGGAACGTGGGTTACAGTTACCATACTTCTTTGTAGTTCATCTAATGCCAGCAAATGTAATCTAGTGTGTCAAAAGCAGTAAAGCTTGTATTTTATTTTTCTATTGTATCATTTCACTGTAAAGGGTCATTCTAAAAGATTAGATAGTGAAATATTCTCTGAGTTTTGTTTTCAGAAAGCTGCTGCCTCCTGGCACAAAACTTAAGAGTAAAAGCACACACTCTTGTTTTTGTTGTTTGTTGATATTTAAGTCCTTTTTTATTTTTGTTTGTTTAGGGGTTTTTTCTTTCTTTTTTTTTTTTTTTTTTGAGCAGGTTGGTCTCTGCTCCTGTTTCACCTACTCTGGATAATACAAGAGCTACTGGAAGCCTACCAAAGCATAGTAAAGATGAAATTATTGATGAATACCTATACAGAGAGGTGTGATTCTATACTTTTAAGTCCAGCAGTGGCTGTGGGATGCATCTAAATTAGCTCATGTGCTAACAGCCAAAGGAAAACAAAGTTTTAGGAATTCTGGGTTCTGTTCCTCCTTATTGCTGAGTTTGCTATTTTTAGCATGTGTTTTATCCCTCCTAGTTCTTCTGGGCCTTTGTTTTTAACATATCTATTCACACTAGTCTTCTTACTTCTCCCTTCATTACTGAAAGGATATGACTAAGAATACCTGAGAGGTGTGTCTCTGTTCTCTTTACCTTTTCCTATTCTGTTCCTTGATGGTAGGCTTTTAGGAACCATGTGAAATAATTACAGGAAAGCTTTGTCCAGCTTTGATTTGGACAAGCAAAATCTCAGTTAAATTCTTTGTCCACAAATTCTTTGAAGTGAATTTTTTTTCCACTTGAACAATGTCATCGTGTGTATTGGAACGTGTCAGAGATTATGCCTTTATGTCAAAGATGCAATTTCTCACTCTCATTTAGTGTAACTGTTCTAAAGCATGAAAGTTTTAGAGATTTTCAAGAAATCTGGAGAAAAAAATTGAATGTTTAATGTGGAGAAGAAAATTTATTTTCTCTGATGTTTTGTTCTGGGAAGTTACTTTTTTAGAATGAGGCTCAAACAGACAAACAGAGTATATCAGTTTCCCTTTTTCTCTCATGTGTGTGAGAGGGATAGAAAAGTCTTGCCAAAGGTTAGTTTGGCAAGGTTTTAAGGTGCTGAAAAATGGAAGAGTTGTGCAACCTTAATTAGACAGGATAGTCAGTAAATTCTTTATGGAATACAGTCTTAGTGGTGTAACTCTCCAGTGTGACCTGAGCTGAAGTACAGCTCCAAGATACGTAATGGGCTGGCGTTTGTTGCAGTGGGATGTAAGCTCTGATGTGGAGGATATGTCAAATGCATGATTGCATAGGCACGGAATTGCACTGCTCCTGCAGCCAGCACAGCTCAGATAATAGTCCAGCCATTGGATGTGCACTTACTGAAATAAATAAGGCTAATGTGTTTGCATTTCCAAAAATGTTCTGTGGCACCAGTGAGGGATTCTGTGTATGAGGTTGGTCTATGTTTTTTCCTCTCCGCTCCGCCCAACCAAAGCATTTCAAGCAGGCAGTGCTGCAGAAGAAAGCCAATCTCAGCCTTTCAGACTCGTCCTAGCACTGTTGCTTCAGTTCAACTGGCCAAATATTTAATGATTGTATGGTGATCTGTATCACAGCTGGCCCTGGCCCACGCTAAACCTACCCACCCCTTTTTTTGCTGGGGGAATTAGAAAACACAATCGCTAACCCAGTTCATTTTGTGGGTGTGGTGAGAGAAGGTAGGTACAAACAGCAAGGAGAAAGAGGAAGGAAATGCATCTTTTGGTGACCGTACCAGCTTTAGTGTATTTTTTTAACTACTGCTTATGGCCCCAATTCAAGAGAGCAGTCCTGTGCAGGATAGGGCTTTAGTGTGTGAATAAAATGTCACTGAAGTAGACTTCTTCATCTTTTCTTACTATTTTCTTAACTGGTTAATATTGTTTAGATTGGAAAAGTGCCTTCTCCCAAATTCTTTTAGAGAAGAAAACTAAGCTTAGGGTGAGAACAAAGGACTAGGGTAAACTGAAAACTAGTTGATAAAGGAATAAGACGACCAGTGGTTCTAGTGCAAGCTCAGCAGTGGGGTTCCTCTAAAGTTATTTATGTGTACTATTTGAATTTGTCAGCTACAGAGACAATTCAAGAGAAATTCAGAAGTACTTAAGCTGCACGAATAGCCAACACGTTGCAGAAGTTGTTTAGTGTTGAACATTCTAAAGTAATAAACATTTAAGTAAAGTAGCAGTTCAGAAAAGAAATGAGAACCATCATGGAGAGCTTAGGGAAAGTTTTGTCTCAATGAACAACTATACCTTCTGTTCTAAAATATGTAAAGGACAGGATGGAGAATAATACTAAAAAAATATCAGTGGTTCACCTTCACAGTTCAGTAGTTTTGTCTCAGTTGTTCTAAAGCTACTGAAGAATTAAGACCTCTCTAAGAGAGTCATCAGCCTCATTAGTGCAGGCTGAAATCAAACCAGAACCATTTCACTCAGAGCCTAACTCAAAGTAGAACCAAACTGGGCAAGTCAGTGATTCTGTTTCCTAGCCAGAATAGAAGAGATTCAATCTCCTTGACTCTTTGTAAAGAAGAAGGGAATTTTTAGTGTCCCCATTAAAAGGTAGAACATTTCAAATCTTTAAGATTTAATAAGACAGTAGTACCTGGAGGTTTAATTTTTTTCTTAAATATTTTCATTATGCCTTTTCCCAGTGCTTTACCAGATAATGCCAATGGTGTTAGTTCTTTTGATTCATACAGCATAACCTGAAAACTTCTTGTTTAAATGTTACAGTTCTAAAGGGTAAGGAAATGTCCCTGTTTAAGGAGTTTAATAGTTCATAGCTTAGAGACTCACCTCAGTTTTGTAATTTAAGTAAAGGAGGGGAGGAAAGATTAATAGCTTTATTACTGCTGCTCACTTATGTGGAACTAAAAATAGAAATGGTGTTCTAAGAGCAAGGGGCAGAGCTGCTACTGTTTGGGAGGACATGAGTTCAGGAAAGCTGCTTCTTTAGGACAGTGGCATCAGTGCTTGTGGATTTGGGTTTTTCTTGGTGGCAAAAGGGAGGCCTTTGACTTCTCTTAAAATTTAGTTTAATTGGTTTTCTAGGATTGCGTAGTTACAAGCATGTGGAGTTTCTGTGAGAGTCCATAGTGTCTGTGTTTGCTTGCCAGAACTGGGGGGGAGAAAAAACCCCATCACTATTAAGAATGCATACTTTTGGTTAATTTAAGCATCAGTTACGTTTGAGTGTGGTGGGCCATCAAACACTATTTTAATGTAATTTTGTGACTTGGGTTTTTATTACCCATGTAGATAAATGTGACCATGTTTAAGTATAGTTTCCTGATAAGATTAAGTTACTTGTTTAACAGCTATTCTTTCTCTCACCTCTCCCACACTTCTGATTTGCTTCCTTGCAAATCTGTCTGCAGTTGACCAGATGGTTCGGATTTCAGGCATAATTGTGTTCTCATGAGTTTTGTGAAAATTGACAGCTGAGCGAAGGAGAGAGACCCAAGTTTGTGCCTCAGCTGAGGGTAGTGCAGGCAGACTCAGCCATTGTATGTCTTGTTTGACATCTGCTGCTTGTTCAAACAGTGCATCAATGACTTAGGGTTTGCCACAGTGCCAGCATATCTTGTCCATCTTGTTGGGGAGAAGGAGGTTAGACAACGAGGTTTCGGGAAGTCAGCATTTGTTACTTCTGCTTCTGAAGCAACACATTAACCTGGCAGTGGCAGATGGTGCTGGAAGCAGCATCCTTTCCTGTAGGGTTTAGTACACCTTGCTTAGCACAGCCTTTTAGGTCCAAAAGGCATGTGCAGAAAACTCTTCAGTCTTAATGTTAGGAAAAAGGCTAACTGGTAAAAGAACTTAATGTATTGAGCTTTCAATACCTTCTGCTCTAAATTGAACAGAAGTTCAGGTAGCCTCCTAAAAAGGGGACTGGGAGGACATCAACCTGACTGAAATTCCATCCTGATTTTGTCCAGGACAGTGTTAATTTTCCTCTTAAAACCACAACAAACTCTCAAGAAAGAGCAGTGATGCTCAGATTACTCTAGGCAGATCAGAGAAAAAACCAGTTGTGAATCTGACCCAGGGACATGTAAAAACATGAAGGTCAAGTTGTATTTGAGTATATTTGGGAAAACCTGGGAGAGAGCAGTGGTGTGGGTTGTAAGCAGCATGAGAGTCTGTCAATAAGGGTTCTCTACCACTGTGCAGCACTCGTGAAGGCATCACATTAGAAGTGTGGCCTCTTGAGTTTTGTACCTGAACCTGTCCTGTTTTGATATACATAAATATATATAGATGGCCTGGAAAATCTCCAACTCTAGTACCTGCCAGTTTGCTTTCCAAATGCATTCTTCTTTCTTACCCATTTTTATTTCCTGTGGTTGTCTCTGGCATAAAACTCAGTTGATGTTTCTCCTGTCAGCAGCATTACTTGGAAGTAAATATAACTGTAGCCTGTGTATACATTAATAGAGAATGAAGGACCTGTGAGGTTCAGTTTACATTTGTAAAAATGCTTCCAGATGCAGGCGTGGTTAATATAAATGTCTGTTAAACCTCCTGCATGGATGATACAAAAGTGAACAGATGAATATTTTTTGTGTTTGGAACTCTTCTGTTTGTATTATCAAACCTAATACTTTGGTCTTCTAACTTAGTAACAGAGGAAGGGAATGTGGCAACAGTGAAGTCTTTGCCCAAGTAATTCTGTTGTCTTGGTTAACATGTCTCAAAAACCTCAAGATCATTTGATGCCTATCTTGGGCTTCTGGAGTTTGACAAGATTTCTGCAGGCTGGAAGAGCACTTTTGTTCCTCCTCTGTTTCAAAGGGAGAAAATACTGAAGCATACCTTTTTTTTCCTCTTCATTGCTTACATTCTCTGATTTATTTTAACATCCTACTGAGCTTAAAAAGCCAAAATGCAGAGCTGAGTTCATGTAACCACAAGTGGTGTCACTGTAGGAAGGCAAAGGGTTATTTGGGTGGCTGCTGTGGGAAGGAGCTGTAGCAGGTGGTCTCCTCCCTTCTTTTCCAGTCCCATTGCCACCCTTTCCTGATACTTAGCAAAAGCTGTATGGTAAATCTGAGTGTCTGGTCACTCACTGGGTTTGATCTGAGGCAGTTTTCTTTGAGCAAAGTATGGCAGATTTGGTTGGATAGGTAGAATTCAGTGTTGGACCTGTATTGACCAAAGCTCTTACTCTGTGGGAGTGCTAGACTTCTGTAGCCCTACTAATTTTTTTTTTTTTTGCTTAGTTTTCTTTTTGTTTGAAGAAAAAGTCATTTGTAAGACTTTTGGCAAGAGTTTCAGGAGAAGAGTAAGCCAAGGCACTAGTGCCACAGATCATAACAAGTTGCATTTAAAGTGCTTACAGTGCCTATTGCTACCCACAGACTTACAAGTATTCACATTAATCATTTAATTGTAAAGTAGAAGTTTGAGAGTCATCAAATCTTTCATTTGTGGCACCCTTCTATATTTGAAATGGAGAAGCCTATTTCCACAGTCTCTTTCACAACTCTGCTGTTAAACCCCTTTATGGGTGCTCTCCAGAGAAACTGCTCTGCACCGTAGTAGCTTTTAATTGAAGTACTCTAAAGTCTGTTCTTTTTCTTTTTTTGTTCCACACCATTTTTCTGCTGTCATTTTCACCATTTGTTCCAAATCTAGAGAAATTTCTTAATATTTGAGCCGTGGAATTCTTTTTTAATTTGAGGAGCGAGAAGAGAGGGAGAAGGAGAAGCCTCAATTACTGTCATTGCAGAAACATATTTCACAATTTGAGCCTGGGTATTTCATTGAAAGGTGCATTGAATACTGGTCTGTGCCCCGAGGACGAAGGGTAGATACTGAAATCATCCACTCAGAATGTTTGAATAAATTTGTTTCTGTAGAGTGACCATTTTATGTTTGTGAAAAGTACTACTGAAATTCCAAGTAGTGGCTGTTGGCCACAAATCCAAGGTACTTCTTGCAGCTGTCAGCAGGTGTAAGAGGATTATTTGTTTTGTAATAGTAACAGATGCCAGAGAGCTAAACTTTTTTAAAATTAGGAGCAGTAAACTTTCCGCTGCTGCTTTGAGGTACATCAGCAATAATAATAAAATGACAGGCTGTTTTTTCCTGCTAATTACTTAATTTGTGATAGCCTGAGTGTGCCATTAAAGGTATTACTTCTGATTTTATGATGGGCTTCTGCTTACTGTCAACCAGAAACCTGGCCACACATTTAATTCTTAAAAGTCGCTGAACTGGTATAGCATAACCTGGGGCAAATTTAATAAGAGGTTTTGTTCTCTTGAATCATTTGTCATACCAACAGAAGTAATACTTAAGTTCCCAGCCAGAATTGGTGTCATACACATTCCAGCATGCTTCTCAATCTTACTGTGGCCTCTTGTAATGGGATTTGCATAAACAGAAACATAAAGCTAAATATGGGAATTTGCTATTATATTTATTTGCACCATTAGCTTCTAATTGGTTTATGATTAAATTTTTTCATTATGTTTGTGGTAACCGATCATCATTTTTCCCCTGGCCTTTATAAAATCCATTATTTGGAAAAAATGAACCTGGTATCTAACAAGTCCAAGGGACAATGTTTTCACAGTTCTTGTTCACGTTACAACTTCCTTGTTGTAAAGACTGTTATTTTTAGCGTGGATGAGAAGTTTTTCAAAGTCCTTGAAACCTAATGGTAGAAGCATTTAAGGCTTCTCTTAAAAGGTTTATCTTTCTTTCTTGCATCTGTACCCAGTTATTTTTTGATTCTTTGCAGGCCTTTCATTTTTAAGTGTCCCCCTCCACACTGCAACTTGAGACTGCCCAGTGCCTGGGTGTGTTCTGTGCTTTATGGCCACGCTATCCCGCTGGAACTGGAGAATGGCACAGAGGTGTGTGGGTGGAGAAGAGAGTAATGCTGCAGCTGTTGATTAGTAGTCTGTTTTATGGCTTGAGGATATTAATTTTCAGATTATGCTGCATCTGCGTTCTCAGTGTTCTTGTGATCATTCAGGTGTTCAGTAGCTGTTTTTTCTGTCCAGACTTGACTAAGTTGAAAAGATTTAAATGGTCAGTGTCCTTCAAGTGGAGACAAGCTCCTCAGTTCTGAGGTCACTGTAAGGAGACAACAAATAAATGCACTGAAAGGCATTTTGCCTTTCCCATTTAACCAAGTTAATCTAGAAGTAAAGGGTTTTCCAAATACATCTGGCACTACTTTTATGTGGTGGTTATTTGTACTGGACAATGAGCTGGGCTGGAAAACATCAGCTGTACAAGAAGACATCATCATGTCTTGTGGTAACCTAGGCAAGACCTGAAGAATATGAAAAGGTAACTGCAAGATATCAACTTGGTTTAGGTAAACAGAAGTTAATGATCAGAGCTGGGATATAAGGAGTGATCTTAACACAGTTAGAATCTTGACTTCCAGTAATAGTATTGTTTTCTTGACTTGAACCTTCAGCCAGTGGTTAAAGTCGTGCAGTTTGCTTCCCTGAGGAGGAAGACTAGATTGAGATCTGGTTTTGTTTGTTTGTATTTAATCAATATGACTTATTTAAAGGATATATGAAATACCATGGTTTTCTGAGCCCAGTTGATTTGAACACTGAGAAAATGGTTTCCTTGCTCAGTAGTGTAAATAGTTGGTTTTTTTTAACATAGCATATCTTTTGAAAAACATAGTCTTAGTCCTTAACTGTTGTTACTCTGGCAGCTTTTCTTGATGTGTACCCTCTTGGTGTAACCCTTGCCTGTGCTCAGTCCCAGGGGTGCAGTTCAGAGCTAAGCAGTTGAATGTTTGGGGGCTGATCAGGCTTTTCACCATGCTATTAATTAGGGTTTGTATGTACAGAGAGATGAATGCAAACTCTCACTTGGAGTTTTAGGCAAGTTCCACATCTTGTTTAAAGAAAAAGCAATGCTTGCTCACTTGCAGTCCTATTGCAGTTTTCTGGTTCCTGTATTTCATAAACCTCAAGGCATTTCAGGGGATTTCATGGGTACCAGAAAACCCTTGATGACTTACCTCTCTAACTACTATGTAAGTGCACTAGAATAGCTGTGTTTTATCAGTTTCCTATGAGAAATTGCTTTCTCTCTTCCTACAGTCCAGTGACAGTTTCCTGCATTCTGCATACCTTTTACCTCAAAAAGAGCCTCTTGTGTAGTGCTCTGAAAAGTTGGTGGTCCCAAATCATACAGTAACTTAAAACTTGCAGTGAAAAATGTGAATGAGACTTACAACTAGTGTATTTTCTTTGCTGGCCACCCTCTCCAGTCCCTCGTGCAGTATGTAATAACTAAATTTGGCTGAGTTCTTCTGCTGTCCCCAGGAAGACTTGGTATTGTATGGCCTTGGGATGTTTGTTGGAAGATTGCTGCATATGTCATGTCATTTCTGCAGCTGTGTTCTTTGAGAAAAGCTTCAAGATGCCCTGGTTTCCTTGTTATTATATTGGAAGCTTGCAATCTGCAAATCTTGAAAGGAGAGGAAATGGCCATCTCTTCCTGGGCAGGTTCATTGCTATATGCCAGCAGTTACTTGCTCTTTAAAGCCCTGCTTTCAACTGGGATGACTGGAGAATCTAGACTGAGAGCAGAGTTTTCTGTATGGCTGGAACTGTGGCTTTCGAAATACCTCACTTCCCCCCCCCCCACTCCCAAAGAGTAAACTAGCAATTTTTGCAGAACTTTTTAGTGATAGAGCTTGCTCCCTCTTAAGTAACAATGAAAATTTTATGTAGTCTTTATCAGGATTTGATTTTGAACAGCTCAACAGTTATCAGTGAATATACAGTGATAGTAGATTATTCTTATCTTTATTTCTTTATGGCCATCAGACTCTGCTCGTGTCTTATTTTCTTCTTGAAACAGCATTACAGATTTTCCCCAATTATTTAAGGCCTTGCTTTCACCCTGTGGGTACATGTTTTTCTGTGAATCTTTGTCCAGTTTCCCTATTATTTATATTATTCTGGATTACATAATGCAGACCCTATTTCTGCCATTTAAAGAAGAAGATTTGATCCCTAACAGAGCCCTGCAGCATGCACCTCTGCAGAAGCAGCTCAACAGTTGAATGGGAGCTGTGGGAGTGCTGTGTTCCTGTATGGCAACTTGTTGATTATTAGTTTTGGCCAGCTTGTTCTAGGCTGACTAGTTTACATCAGGATTATCAGAGTGAACAGCTGAGGCTGCAAAGCAGGTTTCAGCCTTTCCCCACTTTGAAAGAGAGAGTTTTCTGTCTGTAAGAAACAGGCCTGCAATTTCACAAGTCATTTGTTCTGCATAGACCATTCTCCTAATGGGATTTTTCACCCAGTTGGTTTGGATATACTGTTTTTTGGTGTTGATGACACAGTCTGAAATGTATCCCTTTACTCTAGAGTCAAAAACCTGGCTCTGTTTTCTGGGCGTTGTCTCTTCTGGAACCTGATTGGATTTTGTCTGACTGCTTTAGTCCTGTGTCTATTAGCTTTTTAAGGCTATATGATATGTTGGCTGTACTTCTTGAGCCACCTTAACAGTTGAGGCAAGTAAAGTACCTTATGAATGAGCCTTTTTGGCATTGTAGGGAATTTCACATCTGGAAAGACAAGCAACAGGATCAAATTAGTAGTGCATACCATTGCTGGTGACTCAGAAGGAAACTAGTAGTGGTATTGCAATTTTTGATACTGCTTCTGGGTAATTTCTGCTGTCTAGTCGGTTGATTCTGCAAAGACAGCTCAGGTTATTGCAGGATGCAGTACTTTAACTGTGACAGGCTGTGCTTTCAGACTGCTGTCTTAGGGAGAAATATTTTTCTTTGATTTGCTTTCCCCAAAAAAATCCAAAGCTCACTAAAAGATAAGCAGCTGTCACCCTGTCCCTGCCTAAATAGTGGCTCTGTAGTCTCTGTGACACATGGCTACAAAAGTTTTATACCAAGGATGTTTTACTTTCTCTTGTACATAAGCTTACAGAAACAGAGTGGGGAGGTTGCAGGTTTTTAGCATGTTCTAAACTTGTTCTTTAGAAGAACAAAACTCTACACTTGCTGTGCTCCAGAGACCACAACATGCCTAACAGGTTTGTTTCAAAAAGAAATTCACAGCAATTTTGAAGGTAACCCAGGTGACTCGAACTGATTGTGCTTTTGTTGTTGGGCCAACCAGACTTGCCCAGCAGGTCTTCCAGTGTAGCAAACCACAGTTCTGTAAGGATTCATCCTGGTTCAACTGGTGCTTGCTGCCTCATCATGCCATCTTTTGATAGCCCTGATTGTGCTGGCTTGCCCCTCCTATTTTTTTTTTCCACCAGCACAGATGCTCCCGTGATGTTGCAGTTACTCTTTTCTGCTTCTCAAGTATAAGAGCAACTTAGGAAACTATTTTAGATAAATATCATAGATAAAGGTAATAAGGGAAATAATTGAGGCCTTCCCACTTTACATGTTGGGGTCCTCTGTTTACTTGTTTTTTACTCTAAGTTTTGTGTTTAATTAGATGTCAGTAGCTGTATCTGAGTATTAAGTAGTAATTTGAATATCTTGGTGTTTGGGTAACTTAAAGTAGCTCAGTTTCAATGTAGCTGCTTACATGTGTTGTGTTTGTCATGCAGACAAAACAGGCTCAATAGAGGAGTTTACTTTTCCATAATATAGCTAAAGATATAAATATCTAAATGAAGATCTTCAGATGAAAGTATCAAGACTTCCTAGGAGTGAACACCATGGCTTATTGTGGCTAAAATGCATTTTTGCCTCAAGCTTCTGGGTTGGTCCCACTTTTTTGCCCGAGTTTGATGATCCCAGATGAATCATACTCTGTTTCTTTCATATTAAGGTTTGAACTATCTTTCAGATTTATATCTTTGCTGTAGTTCTGCAGCAGTAAGACAGAAAAACCTTACCAGTTTGTATTTGCAACATGTGCTTTGTGATTATAAAAGCTGTTCCTTCTCATGCTGCAGGATGAAGCTGTAGGTTTTGTTGTAGTTGAACATATCCACTAAGAGAGAGTTCTGTTAACACTGTGTTTTTCCTCCTGGTATCAAGCTGTTAGAATTGTTTAGGTTGGAAAGGACTTCTGAGGATCATACAGCTGAACCCCCTGCTCAAAGCAAGGTCAGTTAGAACAGGTTGCACAGGTTCATGTCCTGTCAGGGTTTGAATAGCTCCAAGGATGGACATTTCACAACCTCATTGTGCAACCCAGAAACATAGTATAGTACAAATGTTTGGTGGTTTGGTTGTTGGGGTTTTTTCTGCCTTGTGTTGATGTGGGATATCCTGTGTTTTTTTATTTGTCCCTGTTACCTCTCAACCTGTCACTGGATACTTCAGGGAAGAGTCTGGCTAAGTCATGGTCACACCTCTCTCTGTGCCCTTATCAGGTACTGACACATGGGTGCGATTTTCCATCTGAAGCCTTTTCTTCTCCAGTCTGAATGTTCCCAGCTCCCTCAGCCTCTCTTGTGAAAGATGCTCTGGTCCCTTAATCATCTCAGTGGCTCTTTGTTGGCCTCTCATGGTTTAACCCCAGCCACCCAAGCCCCACACAGCTGCCTGGTCGCTCCCCCGCCGGCAGGATGCGGGAGAGAATTGATGGTGTAAAAGTGAGAAAACCCATGGGTTGAAGCAAAGACAGTTTAATAGGGAATGCAAAAGCTGGGCCCACAAGCAAAGCAAAACAAGGAAGTCTTTCACCACTTCCCCATGGCAGGCAGGTGTTCAGCCATCCCTGGGAAAGCAGGGCTCCATCACACACTGTTTGCTTGGGAACACAAACACCATCACCCCAAACATCCCGCTTCTTCCCTCTTCCCCCCACTTTATATACTGAGCATGAAGTCATATGGTATTTTCTGACTTGAATCCAGGAGGGAACAAGTTCTCCAGCTCATGCAGCAGATGGGTATTTTTTTTAAGATACTGGTAGTTTTTAAAGGGAAAATAATGACAAAAGTGCTGTAGCACTTTTATTCCTGCCTGTTGGTGTTTGCTGAGTCAGACCCTGTTCATCAGCTCTGTTCCTGCTTGGTTAGTGGCACAGCAGTAGTGATGGGGCAGGATGAGTATGGGTAAAGTACTGTAGCAACCTGCTGGGTTCAAGTTATTAAAAATACAGAGCCTCAGCCAACTGTTACTTGCTTGAAAGGGTCATAAGGGTAACAATAATAGGAAGCTTTGTATTTGTAGCATATTTTCCTCACCCAGCTGCACTGGTATGTTTTTTTACCAGAGAAAACCAATACTCCTTCCTCCTGTCTTGCTCTTCTGTAGTACTTAACCTTTTGCTAAAAGCATGCTTGAAATGTTATGGTGTTGTATTCCAGAATTGCTGCTTTCAGAGCAACTTTTCTTTTTAATTCTAGAAAAACCAGGCTGTTTTTCTAAAGCAGTGTTACAGATACAGTTTTCTTGGAGATTAGGATACGTTTTGCATTGTAACCATAGTTAAATTACTGTAGTTTCAGTGTACAGTACACTGAAAAGGACTTTACAGATACCAACTTAGGGTAGTCCAACATCAAATTTGCCTCTTGTTAAAAGTAAACATCAGTGTTACAGGTGAAACCCTGAGAGTTTGACTCTTGCATTTTAAAACAATGGAAAAGTATTATCTGGATTCAGTATTTAAAGTCATGTGCTTAATTGGTGAGAAGCCTTCTTCACTTATAAAAATTATTCTTGTGGATAAAGAGACTGAAATGCAGGACCCACAGCCTTGTCTGACAACAGGTCTAGTTAAGCAAGTGCTGACCTCTGTGATGAGAGATTGCCTGTGGTGTTTCCATCCTTGTCTCTGACCTTGGACTTGAATCACAAAGTGCGTAGTGGTAAAAAAACCCCTATATGTCTTGGTTGTCTTTTAAAATCTGTACTCCCGCTTTAAGGAGGATTAAAACATCTCTGGACCAAAATTCCATGGCAGATTTTTTTCATATGATACATTTTGTGGTCAGTGATTGTCAAATGATGTTTCTTCCCATGTAAAATTGTGCAGTCTTAGTAAGCTGCAAATCTTGTCTTTGCTCTAGGTAACAACTTAGCTGAGATCCTTCTATTCAGAATCTCTTTGATGTTTGTTTTATGAAAATATGTTTCTTTGCTTCTGTCACTTATGACTTTAAAACCTTTTGGTCATTCCCAGTGTTTAGAAGCTTTTGACCAGGAAAAGGCAAAAGTTCATCTTTAGCTTACATACCTTTTTTGGTTTATGGTAATCTTGAAGACAGTCCTGTAAACTTAGTCTTTATTTCATAAATAAAATGAAATAGACATTTTTGAGCATAGGTTGACATTATTTCTTTCCACACTGTAACTAGGAACGACCCAAATGGTACAGGATGTCAGCTTTGCACATAAACTGAAGTGGTGGCAGTTAATCTGGAGTGTGTTCACTCTTGGCTCAGGTTCACCTGCCTTTTGAGGACCTTGGTGACAGTGTGCTTCTAACTAGGTAATTTTTTGTGTGCATACTTGAAATTATCCTGACAAGTTTTAAACTTCTAGGCCTGAGCATTTGATTGAAGTATCCCTTAATAACCTTTATTTGTTCAGATGTTTTATTTTGAAGTGTTCTTTAATGGTGAGAAAAAATTGCCAGACTACCCCACTGTTTTGCTTCCCCTTCTGGACTTCAAAGTATTTTTTTTTTCCTGGCCATTATAACGTGCAATATGTAAGGTATTAGAGCATTAGGATATTAGCTCATGAATGCACTGATGTTCCTCTGGGTGGTTAATATATTTTATCTGTCACTGGGGAGGAATGTGCTGTTCAGCTCCCTCCTTCTGCGAGTGCTCTGACTCATGAGCGCGAGGTACTCCAAAAGGATTTCAGCACTCCATCTCCTTCTTCAGTCTTGCAGTTGCTTTTCTAAGAATAGAAGCAGCAAAACAGACAGCGGGGTTCCTTCTCAGCTGCTACAGTTCATTACCACTGTAGTCATGAAAGCTGACATCAATGGCAATCTTCACGTCTCAGTTCCCATTTACCTGTGTGGCTACAAACACTGTGACTTGTGCTACTCCTTGGGAGCAGGAACCACCATCTACAGCTGAGCTTCCAATTTGGATGATCAAAACTATGAGCTGTGGGACTTGGGTGCCTGTACATTTCAAGCAGTGTTGTGGGAGCGGCATAAAATAACTGAGACCTCCAGAAAATGTGGAGGGTGTGTTTCATGCAAGACATGTTCTTGTAATATTTGAGATATATTGGAACTCTTCCTTAAATATCTGCTGTGATCATAGCTTGTGCATTGTGATAATATCTGTTAATTTAAAAAGTTTTCTCATCATATAAACTGCTTGCCTGGTACAACTGCAAAGTGCTGAAGCTCTTGAAATGGTATTGCCAGTACTTAGGTCAGTGGCAGAAGTCTGCTTCCTTGAAGGTGAGCTAAGGTTTTGCTGATTATTCATTCTCATTCACATATGGGTAAAAGGAGCCCTCTCTTCAGCCACAGGCATCATCTCTTGTGCCAGTGAATTATAGAACTCAAGTAAACTGTACCCATGAGGTCTTGAATGTGCACTCAAGGAAAATTAAGTCAGTCTTCAAAAGCAGTCATTGCTAGAGCCTATTTCCAAAAGGAACTGCTGTGCTTTAGGAAAAACATGGCTCCTGGGTTGGTTAGGAAGGTGACAGAGCCAGGGCATCTCTGTTGTAATTGTCTCCTGTTCTAACACTTCTGACTGTTGGTTAATTGAAGTAAGAGGGTGGGTTGACTTAGGGAATAAATGTTGTGACTGCTAAAGTGCTCTCGTCCACAAAGCAGATCTGACTTTGAACTGCAGAAGGAGAGGATGGAAGCTAAGAAGAACTGAAAGCAAAAAGAAAATTTGTATTGTGTCCTACAATGAAGTGTAGAGGTGTGCAGAATGGTTTGTTGCAGAAAAATGAAGATTGTGACTGGGACATCTTAAGCCCAACCTGGGTTTATTAAAATATATTGTAGGAACAACCTCCCTGTATTTGCAGCCTTTTCTTCCCCAGCTGCTGCTCCTACTCTGAATTTTCTATTGTCAGTTTTTCTTAATGGAAATAAACGGACCTGCACTGGCAGGTTTTTCCTGTCATCATCATAAAATTCTGAATCAAGTTACTTGTAAAGGATGTTCTTTTTGTTATCAAAATCTGGTTTGAAACTACGCGTTTACAACCTAAAGATACGTATTGAAATCAACAATACTTTTGTTAGGAAGGGTACATTCTTTAATAGAAAAAGGATAGTATGTTAAGCAAAGCCATGTTTAATGAGATGTGATATTGTATGTGTGTTTTTTACCTCCTTTTCTGTGCTCTGTTTTTATTCATCATCTGTACATCTTGTATGTTATTAAAAGCAAGACATGAAGTCTTCCTTGGCAGTAGGAATTTTGGAAGGAATGGGTGGGATAGGAAGAGTTGTTTTTCCAGTAGTACATGTCTGATTTTATGTAGGTGTTTTGGAATACATTCTGACCCTAAAATACATTCTTAATAAATGTAAAAGACTAAGTGTATGATAATTAGCTTAGTCCATTGTTTGTTTTCCTTTTTTTTCACTGTAGGCAACCAATTCCCGGAGATAAATACCTTTAACCTTTTTGTGAAGGGTGAAAAACATCTAAGTAGTATTTAACCTCTGGCATCACTTCTGGGATTTTCTAATGCCTGCTATCAAAGAATCCCATTTATAAAGGAGAGACAAATGAGTTGAACAACTCTACATGGCTACTCCAGCTGAAACATGCTTTGACAAGTCATTTGTGAATAACAGTAAAGCAGGATTGCAACTTGCCAGACATAAATGCTTGAGTAAGAGGGGAAATGCTAAAAGCATAGAAACCTGGTTGTCAGGCGTTAGTCACTGCTGCACACCTAACAATAACATTCTTTCTGCTAGAAAGCAGGGTGGCTTTTGAGGAAGGCTGTTCCTCAGTAATGCTGTTTAATTGCTGCTGAAGGTTTCCAAGCGATCGACTAAAATTGTTTCTGTTCCGTTCCAAGAGTTGCCAGTCTTGTGGCATGGATGCAAGTGATTGCAAGTGATCAGAAGGGAAAATAAGCTATGGATGGGTCTAAAAAGGCAGGGTGCTGCACCTTGGGAGGAATAACCCCATGCACCAGTAGCAGTCTGGGAGGCAGAAAGCAGCTCTGCAGCGAGGGACCTGGAGGTCCTGGTGGACAACAAGCTGTCCCTGCGCCAGCAGTGCCCTTGTGCCAAGAAGGCCAATGGTGTCCTGGGGTGCATTAGGAAGAGCATTGGCAGCAGGTTGAGGGAGGTCATCCTGCCCCTCAGTTCTGCTCTAGTGAGGCCACATCTGGAGTGCTGTGTCCAGGTCTGGGCTCCTCAGTAGAAAAGAGATATGGAGCTACTGGAGCTGCTCCAGTGAGGGGCTACAGAGATGATGGAGCATCTTTCTTAGGAGGAAAGAATGAGAGAGGTGACTGAGAGGGAACCTCATCAATCTGTTCAGGTATCTGAAGGGAGATGTTAGAAGATGGGCCAGGCTCTGCTGAGTGGTGTCAAGCAACAGTACAAGGACAATGGGCAGAAACTGATGCACAGAACGTTCCACCTGAACATGAGGAAGAACTTCTTTACTGTGTGGGTGACCAGGCAGTGGAACAGGTTGCCCAGAGGAGGTTGTGGAGTCTCTCTCACTGGAGATATTGCAGAACTGTCAGGGTGCAGTCCTGTGCCACGTGCTCTGGGATGACCCTGCTGGAGCAGGGAGGTTGGACCCGATGAGCCACTGTGGTGCCTTCCAACCTGACCCATTCTGTGATCTTGTGGAAAGTTCTGGAGTGCAAGTTCTCAACTTCTCCCAGTTTCTAGAGAAAGTTGTGAATATTGTGTGGACTCAAGTCTAATTAGCAAATAAAGTGGCTATCCAAATCAATTACATATACTGTAACTGTAGGTGATAATGTGTTTCAATAGTTGTGATTAGAATGCTTAAGGTCACTTCCCAGACCTTGCCATAAAAAGTCAGTCTTTTAAAACTCAATGCTTTTTGAAAGAATAAGTTAGGACTTAAGTTGTTATGATGCCAAAAAGATCTATGCCAATTCTTGGGGCACACACTGTAGTGAAACTGCTGACTGTAACAAAGAAGAGATGGTGAAAATTTCAGACCATTTTTAAGGTTTTAAAATACAGTATGTGAAATGAAGTTGTTCATATTAATGGCTAGGCAGTTGCACAGATAAGTAGACTGCTATTCTTTCAGGTATATTCAAAACTATAAAATAAATTACTGAATTTTTAGTTAGGTTAGTAGTACTCTGTTCAGCCTAGTGCCATACTGTAATTAGAGTGCTTGAATATTTATTCATAGCATCACTTGCATGCACACGGTTGCATTAAGGACATGATTGCAAAGTAGCCAAGTGTTCTGAGAACTCTCAACAGCTAGTAATAGTTCAGTAAAAATATGGAAAAAACTTTACTTTCGTTTTCTTCTTTAAGCTCTGCAAAGATTAGCTCATAAAAAGCTATGTCTGCAGCTCATTGGATGAAATATTTTCTTGATGTTCTACATCTTGGACTTCTTGTTATGAGAGAGGAATAAATATTTCTGTCTTAGGGTTCAAGTAATTGCAAGTAAATTTGTCTTCATCCTTTCCTGGAGAGGCCTTTTGTTCACAACCCAAAGTCACAAGTGAAGTCTCTCTTACAGCTAAGTCACATCTGTCTTGCCACATTAAAATGATTCCTGCTCTTTTCTCCCTTTGTGTTATTTTACTATGTTAAACTGCATTTGCAGAAATGTAACTTTTGTCAGGCTGTCGACACAGAACTGGTGTCCTTGTAAAATGTGCTCTGGCAATAGGAAGAAGCTGTGGAGGAATGTTTGCTGGATCTCAGGCCCTCGAGTGACAAATACTTGTCTTTGAGCTGTTTTTTGTCTTCTCACAGTGGAGCAAAGCAGTGTTGTTGGTTCTGCTGCCATGCAGCTGAGGTTTTGATTTCAATGTTTCCAACTGCAGTGGAGGATTATAGTAGTGCAGGTATTTCTTAAAGCCAAATGTCCTCCTTTGGAAAATTTCAGTGTGGGGAGAAAACTGAAGACAAGCGTTTATTCCCCCCACTGAATTTAAAGGGACACTGTGAACTTAGAATTTTAAGAGACCTGAGGATTTGTTTTTTGCTTCTTTAAAAAACTGTAGTAATGGCAGTAGTTTTTCTCTGCATTCCCGTGGTTTGCTGTTCTCTTTTCAATCTAGAAATGCTCTGTGAAGGACTTGCACAAAGTGATTCTTTCTCCTTGATAATCAGGTCAATCAATTGACCATAAAGCGTTATTAAGCCCAAGAGACAGCCTGCTTGCCTGAGGAGGAATGACAGAGGGGAAAGAAGCTAGAGGAAGGCTAGCTGATACCCTGGGATTTAATAACCCACTACCTGTCAGCTGAGTGGCACAAGCTGAGCTGTTAGCCTGGCTGGTTGATAGGTAAAATGAATTGAGTAAACCAGTTGAAGAATTAAATCGAACTTCAGATTTCTTCACCTTGCATTTGGAGTGGGGTCACAGAGCCCACCTTTTTCTTACTTCTCAGCTGAAACCTGTTAGTGCATTGTAAGCTGTTTGTTTGTTTTATACCCTCTTGGATTCAACAGCAGTGGGTAAAATAGGCAACCAGAGAAACTTTTCCCTGTGTTTCTTTGACTGGGGCCTATCTGAAAGTTTCAAAGTCAGACATTAGTTGTCACCTAGTATGTTAAATGTGTACTTTTTTATAGCAAATTAAGCTTTGTAAGTTCTCCTCTTTTGTTTTCACTTGTGTGCTGCTTCTCATGGCTTGTGTTTTTCAGTCATGAACCAATGTAAAGTTAGATCTCTGAATCATTTTTGAAGAGTTTCTTCAAAACTGTTCTACGTTGTTCTATGGTTTAAATTATTATTATTTAATTGCTATGTTCCAGGGAAATATCTATAGTAAAGGAATGTGTTTATTTTCTCTGGCTTTTGTATATTGGTTGCTTAATAGAAACACTGAAGTAATAATTTCAGGGTTGGCACGTGGTTGATTGATTTCCCTTTAAAACAATTCTCATTTCATCTTGGTTTCCTGCTCTGTGGGTTACTGCCATAGTGAGATACGTGAAATATCTGATAAGGAAGGTGCACAGTCAACTACGACTGCCATGGCCAAGCATTTTCCAACTTCCATGGGGTTAGAGAGGACTTTAGAGGGAATTTGCACATAATGAGGAGGGAGGGATAAAGGGGATCTTCCAAGTTCATGGTGGGAAAAATAAGAAGAGATCTCTGCTTAGCTTTCTCAGGGAAAGGAAAGGAGATTGAACATTATGGAATGAATAGTCCTCTTCACCTTCATATCTCTAGTCTGATTTTATCTACTTGTGAGCAAATACAGCATTTTGGGTTTTTTTACTTTGTGTTCAAGTCTCAATTCAGTACTCATTTGGGAGCTGTTAGAAAGTAATAAAGTGGCAGTTTTCAAAAGTGTGATGCTAATTGCTTTCTTCAAGGACAGGGAAGCTATGCATGGGTTATTGCTTCTTGTCTTCAGTGTGTAGGCTGTTAGCTTTGCATCAGCTAAACCATCTATTAAAAGACAGATAGTAGTAAAGTAATTGTCCTGTTCTGAGAGTTTTTCACTGCCTAAAGAACTGCTAACAGTACAAAAGAGTCAGTAGTGCAGGTGAAATACTTCCTTTGTTGTCAGAACTGAAAATAATAGCCAGTAAGAACCACTTAAGGTACTGAACAAACACAGAAAAATAGTTATGTCCTACATGCACAGGCAATACCTCTTATTTTTCTTTTGGAACCTAATAGAGCTCCTCTGCCTGTCCATCCTTTCCCTTTACCCTGCACTGCTGTGTCCATCCCTTTCATTGAAGAAAGACAGACTCTTCATCCCAATAGCAGCATTAGACAGTCTGGTCTTTACTTAGTTACTTCGTGATGATGGAATTACCAATTTTAACCCCTCTTCCTTATCTCAGCATGGTTTTGATAGTGTAAATGCTGGATGATAAACAACTAACTGTATCTTCCTTCTGACATCATTCTTGCTGCTGGAGCATCTGGTCTCTGGTCTGCAAAAGAGTGACTAATAGTTTCTGTCATCTGAGCAGCATTTTCTGAACCCACTTTCTTGCCTATAGCTAACTTGTTTAGATTTGAATGAATGAGTTTGTTTAATGTAGCATTTTAAACCTAATGATCCAAATACAGATCTTTTTGTTTTGCTTTTACTGGAGTAGAATAATAATAGTGAGTGTAGCAATGAAAAAAACTTGATAGGTCTAAAAAACCTCAAACACACCCAGCTAGAAAAACCCACTGTTGACAATATCATTTTCTTTTTAATCTAGTGGGGTGATATAGATGAATATGAAAGCTGGGTCAAAAAGCTTATGTAATTTTCAGACCCTAAATATAGAATGGTGTAATGACACAAAGAGATCAATGTCTGTGCACATGTTCTGGTAGAGTATTTTTGTTTTGTTCTTATTCTGTGCATGCAATTTAGAACTAAGCTGGATACCCCCTGCTTGGAAAAATGGTCTTGCTAATATTCCTGCCTTATGCTATGTATCAATTTAAATTGACATGTAGCATGTAGGTTTCTTTATGATAATAGTCTGGGTGTGGGGTCGTTTTGTTTTGTTGATGGAAAGATTTCCCTGTGCTCACTGTTAAATTTACCTTTTTGTTTTTTTTTTAATAGTAGTGGAATGGGGTGATGACGTTAAAGCAGTGTCAGAAGACGAAGCCATGGTGCTGGTGAACCACCAAGCGACGGGTGACGTCTGCACTCTGATGATGTGCCTTCAGGATAAAGGCACGGTAGGCTACACCCGGGGCGTGGGTGCTGCTGTGTGTGCGGTGTTCCCTCGGGACTGCTCGCATCCGTGTGTGGCCCTAATGGCTCACTTTGGGGTGTTAACCCACCAGATCATCTCCCTAGGGAGGTTTTTTTTGGATTTGGTCCAAAGTGACAGCCGGTAGCTTGGAGCAGGTACAGACCCCGAGTGTTGTCTTTGGAGAAGGTCAGATGTGGGCTGAGTCGCTGTGCATCCCGTTGAGGCTAACGCAGAGGGAAGCAGATCTCCTTGCATGGAATGATGGACTTGACTTCTTCCTCTCACCTCATGCCCTTGTGCAACTCATGCCAGCTTTGCTCAGACCAACACAGGTCTGGCTTCTTGGTTATGACTTTATTCCAGCATGGAATTTTTCTCAAAGTTAGAGCACGCCGTGGATGGGATTTTGGTAGGAGTGAGGGCATGCCAAAGTTAAGCTACCTAGCAAAGGTCAAAATTGCGTGAGCTCTTATTTCACAAGCCCTTAAGCATTTCTTGGTGAGAAGTGGAACTAAGGTTAATTGTTTCATGCATTACTGTTCAGAAAATTCCTATCTAAGGAGTGGACACCAGAGTATAGAATCTAAACAGGAGATCATATTTATATACAAATTAGGTAGAAGGGGATGTGTGCAAGATTAGGCTGTAAAGGGTGGGAAGCATACCTGTCAAGCTGAAAAAATGCATCAGCTGTATGTGTCTTAGTGTTGTCTTCTTTCTTGAAGGGTCTTAGTGTTGCTTTCCTTCATCATCATCTGGTGAAGAAACAAGGAAACAAGAAGTGCTTTTTGCATCTGCACAATTTTTAACTAGCACTGTTTTTCTTAGTGCAAATTAATATAGTTAAGTATACGCTTAACCTTCATCAGTGATTCACCATTTTTTAGAAAGTTTTCCAGATCTTACTTATGACAGCCGAGCTGTTTAAGAAAAAACAATAAAAAAACCCTTTCAAACAACCCAGCCTCACAAAGTATGAACATGCCACTCAAGATGGAGCAGACTCCTTCCTTCCTTCCTTCCTTCCTTCCTTCCTTCCTTCCTTCCTTCCTTCCTTCCTTCCTTCCTTCCTTCCTTCCTTCCTTCCTTCCTTCCTTCCTTCCTTCCTTCCTTCCTTCCTTCCTTCCTTCCTTCCTTCCTTCCTTCCTTCCTTCCTTCCTTCCTTCCTTCCTTCCTTCCTTCCTTCCTTCCTTCCTTCCTTCCTTCCTTCCTTCCTTCCTTCCTTCCTTCCTTCCTTCCTTCCTTCCTTCCTTCCTTCCTTCCTTCCTTCCTTCCTTCCTTCCTTCCTTCCTTCCTTCCTTCCTTCCTTCCTTCCTTCCTTCCTTCCTTCCTTCCTTCCTTCCTTCCTTCCTTCCTCCCTCCCTCCCTCCCTCCCTCCCTCCCTCCCTCCCTCCCTCCCTCCCTCCCTCCCTCCCTCCCTCCCTCCCTTCCTCCCTCCCTCCCTCTACTGCTTTCTGACTGGATTAGGACTGATAAATGTGGGTTTTTTTTCTGATTTGGAACAGAAAGCAGTGCCAGGAAGGGTGCAGTGGAGACAAAAATGCAGCTTGCAGATTTCAAGATGTGTTTCATTGTTAAGTTAGGGACACTTGAAAGATGAAAGTCAGTCTATCCAGGTTGCATTGTGAAATCTGTGTAGGCTGAAATGAAAGTGGGCCTGTGTAATAGGAGGCACCTAGATTATTTTTTATATAGTTGGTAAAAGCTTTTTCTAGCTTCTGAACTTAGTTAACCACCAAGCACGAAGGAAAAAGGACCTGAAGTGGCATCCAAAAGTTCTTTGCATCCATTAACAACTATGAATTTGTGTTCAAAACACTTCTGAGTGTCTTTGTTTAAACCTCCTTCAAATGCAAGTGATAAGAGGCTCATCTCATAAGTGTTGTTTCATTCCTGAGGATGCTAAATAGAGGAGTCACTAAATAGAAGAGTTACCAACAAAATTTTGCAGTGTCCTCTACTCTGCCCTTGGTAGCAGAATAAAATGATTATCCATTAATCTCGTTTGCCTTTTGATTGCAAACAAGATAACTGTGTCCTATTCTTTGAACTGCTTTTTGATTTGATATGTTAGTGTGTGTATATATTAATTCATACATGAAAGTACTTTCTCTTTGTACTTCCTACCATTGGCTGGGCTTGCAGATGGATTTATGATCACTGAACTCTGAAGTTTGTCTCTTTGTAGCCCACACGCAGCAACCTGTGTGTGTCTTAGTTATAATTTGCATGGCACACTTACCTTTGACAAAATCTCATCACTCCTTCTCAGGAAAGACTGAGGGAGCCCAGGGATGCTAGTTAGAAGCCCTGTGTCACCTAAAACAAGGTGAGATGGACTTCAGACTCTGAAGAGCAGTGATCAACTTGCAGGATAAACCTGCCATCATCTAAAGAAAAAGACAGTAACATGTGGTATGGTAGGGGAGAAGCACTAGCATTGCTGGGCAGGAGTTCCTCATCCACGATTGCCATAGAACATCTGGAACCAGTGCTGACTCCTCGAAAGACACATTTTCTTTCCAGCAAAGCAGAGTATTAAGCTTGCTTATCTCCTCCAGTAAGATAAGATTATGTTGGTTCAGCTTCTGCTTGGTATAACAGAACAGTAGATGTCAAAGTGCCAAAGTAGTAGATGAACACTGGCAGGCCTGAGTACTGCTGCAGGCTAAATCATCATTAGTGAAATTTTGGTGGTGTTTTTATCAAAGGATGTGGTTCCCTACACCAGCCTGTCACCTTTGGGTGATGCGTGGGCACGAGCTCATTGTAGTGCCTTGGAGAGCAGTAACACCTCTCAGTGATGCTTTTTTAAACTCTTGTCCTTAGGGCACACCTTTTCCTTGTTTTTTCCTCCATAAAGCTTTTTAATATAGTGAAATGGAAAGAATGTTAATGTCTGCAGAGGAGAATTTTGCTTTAAGATCCTCACTTTTATTTAACGTAGGCCTGGAGATAGCTGTAGGATAAACAATTTCACCAGTGTTAGTCTCAAGTAAGGAATTATATCTAGGAACTAATTTTTCTTTTGTCACTCACAAATACATAGTGTGCCTTTGGTCCTTCAGATGTGTAGCATCTAGTAAGGAATACCATTGGCAGACAGGAAGGGATACTAGCATGTCATCTTTATTTCTTAGGCTGCTTTTTTTTGTCTTTGCCTCAAAATATGTGAGAAAGATGCAAAGCAGAAGGTGCTTGAATGATCATCTGACCACCAGAGAAATGTCACAGTCTTTCATATTCTTTTTTGATAGTGGTAAATGGAAGCGTACTGTGTTACATGACTTCAATTTCACTGAGCTTGAATCAGTCTTGATGTGGCCTCATAACACAGGGAAGAGAAAAGGTAGACTAGCCTAAGATTGGGAGCATGTAAGGGACACTCAATTTTCCAGTTTTGGAGACCCAGTTCCTACCCCTCTCAAAATCTACATGTCGAAGTGATAGAGGAAAAAGACCTTGTGAGAAAAGAAGCTTTTCCCTTCTCTTACTTGCTTGGTGGGGATTAAGTCTCCTATTTTAAATCTCGAAGGACTGAACAGGTAAACTGTCTGCCTTCACGGTCCTGTAAGAAGTGATGGTCAAGTGAACCAATTGGCTCAGCCTCTGTTTTTGCCTTCCCACTGTGCTGCTTGCCTGGGACAAGCAGCAGGGTTTAATTAAATTCTCAAGGATACATGTGGCTGCTCTGCCATGGCTAATATCGTAGAACTGTATATTACATTACAAAAAGGCAGCTATTTAATCCTACTCTTGAGGGAGAAGCATAGCACCTGTGCTGCTTTATGTTTTGGGGCGTAAAGGACCTTATTCTATGTATTTGCTAGTTCTATTGCTGTTGTGAGAGTGACAAGAATGTGACCAGGATATTCATAATTCTCTGCACCTGATATTCACTCACTCTTTTAATTATTTTTACTTTGCAGGTTGTCCGTCAGATGATGTGGCTGATGGATCATATTTTTAAGTATACAAACTTCGGCATTGTGTCTCTAATCCATGGAGACTTCTTTATAAGACAGGTAAATTGAAACTCATAATAGTGCTTTGATTTATCCTTTTATTTGGAACACTGTAGTGTTACAGGACTTACTTCTCATCTCCTGGTTGGTTTGCACGATGAAATAACTATGCTATAAAGTGTATATTTGGGAGGTCTTTGTTCTGAAAAAGCCTCATTTTCCAATCTAATTTTATTATTTGCACAGCACAAATGCTTATGAAATCCAGTTGTGATGGGAGCCTGAGAGAGGTGTACAAGCAAAATACATGGGCAGTCCTTTTTGTCTCTGTTTCTGAGCACACCTCTCATCTTTCCTTAGTGACCTTGAAGCCATGCAGAGAGTCTGTCTGGTTAGGTCGCTGTTGTGGCTGTCAAAGTTCCAAATTAGGAAAGGCAGGGCCGTCCCTTTTGATGGTGACATAGTAGTGGATCAGTTTAAAGTGGTGATGGACCTATGCAAATAGGAATTAACTGATTCTTGAAGGTTAATTATTATTTGAGCATTAGGAAGGAATGTTGAGCTCAGCATCTGAAATAATGAGTGAGACCCTCAGATTATTTCATACAGTTTGGGTAGGGTTTTTTGTTGTTTGATGGCTGTTGGTCAAGCTGCACCCTCAAAGTAGAAACTCAGGAGGCCAATGAAAAGCATGAACTGCAATATCCACCATACATGTTTCGTTCCTCTCCTCGTTTCTTTGACATAAAATGTCAAAATGGACATAAAATGTGTGGAGAGCCAGAGAGAAATAATGAATTTTCACATTGCAGAGAAGAAGATAATTTACTCAGAATGAAATAAAGAAATGCTTAATCACAGCAGAACACAGCTAAAGTGAGATTTCTCGCTAACACTAGAGGCATAGTTAGACAGCCTCAGGCACAATTAGATAAAACAAAGGTCTCTAGAGGCACACCACTGTGTGTTGTGAGAGGATGGAAGGAAACAAGGTTGGATGCTTTGTAAAATACCAATCTATTCCAGCAGTTAGGATTTACAAGATGCACATTTTGAGGTACACAGGGCCATCAGCTTGTTACTTGTAATTTCTGCATGTGGGGTTGCAATTCCAGTTACAAAACCAAACCATTGCTGAGCTGTGCAAACGAAGGCTTTTCCTCATTTTTGTAAGGTGGTTGCTATACACAACATCACAAATAAAATGACATCATCGTGGGTCTAAGTATAAACCAATTGAAAATAAAATGTTTCTAGGCTGTCAGCCTTTGGGTGTGGCAAAATACTTCATGTGAGTGAGTAATGGTCTTCTGCCTAACTCTAGAAAGGCCCTAGTAATAGTTGGATGGTTATTGTTCACTGCTCTTGTCTTAACTGCTGTGCTATCCTGGAGTCCTGTGGTCTGATGAGAAAGGACTGGCTTAACTGAGGAACTTCTATATTGTTCTATAATTGCATTAATATGAGCAGGCAGAGCCTTTTCCTTCCCTCTCGTGGGAAGTTGGAAGTGATTGCAATTGTGAGACTTAAAGCTAGGAGAAACACTTTCACAAAATTCACCTTCAGTAAAATATTGTTTCTTCTTGTCTTTGACTCATCTCCACTCTGCCCATCTTCCTTACTCTGACCAAAAAAACCCAACCAACCAACAAACAGGGGAAAGTTTGTGGCAGTTTTGTTGACATTTCAGAGAATTAAAATCACCTCTGCTGAGGAGAGCTTTAATTTTGCCCTCCTGTGTCTTTTGAGTGATTTGACAAAGTCACTTTGGAGCACTCCAAAATGCTAATTAATGTAAATAGATTCCTCTGAAAATTTGGGTGGCTTGGTGCGTGCAGAGATGGGAAAAGATTGTTCCTGAAGATATTTCTGCAGTAATTAAGGATGTATCTTACTGTTCTTAAGTGAAGAAGTCGTCCTAATACATTAAAGAGGAGAAATGAACGAGTCATTGGAGTGATGCAGATTTGAGTGA
Organism: Aphelocoma coerulescens; assembly: GCF_041296385.1. NCBI lineage: Eukaryota > Metazoa > Chordata > Aves > Passeriformes > Corvidae > Aphelocoma > Aphelocoma coerulescens. Next base: position 28,983,681 of record NC_091016.1, read on the forward strand.
GGTCTGTGGTTCTGCTGTGGTAACCCAGCTGAGGCCTGGTCTGTTGGCCTCCAGTAGGTACTCCGAGGAGAACATTGCTTTTTGTTGTCTCAGGGGATTATTTTTATCTCTGAAAAGAGAGAAACCTTAGAAATACAATAATTATGTCTGATGTTGTCTCTTTAAAACATTCATTTTATTTAGATAATGTTTTACCATTTCAGGGGAGAACACACCGTGACCAGCAGCTTGTGTTACTCAAAGATCATCTAGAAAAGTATTACAGGAGCCGCAATCGGAAATGGATTGTTTTATTTCCAGAGGGTGGCTTTCTTAGGAAAAGGAGAGAAACAAGCCAGGCATTTGCCAAGAAAAACAACTTGCCATTTCTTAAACATGTCACCCTGCCAAGACTTGGGGCAACACAAGTAATTCTGAAAACACTTGTAGCGCCGCAAGAAAATGGAACTCCATCAGGTGGAGACACTGTGAGAAAAGGTAAAGATCACTTCACTCTGTGGGTAAAAAGAAAGTTAAATATCAAAGATTTGAGTTAAGAAAAACATTGTGTTGAATTGGTCTCTTGAAATATCAGATACATTCATAATGGGCCATTGTATTTTATATGAACGTTTGCATATTTAGTTTTAGTTCTGCTAACTTTATTTTTGACCTTCAGACAAAAAAAAAAAAAGAAAACCTTAGTTTTAATTTGATTTAGTCTGTGATACGGCTGCATGAATGCTTGGTGTGGCTCACATGACAGTGAAGCAGATACTGGACTAGGCACCCAGTGAGCAAGAGGCTGATCCACTCCTTTCAGCAAGATTGATGGTTTGTGATAGCATGGAACTATAGTAAAAGTATTTCTGGAATACTCTAACTGCATTCATGTTTTTATTCTGGGCTTTAAAAGTTTCTTTGCATCCACTGCTTATACTTTATCCCTCTTCTTGAACTGCTTTCTGTTCAGCTCAGGTTCTTCTGTTCTGATCTTTGTGTTGCCTGTCCCCATTGTGGCTGGAGTTAACTATCACTGATTACTAAATTTGAAGGATTGTTTGGCTGTCATGTCAGAAGAGTTACGAGGGAATAAGAATAATCCTGCAACATTTTTGTTCTGGGATGCCTGGGCTGTAGGGGAGGGTATAGCTGGGGTATAAATAATGCCTGTAGTTATGGGACATGGTGCTTTAGTCTCTCAGTTTTTAAAATTAACTTCTTGGCATGTTCGAGAGCAGGGTTAGATCTTACTTAACTTCCTTGTGGATTCCTGTTACTTATTACAGAAACAATGGGTTGGGGGGTTGTGGTAGTTCCTTATTGATGGGTGGTGCTGGTGTTTCCATAGGCAAATTCTGGTAATCATTTAGCAATTTGAAACAAAGATCCTTACTAATGAAGCCACGTAGGCAGAGGACTTTGGATTATTTTCTGTCTGAAGTTCAAGTTGCAGGGTTAGCAAGAACCCTCATACAGAAATTGCTTCCAGATTTTTAGTTTTGAAGTTACTCTTGTCAACGTAGGAAATAAATTGAGGTGAAGTTGTTGGAGAAGTAAAGGTAGGATTTAAAATGAGCTGAAAAATCAAGCTGTGGAATGCATCAGAGTGTTTCTTGTCAGACTACATTCAGAAAAGAAAGGCTGAAGAAAGCTCTTGTTGTCATAAAACATTTTAGGTTTAAAAGAGAGAAACTGAATACCCTGATCCTTGTTAAAAAGTTTGGGTTTTTTTGAGGAGAAAAGTTTGGCCTGTTCTGTTCTATTTCTTGCCATCTCAAAAAGATATGAAGAGTAAGAAGTTTCCCAAATTAATTACAAGTCTTCTAGTTCTGGAGGGAGACCAAAAGTTCTTGTCAAATACCAATTTTATATTTTCCTATTCTTGGGTTGCAATCAACTTAGCTGAACGTCAAACTGGCTTCCTTTTTTTTGTTTCTACTTTGAGTGGCATGATTCAGACTCTAGAGAAATGAGCATTTGATAGTAGTTGACCTAAGGGGGTAGTAAAATAAAGGAGTTCCCTCAGAAATAAAATGAAACCATATTGTCCATCCTACTCAAGGAAAGATAAATGGGCAAAAAAATAGGAATGAAATGCGTGGGTTTAGCTGTCATTCTTTCATAGTAATGGACTTGAAAGTATACTAAAAAGGATGAAAAAGAAAAGTGAAAGGAAATTTTATATGCTAGGAAAAAGTAGTATTTGGTACATAGTGACACTGATGTATTTTATGTCTTCTCTTCTTTTAAGCTCACAAAAATGTTTCTAGCATTGTAAAACTTCCCTTTTAGAGATGTATGAAATCTTAGCTCTTGGTTTGTATCTTGTATAAAAGATTGTTCCTCTAATCTATTGCTTTCTGAATGCTTTTATTGTTCTCTTGCCATGCTAGAAAATGTTCAGTTGAATGAAATAGTTGGATAAATTGATAAGGTTATATTATAAAGTTAGAAGCCTTACAAGTTAGTGAACATTTTTACTTTTAATCTCTTCTCTCTTAACCTGTTTTTAATCACATGGAAAACCCATCTCAGTGAAATCAAGCTTCCCTCCTGTTCATGTGACCGTTGTTGAGATGTGGGTGCTAGAGCCAGGTGTAGTGCCCACAATAAAGGTTTTGCCAGGGACTTGCATGGAGACTGCCTATAAACTTTTTGTACATTATAATTTTACTCCTTTGCTTGGGAAGTGGTTTCTTTATCAGAAGCATCACACTTCTGAACTTCATGGTTTGCTGGACACATTTTTCATCTGCAGCACTTCTTGTGCTCTCTATACTGTTGTAACAATGTTCCTGGAGTCCTGGGTTGCCAAATTATTCCGCTTACTATAATAAGCTTTCTACTCCATTATTTATTATTCTCCCTGTCTTTTTGTTTCCACCAAGCTTTACTGGTACTCATGGGAAATCACCTTCCTCTCCCACCTGATTTTCATTAAATTGGTTTATAGATTGAGTTCTCCTCATCAAAAATTATGTCCCCTTCCTGTTGAGTTTCCTGGGTAGCTATGTTATGTTGAGTCATGATACACAGTTCTGTTCTTGACTGCTCTCATTTTATTAGTGCTTAATTCATTTTAAATGATCCTTGTAGCTTTTATACTATTATAAATTTGATACCATTCTACTTTTTCAGCTGGAGTGATGCATAAAACTGGGTGAAAGAAGAAAAGATGACAAAGGCTACTATAATAAAAGATGGTTCATCCTTAAAATACTGTTATCCCAGTTTGACACAAACCGAGTCAGATACAATTGTTTGATCATGTCACGCCCCAGCTCCTCAGCCCAGCTGGCTTTTGTATGTCACATGTCACTGAAGCTGTGGCCTTTGAGTTGTAGTTCAAGAATTGGGCTAATTGTTGCTCAATGTTACATCATCTGTCCTCTTATAAGGTCTCTGATTTGATTTATGGCATCCCTTTGGTAGAGGTGCGTTTATGTTGAGAAAGGTAACCTCCCCAAAGATTCATTAGTCTTAATTATGATACTGGTATTCTTTATATCAAATCCCCTTTGCAATTTATTTTTATGCTAGTAATGAACTTCCCACAGTTTAGTAGCTGATTTTTCTTCTGTAAAGTGACAGGAAGAACAAGTGTTCCTGAGCTGGACGATTAATACTGTTTGATAATTGTTGTACTTAAACTGCTCAGTTCTTTATCAGTGGCTTTTCCAGGACAAGCAGCCTCTATTGTCTTAATTTTCTCCTCTTAACAGTTTTCTTTCATATTTAAAATCCTAAGTACCAGCTTTCATCAGAGTGAATTTTAACTTATTGCTGGTAAACACTAAATTAAGTTACTAAAATGCTTGTTGCTTCTGCTGCCTTTTGAAACTCTAGTTTAATTTAACAAAATAATGTAATTTTATTCCTAAAAAAATAGAAGGATGGAAAACCATAGGAAAGGTAGTAGAGTCATTTGATAGCATGACCACTGTTGAAGGTAAACAGTGCAGAGAGTGTGTAGCTAAGTGGTGTCTGTCCCTGAAAAGAGAGTTTAAGGTACTTCTGGTGTCTGATGAAAGCCTCCAGATGGGACAGATGGGCCAGCACTGCTGCCAGCACCTGCATTCCAGAAGAAGGTTTTAATGCAGGATAGAAATACGGGCAGCATAAAAATACTTCATCACCCTAACCCTGTAGTGACCCAGGTGTGTGTTTGCAGGGGTATTTTACTGGTTTGGGTTTTTGAATTTTTTTTTAGCACAACACTTCGTCTTTGACATGGTTGCAAATACAGTGTTTTTTCAGTTGATAAGAATTGATTTTGTGAGTTTTAGAACTATCAAAATGTTCTAAATGCCCCAAACTGGCAATTCAAAGGAGATTGGAGCTATTGTTCTTCAAAGGTGCACATTCCAGAGCTTATTTTTGATCAGACTTGCTCTAGTCTGTTTTTTTAAATTCTGTTTTATTTTACCATGCAGCAGTTTGTTGTCTGATAAGCTGTTGCTATGAGCTTTGTTGGAGTCATACTGAAATCTTACCTTGCTGTTCCCAAATGCAGCAGAGTACATTCAGTTCTGATGCTGTTTCTCAGAGAAATTAAATTTTCACTTCTGCAAGGCTGTACATTGAACTTCATAATTGATTTTTTTAAAAATCAAACTCTCTGATTTGCTGTTACATGAGGAATGTGACCTGAATAACATGTGAGAAAGCTTTTGATGGTTGTTCTTATTTCCCTCTGGAAAAAGGGCTTCTTGTGGTCTGTTATGTCAGGATTTTGGAATGATTTGTGAGATGCTCAGTCTGAAAGTTAATCGTTGGAGAAAAAAAGTTAATTCTGAGGTCAGTGATCCAGTTGATCACACAAGGACAAGTAGAGAACAAGGGACACATTACGACAATGGATTGCTATGCATGGAGAGCCACCAGCCTCTTTTGGCTGCATTCTGAGTGCTCAGGAAACCACACCTGAATTCTGGTGAATGCTGGCAAGTGTTTTCTTTTTCAGGTGCAAGCTGCAGGCCTCAGGTGCACACCTGGTTGGTGCATTCTTTCCCACTCTGGGTCCAGTCTGGCAGAGTGACACCATCCAGAGCTTGGCTGAAGGCGAGGTTTCCCACTGAAATCTGTCTATGACTTGTTCTGTTTCTCAGTGGAAAGCACTGACTGTCTGCTGGTGGGTTTGAGGGGTTCTGCACATTGTCTAATCTGGTGTTTTAGCATCAGTTGACCCTAGGAAGTAGCAACCCCCAGGGAGGATGAAGAGGGGGAGCAAAGAGAAGCTCTGAACCCTGATAAATTTGTGATTGTAGACAATCAGGTATCTGCTGTGAGAGGACTTTGGAGGATGACAGATCATGAAGTGTCTTGAAGACACTGATGGTAAGTTGCTTCTTAAGTGAAGATGGAGCAACTGAATATCACTGAATCCACAGTGAAGAAAATAGTTGTGAAGATTTGCCTCTGCTGATGATTTGGAAAAAAAACCCCAAACCCCCAAACAACAAGCAAGTTAGGAAGCTGTTTAAATTTTATTTTTGATCTTTTTTGTGTGGGCCAGAAAGCTGCTGTTCCATGTGATTGTTCAGTTTTGTCTCAGCACTCATAAGGCAGGAATGTACCATTCACACTGAGGTACATCACTGCTGTGTGGTTTGGGTGCTGTTGTGTAGGGCAGATGCACAGAACGTTTATGGGCTATTTAAAGAGAATCAGACTGTTAAAATTTTGAAGCAGTTGGAGGAATCAAAATCTTCACCTGTGCTGAAGGTGGCAAGCAGACTGACACGGCAGAAAAAAACCCGATGCTTGGAAAGATCAGCCTAAGTATGGCCTCTGCAGCAGCTGCTTCTGCTGAGGTCTCTGACAGGCTGCTCAGTCTTTCAGCAAGTACTAGAAATGAAGAAGAAGAGTGTCTTTTAATGATAGGTAGAAAGTTGGAAGAGTTTGGCTGTCAGAACCATGCAGCCGAGTTGGCCAAGCCAAGCTGTGTGAGAAGGAGTTCTTGAGCACAGGTATAGGCAGCTCCCTGATTTTCAGCTACAAAATGCCAGACCTGAGATTCACACCACAACTAATGCAGCAGTCTTTGTTTTGAGCTCCTGTTAATGTGCTCTATTTAAAAAATAATAGGGTTTATCCTTGGTCAAAGGTCTGCTTAAACCTGAAAGCAGCATCCTTGGAGATATTTAGGTACCACTCCTCTGTGTTTTGTGCAGTTGTCATGTTCTTTCCCAGTTTCAGGATCTGTCAGAGCTCCCTGGCTTTAAAATAAATTTGCTCCTGAGCAGGTTGCAACACAGTATAACCCCCCCAAAAAAGATAGCAAGATGTATTTCAAAATTAATTTTCTTAAATCCTTGGTGACTTATATTTTTTTGGCAGTCTGATATCTTGGATGATTATGTAAGGCTTATTTTAAACCAGAGCATGCAAAAATACTGTGATTTGCGAGCACGTGGAGGTAGCTGCACTAACACCTGCTTGCTCTAAAAGAAGGTCTATAGAGGCTGATGTTACTGTCACAGTTTTTTTTTCTGGCCTGGGATTTCTGGTGGGCTGTCAGAATTTTTTCCCCCCACCCTGCCCTGAAAAGGGTTGGAGGTGAGTTTGGAGCTGGATTGAGGAATCCAGTGCAGTAGCAGCTCTCCTCCACAAAAGCAGAAGGTAGGAAATCAGCACAGCAGAGAACTGCAGGAGTCTTCCCTTAATGAAGTGCAAACCATTATCCACTGAAAGAACAGCTTTAAATACAGCTAAATATTGAATAAATAAATTATTTTGAAACACTTTACTGTAAATAATAAGAAAATGTGCCCATATTCATCTGGCACTTTTTAATTGCAATTAATGATCTTTTTTGCTTACTCACTTAGGCAATTTACTTGTCTTTATCCATTCTTGCTTTACATCTGGGAAAACAATAACTTGAATGACTTTGTTTCAAAATCTATTTCTAAATTAATAGTTCTGTTGATTTAATATTAATTTCATATTGGCTCTTCTCTGAATCATTGCTACTTTTAAAATGGAGCACTCTGTAGTTAGTGCTTTTCTTAAGAGAGACTCGACAAGCACTCTGTCATGATGCTGGCAAGCCTGCAGCCTCCAGTTCTCGTTTCACACGTCTGTCAGGGGTTTAAAATACTGTATTTCCAGAAGGTAACACTGAATGTTTCAGCTTGACCTGAGCAGCTTGCCCTGGGTCAAATTTTAGAATAGCATGTTGCATGCTACTAAGAACTCAAAACCTAAATTTTAGGAAATGCTGTCTAGCCCTGTTGGAGTAGTGCATTTGTAATGAAGCAGTACAACTCCACTGATGAGCAGACACCAAGAAAACACTGGCTGCTTGTTAAAATAATTGATAGATACATGTGATGGCATTGCTGTAATTTTCTTTTCACACTTAATTAAATTAAATTAAATGCAAATTAAATGAAATTAAATGCAGGTAGAAACTGGCAAGCCAGTGCTTGCATGTACATTCTAGCTGGAGTCAGTAACTGAGGCTTTCAGGGTGCTGCTCAGACTGAGTGCTGCACATCTCTTCAGGTGTGTGGTAGGGCTCCTGTAAAATTAGAGCAGCCACTCTGGGTGAGGCCACACATCTGTCTAGCCCAACATCTTGTCCATGACTCCAGGTGGATTCCAGAGGAAGAGTGTGAACATAGCACACTTGCATCATACTTCTCCCACATATTCTCCAAGCTTCTGACAGTTTCCTGTGTGGTGGGTTTCCCCAAGGTGGGGGTTTCTGCCTGCTCAGTTAACCCTCCATGTACTTACTCAATTTCCTCTTGAACCCGACTCTTGGCATCCTTGATGTCCTTTAGCAAGGAATTCCCCATAGTTTCCCCTCCCCCCCCCCAGCACAAAGAATAATTTTTCTGTCTGCTTTGAAAACTTTTCCTCTTGGCTGAATTTTGAATGTCTGTTCTTGTATTGAGGAGGATGGTGAACAGTCAATCCTCATACATGTTCTTGGTGCTGTCAGTGTTCTTGTCAACCTCTGTTACATTTCTTTTGTAGCTTTCTCTGCTGCAGGCTTGAAGAGTATTGTGCTTTGTACTAAAAGCTAACACTTCTTACATGCTCTTGCCCATGGGTGGCTGTTTCTGATAGTCAGCTTTTTAAATCCTCAAAAATACTGCCTGGTGTGGTGTGAGCATATTGCTGTACTGGTGTCTCAAGCAGTAGGTGAGCATTACTCTGCTGGCCTGGGCATAACATGAACTCAGACACAAGACAGCTCTAGAACAGAGAGAAAATTGACAAGCTAAACTCAAAGCGCCATCTTGGCAGTGTGGCCTTCCTTCTTGGTTTGCTCTACTGATCTGCTGCTCTCCCTCTTAGCAAACCTGTGAATTGAAGATGTGCCAGAGAGGGGTCATGGCTAGGTTGATTTATGACCTGGACTGTTGCTGGTAGTAACCTATATTCAGATTTTATAGAGAGTCACAGAATATTCTGAGTTGGAAGGGACCCACAGATTTGATTCTCTTGAAAAATCATAGTAGAAAATACTTTCACCTCCTTTGATCCTTTTTTCAGTTTCTAAGTAAGCTGAGCAGCATATGAACATGGACTGGTGTCAGCCTTTCCTGGAACCTCGTGGGTGCAGTATCCTCCCCACTGTGAAAACTGACCATCTTCTGTTCCTTGCCTTCTTACACCCTGAAAGTGGTGTATTTCGTCTGTATTTCCTGCAGCTCACATTTTTAAGAACCTTTGAGGGGTCTGCATGGCTGCTGCTCCATCAGTGATCTTTTAGAAAGGACCAGGTGGTAAATGTGCTTGAAGTGCAGACCAGGAAGCTTGGATGTTTATGTTAGGATTTTTCCTTTTGGTGAATGGGGGGAAGCACCTGACTTTGAGGCCAAGATGTTGTGTGACTGTACTCATACCTGGTGAGTGAACTTGCTCTGTTCTGTGTACCACAGTATGTAAGAACAACAGAAATAACCACGAAAATAAAACCTAGGTCTAGCTGAAGTTTGTAAGAGTATTTCTGTGCTCTGTAATGAAATCTGGATTTGATTTTTGATGGTCTTGTGCCTCATACTTCATGAAGTAATACAAAAATGAGTAACTCTCAAATAAGTGACATGCAATTTGCTTTTTGTTCCTAGAGAGCAAATCCAAAGGCCTCCAGTGGGTGATAGATACAACCATTGCATATCCCAAAGCTGAACCTATAGACATCCAAACTTGGATTCTTGGCTACCGACAACCAACAGTGACACATGTACATTACAGGTAGGAAATAAACCTACTCCTCCTACACTGAACTCAAATATTCATAAATCAGTTGTATCAGTTCAGGATATGGGAAATCAATTGCAGTGGGAGTGGGATTTTTGTCTCACACAGGTGGGCAACTCATTTAAACACAATCTATTTTTTTTTTTTTAAAGTTCAGTGACTGTTCCTTACCTTAGGACACTTAAGTTTTGGATTAATGTCTTGTGGTTGAATAGAGTTGTGAGGAATATTTTTGAAGGCTAGCTAGGTCATCTTTTCCACCTTAATGTTAAGGTGTTGGTAAACCCAACTTGAATTTTTTAAATTTTGTTTTTTTAGTAATGACAACAAATTAAAAATCACTGTTGTTAAATAAACAGATTTCCTAATAAATTATTATATCTAATTTTCTGACAAAGAAAAGCTTTTCCACTCAAAGAATACTTTAAGTAGTTGAGGAAAGCAACTGGAAAAAGCAGCTGGAAAGTGTTGCAACTCTCATGACAGCTAGGATGGGAGACCATTAAAACTTCTCAGCAGTTATTTGACTCGAGACCTAAACTGATGGAGAGAGAAGTTGCATTTTGCTTTTAGATTACAGTTAATGCAAGTCTGAAATCTCCAGGAGTATTGTAACACTTTTCCTAAACCAAGTAAGTTGTTGCATTTTATCCCAGGATCACATTATTTTGTCTTACTCCCTTCTGATGATTTGGAGAGCCTTTAGACTTTTACAGAAAGCTTTCAAGTATCCATGTGGATCCCCTGGGTGGCAGTTTAAGTGGGAATGACCTTCTCCAGCATCGCTGCTGTGTCAGTGTTGTGTGGTGCAGAGTACAGGCTGCTTGCTGGAGCTCCTTTCCACAGCCATGTTTAAATCTGTCCTTACTTTTTATAGAAAGCTGCCTTCCAAGTTTCCCTGAAGGTGAACATACTTACACCCTAATTTATATAAGATAGCATTGTATCTGTTGTGCTTTATTCAGGTCACCTTAGTACTCTCTCAGATCTCTGGCTTAATTGCAAGTTGAATGTATTTAGAATTCTACTAAAGAGTATTTCCAAAAATACTTTCTTTAAAAACAACAGTAAGTTAACTTGAATTAATTTCCTGCTTCTGAATGTATATTCACACCTGTTTTTGAGTACAAACTTAAATATGATGTAACCTTTCTTGCATTGAACCACTTTGACCTGCTTAGACTGCTACAGTTTCCCATGGCACAGTGTGTAGCTGCTCGGGAGGGTGGTGGCCAGGAGCATTTCTGTTTGATCCTGCTAAGTTCTCCACTTGATGCCTTCAGTGGGAGCATCCCATTTCCCATGTGCTGCCAGGAGTGGATGAGTGGTCCCCCAGTGATGCTCTATGATTTTACAGAGTTTGCTCACATCCTGCCTTAGCTGTCCCCAGCTGCTCCTCAGTAGTTCTTAATTTTGATAACAATTGGGTATTGACTAATCCTTGCCCTTAACAGTGTAGGCAGGGATTAAATCAGTGACTGAGGTCTGAAAAGGCCTGTGTGGTGTCAAGGCCTGAGATGTCCCTTGTAAAGGTTGTGCTAAAGTTGTTAAAGAGGTAAAGAAGTTCTTTGAAACAAGCTCAGTTAGCAAAGGAAAACCCAAGATAAAGTGAACTTTGTCTTTAAAAATACGGAAATTGTCAGAGGTGTGTTTCTATTTTCCTGCATTTGACATGGATGTCCTCTGAAATTTTCTTTAAATGTACATCAAGTCTGTCTGCATAGGTATTATACTCCACTTTTCCTGCATTTAGTGCAATAAAATTTTGCTCATCTTTTTGTAATTTGGAATGTCTTGGGAGATTGCATTTGAAATAAATTTTAAGGGTAATTTTTGAACAACTGGGAAGAGAGCACAATAGCTTCTCATGTAATTTCTTTTAACTGAGTTAACAGGGGGGAAAAAGCGGCACCCTTTGGAAAAAGCAAAGAATAGTTTTGTCCAGATGCCATCTCTGCTATATGAAAGAAGAATCAGGATTTAAACATGCTTATTCCCTTTTAGAGTAGTCCAGAGCAAGGTACTGATGTATGACAGCAGTGGGGAAGAAAGGAACATTTTCTGTGCCACTCGAACTAGAGCAGAAGAGACTGCAGAGCTGCTTTTGTTGTGGTGGCTCACTCAGTCCCTTCTGCTGTGCCCTTTGATCACCACCTGTCTCTTTTTGCCTTACAGACTTTCTAATCTAGTGATTTCCTTTTCTCATAGCCTGGGCCTTTGCTGCAGGATTATTTCTTTTTCATTCTACTCAGGGAGCAACAGAAAAGTGTAGAGAGCACAGCAAGGAGCCTTATGTTACCATTTTTAGGTGCTTTTCTAGCTGATGGAAATGGCAGAGAAGGCTTGGTTTAATCCAGTAATCTTTTTTTTTTGAAAGCTCAATTTTGATAATGAGTTAAACCTTGCTTTTCAGGCTTCAATTTCAGTCCCAATGACACATTTCTCAGAAGTTCATAATTAGGCTAAGCTGTGGCCTGGTTTTCCTCTGGATGTCAAAAGAAACTTAAAATGAACAATTATCAAGTTTGAATCTAAAAACACAAGGTGTGAGAGCTTCACCCATCTATTGAATAACTTTTTGACCCTGACTAACTTGTCTCAGAACTTACTGGAAAGTGCTGCAATACTGGGTTTGCTCTCTGAAACACAACACTCAAGGAAAATACCTAATGAACTTGCTCCAGGTCAAATGGCACTGGGATTTTAGTGGGAGATTTCAGTCCATCTGGTGCAAGGCATGTCAAACTAGAGGCCATCACTATGAGACCTGCCTTGTAATGAGTCTGTTGGGAAGGTTTGTTTGCTCTTCTCAAATGGTTTAGCTTTATGCTTGGGTCGTTGCGTGGTGTGTGCTGACCAGAAATGCAGCCTCACTGCACTTCCACTCAGCAGAAATAAGCTTGAGTTGTTTGGTGTCCGTGTTTGGTGTCCAGCAAGGCCACAGACTGGCTGCAGTTCTCAGCTCCCACCATTTCTGTGCCAGTAGTCAGGTCTGCAGTTTATTTCTTTTCCTCTTGCACCAGGCACTTCATTAGTCTGATTGGCTTGGTGTTTCTCAGCCGATCAAGTTTGTCCAGCAGCAATTTCTCAAGTGCTGCAGTCCTGTGTGCAAAACCCGAGACTTACAAATTGAAAACACCCTGGGTATGAAGCTGACTCGGTGCTTAGCATCCCTTCAGTCAGGAATGGTGTAGGGCTGGGTTTTTTGCCCTGGTTTCCCGCGGGGTGATGCCCTTGGATGCCCACATCCCACGCTGGGGCTGTGTGACGGTGGCTGTGGTGCAGCAGCCCTGACGTCAGAGCCAGCCCGAGTCAGCTCTGACGCAGGGGTGGCTGTGCGTGAAGTGCCACACGGGCTGTTCCCAGCTCTGTCACCTTTCTTCTCTGTGCCAGCTTTTGTGCTGTGCTGCTGCTGCTGAAACAAGCCTTCAGCTGCTGAGGAAGTTCTATTTTTGTGTCTGCATTGATACAGATTTATTGAAATGAGCCAGGCTCCGAGCTATAAATAAGATGAAATGCATTGTGGTTGCTGGATGAGTGTTGCAGAAGGGCATCCCATTTGGCAGTGTATTTTAATGCACTTTTTTACGCAAGTAACTTATTTTTGGTCATGCCTGACATCTACCAACAGCCTCCACTGTCCTGGATTTATTTAGAGCCATTGAAGCAGCAAATAATATCATGACTTACATGGAGTAGCGAGTAATACAGAACTTCAGTTCAGGGTAGGACAGGTGATAAAAGGCAATTAGTACTTAAAGTGGTAGCTGTGAACTTCAGAATTTAAATACAGAATCGGAGGTAGTTTCTCCAATAAGGACCGGTTACAAGAAATTTAATGTTTCTAAATATGCCTTATTTCTGAAAATTCTTTGGTGTTTTCTGAGAAACGGCCTATCAGTAGCTAATTCCCCACAATTTCTCACATATGCCAACATGTCTTTGGCAGTTACATCTCCTGTTTTTAAAAATCCTTTCTTCTTTCCTGGACTGTCATTTATTCTAATATATTCTGGTGTGGGACATGGACACAAATCTGTGCAGTGGTTTAAGAAGTTGCTGTCCCTCAGTCAGGTACCCGGAGTGTCCCGCAGCTGTTGTCACCTTGAACCTGCCAGTAGGTGCCTCCAGCTGGAGGATAATGCTTCATTACTGAAAAAAGATTCTTTCACAGATTCCCACTGGAATGTGTCTTTATTTCCACCACCACTTCTAACTTCCCAGGGTGCAGCCTGTGCTGTGACTACTTTTACCCCTTTCCCACTTTCCCCAGTGACAGAAGAGCAGCTGTTCCCATGATGAGAAGCAAAAGAAGGTATTTCCATTCTCCTTGAATTTTCTGGTCAAGTTCTTATCCAGTCCTATTAAATTCCTTGTTTGCCATACCAGGAACAAAGATGCTCTTATTTTAATGCAATGTGAGGTTAGTTTTGCCCAAAAGCTAGAAAGATGCAAGTGCCCAAGAAACTCCAGGAGCTTCAGATGTTACGTGTTGACCTTATTCTTTGCCTTGGCAGTTCTGTTTGATGATATTTTATTTTCCTGAGGAGATCAGCAAACTGTTTGCTTCTAATGGTATTCCTCATGCTGCAGACCCAAAGGTGGGGTAGAGCTAAGGTGATGCTCGTGCCCTGACCACATGGACACCTGTTTACATATCTCATTGAAATAAGGAGCTGTTTCCTGCATCTTTTAACATTGGACCTGGCAGATGTCAGCGTCCCGTGGCTGGGGATGACCCTACTCCTGTTGGGGCAGTGGCTCTCTGCCATTGTTTTGGATCTCCTGTGTGGGGAGTTTTGTAAGAGTAGACTTGATCAATTACCTTCCTGAACCCAGTCTCCTTCAAGAGAGTGTTCTTGTAAAACACAGATGCCAGCTGAGCCATCTGTTGGGCAGAGAACCGTGGCATTATCAGTATGTTTAGTTTAAATATGGGGGGGGTTAACTTTGCCTTGTCGAGTACAGAAAGGGCTTCTTTCCAGAGTTTGAGGATTTTTAAAAAAATATTTAATCTCTAACTAAGATCAGTCATTAGTAAGAATGTTCTGCTGGTAAAAATAACTGTGGATAATCTAAAAATACATTTGAAAATGCTTCTAAATACACTAGCACTTACCATTGCTAAGTTGGGGCAGCCAGTGTAGCGTTATTGGAAAACCAGTTGTTTTTCACTCTGTTCATATTCATTCAAACTGGGTGTAGCAGTGATTGCTTCCCAGACTTATAAGCAGCAGCTTATATCCAGAGATTGAAGCATTCTGGCAGTGTTATTGATTCACCCAAGAGCTGGATGGGTTCAAGCAGGGAAGTGGTGTGCAGCATTCCATTAGTCTCTCAGAGTGCTGGTATCACGTGTGCCACTTTGCTGCTCCATTAAAGCACCAGCTCAAAAATTGTTCCTAACAGGTATCTTGCAAGATCCTGTGATGTTTTCAGACTTCTTGTTTTTTGGCAAAACAGAGTTGTTGCCCATTAGGTCAGGGAGAGGTGAAGGCAGAGGTGAAGAGTATCTTAGACTTTACAATGAGACTGCATGTGAAGCCAGGTAACCCTACACTTCTGTCCTGAGGCAACACACGTTCTCGTAGTTCTGAAACCTCTTAAAACCTGCGTAAGCAAGCATCTGTCCTTCAAAAATACTCTGTGAAACACAATATTCAGTTGCTGAGCCTTTTATCTCTCTCTTCACAGCAGATAGGCAGAAGAGAGTAAAAATAGTGCTTGGCAGCTTGGTTGTGTTTGGGGACACAGAGTAAATCTTTCTTAGTGTTCTACCCTCAACAAAATGGTCCTTGCTCTGTGGGTGTGTTTTTTACTTGCTGCTACGTGGTTTAATTTTAACCTGCTGTACAGCATCTGGGCTTCAAGATAAAATAGTTTTTTATTGTTTGTCTTTGTTCTTAACATGCAGACTGAAAACTTGAGCAGCTTACTGAAGCACCATTTCATAACATTTGTCTTTGGCCAAAGACTCTTCTTCCAACTGCTTTATCTGAGATAACAGTTGCTAATTTCTGGTTACCAAGACTGGCTTTACTGGAGCATAGAGAACTCCACAGTGTGAGGAAGACGTAGGTAGAATTACTTCAAGAGCTGCAGAGATAGCTGAGTTCATGTTGATACCATAGTTTGTAAATAAAGTTGCTCATCTCCTTAGGTTGAAGTTGTCTCTGTATGCCAAAGCACTGTGATTTGTAATTCACTCCTTAGAGCAATACTTTGCTGTTTGACTCCCCCACTTACAGCTTATTTTTCCATGCATCAGACTGAAAGGAAGAAGGACAAATGACTTGGCAACAAAGCAGGCAGAGATTTTGAAAACTGTAACAGCAACAAAAGCATTCTTCAGAAGTGCCTTATTTTCTTATTCTGACATTCCCATATCTGTCCAGAGACTGCCCAGGTGATTGTGGTGTTGCTTCCAATTTCTTGCAGTATTATCAATTAAAACTATTGAAAATGAAATGAAAATCCGCTAATGAAAATAGAAGCATGGTGTAGATGAGAGGCTAAGTTGGCAGCTCACCTGGAAAGAGAAACCTACAGTAAAGGCCTTGTATTTCAGAGTGGGAATTTTTCAGGTTAGCCTGATACACAAATCTCTTCTGCATTGGCCTCCTAGTACAACACAGTGGAGATTTAAGTTCTTGTATACATCAAAAGACACTGAGGGTCTGCTGAGGAGGTTTCACAGCTACTGTAAGACTGGAAGTTCTACTTTGAAAAAAATTACCCAGTGAGGTATGGTGGGTTATTTGAGGGTTTCAGGCTGTGTGTACCACAGTGAATACTGCCCTGGTTATGTTTTTCTGAGCAGACCTAATATTCAGCGTAGAAGTACCAAAGCACTGGCAATTCTTCCATTGGTGTTTTTAAGACAGAGCAGCAATATTTGACTACAGGGTCAGTTTTCAGTGTAAAACTTGCCTTGGAAATTTCAGACAAAGCTGCTGGCATCCTTTGAAAAGCACAGAGAGCTTGTTTTCTGGGATGTGGGAGAGCTCTTGGTGCTTAGTGATGTCATTATGTGGCTTCTGCCTGCTGAATTGTTTCTTCAAAGCTGTGGATGAGCTTTCTTATTTTTTTATTTCTTTCCTTCCTCCTTGGTTTGTATTTTTTGGGGGGTAGTAATATAGTGTGGGGGTATTCTATGAAAAAAAACCCCAGCAACTTGGTAGCTTTTATCAAAAGCTGTAGTACAGCATTTGATGGAGACTGATGCTGGTGTCTTTTGTGTGCTTCTGGATGGGAACCTGGAGTTTTCCACTTCTGTATCTTTAATGCCTCTCTGATCTCTGAGTTGGAGAAAGTGCAAATCATGCAGTTAGATTTACACAAAAGTTTTGTTCTCTGTGTTTTGTGGTGGGCTGGGGCAGAAGAACAGTTTTGTTCTCCACATGCAGAATACATTTGCTAGGTTTAATTTGTGTTTGTTTCTTTGATAGGATTTTTCCAGTGAAAGATGTACCTGCAGAGCCTGAAGCTCTTACAAACTGGCTGTATCAACGATTCATTGAAAAGGAGGACCTCTTGACACATTTCTATGAAACAGGTAGGATGATACCCAGCAAAGAGAACTGTGCTTTGCTAATGACTTCTCTTACAAGGATCTCAGAATGGTTTAAGGATGTGTAAGCATTCTTCACAGGCATACAGGAGATACAATTATTATTATTATTACTGCTTCTTACATGCCAAAAAAGTATGATTAAAGAATTATCTAGGAAAGGTAAGTTACCTAGGCAACGTCAGAATTAGGGTAGTGTTTGGAAGCTGTCAAAACAGTAATACACAGTTTAGCTGTGAAAGGTGGCATTTCATGGAGTGGGATAATATAGCAATGTGCAAAGATCCATGGTTGGAAGGATGATTGGAAGGATCTGTGAGAATTACATGGCATACAGTCTTTGGAGCTGTGATCTGTGCTGTCAGTGCTGGCCTCCTTGCTGCCAGGATCACTCCTGTCATCATACACTTCCCATGCTAATGGAGCAGAGGAATTGGAATAAACTTGGGGCATCAGTAACATCACTGAAGGGATACTGGCACACATGTGGTTTAAAATACCAAGTAAATACTTTGAAACTGTAGCTAGAGGGCTTTGCTCAGGGCTCTTTACTCCATACAGTTGATACTGAAGTATGCCACTTGCCCTTCAGTGGGAGGGAGAGTGGGGAACGGGATTTTGAAGTGCATGTTCAGCATACAAAATATAGGAATGCATCATAATAATGCAGAAAAAAAAAGTCCAGAGAGGAAAAATTTGGGGTTTATTTTGATATAGAGTTAAGGAAGTTTATAAAACATAGACTGAGTAGGAAAACTCCAGATGAAATAATATAACTTGTCTCTAAAGAAAAATATTCTCTTCATTAGCAAATCACAGTTGTTGATGGGGAGAGTGTTCGGTGTCTCAAATCAGCTGAGTTCAGTATTCCTGGGTGACTGTGTTAAAGATGCCTCTTTTGTGAGATGATTTATTGCAAAGGCTGCTTAATTTAGTTTTGAGTGCTTAATTTATCAATCCAAGTGCTTAAAGAGATTAATAGAATTCTTTAACAACTCAGAGTTGTATCTTGTTTTATGAAATACTGCTGTTACTCAGCCATCATTGATGGCAAAGTCACACCCTGCTATATAAATCACATCCAAATGCATATATTGGACTTTATTAGACAAATAACTTTGTGAATATCTTTAAAAATACAAGTGTAGCAAATAGATTGTACAGAAGTCTTGGGTTTGTGACATTATTTTATGCTATTGAAATAAGACATACCCAGAAAATCTAACTAGTCCAGAATTTCTAAGAGTATAATTAATATAATCAAATATATTCATTAAAATGCACTTCCAAAATAGGGTAATCGGTATTAATTTGCCAGTGCAATCAGTATGAATTAATAAAGATATGTTTTAAATGTAAATGCTGTGACATAGGGCCTTATTAGGCATACATTAGCATAATTCAAAGTTACTGCCATTTATACTTTTTTGAGAACTTGCTGGCATTGCTTTAGTTGGCCTACTGAAAAAGTGCTGCTACAGTTTTTGGAAACCCCTTGGAGGTTGAATGTGTGGGGAATCCCTGAGGCTGCTGAAGAGCCAGCTTTGTACTGACCTGGTACATGGTCACAAGTGGGTGTGGTTTTAAGACTTAGAGCTGTTTCAATTGTTATTATTAATCATTATTATTGTTATCATTATCATCATTATATTATTTTACAATTCACACTGCCTAGGAACTTCTCTTAATAAAGCTTACTTCATAAAGCTGGAGTGACATTTAATGCTCCATGAAACTTCAAAAGTTTGCATTGACAGTATAGTTGGTAAGGATACATTCTCTTGGCATATTTTTATTTGGGAAGAGAAGGAAACAAAGCCTAAAGCACCTTTCTCAATTTTGCTATATTCTTAAGTGTTAAGAACTTAAATCACCTGGGGAAAATCTGTAATATTAGACCTCTAGAAATCAAACCAAAAAAAGTATGCCTAAAATTTCATATGAAACTATCCCATAATTTTTTACAGGTGCATTTTACACATTTCATTTATAAAATTAAAGCCATTTCGAGTTAATAGCTGTAGGTAACAGACTCCTGTTTAGGCAGCTAGTGGAAAATTTGTTCTTGATTCCCTGAACTCTTCAGCAGGATGACCTTGAAGCCCACAGTAACACACATGAGATTACATTTAGCAGGACAAAACCACTCAGGAACTAATTAAGGAAAAAAACCCAACCATAATCTAGGAGCAGTTGGAAATGAGTGATTGCATCCTGAAGTCATCATGCTCCTCATTCCCTGTGCTCAGAAGCCAAGTGGTGTGAGTTGATGAAGAAAGTAAGGAATGCCATCCCCAGTGCTATGGAAACACTTTGTTGTACCAGGTCTGAAACCTCATCTGGAAATCCAGTGTACAGGTCCATCATCCATGTCGAGAAACAAATTGAACTGGGATGAGGGACAGGTAATGGGAGCTGAGATTAAGGGGAAGGTAGAGTCATTTCTGTGAAGGTCAACTAAAAGTACTTGGCTTGTCTCAGCTGGGCAAGGGAAGGGTCAAAGATGGCTTGGGAAGGGGGGGAAGACACAGCTCTCTGTATCTGCCAGGGAAAAAGGAAAGGTATTTAAACCAGAGGTCAGTGGTTGTACAGAAAAACAAATGGGCCATGGAAGAACAAATCCAGCGTAGAGTGAACCGATAGAAGCTTAGCTGTGAGTTACTGGGGGATAAAGATGTGACAAATCTGCCCAAGTGTGAAATACCTATCAGGGAGAGGTGGATGGGGCTCATCAAAGGGGTTTTTAGGCTTTTTCTTTGTTTGCTTTGGTGTTCCTTTTTTTTTTTTTTCTTTTAATTAAGAGCATGGAGCATTCATGCAGGAAGAAAAGCTTTGTCTTAAATGCTTGATTGCAGTTCCTCCAGTGATTGCAAATGTGAAGCACAGAGATAAGCTGCTGATGGTATCTAATTGCCCAAATTGTGTGGTTCCTAAGATTAAAAATTGACACTGCTGCATCTTTACTCTTTGAATCATTAATTTCATGTTCTTCTGAGGGAAGTTGAGACTCCATAATGCTGCAGCAAGTACATCATCTTCTCTGGTACATTCAGAGTTTTATATCCCCTGTTCAGGATTAATAATAACCAAAGTGCTTCTTGTCATCAAGGCTTTATGCATCTCAGTGAAATGTAACACAAATGATTTAATATGCTGATGTAAATATATGCAAATAGTTTGCTTATGATCATAAAGCTCTGATGTATTCAGGCACATTTAATTTAGTGTTGTAAGTTAGAAATAAGTCAAAGTATGGAAAAACCAAATTTTACTGTCAGCTGAATCTCTTTCAGTCTTTCTCATCAAAGCAAGGATTTCAGTAGAGAATTTCTGGAAAACTCCATGGCAAATTACAGTGTTTCCTTAGTCAGTATGACTGTGTTCAAACAATAGTGGAAGCTGTTCTTTTAAATAAGTGTACGTGTGTACTTATATTTTCAAGAGGAACCTCAGGAATGTGTGTGTGTTGCTTCTTCACAGTACACAATATCAACACCAAACAGCTGTAAAGTTTAATATGGAATCCATTCAGTTTGATCATGGAGATACTAATAAAACTTCAGAAATAACACAAAACTTAGTTGACAATTGGATCTCTCTGCAAAGGTTGAGTACAGTGATAGCAGCTTCTAAGGAATGCTTTCAGGCTTATACTTAAAGCTTATAAGGAAATTAAAATTGTTCTTAGTAATGAAGATACAGGGTTGTGTTTTGTTTTGAGGTATTTTATTTTCTTGAAGGTGTCTGGTAATGCTGGAGAGTCTGACAGCATAATAGAGCAGTGCCCAATTAATTGTGTGTGGGCACCATTGCTGGGACAAGCAGTGGTGGTAAAGAATCGTGCAGTAAGGCTGTCGTTCCTGTGCAAAGCATTCAGTGTGTTTTCTTTTCTCTTGTAGGAGCTTTTCCACCGCCCCAGGGTCAGACAAAGGCGATTTCTCGGGAGATGACCCTCAGTAACCTGTGGCTGGTTGCCATACAATCATTTGCATTTTTGTCAGGAGGGATGTGGTACTGCCTCTTTCAGTATTTGTACCATTGCCTATTTTAAAAGCAGAATGGGACCTGAGGACACAATTGGAATCCAGGCTCTTGCAAATGAGTATCATGTTGTATGTGCAAATGTGAATATTCAAGAGTAAAGGAAAATACTGGATGGACTTTTACCTCTCTTTGGGGGAATTTTAAACTCCACTAAAAGTGAAGATCAGTAACATAGTGACCTGATGATGTATTATTTTAAGAATTGTCTGTATTTTTAAAAATGTATACTCTCACCCACACTTAAGCAAATTCAGCATTTGGACAAAAGGTGCAATTGTACAACCACCGTAGAAGAATGTCTGTGACAAGAAAGCTTTGTCACCACGAGTATTTCTTGGCATTGTAGTTAGAGCTCAGAAAATTCAGCAACTTGTCTCTTCAGTAGTGTGTACAGCATTGGTGTGGTAGAGGTTCCTCATTTGCACAACGTGTACTTTATTGCAGCTCATTGTGCTGGAGTCAGAGATCCTCGACAGAGCTGGTGGAGGTGTCTTTGTGGCTACGCAGTCAGCAGCTGTTGTACCAGACACATTGATCTAAACCAAACACCCAAATAAGATCCAGTGTCAGGTCTGTCCTGTGAGGAACTGGTCCTCAAAAAGCATTGCAGCATCACAGTGTGATTAAAAGCTGTCCACGTGGGATGAATCAGCCCATCCCTGCTGTGGTCTTGCCATCAGCTCTCCGAGTTCTGTGTGCTACCAGTGTCTCGTGTTATAGGGAAACTTGGAAAATACAAAGTCACTCGGTTAAAGTCCCTTTTTGTTCAGAATACAGCTCAACCCTCATCATCCGTTTCAAAAATGCACTTTTAAAGGTGAAAAAGCAGTGAAGGAAAGACATAAAACTTAGGGAACAGAGGGAAGCTTTGTCACGCATTGGAGGGCACAGCAATTCTAGCTGTTTCTGAAGGTCTGCTGGTGCTGCTGGTGATTTTTAGCCACCTTTGTATTTTGTATACTGCAGTCCAACCAAGGTGACCTTGGAGTGGTTTATAGAGGCCTTTTTCTCCCCGCTAGTTGCAACAGTGCTAAATATACTTGTGGGAGAGTTTAAACAATTCAATGCCAACCATCTTAATGTTTTGCTAAAGAGTAATAGAAGAAAAACTAGTTTCGTAAAAAGAAAAAATAGGTGTAATTGCTATCATAAATCTGTAGGAAGATACTACTGAAAAAATAAGTATGGTAAATATTCTGAATAACTACATGGAGGGCAGTATTAATTAGCTCACCACTAAAATCCTACTGCTAGAATCTTACTGGAAGAAGGATGGGTAGAACTGAAGGGCAGATGGGAACAGAAGACACTTTCAGATGTGTAGTGCAGGATCCTTTTGAAAGGATGTCTGTGATGTACAGCCTTACTTCTGGCAGGTCTGGTTGGCATTGTGTTTATGTGATTATGCACAGATTTGTGAGAACTGTTCCTAAAATAAAACTAATCTCTCTAAATACAGGCAGGGTAGCCAGAACTTCAGATGTTGGCATACTGCCTTTGACAGAGTAATTTTGTTGAGAACAAAGTAAGCCCTCAGTAGTTTTGGCTCTGAGCTAGCAATATTGATTCCCCTTCTGTCTCCCTCTGCTGCTACATGAATCACAGGAGGTGGTGTGCAGAATACAAAACCTTGCCAGTGTTCCCATTCAGGGGTGGGGGGGCAAAGAGCATACCAAAACACGAGGCAGTGCCAATTTCCATGGCTTTGTGGAAAAATACCTTGTCAAATATGCCATCCCTGCCCCCCCACATGCAGCAGTGGTTGCTCAGTGGGGATGGATGCAAAATGACACACCACAGTAAGGTCCCCTGAAGTGTGTGTTCCCTCCCTGACTCCACAAAACCACTGCAGGCTGGAGGCAAAGGACAGTGGTTGCCAATAGCTTTGTGTTTTAGGCAAGATGCTGTTCATAAATACCATCTCTGCACCCGAACCCTGGTGTGACCATTAAAAAGAGGTAGGTATGCCCTGACAGGGAGGGAGTCTGGGGAGTATTTGTTGTTTCACATTGCTCTTGCTAAAGTTGAGCTGATGGAATGAATGTATTTAATCTGTCGTTGTACAGGGGGGTGTTGGGGCAGCCCAGCACTGTTATGTGTAAGTGGTTATTTCTGCTGCCCATGGGACTGACTCTAAAGACTGCAAAAGGCAGGTGGCAAGCTACTCACTGCTGTCCTCCCCCACGTAGTTTTATCAGAACCACAGAGATGCCCAGAGTACAGCTCATTTTATTTTGAGCTAGGACAGACTGGAGTGATGCAAAAAGGGAAGTTTATATAAGCAGATTGCACAGCAGTTACTCACATCAGGAGATTGTTCTTTATAGACCCTGTGAACTCCATGTAAGAGCATCTTGTTTTTTCAAATGCAGTATTTTTATTTTCATTCCCCAGTGGGTTGCAGTCAATAGTGAGTGTTCACGTGCTGCCTCAAGAAACTAGCACTGCGCAGTAATGTTTCAGACAAGCGTTTGATTGATCTGGTCCTGTTCATTTTCACTTTGTTCCTCTGTAGTTCTTACTCTTGTGAGATGTTTGTTTCCAAGCGCTGCTTCTTGTTTCAGTAGGGTGAGGAAATAGTGTCAGGTCCCAGACTTCTCTCCTGCCTGTGCTGGAAAACGTGAGAAGCGCCTGACCCCGCGGCTCCTTAGGGCCGAGTTGCTGTCGGTGACACCCGAACGAAACCATTGGAAAGCAGCTCTGAAGGACCCTCTCAGCATCATCCTGGATGCTGCTTCATGAAAGACAATAAGTGAGAGAAAAGTTTTGCTATGAAGGGAAAAACATACAATGGATACAGTATGTAGGAAATTCTGTGCTAAAAATACCGTGCTGGTCCAGACTGGAGCTTAGCAGGCGAATCTGTAAAACATGAATTCCTGTTGGTTGCAGTTCAGTTCTACCTTCTGGCAGCTGGCTGCAGTTCTGGATGTAGTGGGCATTTTGCTTTGCTATCTATGGGTTGCCTTCTCTGGAGAGTTCAAAATGTATTTTGATAGTGATGTTAATGAACCGTACAGTTGATCACAAATTAATATAACACTGAATTTATATTAGGGGAAAAATAATGGAAAAATGTGTAAAAGGATCAAAAATGAAAAACTCACAGAAAATTCTAACGGAAAGCTGTTGCACGCAGAAGTGAGAACAGAGCAATTTGTGTGCGTTGCGAATAATAAGGATGGTTCTCTGCCAGGGTTGCCCACAAAACATCTCCACGTTTCTGTGTTTAATTGTTCATAAAGAAGCTGTTACAGTTGAAGTTGTGTCAGTCCTCATGATTTAGTTTTGCTGCTCTGTGAATCCCATGATGTGAAGAGCACCTGCCCATCCATCCATGCCGAGCAGTTTCTTCAGTGCCCTGGGGTGAGTGTGCCTTCATTTCGGTCTCACTTGGGTTCCACGCGTGGTTCTGTTGGGTCTTGCAACCATGGTGTCTCTTTTTCTTCCTTTTTTTTTTTCCTTTTTTTTTTTTAAGTTGCTTTGAAAAGTGAATTTTCAGTTTACCTTGCTTTCCTGGACAATTAAAAGCTTCCCTCTCCCTCCTCCCCCAGCATCACAAATAAGGTGCATCTTCTTGCAGCAAAAATAAAGCGATCACTGTGGTACTGTTCATTGTTCACTTGGTTTGCAGATGGTGTAACTTTTTGTTGTGTGACACTGCCATAAAGTGCTGTTAACTTTTCTCACCTGTTTGTACAAGATAATAACAGATACCGATCACTGTGTGTGACAGGATTCAACTGCTCCGCTTTGCCTTGACATAAATTTTGGGACCAAAGGTACTTAAAACTGGGATTTCCAAATCACAAGCCCAGGGTTGGATGCATTCTCTTGACAGTCAGCTGGAGATTTCTGTGGTGATCTGATACAATCACACAAAATAATGATACATCTGGGATTCTGTATTTTTTTGGAAATAATGGAGCCATATGAAATAAAGGGTTATTTTGCAAAATTGCATATTTGATAGTTTTTACACTTCTTTTAAAAAATACAGAGCAACAATGGGAAGAGCAAAATGGAAACCATACTCTGGTTTAAAATGTCTGCATACATTAGAAATGCTTCTGAGCAGCTCTGCTTTTTCTGTAAGAACTGTAAGCTGCCTGGCTGGGATAGAAGTCATTGAAAGGATTCTATGCATTTTAAAGTTAGACCTTTTACTTTATCATGAGATAATGAAGTAATTATTCACTGAACAACTGTCCTGTTAAAATGAGTGAGTTCCTTAAAATTACTCCACCATGATGCTCATATTGTATGATGAACAGGGGTTTTTTTTATACCAGTTATCTTCGCCTCAATTGTCTCCTTCCCTTCTCTGTTACCTGCATTTTTGTTTTGTGTGATAAAATGGATGTGGAAGCCTGGAGTGACTGTCAGTGGTTTTGCGAAGGGCTGGTCATGTTTGGAATTATTTTGCTGAATTTATTTCACTGGTTTTTTTTATAAAATCTTTCCAGTAGCCAAGATGTTTTTCAGAAATGTAGACAGATACCAGAAGCAGCATTTCTCTTTTCCCTGGGCTTTTTTTTTTCCCTGTGGCAAAAATGGAGTTGATTTTTTTTCCAAGACTGTTTCATGTGATTCTTGATCCTTAATAGATGAGAAGATTTTCTTTGATGGTTGTATTTATTGTGCTTATAACTAATGGATACACAACCTTTACTGTGCTTACCATAAACACAACAAATAGTAAAATAACACTTTGGTTCACTGTCCAGCTGCAGTGTTAATTTATGATAGATTGTTTATTAGGAAGGACAGAGAGACAAATGTTTCAGTGCCAGAAGTGGTAAGGGGAGGAGTGGAGCAGTAGGGGGGAGAGGGGACAGCAGCTTCTGCAGCCCTCACTTGGTCCAGCACCTGCTGGAAGCTGTGCCAGTGCCTGGGCTGCAGAGTTTCTCTGCAAGTCACTGTAGCAATGAGTCTCCTTAAAGTTTCTGAGAGCATAGAGTGTGCCAAGAGCAGAACCTGAGCCCCCTTGACCCTGGTTTGCCTCCTAGAAGGACACGACTCCAGCCTTGTTGGGAGCAAGGCTGTCGTCATTGTGACACCGTACAGTTTTAACGAGGGATCTGTTTTTAAGCAACTGCAGCAGGGCAGAGCAGCACCAGGTGGGACAGCCCCGCTCACTCTGCAGCCCTGGCAACTCTCACTGGCGATGGCTCTTGGCTCCTGTCACCTCTCGTGTTCACTGCTGGGGCCCAGCTCTGCAACGTCTAACGAAGGGAAGAGGAACTCCTTGGAGCATCATGAGACATCTCACACAATTTCCAAAACAGCGCCATGGTTGTAGTGATGTCTACCTCTTTGTTTCCCTTCTGGGTTTTGTCTTGTTTTTCTGTGTGGTGTTTTTCTGTGAGGGGTGGGGGGAATTAGGGAGTGGGAGGGAAAACTTGAAATCTGAATATTAAGACACTGGTGGGGGATCCAGTGCTTACCAGCCGTGTTGTCATATTGAAAAAGCCATTGTTTTTAATTCCTGCCTAGTATGAAATGTTTGTTTTCAAAAAAAATCCTTCCTGCTGGAAAGAAAAATGTATTTTTAAAAAGAAAAAACATCCCTCTTGGCTATGAGAATGTCAGCTGTATGAGTTGTGACCATATCATGACATGCTGATCAGATAAATAAATTTTTATCTCTCAGGACTGTACTGTATTTTTGCTGTTCTGGTAACTGTCAGCTTTTCTGAAAAGATGCTCTCCATTTTCAAATACCACTAATTTCAGCTGAATCAGCAAATAAAAAAGGTGTGTGAATGTTGTGTGCTTACTCTGGTTTACAAAAAACCATTTTTGTCCCTATTTAACAAAAAAAAATTGTTCAAAAAAAAAAGACTCAAAAGCTACAGGTAAAAAACCAGGCACATGAGGGAGTCAGGTGTGTAACGTGCTGCAGTTACTTCCATCTCAAAGGTAAAGAAAAATGACCTCCTGGGGGAGAAAAAAATAAGGTTTTCTTGTCAATACCTTTCTATAGCTAGAATCTGTTAGTAGTTCCCATATATCCTTGGGCTCTCTGTGGAATAAGGAAGGAGTCTCTTGGGTTGGTTGTCCTTTCTAATGTTGGTCTGGTTTTGTACCAGGTTTGACGAACGCTTCTCCATGGGCTTGGAGAAGTGGTGCATCAGGAGTTTCAGAGCAGCTAGTACTGGGATCTGGTGCAGCTGAATAAAGGCTGCCAATAATTTTGCTTAAATCATCGAGTTTGTTGTAAATGACATTATTTTATAAGTATTAAAGGCTGATAAGAACAGATAAATGGTGGATTTATGTGGATTAAAGGTGGCAAGGAGCTCACTGGATGGTTATGTGAAGATTTTTAAGTTTATCTTGGGAAACTTAAAAGTTCCAAAAAAGTGGGTATTGTGAAAGGGATCAATAAGATCAAACTCTGGGTCTATACAAAGAATAAATAATAAGCTAACCTCAGTAGGGCTCTTCTGTGTGCCTTTGGGAAAAAGCAACACTGGTCTTGCTCAACAAAACTACAGGACTAAACCAGATGGCAAATGTAGATGATTATTGTATGACAGAATATAGTTGTTTTTTTATAATCTCACTTGAGAACATCAAGGAGAAAAACTAAAAGATCAGTTTATACTGAATTTCTTTTGAAAGGAAATTTTTCATTTGCAGATGGCTAGTATAATTCTGCAAATCTGTTCAACAGTGTACAGTATTTTCATAAATTATATGAAATAAACCACAATTTTTTTATTACCAATTTGTTGTTAGTGAGGACAAGTTGCTGAGTGGTCCAAATCACTTAGTGCAGTGTATGTTTGATACTGAGCAAAAGAAAGGTCATCTAGCCACAAGGAGTAGATGTCTCCCAGGAAGAGAAACTATCCCAGAACACAAGAGTTGAGAGATTCTGGCAACTGAGGGCTGCATTGGCATTTCCACTGTAAATAAATACATAGCAATAAATAAAAGGGCCGATTTGACCCTTTGAGCAGATAGACCAAGGAGGAGCAGAGGGTAGTAGGATTTCCCTCTGCAACATTAATGAGACCATATATTGAATATTGATGCAAAACAGCAAGGCAAGATGGAAGAGTTTGTAATGCAGTGTTTCCCTCCCCACAGTCTCCTTGTCTCCAGGTGAGGCCTGGCTGGCTTTGAGCTGAAATGAATGCTGCCCAGTCCCTTAGTGGGGGTTTCTCCACCTCTGAGGGGTGGCTGGCTGCTGCTTCCAGTTCTGCCCTTCGGTGCAGCTACCATGACTCTCCCAACTCACTGGCTTCCTACACACTGGACCTTCTTTTGATCCTTTTGCCTCACAATCTTAGTTGGTTTTCATCTGCTCAGAAGCAGCAGATGCCATGACACAACACTGTAGAAGGTGAAACGCCAGATTCAGATGCACTGGCATTAAACACTCCTCCTGATGAACCTCTGTCTCACCCTCACCTACCATCCCTTTGGAGGGGATGGGTACAGTAGCACTGTGGAACCCTCAGCCTGCCCGTGCTTTCCCCCAGGGAGAAGCTGTTGGGTTTTCTACTCCCTCTGTGCTTTTGGAAACACTGAAGATGCTTTTGATACTGTTCTTGTTGTGTTCCCTCCTCTCTGCATTTCTTTTAGGCAGACACACTGGCTCTTCCTCATCAGCAAGGATTTGAAGGGGAGAAACCCAGAGCTGTTAGATAGGGGCTGTCCTGCACCTCTGCCTTGAAGTGCACAAGATGTCAGGCATCCTGGAAGAGAAAACTCCCTTCATTGGATGAGACGGTAATTTTCCTGCACTGAAATGCCAAACTTAGAATCTGTTAGAACAGAACTGATGGTTTGGTTTGCTTTTTGGGTTTGGGTTTGGTTTGGGGTTTTTTTGCCACTACTCTGACTAAATAACTTTCTCGCATCTGGCAAAACCAGTGGAACATTTTATGTGCAATGCTCTGCTCTGTTACACCATGGCTGAATGATTTACAGGACCTCACCTGACAAGCAATTTTAAGAGCCTTCAGAGCTGAACCTTGTATCCTATAACTAGGGTGGGATTGCTTTTCCAAGAAACTCCTAAGCCAAAACTGATGACAAAAATAGGTGTAAATAATAATTAATATTTAGTAGAGTCTTAAAACTAAGCTCTGTTAATTGCCCACAGGCCTGCAGTAATATTTGCTGAAGCAATTTTGCATAACTAGCACTGGATTAATTTCTGTCAAATAAATTTTCTCCCACTTCTGTTTATTCCAATATTAAGTGTTGATTCCGCTGTCACTTAAGGTGGTAGCTAATGCGTTTTCTTACTCCAGCCATTCCTCTAGGGAAATACTCACAAGATGCTGTTTGATGTTCCATGTTTGCACCACACCTGTTCCCTTAAGTTCAGAACAGGCAGCCAAGGATTTGCTAAGCTGGGCAGAAGCATCTGTAGATGAGAACAGTCACCAAAAGTTGCCTCTTAACACCTGCTCCTGGTGAGGCCCTTACCCAAGTCTCTCTGTTGTGCTGAGAGAAGGATCTAGGTCAAGATTGATTTTTAACATTAATCATTGAATAAGCCTTACACACACAAACTTGAAGCTGTACCAACACAACCCCTAAAAGACCCCAGGCAGACAGAATTAAAGCTACAATGTGAATCTGGAAAAACTTAGTTAAGAGAAGGAAGGAAGTCTCGTCTGGTTAGCTTACCCAAGGGTTAAGTAAAATACCACTGTGTTATGTACAAGTACTCAGCAGGTGCTGTCAGTCATGGACTCCAGGCTGGAAAAAAAGGCTGAAGATGCAGCAATTCTGTGCAACGAGCTGAGCTCAGGATGAGGAAGGGAAAGAAAGCCCCAGCTTGGGCATCCCTTAAATCTTGAAATCAGAACTGTTGCCTTACGTGTTTTATTACAGAGCGGAAATAGAAGTAGGTACTGTTTAGCCTAATTACAGAGGGAGGTTGTGACCTACATTATGCAGGTAACAAGACTAAATAATTCATGGGCTTTGGCCCAGAAGTCTGTGAAACTTAGAATTTTATTAGCAGCTAGATGGCAAATTGCTTTTCTCTGCTTTTACCTTCTCAATGCAACATTCCTGTTTTCTGCTCCAGGCTTACACACCCTGATTCTGCAAGAAATAGCAATAAATACCATGCTAAATTTTCAGATTAATAATTTTCATCTGTGGAGTAACTATTGAAATGTCTTCCTTTCTTATGTAAACACAGATGATTGGGGCTGCATAGAGAATCAGGGCCCAGATATGTCTGTGCCATTATCCTCACACCCAGAATAGCCAGGACAAGTGCCTCAGGGAAAATTGTAAGGATCCCTGGAGTGGACAAGCGTCAAATAACCTTGCTATATATAGGAATTTTCTTCCTAACCTTTCCATTAGAAGTTGGCTTATGTCCTGGCCCACTGAAATTTACATCCCTGTTCTGTTTTAGTTTTCCTCCTCACTGTCAGGCTTTGTTGGTTTTCTCTTCAGGGTTTTTTTGTTGACCTGATGATTTTTGAGCTTTGGAAGGTTAATGAATCCTGCAGGCCGTGGAGAAGCTCTGTCAGAAGTCCACTTACTTTCAGAAAAAGCTTCATTCTTTATAAATCTTCTGTGTTTTCATTGGTTCGTCCTTCCCTCTTGTGTTACAAGAGATTTTTAAAAAACCCCAAACCCTGATGTAGCTTTTTTCCTCTACCTTTCCTGCTTTTATATCCTCTGTCAGTCTACCACGACTGAGTAATTCTCTGAACTATTTAAATTTCTGTTCTCATTGTGGTAGATCCATCACCTGCATAGTTAAGTTCTTTCTGGATTTTTATTACAACATTCAGAGAATTGATTTTCCTATCAATATAATTTATTTAAATACTTATCCATACAGCTTGATGGTGAGAGGATTAGATTTATTAATGGATTGGTGATTTCCTTACTCTGATGACACATATAAATCAAACAAAAATGAGTTAGCAGCTACAGAACAAAAATTTGCTGCCAAGTTTTTAATTTCCTACACAAAAATACGCACATTTAATTTTATTGCATAGTGAAGAAGACTTAAAAGGATAAAACTGTTCCCTAAGGTAAAGTGAGAACAGGGAAGTTGCTTCCTTCATATTAATCTTTCTTTTAAAAGCAAAAAAGCCAGTTAAATGAGGTTAAGTTTAATAAGCTTGTGCTGGTATCTCCCTGAAATTTTTGAGATCCTAGGAGCTGTTACAAAAACCAACAAACTGCTAACCTGAACCAGAGCCACTGGTCAAGAGCTCTCTGGGGAACTGCCCTATCTCCTAAAGGATCTATGAAAAGTTGGCCCCTGATTTTTATTTGTGACCCTTTAATTTGTTATATGGAAATAAATACAAAATATTCAGTGAAACCAAAGGATGAGGATGTGGAGAAACTCCAAACAACCATGCAGAAGGCTCCTGACCTTTATTTTCTGGTTTGCATTTCTCTCTGCAGCACTTTGTTGTGTAAGGAGATATTAGATATGCTGGGTATGGTAATGCAGGCAGCACAGACAACCTGAGTGTATTAAGGGTAGAAATCACAAGGTCAGAAGTGCCCGTTGTACTAATTAGTGCAATCCTGACTAAGAACAGTTACATGACTTTATTTTTAATGAGCACAAGGATTATGGGAATTTAGATAGAACAATAATCTATTTTTATCTGGTATTTTGTAAGCTCAGAAGATGAATCAGGAGTAAGCTGCATAGTAAGACAGCCCAGAGCTGCAGCTAAATTATCAAAACTGCAGGAACAAAACATTCCTTACTTAGAGCACTGCATGGAAGTCTCCAGGTTAGGGCAATAACCCTTCCTTGGTATCAAAAATATGGGTTACAGTGACATGGTAAAGTACAAGTGTGGCACCCACTTCAAACATTAAGAGAGGTAAGACAAGATTTTTTTATTTCTTTTTTAACACTTGCAAGTGTTTGCAAATCCAGAGGGAGAGAAAAAACATTTTGCTAGTGGTTAATTATACTTATTTCTTCTAATTACTGCATCATCTGCTATTGAAGGCTAAGAAGGCTAAAACTGTTAAAAGGAAAAAAAGTAACAGCAAAAAGGAGCTGTAGAAAACTGCAGCTTTTCAACAGATCAGTCTTTGTGTTATAATCTGACAAAAAGGGGACAAGCTTAATATTTTAACTTCACCAGGGATGCTTTGAAGACAGGTGGTGGCTGTAAGGAAAGAGATGCCCCATCTGTAAATTGGTCAATTAGTTGCCATTACTGCCTGTGGCACTGGGTCAGAGAAGGCCCCAAGGCAGCACCACGTAGGAGTTCCACAGGCTGAAAGCAAACCAGAACAAACCAACAGTAAGGCTGCTTTGCCTAAACATGGCAACTGAATAGGCAACAACTGAGAATCCACTTCTGGCTCTCTGTAATGACTCCTGTTGTGCTTGGGTTTTATTGATTTTTAATCACGATTCATATAAAAATCAAAAATTAATAATTACATAATTTTAAAACATTGTGCCTTCACAAATGGACTAAATGTTGTCAATCCAAAAGGCTTTATGTGAACACCCCTATCTTTCAGAATCAGGAAGCAGGATAGTACATAGACTTTCTTCCTGGAAAGAACATGGTATTTCAATTTAAAAAAAAAAAAAAAAAAGAAAAAAAGACCCACCCCATATTTCTTTGAAATAGGAGCCTGTGCTCTTAGGTCACTGCTGTCTATATACGCCTCAAAGATGAAGCTGAGTGTCAATTACTCCAGGCCTGTTCCTGTCATGACAACTGTTACTTAGGGCTAAATTAAAAACCAAGCACTAAGGTGTATCCAGGAGCCTTGGGGAGGTGTTTCCATAAGGAATAGGAGTTGACTTACATGCTAATGTAAAATATATGTTCTCTGTATGGAAAGGCTCTGCACTGGGATTTGCTTACTCTCTTTCCTGTCTCGTGCACTGGCTGCTGGTACTTAAACATCAAAGGTGGTGTCTCCGTGCCAGGAAGACATTTGTATTGCTGCAAAGCTGGAGGCAGACAAAATCAAATCAGTGGGAAAGTCAGAACAACTTTCTACACCTTGGGACATGGCAAAGGGGACACGTGGCTTTTAAAGGATCATTAGATCAGGAAAGGATGGGGATAGAAAGCCAGCTTGTTTCTCCCACTGGGCTCTCTCTAAATGCAGCCTAGCCTGGAACCTGTAACCCAAGCAGGTTAAGTGGGTAGGCACAGCTTCTGCACTTTGTCAGCTTAACACCGGCCCTTGAAAGTCTTTGGGACTGGGTTCAGAAAAGTAAAGTGTGACTTTCTCCTGTCCTTACAAACCACAGTAAAGCTTTTCACACTTTTCACCACTGCTTTTATCCCCACCTGAGCAAAGCCACACGTATTTTTAGGAAGACCAGATCTCATGAGGGCACCATCTCCTTAGATAGGTAATTCAACAAACTGGCACTCTCCGGTAGGTCTCTGTATTCCAGCACATTTTCCAGAGAGCTGAAAAGATAACAAAGAAAAGATAACAAAGTGCACCCCGCTATCCTACATGAGCTGGTTGAACCATTTGCAAT
The DNA here is from genome assembly GCF_041296385.1 of Aphelocoma coerulescens. NCBI lineage: Eukaryota > Metazoa > Chordata > Aves > Passeriformes > Corvidae > Aphelocoma > Aphelocoma coerulescens. Next base: position 29,016,989 of record NC_091016.1, read on the forward strand.
ACAAGCATTGCTGTGGACAAAATATTTTCTGGTGATTCATCTTAACTGGAAAAGTAGGGTGAGTTCTGGTATCCTGTAGGAATTAATATTAACAGTTGATAATTTAGGCTTTTTTCAATATTACCTTTTCAGATAGGACATAGAACAGGATTTTTCCTATATCAGAATGTGGCATTAATGCCAGCAAAACTTAACTTGGGTCTGATTTAAACTGTGCTGCTCTTACTCAAGTAAATTCCCATGGTACTAAAAATAACTGGGTGATTTAACTTTTGGATTGCTATTTCATGTCCAGGATCCTGTTTTAGGTTGAAAACAAGTTTAAGAGCACCTGGAGAAACTGAAGTTTAATGTAAAGGATAAAATGAATGTTTCAGCTTGTACAAGGCTGTGGGCTGCTCAGTTTGTTTGTTCTTTGTAGTCCAAGGATTTGCCACAAACAATTGTACAGGCTGTCCTGTCTTGACCTTGGGCAAAGCCCACAGTTTCTTTAAGATGATAAATCTCTGCTGAACACATCCCAAATGCAAAATCCTTCCAGAAATTATCTGCCACAAGTAGAGAGAAATGCGTTGTTTCTATCTAATTTCTGTTTGAAGGTTGGAGAACATTTCTCAAAGAGCATCTCGTAGGCACCAGCTGCACCTGGATTGGTCAGTGCCTTTTTGTCCGGTAGTGCAGCCTGACAGTGTTACCTTGCCTGCTGCATTCTGCAGAGGCTCAGCTACCTCAGTCCTTCAGGTCACTGAGTATTTTTCTTCCAACTTGCATCACCAGTGGAAGTTTCCAGTACTGAAATGTTACGAGTCCTTCATCCCCTCCAAAAGGCGATATATAAATAAGAGGATTATTACATCTGTGCTGAGATTTTTGGACCCGACTTGTTTGTTATATAAGATCTGTCAAACTAGTTGCTGTCCTCAGTTTTCTCTGATGGTGCAGCAGGTTACTAATCATGTTGCATTCCCCTGATCCCTGACAGGTATCTGGTATTTGATAAACTGACTATCAAACAGACTTACTAGGAAGGCCTGGGCTTCTGGGGCATTGGCTTAGTGTTGGTACCACTTGCTGTGCTGTGCTGGCCCAAACAGGAACTTCTCAGGCCAAGATCTGTGGGATCATGAGCTTCTGCTCAAGCAGTGGCTGAGAGATTTTACAATAAATGTTTCAGCTGAATAGCCAGTGAGATGCTGCTCTCTTATCTCTTTCTCCCTGCTCACCTGTTGTCCCAGAGCTGGGTAAAAACTCTGCTGACAACATTCCATCTGGATTTTTAGCTGAGTAATGGCTCACACTTTAAGCCTCAAATGAGGAGAAAGCTCACTTATCTCAGGACTGCACCCTAAAACACAGAAAATAAAGAGGCTGGAAGGTGCTTCTATTCAGCTGGGTCACAGACCTACAAGAAAGACTTAGGAAGATACTTAGAGATTGAAATTTGCTTTAACATTTAGACAAGAGTGCAAAGAAAAGGCAGTAAGTGCATATGTGGCAAAATTAAAAAGAGGAACAGCATTTACAGTGATGTGTAAACTTGACAAGAGGGATGCACTTAATTTTTGCACAGTGCTAGAAAGTCTTTTCTTCCAGCTTTATAAAACTTGAATTCTTATGTTTTTATTAGAGGGAGTGAATTACAAAGTAAATGCCTGAGGCTGCAGCTGGGCCAGCTGATTGCCTCACTGGAGTGAGATACCCTGTGGAAAAGAACTGCTCAAGCACAATCTCTCAAACCCAGTCACGTCTACATTGCTGGGTACTGTTTAAAACACAACCTGCAATCAGTTCCTAGTGCTGCATGCCGTCCATGAAAACCAGCCTCTGGAGCTGCCTGCTCACAGCAGTGCCTCTCCTATCTGCAGTACTGGCTCTCCCAGGCTTCCCAAAGGGTGGGAACACTGGGGGTCTTAATTCATGGTCGTTTCCTGATTTATTTGTGGCAGATGCAAAGCTTACTCCTACACTCCTCAGTTTCTCTACCAGTGGTGACCACTGCATTAAAAAGTGTAGGCGGGTGTTCTGCCTTCAGATGTTCCATCCAGAGTGTGGCTTATTGGTTTGGACAGGCCCTGATTTCAGTCTGTGTGAACACACCACGCCAAGGACCAAGGCAGCAGAGGGCTGACTAATAACGCTCATTAGATCTCACTGCACTGCTCCAGGTTTCCAAACAGAGCTAGAGGAGGGGAAGGAAAGTTCAATGAAAAAAACAGACTTTAGGACAAGGGTCTGGTGAGCTCACCACTGAAGATGAAGTTATGGGACAAGTACCCTGTATTCATCCTGATGGGGGCTGGTTGTACATTCAGCAGCAATTAAATGCCCCACCCTGCCCTCTTTTGAACTATTCCTTGTTAGGGGAATAGTTCTTTTATTACAATTTGTCTCTTCCTGCCTTTTATTCTTTTCTGATATAAGCACCTTACTTCTAGTTTGTTCTTTCCAAAAAGCTGAAGAATTAGTTGGCTGAGGTAGTTATTTTGAATGTTAGACAGAGGAAGCAGCTTTGTAGAAGTAATTATCATAGAATCATTAAGGCTGTAAAAAACCTCGTGTACTTGCATACAAGCTTGCCATGGTTTAGTTAATTGGCTCAGGCATGTGCAGACACACTTACTTAGCTTCCTCCTAGGTCTCCAAGTGCACCAGTTGTAGTGTTGTAAGCACTGCCATGAACTGGTGCTGCTGTGTAGCTCTGTGTGCAGGCCAATTTCTCCCTTTTCTCTCCTAAATCCATTGCTGCAGGAGTAGCAGCCTGAGTTCAGAGTTTTTATAATGGTGAAATAGCCTGTTCTGACAAACTGCATTGAGCTTTGAAAACAGATTGTATCGAGCTTTGAAAACAGATTAGCACAACCAAGCAGAGATGATCTTGTTCTTACTTTCAGGAAGAATGAGAACAATGCCTTAAGAAAGCCAGGCTACCTGCTCCTGGGATCCATTTCCATGGGGGTGTCTGCTCATCCCTCCGATGCAATGTGTTAACAGGAACATCGATCCCTCTGAGCATATGCCTCATCCTTGTTGATAAATACACACCAATAGTTGCTGTGGGTGATGCATCATTATGTAATTGTGCTTGTGGTGCAGACATTGAACCTCCCGTGACATTACAGATCCTGTATTAAAGACAGAAGCAGCTTTAGCCTAAGCATTATTGCTGATGTGAACAGACCTAAGCACGAGCAGATGCACTGCTACTACATGCAATGTTAGGCAACTGTGACATTAATAATTTTCGATTTTAAAGCTGTCTTGTTTAATTTGTTCATAGAGAAAAAACAAATATTTGGGTTCTAAAGATTTGTAGATTAACATCTATGGTGTATAGAGTTGGTATTAGATAACTGTAAGATGTACATTTAAGAAACATATTTTGACCTTGACTACTCAGACTTTGATTATTCAACCCTTCCAGTTATTATAAAAGGGGTCAGGTCCTCTTGTGTCTACTAATTAAAATTAAAAGCTAAAATGTTCTAAATTTGTCTGAAACCTCAAAACAAATTTAGTATACCAGCAGAGAGAAAAAGATTAAAAATGTGGGAAGGGGGGAGGGAGAAGAAAATGAATGTCCCAATTCATCAGAATGCTATTGATTTTGACACTGAAATGTTGGAGGCCATTTAAATATTTTAAGCAACACATGAAGCCTTGTGGTCACTACTGGATTGGCACTGGAAAAGCATTGGAAGATGTTCCCCTCTGGCCTACCAAGTCACTTTGCCTCCCTGTGCTTTTGTGTTCTGCACTGAATAGCACTGACACAAACCTTATGCCCACCCAAACCAAAGCTAGCTATTTTCTGCCAGCACAATATGCTGAATTAGCTTGTGTGGGATCAGACAGACACCAGATTCTGTAATTCTGTCTCAAGTGAACTACAGAGGTTAGGTAATAGGTCAGCATTTCCCACTGGATGTGACCAACATGACTTTCACCTCAGAAAGCCAGGACTAACAACCCCATTTCAAATGAGGTTTAAATTCGGGTCCTGCACCTTGAGGTATGTCTTCTATGCTTCCTCTTTTCTTCTGGATGTCCCATGCAACCACAAACTGTGTCCTCAGATCATCTAGTCACAGAGACCTTATTTTCAGTCAAAATTACAACTGATCTTACTTTGATTATCACTCCAGTACACCAGGACTATTAAAACAATGAATATTAGAGGACATTGCTATTTTTCAGAGGCAATTGAATCACAGCCAGCAGCAATCTTCATCTGAATTTTTCATCTAAAAAATGAAACCTTTCATGGAGCTGACTAAGCTGTCTGTGTGAGCCAGCAGGAGACAGGATTGATGGATATCACAGGGACTGTGCAGAAGTCAGTGATCTGAACCACTGCAAAGCACAGAGCACATGGTCACACCCTTACTGAAGGCACTGAGTTAAAGCTGTCAGTTTAGAGCTGTGCAGGCCAGCACGTCTTAAACAGAAGAATGCAGAGCCAGCTCTTGTTAATTAGGAGTCATGTAATTATGTAGTATGTTTTTCCATTAAAGACATTAGGGAAGGCCTCTTGGGAAAAGAACTGTATTTTACTGAATAAGAAAAGATGCTATCTCCTCATACAATCTTGGTTGAGTCATTTCCATGATATATCAGCTTTCCTGGGTGCTCCTGTTAGCTTGGGTAAAACCACATTTAAATAAAAAACTGAGCTTACCTACAACCTTGCTAGTGCTAGTGCTGTAAGCACAAATGCATGACACTATAATTCTCCTAACAGAGTAAGATGTATTAAAATAACTGTTTGGACTGTCTGCAGTTAGCCAGGCCAAAGAACAGGCTGCTGCTTCTCCTATTACCTACACGTCTTTCATCAGCCTCTGACTTAACGGAATACTGATCTTAAGGCCAAAAAGCTAAATTAAATTTTTAAAAGGACAGCTTTATAATTAGGCTCAATACCTTATATTTTCAAGGCATTAGAAATGTAGTTTATCCATATATGGCATTTTTCCTTATGAAATTTTAGGCAAAATTACGGTCTCTATTCATCATACTAGCAATTTTCAATAAAATATGCTTTAAGAATTGTCCCCAAACCAAGAGGTTTGAAAATCTATAATGATTATATTAAGATACAAGATTGTTAAATGCTTATCTAGAACATGAAAAAGGATTTAACCCTGTCATGGCAACATAGGGAAACTATCTTTAAAACACGAAAATGCCCTAAGCTAATTGTATTGCACTTTATCGCCATAAAAGAGGGTTGTCTGGGAGTCTTGATATTGCATTTCCATCCCACACATGCGGGGTGGGAGAAACATCCCCAGTTTCCTAAAAAGAGAAGATTTTTGTAGTTGATTCATCTGCTGTTACTCTGCACCACATATTTCAGGCCTATTGGTCATCCTCAGCTTCATTTAAATCCTGCAAGAGTGATCCTAAAAGGGCTTTTTACTAAAAAAATAATAGCTACCCAGAGGGCAGACTCCCCAGATTAATGACACCCATGTGAGAAAAAAAGTAGGCAGAATATGGGCATTTAATTTAACCTGGCCAGCTGGCCAGTCTGTGATGGCTGTGGTGACTGCAGCATGTGCTCTCCATACCCAGTGGGTGTTGCAGGGAACATTCAGCTGCACTGCTATTAAGGGAGGAGGAAGCAGAGTTCAGGAGACAAAGAACTCAAATCTGTAGGAATCCAGCATTCCCTTCCTCTGTCACTCACAGAACAGCTCGAGAGGATTTATCTTCTACGCTTCTTTGAGGAAAAATTCTTGGCTCGTGCAATAAATTACTACAGGATAAATGTATGAGAATATTAATAATGAAAGCATCTTGCTCTTCTATGCTGCAGCTCATCAAAAGATCAAAATCTTGATCATTACCTGTCTCCTGAGAAGCTGGTATCAGAGCTCATTTCATTCCAGAGAAGCAGAAGTGACACACAGCCCCTGTGCCTGACTTGCCCATGGCCACACAGGAAACCAACAGGGAGGGTTTCAGTAAAATCAAACTGCCCCACTTTTATCAGCAGCATGTGGGATAACTGATGTTCCTGTTGTCTGTGTTTAAAGCAAAGGAAGGACTTACTTGACTGTGTTCTGTTTGAGTCTACTGAAATATTTGCTACCTGGAACTGGCAAACATTGTTTATTAGATTAGACCAAGTAGGTGGTGTTGTTATTCCTGTAGAAGTTACATTTACAGAACTGTCCTGGAATCATCTTGTTTTCTGAAGCTTTCCAAGTGTCATAATGATAAAACTGATAAAAATCATTAAACTGATTGCTATACATATCTGTTTATGATAGTTGCTGTGATACAGGGCTAGTTACTAAAATAAGCCTACACCAGCTATGCAGACTGAAGTCAGAGATGAGGCTCCTACATACTTGAATGGAGCCATGACTTCGTGTTAATACCTTAGAACATTAAGTTCTGATTTTACAAATTGAGCTGCTGAGACATTAAAAGTTAAGGAAATTTCTTTAATCAGCTGGATAGGAACCTGTCCTTGCTTGCAATGCCTCTCCTCACACATCTTGGCATTTTTGCCATGTTTGGGTTTCTTCAGTAACCAGCTCCAGCATCTGTCTTTAGCCTGGCTCTCCACAGGAAGGGCACAAACTCATCATGTCCAGCAGGTTGGGATCAAGGAGAGGCCATGTCCGAGTCACTGGCAGTGAGCCTGGAGCAGCTCTGTGCCGTGCTTCTGTGGGTAAGTGCTACAGGCCAGGTGGAATGCAGCTCTCTGCTGAGCAGGGATATCTGGCATGGCAGGAGCCAAGCTCCCACAAGGCATGTTGAAATCACATTTCATTTGAGAAAGGGGAAGAGGAGTCCAAGGGAAGTGGTTTTGAGTGCTGCATAAAGAAACTAATGATCAGTTTTCTTCACCCTATGCCATTCATTATTTCAGGACTTTGCCCTCGTCCTCAGGGTTGCAAGACCTAAAATACAATGTGTGTACTAAAACACCAAATCATTGCAGACAGGGAGAGGATCCACTCTGATATTGTGTAGTGATTGTAGCCAGTGGTGTCCATTTTTATAACTATATTGACCTCAGTGCTATTCATTCACTTATACCTGTGTTAGAAAGAAAGGAACAGCACATATTTTAAATTTAACCTGCACTGCTTTTTCTAGTCTTGTACACAGAATGCATCCTTCCACTGCCAGTTTCTTTTGGGTATTTTAATTAGAAAGAGAGCCAGAAGGAAAATAATAAGCATTTTTGCCTAAGATATTCTATGGTTTTAGCAAGGTGTTGGACCACATGAGCTCCAAAAATTCATTCCAACCAAAATTAGTTTATGATTTTAGGCCTGACTCCTTTTTAGAAGGAATTGCCACTTCCTGCGGACCTGTGTGTGTTAGGTACTTTGAAGCCCCTTGCTGATGGGGCTGTTTTCTATCTCCAAGCTACAGCTGCTGTATCCAAAGAAGCCAAGTCCAAAGTTGCTGCTGTGCCTGGACATCAGGGTGTATGTGTGTGCATTGTATATGGGGTTGTCTGCTGCTCAGAGATTCCTTGTAACACCAAAACTTGGGGGGTATGTGTGAAATGAGGACAGGATGACAATGTTCATAGCAGAAATACCTCACAGTAATAGTTGTCAACTCCATTACTGTCAAATTAATTCTGAATTGCTGCTCATCATACACTGTTTAGCTTAAGGGAAGTGAAATGGTGGCTTTGCCTCTGTGGCAGAAATGAGAGTAGCTCAGCCCTCTGAGGAGCCTTGCAGAGTGGCAAGGGAAATGTCAAATATCATTTGGTCAAAGAGCATTTTTTAAAGTCCTCCAAGGAATAGTCCTTGCTCTATACAATTTATCTTCAAGATATATGAATCAGAGGGAGCTCTTCATTTAGGAAGTATCAGCTTTCAGACAAAGCTGGGGACGTTTGGAGTTGAGGCTACGTTTGGACTGAGACAATGTAATTTGATTTTACAGGCCAAATCTGCACCTCCAAACAGCTAAACTTCTTACTTGAGAGCAGCAAAGAACAGTAGATGGAACAACAGACTGAAATTCAGCATTAGCAGGCTCAGTTTCTAGATCAACAATTAACTTGGCATGTGATACCAGGCAGGTCCATGGCATTATCAGCACTCCTCCTCTAATCTGGCTCAGTATGAATCAGTGCAGCAGACCTTCTAGTCCAAACCAACTACCTCAATATTTGAACTCTTAGGCAATATCTCAACATGTTTACACACTCTGGTAAGTGAGATTGCATGGCAATGAGCATTAAGGATCTGAATAAATGAAAGATTAACTATTTAGATACCTAGTTAGAATTTAAATCCCCAAAGAAGTGTATTTCTACATTTGTAGTGCATGTGCTGTGTCTAGAGAAAGGAAAAGGTAAGGAAAGGCTGAAAACAAGGGAAACTGATCCCTCAGTAGACCTTAATAATTCCCTAGATGCTTTTCCATAGAGTTGCTGTTTCATTTAATTTTTTTCTTCCTTCCCTCACAAGAAAAGATCTACAGGAGCTTTTCTTGAATCTCCAAGCTTACCAAATTGAAACTTTGTGGAAACACATTGGAGGAGACACTGGGAATATGCAGTGCAAGTCTGTCTCTGTGAGCCAGGCAGAGGTCTTGAGAAAGAAGCTGAGGGTGCTGAGGGAGTTGAATGCGACGGTCTTGTCTAGAAAGCACAACACAGCTGAATGCTACCAGACCTATACATAAATACCAGAATGATCTTAGATGTATGGAGTGTGAGATAACGACCACGCCTTCTGATCTATAATGTTACTGATGAGAATGCTACTGGTACAGACAGAATTAAATGTTTAAGAGTTGTATACTTAGGGTGATCACACAAAACCTGGATTATTTTCTGGGGCCAAGCAACTGCCGTTGTCGCTTAGGGCTTCACAGACAGATGACTGGTTGTTCTCCATCTTGCAAAGTGACCTTAAAATTTCAGTCAAAAAGGAACTTAGAAATTGAGATGACAGTCTGCACTAATTACTCTGTTTGCGTACAAGTATTTTGCTATCTATGCATTCTATGCGCCAGGATAACAACAGTGCAAGATGCCAGCAGATGCTGGCGAAAAAGCAGGTGTAACTGGTGGGGTAATCTCAAGGAGAGAACAACCCCTGTTGCAAACTTCTCTGGCAGGGACTTTACAGACTCGGCAGATTTTGCCCTCTCCCTTGCTTTCTTCCCTGGGCTCACAGCGGTGGCCGTGTGGCTCCCTGTGGCCAGAGGGAGAATTGCTTTTCCTGAGCAATCCCAGTGAAGATTTTATTTGTGGGGTCACTTTGACATAATTCTGGGAGGTAGCACTGTAACTTTTGACTCTTAAATGCTTCAGTCTTATCCATATAAAGCTTTGGAGCATGACTAATTAATACAATAATCACCTCTCACAGAGAACACATTAACTCCCTGAACTCTCAAGACCTACAGGACCAGAGAGAACGCTGGAAGTCGCTGAGAAACTGAATTAGCAGATTCTCAGGATGGCAGCCAGTGAGGGACTTCATGCACTCACGTGTGCTGAGGGATGAGCACCATGCCCCAGGGACCCAGGCAAAGCTGCTGTCTTCACTGGGATTACACCATGTGGGTACTTCCCTAAGGACAAAAGCAAATAAGCTCCAGAGAGCTCTGGAGCCCTGTATTTATTCAAACTAATATTCTGTGAATCAAACAATCTACTTAACTAAACATGCATTTGACCACAAAAATTTTATATTCTTTTTAGCTGGCATTGCAGACCTACATCACAGTTGCATCTTTTTCTCACTGAAACTCTGCATCTATCTTCTCAAAAATCCCCCTATTTCTTCTGCTTTAATTCATCAGTGATCTGCGTGGCTGCTCTTGAATTTTGATTCTCAGAGCTTGTTATGCCTCTTCATCCTTTTAAATGATGAGATAAGCTTCTAACAGACAGATAGAAGTAATCAGGGTGTTTGAAATGAGCTGTACACACCAATACAAGTAATGTTTTCTTTCTGTTTTTAAGTAGAAAAAGAGAGGGTGATTACAGATCAGTGTGATCCTTAAATTCATTCCAATCTGTATTTTTACTACAGATTTCCAGGCTTCAAGGTAAATTCAAGATGATCCTGAGATCACCAAAATAGAAGCACAATAGAAGCTCCAATTCTGAGCTTCAGCCCCTCCAAAACTGAATGAGGTATCACAGAAATCAGATTTCACATTCAGAAAGAGAAATTCTCCATGGATTTAAGCATTTGTTTTTCACATAGCACAATAATTATCATCCTAATTTTGCAGACTTGTGGCCTGTGGACTGCCTGAGGTGTCAGCAGCCATTACCCTAAACTGTCTCATTTATACAGTAGCTATTCACAATGTATTGCCCTATTGTGTAGCATCACTGTAACATTTTGTCCCTTTCTCTCTTTCCAGAAGGATGGTAGCAATCTGGAAGAAAAAAAAAAACATAATCAAAAGCTGCACAGACAGTTGTGTAGCAGCTGATAGGTAGCTTCAGTTGCTGAAGAGTATTTTGGAGGTGGCAGACAGCAAGGGCAATGAAGAATTACTGCCAGCATTTAAAGGGACTCTGCCAGGCCACAAAATAATCCTGATAAAAGAAATACTTACCAATTTTTCCACAGTTCCCATCAAGCTGACTTTTGATGGAGTGCCAGTCATGTATCACTGCAGACTGCAGAAGGGGCCTACTGTGGAGTTTGTTTGACACAGGAGGAAGATCTGTGGTGTCCTTTAGGAAAAGCCTTGGCAAGCACCATGAGACCAAAACCATCAGCAAGTGGTTGTTCATACCCCAGAGTGCAGCTGGCTCAAGGCACAGCCAGCCAGAGCAGAACTGCTTTTCACGGTTCCCAGTCATCCTTAGAAGTGAGTTTGGAATGCAGTGTAACAATCAGGTATGATTCTGACATAATGCTCTCTCAAACATTAAGCCCTGAATGACAAGGACTGGTGTTGGTTTAGGATGCTGTGTTAGGACCTCATCCTTACTCAAAATTCAAAGTCATTCCTGAGGCATTCAGCTTCTTTAGGCAGTCCTGCTCATTTCATAGGTGCCCTTGCTTTGTTTGAGGGTCCACTCCATGCACAGACAATTGAAGCACAGCCATAACCTGTAACTGAGTTCTGTTCCTATTGGGCATTTCCTTAAGCATTCTGAGGTGCCTCTAATTTCTGATAGTGTAGTCCAGCTTTTCCAGGAAAGCCTGGCAAAAGATATCCAGATAAAAATATAGAACTACCCTCTATTGCAGTAACATTTTTACCCCCTACAGGCTGTCATAGAACTGAGGGCAAACAATCCAACTGACAGGTAATTCCCCTGGAAAGTCCTGAGTACAGATCTTCCATGCAGCAGGTTCTCCCTCTAGTCCCAGATATTTCCAGGTAGATTTTGACATTTTCTGTTGCTGGATTTGTTGAGTGCCAAAATAACTCCCCTTTGAACACTATAGGAACAGCTTCAGTGACCTGGAAAATCACAATCTGTTTCTTCCCTTCCACTTGGAAGACTAGCCTTGAACTTCCCATGCTGCCACCAGCAGCTGAGTCTCAGTGTTTGGCAAGTTGTGATAGGCACCATGAGTCACAGTGCTGTGACCTTAGTGCTGAGCCTGCCTGGTGCCTATGGCTACACAGAAACTGCAAAAGTTCCCCCATCTCTGATCATAGGGGTCCTTAGCTAGCTCACTGAAGCATTCTGAGCCCGGTTTCCCAGTCCCAGCCTCACACCTCTTCTCTGCAGTGAGGGTAATGTATGTCGAGTCAGCACATCAGTGTGGGCTCTGAGAGGATAAATCAGGCTGTGGAATCAGGATGGCATTCAGGATCATGGGTAAAGTACAGAAAAGGCAAATATATTCCCTGTGAGTATTGGAGAATCCTTCAGTAAAGGGCTGTGCTAGTTTTAAGAAATGGCCCAACTGGTTCCCATTGAAGGCAAACTTTTGGTTGCACAAGAAATAAATAGCTGTAAATATATATGTATAGACACATACACGTTTGTTTTGAAGTACCAGTCTCAAGGTATTTTTAGATGAACAAAATGTGAAGCAAAGAACAAGATTTCATAAGTATATTGGCAATAGTATATCCTGCAATAGCTGGCTCCCTGCTTTCTCCTATTAACCTGAATGTATTGTGTCTGTCTTTTCCATAATAAGTTCCACTCAGAAGCTGGAGCTGCCTAGTCAAGAGGTCGTACTGATGTCATTAAGTGTCTTCCTGGAAGCCTCCTACAGAAATAAAGCTTAAAAACTGTGAGAGAAAAAAGTAAGGTGGCCACCTGGCTCTTTAAATACTTATGCCTTACCACAGTGTTTGTTGATTGTTTCAAATGAGGACAGCTGAACATATTTAAACATATTTGAGCATGAAAGCAAAATTTGCTAAAATGTATCTGTCAAGTGTAAATGTTCTAGAGGCATAGATGGGCCCTGCCTTACAGAAGGGATATGGTGAGGCAGTGAGTTCCTTAAAGAGTTATATTCAGCCAAGTTATTTGCCTTCTGTTATTTCCAGTGACGACAGTGTCTCTACAAGCCTCACTGCCCACCTCTTGCTTGCTCATAAAGTTTAAGCCAGAAAGAAACATGCTGCCATCTGTCTTAACTTTCTGATGAGAAAACTTCACCCTGCTAATATAGATAGAACTTCAGTTAAAGTTTCTCTTTCAAAAAGAAACACTGTCCTGATTTATGAACATTAAAAAATCAAAGAATGTCCACTCACCTTAGTTGTCTGCTCCTAAATTTATTTGCTCAGTTAAAAATCTGTGCCTTTTCCTCTAATTTGCCTGATTTCATCTTCCAAAAATCAGTTCATGTTGCACCTTTCTCTATCAGTCTAAAGAGCTTGTAAGTACCAGGCATTTTCTCCACATGAAAGCACTTACTCACTGTAATCACCTCACTGTAATATCTAGGACTGTAGGACTGGATTTCAGTTTGGTTTGAGAACACCACAGATTGATAAAAGGTACTTCAGGAAGCAGTGGAGCTAGTGAAGTTCATATTCCTGAGGATTTGTATCTCATAGTTAAATTCTCTGTGTCTCAAGGGCACACAATAATCAAAGGTTTTCCCAGCAGTGAACCCATCCATCATCATCATCATCATCATCCATGTGGACTCTCTGGTATAATAATACAGTTGAGCACTTTGGGATGTTTCTTCTCTCTCTGCTGAGTTATTTTTTTGGAATTTGTAGGAAGACAAGAGACATAGAGACCAAGAGAAACATATAGGTGATATGATCAGTTAAGTTATATTTCCATAGGGAACCAGACCAAAAAAAAAAATCAGTTTATACAAAGAAAACACCAGCTTTTAAACCTTTGCAGTGGAAAATACCACTCCAGGTGCTTCCATTTGAACTGTCTTGTTTTCAAAACCTATTTTTGTTATTGTCATCGGGAAACCCACACACCGAGATCCTCACTAAGGCTATGGGTGTTACACTTGTACAGCAGCTCCAAAATTCAAATCTTCCCTGTTGAAAATCAGGCAGCCAGCTTCTTTTAATTTGAGCTCAGGGACACCAGGGAGTTCTGCACCATATGGTACCAGAATACTTGCCTTCTGCAAAAAATCTCTGTCTTCCCATCCTCTGCTACAACCACATGGCCTTTTTTTCCTGATGTTCAGTTGCATCAGCTATAACTTGTATTCTTGGCTTTAGAATTTATTCAGCCCTCAAAGCAAAGGATTGTTATGGGGTTTCTGTGTATTTTTACAAGGAGCTATAGGAGATCATGCACTTGCATTGTCAAGAGTACAACAGTGACAGGTGTCTCCTGTTAAAACCCTGCTACAACTGTTTATGGACCTTGCTCCATGGAAAATACTGTCTCTACCCCATCTATCTCACACACCAGTCACCTTTAACATTGCAAAATCTGACCATGTGCCAGTGTGACCATGTGACCATGTGACCATCTGACCAGTGCCCAGTTAAATGAGGTATTGCAATTTGAGATCAGTCTGGTATGAAAACCCATTCCTTCAGTATCCACTACCAAAACCTACACCTGAAATAGGTATTCTACTTGTAATAGATAAGCACTGTTTTCCCTTCTCCTTTTGCTACTAAGTAAGCAAAATGTAGTGCTGATGAAGACTAAACTCTGCCATTGTCCAAATGGAATAGGAATAGGGGTCACACTGTGTCACTGCTGGCAGTCATTTTTTTAAAAATGTATGATCAGTTCTTGGGCTGAGACACAGCAGCCATCCTGTGTGAAGAGAAATGTGTTTCATTTGATGCTTTCTTTTGGTGTGTGGGGATAGCACAGGTTGTACGACATTTTATGTTCTGTTTCACAGCATCCTTTCTTGACAGCAGTGAATGTGGAACTTTTTCAAAGTTAGATTATGGATAGAACTACATGGAATGAGCCAAACCATGGTCTTCATAAGCAACATGTGATGGCAAGCTATTTCCACTTCTGCTGACAAATCTTCATGCCTCACTACATACAGAAAGCAGACTTGGGCATTGTAGATCATCAGAGCACTTCCCTTAAAGACAGGAATTTCCAGTTGTTCTCCAATAGGACTAAAAGATGAAAGTGTTAGCATACTCTTATAATCCTTATTCTTGATATTGGTGAGTGACTTCAAAATTTCTGAAACAACTCTGTTAGACGACTTTACAATAAGAGGAGAGGATCTTGCTGTCTTTCTGTCTCACTCTTCTTGTGCAACCTCTTTCACTGGGGTTATTTGGAAACATTTTGCACCTTCAGTTACACCAGGACTAGAACAGTGTCTTGTTAAGTTTGGGCTGCTTTGTATTGAAGATTTTGGAAAATTGTGACAAAAGGAGCTGGAACTCTCTTCTATCTTTTATTAATGGCCATACATAAATTACAGGTTGTGTTTCTGTAGCTTGCCTTACTTCAGAGACACCTTTTGCTGTGGTTAACAGTAGTGGCTGTAGTTTAGAGGGGAAAAAAGATAATGGTAGTGATGTGATTTTGGCTTGATGTGGTATCTCTAGATCAGGTTTTAAAATCTGTGCCTGACGTTCTTCACTAACTTGAAGAGGATCAGAGATTTCACAAACGGATGCTTTGTCCTCTTGGTTAGCATGAGTTAGTGAGAAGCCTCATGGCAGAGAGGGCTTTCCAGCTGAGGTTTCATCGCTCTGAGCATCAAAATCTGTTGAGAACTTTCCTCTGCCACCAGAGGTCATGCCCCTCTTTTCTAGCATGTTGAAGTCTTCCTCACTGTTCATTTCCTGATCCTCTGGCATCAGAGCATATGTAGGACTGGTATCCATCTCCAAAAAAGATACTTCCAACATTGACTTAAATTGGCAGGGAGTTTCTACTTGCTTCAGTAGGAATTTACCCAATTGTGCAAGCTGCTGGTGGACAGGATCTATTTTGTTTAGATGTAGCATTCCCTCATGTAAGAAGATACAATCTTCTTAGACACAACACCAGTAAAATCAATGCACATTTTTAATAAACATGGTCTTAACTAAAGACCTTTACAATCAATTTTGCACTTTGCTTGCAGAATGATTTCACTTCAGCAATCAATCCTAGCCTCCACAACTCTCTGCTGTAGCAGAATCAGACCCAGTAGCTTTGTCATAGCTTTTAATAAAGATGAAAAAAAAAAAAAAATCAAGTTCAGATGCTTATCTGATACATACTGAAACCTATTAAGCACCTGTGCTAGACAATCGTAACAACATTGCTGAATTTACAGTAGAAGGAAATGTGAAATTTAAATGTGTATCATGAGAGAAAAGCAAAGACTGAGATGGATTAAAAACAAACTAACTTTGAATTAAGTGCTGCTTCTCCAGCGTTATATTCTCCTAGGAATAACCTACTCAACACTACAGGCTTGATTTTGTAGAAAGGAAACACACACTCACATTACTTGCACGTCAATCACACAACTCTAAGGTGTTTTCTAGCCTTCCTAAATATTGAAAAACCCAGTGAGTTTTGCATCTGTAACTGCAGAGGTTCTACTACTTAACTTAAAAAAGAAATTTAATAAAGATAAGTTCAGTGAGCCTCTGTTTAGGATCATGAAAATCAAACTTTGTGAATCTTTTTATCTAGTAAAAATGAATAAATTGAAAAATAAAATGACATTTACTCCTCATCTAGGCTGTACCTCCTGCATTTATGATGCATTCATCTAGATGTAATCACATAATTCTACGATTCTAACCAAGAATAATTATAAATAATTATATCAATTTTCAACAAGTTATTTGAATAATTAATTGCATATATAGGAGGAATGAGGCCTTCTGTAGAAGCAGACTGTAAATCAAATGTTTTCCTTTGCTTTATCTGATGAGTGGGTATTTTTTGGGTTTTTTTTTCACTTATGGTTTTAAGGACTTTTACTACATCCAGCATTGGGGTGTGATAAAGCTGGAACTGGTCTTCTCATCCAGGAAGTCTCTTAGTATCTTAAAAACAGAAAGTCTCAGAAACCCAGAGACACAGCAATTACACTGAAATGAAAAAAGGTGTATGATTCTGAGACAGGGAAATCCTGCTTAACTGTGAAGCCAGCTTAAAAAGCAGCAAATACAGCTGCAGAAGAGAAAGCCTCCTTGATTCTCAGAAGCCACAGCTCTTCTCTGAAGGCTCTGAACTGACTGATGTACTGATGTGGCTCATTTGCCATCGTCTCCTAAGATCCTATTCACCATTTTAAGACTTCCTAGCCAGCCGTCATTGTCAAACGATTCCTGCAGAAAGCACAAAAAATCAAACAAAATATGTTTTGACAAAGAGACCAGTAAAAAAGAATCTGAACTATTGTGTCACCGTGGTAGGCAGGTTCCCTGAGTTCACAGACTGAAGCTGGCTCAGAGAGGTGCAAGCTGCCCCATTCCTCGTGCAGGTGACTAGAAGCCTCGTGAGTATCAGCACTGTTAAAGCACTTCAGTTTCTCTTGCCAGAGTACACAGGGAAGCACACTTGGTGCCACTGCCACTGACTCGTGCAGAGGATATACTTTTTGCTCTGTTCATCATAGAGATGCCAAGACCCCTTCATGGACTGCACCTGAGAGAGCAGGGAATGTAACTGAGAGCTCTGATCAAATGTCTCTGTAGTGATGGTGGCTGAACTTGTGGCTCCTCAGCTCGGTGTGACTCACCCAAACAATTCTGACAGAATCACAGAATGGTTTGGGTTGGAAGGGGCCTTAAAGATCATTCAGTTCCAACCCCCCTGCCGTGGGCAGGGACACCTTCCACTAGACCAGGTTGCTCAGAGTTCTATCAAACCTGGTCTTGAACACTTCCAAGGCTGGGGCATCCACAACTTCTCTGGGCAACCTGTTCCAGTGCCTTACCATTGCCACAGTAAGGAATTTCTTCCCAATATCTAACCTAAACCTGCTGTCTTTCAGTTTAAAGCCACCTCCCCTTGTCCTGTCCCTGTATTTTGTCAGTCCCTGAGTTTAAGAGAGAATCCCTTGTGTCATGGATCTCAAAGTCCTCAACAAAAAAAGGTCCTCTTTTCCAAAAAAGAATAACTATATTCACATACCTTAAAATGTCCTTATTTATACACAAAATGTCCTTATTTATATACAAAAAAAAATCTGTAAGAAATCCTTCTTTCTTCTCCTACCTTAAAACTCACTGACTGCAAAGCAGAACCTTAGACTTTGCAAATAAGCAGCACAGATTCTCCTGTGACTTTGAGTTCATGGATATAAAACTTCGCCATCTGAAGTGGTCTCACAATCTGATTGCTATGACTGGGGCTTACCCTCTCCTGAATGCAAGGCAAGGCAAGGCAAGGCAGATTCTTGCAGGGCTCCTCCTCCTCCTGGCCCTTCACAGCGTGATTTTCCACACACTACTGAGGCACATTACAAATTTTTGATTTAACAATGTTTTGATTTAGGAAACCCACAGAGTTTTTGTGGATTTTATGCAGTATAAGCGCTTCATTTACTATGTACCTTCCTGGAAACATAAGCTTTCAACATAAAAATGCTAGAAAGCTTTCTTTCATTTTTGTTCCTGCTACTCTTGTAATTCTCTCTTTTATTTATACAGCCTTCCACTGACGTACACAACAATTTATTTGGAAGCTTAATAACAGAGACAGCATAGTGGAAAAGACTCTTTAACTAGAGGATTCTGAGAGGCAGAAGAGGGTAACAGAAGGATGAATATCAGTCTTTGTTTACTGGAAACAAATAAACCCCTGTGACAGTCTCTCTGCCACTGCTCTGCCACTCGTGGAAGCGAGGAGAATAGTCCTTAGCTAAGTACCCCTTTTTGTTAAAAATGTAAAAGACAAAATACTGTGCATAAAATGTCAGTGATTTTCCCAAGCTGTCAAATTCCTAACATTTCCCTGGCTACAATTTATCTCAGAATTTTGGTGACAGGATAATCAGCACAACATTTCAAACCTTAAAAAAATATTTCACAGTCTTAAGCCACTTCTTTTTTTCCCCAATAATTTTTTACATCAGTATTTTCAACTTTATCATCATGTGATCGAAGGCCTCTTGCCCCCAGGATGCTTGTTAGAGCTCCCAACAAAGGCACGTGACTACATTTGCCATCAGCTCCTATGTATGCCACCTGTTCCCAGAGGCTCTGATGATACCAGGCAAAACTGCCAAATGATACTTCTAAGCCAGGCCATAGGGCAGGACTTTTTCACAGGTCAGTAAGTGTGTGGCTTGTGCTTCTGGCACCTTAACTTGAAATGAACAGCAATCTGCCCAAACAGGAAAGGCCCTGGCACAGGGATGAAGAGCTTCCTGTTTCTGCCTCTGAGACACACGTTGGCACAGACAGTCTGCAGACCACTGCTATCAGTAAGAGGTCAGCAGGCACTTTTCCTACTTTCCGGTGCAGTTGTATGAGTGCCAAAGAGAATGCAGAGGCAGAAAAGACTTCAGCAGTAGCTGGCATTCTACCTGCAGTTTTTGCAGGAAGTACAAAGCATTAGCCAAAGGAAGTGTGGTGTGAGTGAAACTGGAGAGGGCCTGGCTGCTCTCCAGTTGTAACAGCTGGGTTATCAAGGCTTTGCAGAAGCTGTAGAGTCACTAAAGTGCCCCAAGGTACCCTGGAGCCTTTTGAAGGCTCTGCTGCCTGCCTTTCCAGATGTGGTGGCTTGTAAGCCAGGGTGTATTTGGCAGGAGCTGCACACTGTCACACTGCCTTAGGACCATCCCTTCCAAGTGTACAGAAAGCTGCTGGATTCAGGGAAAGCCAGAGCTGCACAACATTCTGCAGGTGTGATGACCTGGGAGAGAACCTGGACGAGATTCTGCCACCATTGCTCATGATGAGACTTTAATGTGATTTCTGTGCATTTTTCTCCCATAGGAGAAACAAGGCAGGAGAAAATCTTATTTTGGGATCATAGCATGGGCTTTTTAGACATTGGGAGTTAGAGAAATAGTGACTGACCTACCTGGTAATGAAAATCTCTGTGACAACAATGGTGCATGGAAATCTGGTGATGGCTGTACTTCAAAAACTTTCTGCCAGTATATCTGAAGGGACTGTAAGTACAAATAAATTAATGAAAAAAACATTTGACACTGTCCGTTCTACAGTAAGAAACTCTAATATTGTTGCTTTTAAAAAAATTAGGTAGCTCAAGTCAGCAAAATATTTACTTCCTGTATCACTTAAAGCATTTTTTGACAAATATTTTGAGAGCTTCTAGATAGGAATTTTAATCTGGAAGGTGTACACTACCTCCCTTTCAAAAGAGGAGAAACTGAGGCACAGATCCTAAACTTGTCCGCTTTCCTAGGAATGACTTAGTAAGCGAGCCAACAGAAATCATGGATTATCATACTAGAATACTTCCTTAGAGACAATTCCAATACTTTAAATTTTGATTTATTAAAGATTTAAGAACACTCCAGAATTAAACTTTTGAAGTTCTATACATCTCAAATAATCAGTCTTTTAATCAGTTTAAATAGTGGTCTTAAAGATCAATTCAAGCACATTCTGTTCTTAAGGTTAATGAATACTATTTTGAAAATTAGCATATATATGAAGACATATATCACATATAGGGCTGATAGTTTCATTACAAGAAAGAGAGCTAAGTAATTACATACTTTCAAAATGTCCAGCCATGCATTGTTTTTAAATATTACTTTACAGAACATAAGGAATGGATAATAAAGCAAACCTGGAGTTAGTAGAATTCATATGCTCCCCTCTCTGAAAGCAAAAATGTGTCTTTTCTCCTCAGTCTCCTCCTCATTAATTCCCATCCTCTTAGCCTGTAGATTTTACAGTCTTTTGTGTAAAGACTTGACCTGTTGCTGAATTTATTTCATGCGGATTTTCTCATCTGAATGGTTTGTAATGCAAAACCTTCAAGATACAGCTGCTGCAACAAACCCCCTCACTGAAGCTTGCCTTGCTGCACTCATTGCTCTTGGACTATCACTCGGCTTTGAATCCAAGCATTACAGAAGATGAGAAGTAGCATGGTCTTAAATACTACAATTAATGCTGCTAAACTTTGTTCCTTTGCTGTCCTGTCCACGGCTGCATTGTGCAGAGTTTCTTCAATTCATGTGTTCTTTGCTTCCCTCACAAAGCAAAAGGGGAAAGTAGTGGGAAATTTTATCCTCTGCTACTTTTCAGAGCATTTCTCTCTAATAGCCCAGTATTTTATATGTTTTTGTTAATCCTGTGTATGATTTTTGTCATTCAAGTCGGTAGCCAGAACATTACCAAAAGTAATGTCATCTGTGTACAACAGTCCTAGGTAAATGTAAAATTTCTGGGCATGGACCTAATGAGAGAAAGTGAGGAGAAAAAACCCAGTGTGCACAAAGACATGCAAGGACAAATGCAACTGAATATTAAAAACCCCAAACTACTTCTGTGGTGAAAATGAACTCAAATAAAACACTCATTGTCTCAGTCACTCCAGTATTTTTAATTCCTCTTGTTGTCATGTAAAGATATTTCTAAGATCTCTTACCTGTCTAATATTGAATACTTAACTCCTCCTTTTTTGCTAGAAGACTTTGGCACATTTGAGATCCTGGACTGTGACTTTACATGTCTTTCACCTCTTTGAAAAGAAAAAAACCAAGATTTTTCTCAGCTGTTTTTCTAATTATTTTTATAAAGTACATTTATTTTTCATCATTCATCATTTTTATGGTTTTATTTACAGTACTTTTCTTATTGAGCTTATTTTCACTTTCTGAACCTGGGCAATCTTCTCTGACTGGAAAACAAAAAAAGCTGCCAGATATATAACTTAATTTGCTACAGTGCTTTACTATACTTTTTTTTTGCTATAATTTGTATAATTAGGCTGTGTTGGACTTCCACAGCAAAGTGTTAGACATTTATCCTTACCTATTTCCATGTACAAGAAACAAAATATCTTTAGAGAAATATGAAGTTGCATAAAATATTATTTATCTTGATGTAAAAAAAAAAAAAAAAAAAGAAGAAGAAGAAAAGGAAAATAAAATATTAGAAGCAATATTGTAAACAGGTTATTGAAAACTACTTGGTGGCTTTTGAGGGCCTGAAGTCAGCACATGTATTTTCAGGACTAGAAATCTGAGAGTTGCTCCTGAACTAGAGACCAGAGTTGAAAATACAATACCTGACAAAAGAGGCCCCCATTCCAAACTTGATACGTATTTTTGGGATCATTGGCGTCTGGGTTCACTTATATGTCCATATAAAAGAAGAAAAAAATTCTTATATTTTTTATAAGTATGAAAATCAGAAAGAAAGAAAATGGAGTGCCTGTTAAAAATTTTAATGACCCCTTTTAGAAATGCATTTTCTCAAAATTAGCCAGCTCTTAGTAAGTATAAAAAAAAGTAAAATGACTCTGCTGCTGGCTTTTGAAGCATGACATTTTGACATTTCTCTGATCCAAACCAACATTTCTAAAGAATCTTTTAAGATAGTCCCTAGACAAAACACAGTATTGAAATCCTACTCTATTTCTTTTGAAATATAAATAGAAAGGCTCCCATTGATAACAGTGGGAATGCACAATGACTTTCTGCTAATTTGAAAGTACAGAAGTTTGAAACAGAGATATTTGAAACCAGAAATGAAGCTTACAGCCTGGATAATACATACTGCTTGTCATTTTTATTGTGTAATGCTGTAATTTATTCACTATGCTAATGGTGCATGTGAGGATTTTCTTTCAAGGTAATTGAAATCAGTAATAAACATGAACCCTTTAGATCACCCTGGTACTCATTAATTACAAAACTGTCTTCACACTGTATAATTCATTTGCTCATTTTTTCCTGTAAAGAACACACATTCTCTACAGATAGAAATCTATACGATTTTTATAATGGACAGCAGGAGTTTTTGTGCCTCCTGGTGATAAAAGTAAAGGTTTCAATTTTTCTAAAGACTAATAGAAGAATATTTGATAAATATTCAGTAATACCATGACACCTACTCCCATCAAACCTATTTCAAACCTGAAACAAAACTGGGGAATAATTGAGACCACGTGGAGATGTAATATGAGGAAATACTCTGTCCTGTTGCTGAATTTCTAGGTCAGGACATACAACTGTTCCCTTTCACAACTGATGCAGGAAAGGTGTCCCTGCCCATAGCAGGGGGTTGGAACAAGATGATCTTCAAGGTCCCTTCCAACCCAGGCCATGACGACTCTATGATTATACAAGCATGTAACAATGCTTTGCTGAAGGAGTTTCAGTTCCAGTCACAGCCACTTCCACACGTAGACAGATTAAATTGAATCCCGAACTTCACCCTGGCATCATTCCTTATCATAAATGATGCTAGAAAACACACTACACTCTTCTTAAAATTTCTATAATGTCATTAGTATATTGCAGTGTTACTCAGTGCCATTTATGTAACCACAGTATTTGCTGGCTCGATGTTTGGATGTGGACCCACACATTGCTGCTTCCAAATTTCACATTTTAAGCCATTACGTTATTTGGTTTATTTTTGGCAGGTGGTTTGTGTATGATGTAGCATGAGTGTTCATATGCGGCGGGCCAGTAGAGCTGCCATGATTTTTGTAGTTTTTCATGAATGATTTTTTTAAGAATTATGAGAAATTTTCCTCCCTGGTTTTAAAGGAGAATTTTCACTGAACATGCTGACTTGGAAGGGACCCACAAGGATCATCGAGTCCAACTCCTGTATTACCGCAGGCCTGGGCCCTAGGGTGTATCACTGTGTCCTGCAGCCATAGGGAGGAGGAGGGGAGAAAATCCAGCAGGCAGGAATTGTGCAGCAAGATTGATTTAATTAATTATTTTACAAACTCTTTTATAGACTTTTTCTTCATAGTCTAACCGGACAAAGGATCAGCCACCCCTTGGGGGTGACTGGCTAAAATCCTAAAACATCCATTGCCAAAATATTTTTCCACTATACCATAAACAAGACTTCTCAAGGTTGCAGGTGGCTTGGTTGTTTACATTCCCTGCTACCTCTTCTGTGAGAGAGAAAAGTCTCTCACGGACTTAGAAAATAGCAAGAAAATCCTTGCTAGCAGCATTTTTGTATCCACACTCCCGGCGCTGCACAGGACATCCCCAGGAGTCACACCATGTGCCTCAGAGCGTTGTCCAAATGCTCCCTGAGTTCTGTCAGGCTGCCTGGTGCTGTGACCACTTCCCTGGGGAGCCTGTTCCAGCGCCCGACCACCTTCTGGGTGAAAAACCTTTCTTTAATATCCAGCCTAAACCCGCCCTGACACAGCTTCAGGCCACTGCCTTGGGTCCTGTCACTGGGCACCACAGGGAAGAGGTCACGGCCTGCCCCTCCTCTTCCCCTCATGAGGAGTGGTAGACTGCAATAAATCCAGATTAAATTATTTTTAAACAGTTTAAGATTTTTAAGCATTTCTGAATATTTAAAAAAAAAACCAACAAAACCAACTCTGCTAAGATGTTCCAACTTTCTGCCATCGTCTCTCCAACAGATGTAAACGTTTCAGGGAAGGTGATGATTTACTGTTATTTTTAATGGAAAAGAAACGCCCCTTCCTGAGGAGCTATGAATATGCGACTTATTGATACCTGCAGGCCCGGTGATTCGTCTAATTAGGAAGAAGGGAAGCAAAGGGAAGAGAAAGAAAAACGGAAAACAGGAAACGTGGCGGAAAACAAGTAAAAAATGGGGAAAGTTGCGCAGGGCGTCTCCCTCAGCCCGGGGCGGGGCGAGGGGCGGCTCGCTGTGGGCGCGGGCCCCGCCCCCGGCGGTAACGGCCGTACCCGCCGGGCCGCGCGGGCGCTGTTTACGGCGGCGCAGCCAATGGGCGGGCGGCGCGCGCGGGCGGTGCGGCCAATGGGCGGGCGGGGCGGTGCGTTTGAACGGCGCGGCGCGAGCGCAGCGGCCTGCGCGGCCCAGCGGGGTGCGTGCGTGCGCTGCCCGCCATGCCCGGCCGCCCCGACGACTACGAGGTGCTGCTCACCATCGGCGCCGGCTCCTACGGGAAGTGCCGCAAGGTGCGCCGCAAGGCCGACGGCAAGGTGAGGAGGAGCAGGCGGCAGCGGGAGCAGCGCAGCTTTGCCGCTGCCGTGCGTCCGTGCCCGGTGCTGGCGGCTCTCCGCGACACGCGAGCGAGCGGCTCTGGCAGCCCCTCTTCCCCCTGCGCGGCCCTGGCCGCCGTCCCAGTCACTCCCCAGGGTGTTTCTGCCTCCGCAGATCTTAGTATGGAAGGAGCTGGACTATGGCGCGATGACGGAGTCGGAGAAGCAGATGCTCGTGTCGGAGGTGAACTTGCTGAGGGAGCTGCGGCACCCGAACATCGTGCGCTACTACGATCGCATCATCGACAGGAGCAGCACCACCCTGTACATCGTCATGGAGTACTGCGATGGGGGAGACCTGGCCAGCTTGATCGCCAAGCGCGCGAAAGAAAGGCACGTGAAGTGTGTTTGTGGCACGTTCGGAATGTCTTGCACGAGTCTTGGGCAGTCCAGAGAGAAGGGAAGCTTATTTTGTAACTCCTGAGCAGTTTCGGGATTAACCCTTTGGACCCAACAACTCTTTTCAAATGCGAAAGGTTTTGTGCAAAGTTACAACAGCGATGGGAATTGTGCTATTGAATGCATCACTGGGCTGGATGTTGGTGCCCAGATGTTGGTACCCCAGAGCTCTCCTGTGAGGGAGAAGCCGTTGAGGGGTTTCTGGCTATGAAGGGGGTTGAGAACATGAACCAGGAGGTCACAGCTCTTGTAGACAGGCAGCTTGCTCTGTGGGTTCTGGCCTTCCCCATGAGTAAAACTACTGGGACCCTGTATTTTATTGGAACACCAAAATATGTGGAAGAGAGGAGTGATTTTGAACACAATGTGAAAAGCTACTTTATGTGCCTATATATAAAGCTTGGGGAGACATCAAGTTGATAAGGCTTCACCTTGGTCTAAGCTTAGACTTAGCATCCTATGTAAGTATAGTATCAGTTTTCACGTTCTTAGGTCAAACAAGTACACGATACCACTTCTTTTACTTTGGGAGAACAGTCTAAAACAGTTCTGCAGCTGCCCCCCAGCATCAGTGTTTTCGTTTAAGGAAGTTTGTATTAAAAAATCAGCCCTGTTTTGGCTGTTAGTGTATGTTGCTCATTATTAACAGGTGACAACATACTGTTATCTTAAGTGATCAAAGGGGCAGATCTCATCGTACAAGCATCATATTGATATTTGTGTTGTAAGTAGTGAAAATGCTGTGTGTTTGTTAGATGGTTTGGGGAAGGAAGGAAGTACTGCAGGGTTTCTGCAATAAGAGTCTAAATGTCTTCTAACATATTTGCAGTGAATTTTCTTAAAAAATCAGTTTTAAAGGAGAATGCATAGATGCCTGTTGCTGATAGTGGCTATTTCAGTGGCATTTTATGATAGTAGTATTAAAAGAGTTATGGAGCTAGGACTGGCAGTGACTAATCAAACTGATGTGTGCTCAGAAAACCCATTAAACAATGTGTTCATTTTTCAGGCATTTCTTGGAAGAAAGCTTTATTCTCCGAGTGTTGACTCAATTAACATTGGCCTTGAAGGAGTGTCACAGACGGAGCGATGGTGGAGTCACTGTGCACCGTGACCTGAAACCAGCAAATGTCTTTCTAGATGGCAAACAGAATGTGAAACTTGGAGATTTTGGACTGGCTAGGATATTGCACCATGACACCAGCTTTGCCAGAACGTTTGTTGGAACTCCATATTACATGTCCCCAGTAAGACCTCCCCTCTATACATGATCTTTCATTTTGCCCCTCCAAGGTGTGCTGTGTTGGTCTCAGAGTCCATGATTGTTTGGGAGATTTTAATGAAGCCTTATTGGTCTTAAATGCAGGTGACTTTTTTTTATAGACTATGTATGTTCTGGAGACAAGGTTATTTTGCAGTTATTTTCATCTCCTTTCCTCCCCACACAATCAATTTCCTTCTAATTAAAGTTGCTCTTCACTGTATAAGTTTTGTTATATTCTTGGGACATTAGAGTTGTTGGAGTATATTGTTCCTGTAAAAGAACAGGCAAGTTAGGGGGCTTTTATGTTTCATAGAGTTAAGGTAAAGAGCTTATTAAATTACCTCCTGATGACAGGATTTTAATTTGTAGTGGAAATGAGAAGGAATGACTTATTTCCCTGACACAGGGCATTTTGTGTGGGAAAGATTAATGTTGACTGAAATAGAGTTGCATCAGTTAAAGATTGGTGCAACACTTCAGTCTTCTACAGTGTAGTACTGCCACAAATTGTTAAAATCCTTCTAGTAAGACTAGATATGGATATTAATTAGGATGGAATATTAGAAGTAACTCCAGTATATAATGGTTTATTTCAGGTTTGAATAGTAGCTGATTATCCTGCAATAGTGGAACCATGTCTTCATTAATAAACCTAAGATTGTTCTCTTTCTTTAGGAACAAATGAACTACATGTCATACAATGAAAAATCTGACATCTGGTCTCTAGGATGTCTTGTGTATGAATTATGTGCTCTCTCGTAAGTATGGTAGTGTGATAACCAATGTGGAAACATAACTGCTAATGTAGGTGTGATTATATTTTGTATAGATAAAAGCTTAAAGGTTTCAGAGACTAGTCCTAGATTTTTATTTCTGTGTTGGTCTCAACATGAGGTATTCAAAACAAACCTTGATTGCAGGGTTTTTTCATAGTCTGATGCTTTTGTTTGCTGAAAATAAGTCCTGTAAAACTAGTGAAAGAATCCAAGAAAAATTTTCTTCTTCAGGCCTCCATTTACAGCTTACAACCAAAAGGAGCTGTCAGAAAAGATAAGGGAAGGGAGGTTCAGGCGAATACCATATCGTTACTCAGACGAGCTGAATGACCTTCTCAGGGAGATGCTGAATGTAAAGGTAAGAATCAATTACTAATGTTTCCACCTATAATTTGGGCTAGAACTGAAATACTGGTTTTTCTTTTCACTTATGAAACAAACCAACCTGAAGTAGTGGTTGTTATCACCTTGTCACTGGCAGTGTCACTTGTAGGGGAAGGAGGGAGGAGTTGTGCTCTGAATCCATCAAACAAAGGCGGCAGCAGCTCAAGTGTCATGCCAGGGTCACAGGATGGCAAAAGGCTGCCTCAGTATTTACTTACACAGGATTTCCTTACAGCATGCTTATTGAGGTCTTATAATTTCAGGGTTAAAATAGTTCCAGTGTGTTTGGAAGTTGGAAGGGGCTGTTCTGTCTTCATTTTGGGGTTTGCTTTATATGGGTAATGTATAGCTTGTTCCCCCACTGCTAGTGTGGGGGTGTTGAGAAGAACATGGCATGGGACAACAAAGCTGTATCAAGCACCCAAGCCTCCAGCAGGTATGGATTGTTAGCAGACTGTTAGCTGAGGAATCTGCTGACAGCTGCCTCTGCACGCTCACCCACCCCCTTCTGACAAGGAGAGGGTGCCTGGGCTGGGAGACAGAGACTTGCAGCTCTGGATCTGAAGGCTGGTAGCAGCCTCCTCCCTTGGCTTTTATCATCTGGTTGTGCTACTCCTTCCTAAGTTGTTTCCTCCAATCTGTCCTTCACTTCGTAGCACCTCGGCTGGTCTTGCTTGGGAATCTCTGGCCTTAATATTTCTTCTTACAGATGGAACATGTTGGTAATGTCTTTCCTTTAGGATTACTGCCGACCTTCTGTTGAAGAAATTCTGAAGCACCCCTTGATAGAAGACTTGGTGGTAGAAGAACAAAAACAGAATTCTGATAGAAGAGGCTTGAGACCATGGGAGCCAGAAAGGCTGCAACACTCAGATGCTGCAGTGAATGAGCTGAAATGGAAGGAGCAACAATTACAGGAGCGAGAGAAAGCCATTAAAGAGAGAGAACAACGTTTGGAGCGTATGATATTCCATTTTGGGATGGGGGTGGTACTGGGATTCTGATTCAGTTGGAAGAAGAAAAAGTAGACAGTTTTCAGAACCCTCATTTTAATGCAGTGGGATACTGTAGTCCTGCATGCACCACTGGAATTTTGTCTAAAGACCAAACCAAGAATGCTCAGAGCTTTGCTCTGCTATACTAGCTTCTGTTTTAAATTACTAAGATATAATTGGCAGTTTAGATATGGAAGTCTGGTTTGTGAAGATTATTAAACATGAGTGGCAGTTAGGAAAGCATACAGAAAAGTAGGGTCTGCGCTGTGCAGTCTAGGTTGTTTCTCACCTGCTGTGTAAGTAAACATTGCCTATACTAACATGTAACCTAAGGTGAGCTTGATGCTGGGGAAAAAAAAAATCTTTGAGTAAACTGTCAACTGCTTTTATAAAAGCTGCACCCCACAGGTTAGCTTACCTGTGAGACTATAGATGGCTGGTCCTCAGGTGTTGGCATTTCCTGCCCACATAAGATACCTCTTTGCATATGCAGTAGGCTCTGCAATACAGTTTTTAACCATATGTATGATTTTTTTCCAACCCTGAATAACAGCTGCTACTGTTGTAAGCAGGGTGTTTAGTCATAGCTGAGCTATAGTATCTGGTATATAAACATTTAAATCTGGTGTCATGTGTGCCACGAGTTAATGTGTAGAATAGAAAGTTGCTATCTCTTCATTGTTGCAGACATGTCAGAGTTTTTGGAACAGAAGCATGCCTGGCATTTCAGAGTACTTGTCAATGCTTTATTAGTGCATTGATACAGTTGTATCTACGCAGCAGTTATCTTTGCTTAGAGCCATAGAATCAGAAATGGGGGTGCATCTCACTGGCTATTACTGCTGTCTTTCCCTGTAAGAAAAGCCCACCATGCAGAGTCACTCTAACATTTACATGTTCACACTGCATACTACCATATTTCTACTTCCAGAGAAAGAACGGGAACTCTGCGTTCGGGAGAGACTGGCAGAGGACAAACTTGCTAGGTACCTTACTAACCTATAATAGTCTACATTAGAAACTCTACAGTCTTGCAACAAAAAGCTTAAACTTCTCTTCCCAAACCAGAGCTGAAAACCTGCTGAAGAGGTGCAATCTCCACAAGCAGCAGC
Organism: Aphelocoma coerulescens; assembly: GCF_041296385.1. NCBI lineage: Eukaryota > Metazoa > Chordata > Aves > Passeriformes > Corvidae > Aphelocoma > Aphelocoma coerulescens. Next base: position 29,046,446 of record NC_091016.1, read on the forward strand.
GGGAGGTAACCTGTGCGGAAGGTCCAGGTATGCAAATACGCAAGAAGGCGCTTGCTCAGGTCAATGTAGGCTGGTGGGACCAGAAGAAAGCCCCTGGTGCTCAACGTGCTCGGCACAGCCCCCATGGGGCAATGCAAAGCCCAGCTATGGCTGCACGGTTGGGAAGAGACTTTTGATTTTCTGCTTTGCAGAAGGACTTAATGAGTGATGCTCAACATAAGTCTGAGTTAGCACTGTTTGCACTGCTGTCTTGTGCTGTCTGGGAAATTAGGTTCTTGTGGTGAGCTAAGGGAAGTGCCTGCTTGTAACCCAAACCTTTCTCAGAGCTGCACTTATTTTATGTATGGATGTCTTTTTATGGACCTTTGATTTAGTTAATTTTAATAAAATTGCACACTTCTAATAAATTCAGCTTTCATTAAACTTGCAAAAGCTTCAACATGGGAAATATTATTTGTTGCAAAGGACCCAGGTGTGCCTGGTGCATTGTATAAACTATGAAGAATACACACTGCTATTATAGAAAGAAAAACTCAGATTTGAAAATGTGCTAAAAGACTTCCTGACTGCCTCTAGTCCAATCTGTTTTACAGTAGTATTTGATACTCACTCGGTTGTTCAATCCTTGCTATCATAAGGGGCAGTATCATCTGTTTATTGCTCCCATCTTTTATTATTAAAAATAATATTCAAGTATCTAAATACCTTTTTAGATAGTGGTAGGAATAGTGAAGGGCTGGGTCAGAAGTAGCACTCTGGAACAAAGACATGTGAACACTCTTTAACACGCAGTAACACTCTCTTCATTTAGTTTTGGTCTGATAAAGCAAGATAAGCATGTCACTGCCTCCAAAGCAAATAAAACTGAAGTAGCCTTGTTTTTTTTTTTTCAAGAAGTGCCTATCACAGCAGGAAAGAACACAAGTAAAATGCCCCTAGAAAGTGAGTGCTCCTTGAGCAGTCTCTAACATTTGTCAGCTTTGAGAATTCCACCCGTCTCAACATCTTGTCTGACTTCAGCACAGTAAAGAATTTGAGAACAAACTTGCTTTTGGCTTTCTGATGTTGCATCTAAAACTGGATGACTGAATGCAAATGAGCTTCTGCTCTTGCTTCTGTTCTCTTCTGCATTTCCCACCCCTTTACATGATATTTTGACCTTACCAGGTATATTAGTTTTTGAGGATAGGCAAAACCAGTTTGGGTGGTTAATACCTCAAGATAGATAATTCAGAAAAGTGAACATAGTTATTACAAAACTGTCCAAACCTTGCAATATCTGTAGAGCATGTGCTTTGCTGCTCTTCCATTTCAGTTCAGTGTGCTCTTGTTCCACTACAATTATGCCTATTCTCATATAAATGGACCAAGTGTTTCTCCAATCTTGGTACCACCATTGCTTGCTTGTGTTTTCAGTTGCTTAAATATGGCTATATTTTTCACAACTGGATTGCATCTCACACATCTCTTAGATCCCTAAGTTCTCCTAGAAGTCCATTGAGGGGTTCACTTGACAGTAAAATGGAATACCAAAAATCCTGGTTTTTAAGACAGGGGCCTGGATGCTACCCTATTTTTGCAGGGCTTTTCTGATTCTTAGTGAACCATTTAATGTTAAAACAGATCTGACTTACAGTAATGAAGCTAGAAAGTGCTGAAATATTTGCTGGCTTTTTAAATTCCTTCTTGCTCTTTAGTGCTTATATCATTCTTGCTGTAGCCTCATAAATTGACAATTAAGGCTTTAGTGTTAAACTTAGAATAGTTAGACCTTTGATAAATAAAAATCACACCTTAAGTTGGGCCTTGTGAAGTTGGCTCTTATGAGAGGCAACTCAGCTGTTATAATAGCTTTTGATGGTAGTTTTTGTACTCTTGAGTCATTAACTGCCTTTTGATAGTGGCATGCTGTAGGATACACTATGAAAATTCCTGTTCTGGAGGCTGCAGTGAAAGTAACTTGCTAATTTTTAATGCATCTGAACTCATTACTCATCAAGTCAGAGCCTAATTTGTACCCCAGTGACTTAATACAAGGATAGAGTTGAAACAAGGTGGGTAATGTACAAAGACCACTGGACAGGTGGAGTCTGCCCCTGCTGTGAAGAAAAGACAAGGTTTTTTCAGTAGTTGAAAAAAATTTAAAAGCTGAAAATTCTTTAGGAATTTCCTAATGTCTAATTCTTTCCATTTTCTTTTGGAACAGGCTTATGTTACTGTTTATTTAATTTCTGTCCTTCAGAAGAAACATCATGTCTTCTCTTCTTAATCAACTAATATTTCCTTTGGTATTGGGAGGTACACCCTAAAAACTACTATGGCATATATCCTTTTACCACCGTCATTTAAAAGGCTTGTTTTCAATTTTTTTCTCAAAAAAGAGAAAAGAGTTGTTGCTATTAATGGAGATGCATTTAATTAGATCACTTAAATTAGGTAGATGACAAAATGGGCACCAGGGTTAAAAGCAATAAATGCTGGAAGATGCACTAATGCAGTACTTTTTGATTTCTTAAGATAATGCGCTCCTGCTTCCCCTTTCTACAACCAAGAAGAACTCATTCTTTGATGGAAGTGAAGAGAAAGCTGTGCCTCCTCATAATATGGAAAACTATTTCCTTTCCAAAGGGAAAAGCTCTGATCTCAAAAGGCGTCTATATGCTGCAAATCTACGGGCTCAAGCACTGTCTGAACTGGAAAAAAACTATCAACTGAAGAGCAGACAAATCTTGGGCATGCGTTGAAACTGTAACAGATGTATTTATCTTTGAAAATAAGATTAAATGTATAGGCAGATACTTGTGCCTCCTCTCTTAAGCTAGAACCTACTGAAAAAGTATTTTAACAGTTGTTGTACAAACTTTTAGTTTATGACAGGTAGTTTATGATAAACGCATAAGATGCTATATGATGAAAATAGGTACTTTTGATACCAAATAAAACAAACTGAATTAATTCTATTATTAAAGAAAGATATTTTGGTCATCGTGTTTACCATACTTTACTCTTCTGACAATATAAAGAATGAATATATATAAATGATTTGTTTAAAATCTGATGTGAAAAACTTTTCAGGTGAAAAATGTACAGATTCACAGCCTGTAGGTTAAAATGATGCTGTATGTAATGCACAGTTGTTGATAAAGGAAGTATTGATATTCTGTATATGTGGGAAAACAGTGCCTTCTTTTCTGCACTTGTAAATATTTTTTAACAAAAGAGCACAAAGATTTTATGCTGTCTCTTCCTACTAAGTAAGTGACCTATCAAAGGTTACTTTTAATGTTATGTTTTGACTAATGAGTGGGGTGGGTCAGAATAACATAATTTATATGTTCTTTTCTGCCTGAGCAGCTGGATGCCTTGTCCACCAGCTCCTGCAAGGCCTGTGTCAGGGTATGGCATTTGAAATAACACTTTACTTGCCTTGAAACTGTTATAAACTGATCCCCTGAGACTGCTGTCCAGGATGGGACACCATCCAGGGTATTAGCATCTGTGTTTTGGGGCGGAGCAGTTGTCCTTTAAATAGTAAATCCTTCTTTTCTTGAAGCTTAGGAGGTATCTCCATCTAAACCTTAACAATGCTCTGCCGGTGTAGGAGTTGCTCACTTAAGGTGGTGTAAGTTTCATGCACTAACTCAGACTCATAAATTTTAAAATATCCTTTGAAACTAATGTCTGGCATATGTTTTACATATTTATTTTTTCTCTCTGGATTGAAATGCCATAAAACATACATTCTTAGAAAACAGCTTGTTTTCAAAACATTTGTTTCCTTTGGGCTATGAATGTTATCTGAGGAGGAATTCTAGATGGTTTTTACTTCATAGGAGAGAATCTTGTTTGAAACATCAATTTAATTTGACAAACTAGATCATCTTAAGGGTCCCTTCGAACCCAAACCATTCCATGATTTGCTGATAGAGAAGTACTTGTGTAACCCAACAACAGGTCTGCTCTTGCAGATTCTTAACCACCCAGTAGAACTTAACATTTGCTTGCAGAGTGGTTGCTGTTTTCGCCACGAATTAGACATGACTATTTAGTTTGCTAATGTAAAACTACCAACATTCTGGTGGTTATTCCCCAGCACTAGGTGTGGTGGGAATGTCTGGCAGGTGTATACACAGCCAGAGTAGCTGTGCCACATGGGTCAGTGCAGCTTTCCTCTGCATTCTTTCATATTTCTGAAGCTCCTCATTTATGTGGAGGGTGAATCCCTGCTTTGTTCACCACATCTGTGCACTCAGATTTTTCTGTTCTGTGCCTCAGTCAGAAGACTTGCAATGGAGTTCTGGCCTTCATGTGGATCTTTATGGTTTAACCCATAAAACATTAAAGGGTAGGATATGCGGTGGTGTCAGTACAGTCTGAAAAATATGTAGGATGCAAGAATGTTTTGCCATCTGTAAAATGCAGGTATCAGTGAAAGGAGGAAAACAAGCAGCCAAGAAAATAAATTAATACTGATTCATGAAAGACTGTATTTCCAGAATCTCAGAATGGTTTGGGTCAGAAGGCACCTTACAGATCATCTGGTTCCAACCCCTCTGCCATGGACAGGGAGACTTTTCACTAGACCAGGTTGCTCAGAGCTCCATCCAACCTGGCCTTGAACGCTGCCAGCGACCATCCAGGAAACATCCGTAAATTCTCTGGGCAACCTGTCCCAGTGCCTCACCACCATCACAGCAAAGAATTTCTTCCTAGAATCTAATCTAAACCTATTCTCTTTCAGTTAAAAGCCATTCCCCATTGTCACGATGTGCTCTTGTAAAAAGACTGTCATCTTTCTTGTAGGCTCCCTCCAGGTACAGGAAGGCCACAATTAGGGCAACCTGAATCCTTCTCCAGGCTGAGCAATCCCAATTCTCTTAACCTTTCCTCATAGGAGAGGTGCTCCATCCCTCTAATCATCTTGTGAAAGGGCTAGTGTTTACAAATGCTTTGCTTTTAACACGACCAAGGTAAGAAAGTGGCTTGAGAGTATTTTTTTTCCCTTGGAATACACATTTCTGCAATTTAAAAGTAAAACACTTTGAGAGCACGGTCTGCGGCTTTCTTCTCCCTTGAATTCTCTAGTAACCTCAAGATGGCACTGTTGCCTTGTCATTTATAAGAACTTCCTCTATCATACATTCATCCAAAATATAATATCTTATTTACATTTATTTTTACCTGTTTTGTTCTAAGCACGTTGCTGCAAGATGCTGACTTGCTTTGGCTACGGATGCTGGTGCAATTAATTATAATTATCTCCGATTTGCCATTTTGCATCTTTCATGCATGCATTATAAAAATAGCTGAATCAAAGTCCTAGTTAACAACTACACTGTTATGAATCCGAAATGCTACAGAGAGTGCAAACTGCATCAATCACAATGGCAGTAATAAATGAGAACAGCTTAGGTTACAACTGTAGCATTAAGCTGTTTAACTGCGTTATTTACAGTGTCTTCTTGAAGTATTATCACTCTAATATGATAAATGCAGTGTTTCCTAAGGTTTTTGAAATAAGAACTTCCAACCAGTACGTGTCAAACATAGTGAAAGGCATCCTGGAGATGGTCTTCGTTCTCTCTCAGGATTTTTGCTTTAGAATCCTAAAATTCACATTTTTCTACAAGGGCGTAATTGTTTTTCCAATAGAACGTGTGTAGCATTAGAATCACACTCAGGATGCAATTTTCAAACATATTCAGGAAAGAGAACATTCACAAATAGACCATTTATGCGAATGGTGACTGCTTATGTAGTGCTTGCAAAACATTGCCATCATGCTGATGGATATACTTATGTCTTAAAAGGGAAGGTAAGTGTGTATATATGGATATGGTGCAGCTTAAGCCTTACAGGATGGTAATAACAGTGTACACTGTGGAATGTTGTGAGAGAAATTAATGTTTAATATAGATGCCAGGAATTTTAATAATATGATTAGTTGCAAGCACCTCTGAAATTACAGAAGTTTTACATGCATAAGAACATCAAGGATAGCCTGGGGGGAAGCTGCATCATCTTTGAAAAACACAGACCAGTTTCCTGATTTTCAGCAGTCATGCCCTGTGCCCTCTGCAGCCAGCTGAACAGCACTTAAACAGTGTGAAAGTGCTGGCCAGCTGGGTGGATAAAAAGCTTAATAAAAATCAGACATAAATATAGAAGACTGTCAAGCTTCTTCGTAAAAGTGAGAGATGCCACCTCTGAGCCTCCATCTCTTTGGTCCCTGTGGCAAGTGCAGCCCCTGCACCCTAGAAGGATTTTCTCCATGGTGGTAATCTGCATTTGTCCAGCTGTGGCAGACCTTTGGCTGTTGCTCATCAGCCATTCCAGCAAATGGATGTGGAAAATATGTGGGGGGCCACGATGCCATCAGTGGAGCTGATGCTGTGCCGGAGATCCAGTACCCCTGCACGGGGTGTTAATAGAGTCTAGGTGTAACAGTATATAAAACTTCTCAGGAACACTATCTGACAGCCAGAACCCACTGTTCCCTGTCATGTTCTCCACCCCCAAAAAAAGTTGTAAAACACCAGTAGCAACATTTCCAGGTTTTTACCCAGCTTTAGTGGTTATTGCTTAGGGTTGATGGTTTATGATACAGTATCCCTGCAGTCCAGGGCCTATGGTTTATCGATCTCTGTGCTCTCAGGCCTCCTGCTTTTTTCATTTAAGATTCATAGCCTATGTTTAGTGTTTTGTGGTTTGCTAGAATAAATTACAAACTCCTGAAAGATACAATTCTCAGATTCTACCCCTCAAGTAAGATTTGTAATCTTCCCTCACTATGCAGGGTTCACCTCTGTGTGGTCTGTGTTGATTGATATTGGGACTCCTCTTAAGTTAGCTAATGAAGTCCACAGAATGGATCAGACACTGGAGTGAGGGAAGGGGTGGATGGGTGGGGAGATGCCAGGTGTAAACGCCATGTAGGCATTTCTCTTCATAAGGAACTCCTGGGTAGAGAAAGGAGAGGCAAGAAGAGACTTCCCTATCTCCCATGATCCCCTTCTTCCTTCAGTATCCATTTTCTAATCAATACATTTATTTGATCACTGTCATGACAGGGGGCATAAAGAACTCCAGACTGAACCTTGCTAGAGCCCAGCTCTGCCTGGCCATTTTGCAGGGGCCAACAGGTGGAAGATGAAGAATTTGGGCAGGGGTTGAGCTGAAATGGCATTTTGCCACTTCTGATTTCCTCACAGCTTTCTCAGCAGGATGAGATCTTGGTCCCTGCAACCCACTTGCTTTTCACATCCATAGTGTGTGCCTGGGTGGCAGTTCAGGGTCACTGGCGTGGCTGCTGCAGTTTGAAACAGGGGCTGTTGTTTCATTCTTTGGGTTGCCTAACCCCCACCTAACTGCAATAAAGCTGGTGAGTAAGGATGCAGAAAATTGCCTTGGAGGAAGGAGACCAAAAGCACAAAGTTTATTTTTGACAGCGAATGAAGTGTTTTGTCCTCATAAAAAGTGTTTTCTCCTAACCCCCTTCCTTCAAACTCATAGGCTGAGATGACGTTTTGATATGATTAGGTGCTGGCACTCTGGGGAGATGGAGAGAAGCAAGAAACTGCTGGTCAGTGGGAGAAAGCTCCTGTCCACCCTCTCTGAGGGTCTGCAGTGCTCAAGCCATGCTGAGGCTGCTCAGAGCTGCACCCAAGCATCCCAATTAATTCTCCATTTTGGAGAAGGGCAGGATGGTGGGATATGTGCCACCTTCTCCAGAGCTGGAAGAGTGGGATGCTTGTGTGCCACCTGCGCTCTCCCAATGCTGTTACTTGCTCCATGCCATGAAGCCAGGTAACCACCCTGAGACACCCGTGGTGGGAAGAACAGCCAGCCCTAGATGATGTCCTCACTGTTGTTGACAGGAAGGTCCCCACAGACCATGTCATAGAGCAGGATGTCCAGGGAGCAAGTTACCACTGAACTGCCATGGTAGCAGTGAAAGCAGATCCACTCTGGTGGGCTGCACTTTGGCATTCCTGCAGGACACAGGCAGAGCTCCTCAGGTGCATGCTGCTCCCTCTCAGACCCCCGTTCATTCAGGCATCGCTGGGGATGTGAGGGCTGCACTGCTGGCACGAGGCACACCCACTGCCTTCTCACCAGCATCTGACTCTTGTTTACAAACTTTGGGTTGTGAAAGAAAGCCTCCGGTGCTGGAAGAGGACAGCTGAGTAGGCAAAACGCTGCCTTTATCCCCTTACCCCCTATGCCTGCCCTAGCCAAGAAAAGTATCATAGGCCAAAGCTGAAAAAGGGAGTAGAACAGCCCAAATCCTTCTGCGACTGAAAACGAAAAAGGAATCCCTGCTTCCCCAGGACATCCCAGAAGTCCTGAGCGCTCTCTGGATGCTCCATCACAAGCATAAAGCCTTCGGGGAGCTCCAACCAGTCCAGGAGCCGCACGACGGCCGCGGAAGCCGCGGGAGAGCGCCCAGAGGAGCAGCACCGGCCCCAGGCGAGGGGGGACGGCGATGCCGCCTGCGGGGCTGATGCTGCCCCGGCGGTCCGGTACCCCCCGCCCAGGGGATGCCCCGGTGTCCCTCTGCCCGGCCCCGCCAGTGCTCGGCACTGCCCTGGCCCGGATGCTCCACGACCCCCGGTGACCCCGCGCCCGCTCCCCGCAGCGTCCCGGGGAGAGCCCGGCAGAGCCGAGACCGCGGCGGGAGCACAGGGGCGGGGAGGGCATGGGAGGGATGAGCGGGATAACGAGAGGGAGAGGAGGCAGAAAACCACTCGGGAGAGTCGCTGCTCCTGCTGCTGCTGATGCAGAGGGTCTATCGGTCACTTGGGGGTTTTTTAAATTCTTTTATTTTTCAGTTTATATTCCGTCTTCAAAGCCACTTTCCTGGAAGTGAAGTAGCACTTGCTGCCGGGGTCAGTTCTAAGCTCAGCATTATTGCAGTGATTTGCAGCGTTTGCACGTGGCCTGCTTGCTACATTTGCATTGCCTCACTTGCATGCAAGACTCGCTGTCACAAATGGAAATTGATTCTAAAGCCTTTCTGCAGGTCCTGCCCCTGCATCCTTTACCGAGCTGTTTCTCCACATCTTCAGCTTGGATAAACTGACAACCTTCTCAAAAAAAAAAACCCAAAAAACCAACCAAACAAAAACAAACAAACAACAACAACAACAAAACAAACAAAAAATTCTCACCTTTAGAAAGTGGGATTGAAGAAATTACTACGCTGTAGTGAAGTGCTTTGGGATCTGTACATACTGAATAATGCTATTTAACTCTTCCTAGTTACTAGTGGACAAGATACACTGTATGTAAACAATTGGTACAAAGTTGGAGAAAAACTGCACACTTTGCATAGATCTATTATTGTTATTATTATACAAACATGTACTACCAAATATGCTGCCAGCTTCAGTCCTAATCCAGTATCCCACAATATCGGGTTGCGAATGAATATTTTTTATGATCTTACAGTAGAATGCCCAATTGTTCTCTTACAGAAAATCAGAAGCATCAACAAGGAAGGCACTGAATCAAATCGAGTCTTTGCAGTGGTGAGGACAGCTTTCCGTATATGCAAACACAGAATTGTCTCCTACTCTCCTTGTTAGTAACCGAACACAGAACAATGGTCGTCTTCCCCCTTTCACAGGCTCATTCTCCCTGGTGACTCAGCCTGGAAGAATAGGATCTGCTCACTTCTTTAATGCCAGGAGGACTCCTTACTGTGCTGTAAATCCCCCTGTGCTGTGCCAGCCCCAGCAGTGCTGAGGAACGGGACACGAAGCCAGCCTCACACCACATGTCCCCAGCTGCATTAAGACCCACGATTAGCAGTGAGGTCGCTTCCTGCCCTCGGCAAGTAATAAGTAACAATAAATGCATGAAATAAGCATGAACATAATACATAATATTAAATTTTGTGTATAAATATATAACATATACATGCATATATTAAAATATAAAATAGAATGTCTAATAGATACATATATGTAATGCAAATATATAATATAATAAAGAATTAAATAAATGCATGCACTAGACATTTCTCAGCCTGGGAGTTATTCTAAGGAAACTCCTATTTAGGACTTACACTACCTGGCAGTGAGGTTTTTGGTCTGTTTTAAGCATACAGCTAGCAGAAACAAACCCATGCTCATATGTTGTCTTTGCACAGCTATTGGCTCCCTCTCAACACACCAATGCAGGCCACAAGGTGAACTGGAAATGTCTCTGTGGCAGCATCCAGCCTTCTAATTTTATTACTCAGATTAAGCCCAGTAACTGATGAGAGGAAGTTTGCTCTGAATTAACAGGGTGAGCCTGTCTGTACGTGCACTCAGTGCTCTGCTTCCACACGTAGGTTGTTCAGAGTACTGTCACTCTTGCTTATGTGTTTTATGAAGTGGTTACTTCTTCAAGAAAGAGGAAGGATAATTTTAGGTAATTTTATGTAGATTACTGAGGAGGTATCAAAAGACTATATTTGACATACTTTCTTTTTTTAAAACTTTGTCTAAGCTAATTGTCCCTTGGTATGGGAGGGAGAGTGGTTGTTAAAACAACAGTTTATTTACAGGTACTTGGGGTTTCACTGTAGTTTTCCTGCAATGGTGGAAACATTAACCCTAATTCAGCATCATTGGAAGCAAAGGATTTCCATGTAATTGCCTTTTCAAGGCATGTGTTATAATTGGGAGTTCTAATTTAGTAGCCATTTCACAATTGCATCTTCCTCTGTGAGTTATGGAGAAACTTCTTATCAAAATCTGGGCTTAACATCATAATAAAAAGTCCATTGACCCCTTCAGCTGTTTATTAGGGTCATCTCTTTGCAGTGTATTCCTTCTAGATTTTCTCCTACGTTGATCCTCATTAATGTTTTATTTATGTACTTCTGAAACATTTCCAGTGTGTGGACCTGAGTGATTGGGGCTGCTCTTGCCAGAAGACACCGGCAGCCAGGGAGTAGCCAGACTGCAGGGCTGAGATACCGAGGAGTGAGATGGCTTCCCCACAACCCAAAACCTTTCCATCACTGCTGGATAGATTTCAAGGGGACAGTACACAATTTAGGCAGAGGTCCCTGATGTGAGAATCTCTGAGTCGGGGTTTAAAGTTATATCAAAGCCACAGCTCCTAATGATCAACCTTGAGCTATAATTTCAGAACCTGCCCCTGAGATTTTCTGTAAATTTTCTTTCATCTCCCTTACAGCATCTGCAAAGGATGGGGAACTCCCAAGGAAACCTGTCCTTTTTCACAACATACAAATCCTGCTAAGAACTATTGTACTAAAAGCTGTTGACAAATGCATTTCCCCCACACCCCTGCTGGTAAGTCCTTGAAGTTTGAGGCATGAGCGACATCAGGAGAATGACAGTGTGGGGGCTCCATGGCTCTGGGAGACATCTGCCATGCGTCAGACACTGATGAACTGAGGTTTGCAAGCTACCAAGGAAAGTTGCTGCAGTAGGAAAAGCAAGGGCAAGATTATTAGGTTTTGTCCTTGGATTGTGAATGCAGGAGGAATTCTGGCCCTGTGGGAGCCATTGATGCTATTGTGGCCTGGGTTGCATACAAAGTCCTGTCCTTTTGATTTAGAGTGTTTATTTGTTTCCAAATCTCTTTCCCCACCATCCCTCATTTCTACTCTCTCTGGGAATGATTATGGGGAATAAAGCCACATGAGTATAACACCCATCCAGCAAAAACACTTGAGGACATACTTTTAACTGAGCAAGTGTTTTATTACTTCCTGAAGAATGTTTTTACAAAATGATAGCCTTATATTTATTACAAATAATATGTCTTATAAACAAATTATTTTAACTAAAGGGAAACCTATAGAAACCGCCCCTGTTGCCAAACAATCAGGTGAGGCTGGCAGAAGGAAGCAAGAACTTTGTAATTAATAGAAAGAACTAATTCTAACTCTGTCAATTACTTGCTTTTGATTTGCTTTTCCCACTTGCTGTCTTTGCTCCATCTTGACTGTCTGCTCCATTTCCTTTGTACTTTTCAGTCACACTGTTGGGGTTTTTTACTGGAACAAATAAAAGACAGAAAACTACATTGTTTGTTTGACCACTGTGCTGAGAACTCTTCGGAGGGCTGAGGAACTCAATTCACTGAAACCATCAGGGTAAATAGAGAGCAGCACACAAATAAGTGTGCTCAATGCAGGACAGTATTTACCTTGGGTATCTGCATATTCTTTTGATGTGAAAGGAGTATTGTACTCTCCTCAGTGCTGTGCCACAGAAGCATTTCTCCAGCAGTAAAACTGAGAAAGCAGGTTTAATTATTAGCTGGTTTGCACCTCGGTGGCTTCAAGAGGCCGTGTGGAGACCTTGCAGATCATGGCACTCAGGCACACCCAAAGGCTGTGCAGGCCTTGCAAGGAAGAGCTGGAGGTGACCATTCCCCTGGAAAGGCTGCAGCTGTCCCAGATAAACACCCGTGCAGGAGTGAGGAAGGGGAGCTGGTAGCAGTTCTGCAGATGGGAGGGTCCCCAAGCACATGTGCTATCCTGCTGGCCCAGAGGGTTCCTTTGCTGGGTGAAGCAGATAAGACAGAAACATGAACCTGGGCTGCCTCCAAGTTTGGGGTTACACTGGAGCCTGTCAGTCAGAGGGTACAGCACCGGGCTCCTGTAACTGCTTGTTCCCTGCCACAGGCAGGGCTTTGGCTGCCAGAGATCCATGTCCGTACTCTGGGATCTGTGTCAGCATCCTGACCAGCACAAGCAGGCTGTGTGACACAGTTACAGCAGGTCAGAGAGAGACTAAGGAGGCCAGGAGGACTAAGGAGGTCAGGAGGACGCTGTGGTATGTGGGGCTAGGATGAATCACCTCAACAGAGGGAAGGCTCACTCATGCTACGCGCCCTGGTAGGATGTGCTGGGCCCTTGCTGCCCAACTGCTGGATCAGGCCAGAGCCAATGCCAGGAATCCATCACATACAACGATGGTGAATTATAATGACAGAGAGCAAGTAGCTCCTCCTCTCCCTCTTGTAACGCTCCCCAGCCTACACAGTGCCTGCATGATGCCATACAGAAGATTTCAGGAGGGGCCACATGTGCACACCCAAATCCTTGTTCACCCACACAGTGTCCTAGAGGGCAATCCACTGGAATGGTTGTCTCCCATGGAGGACTGTGTCAGCCCAGCCTGTTACAACTCCTTGGGGACACATGAACACACAAACACTATTGGCTGACTTTCTGTGTGCTTATAGGCTGTAACCAAGTCTCCATGATTCATTCTCCATGAAACATTTTTCCTACTTAGGGTTACATTCAAAGGTCTTGGATATAATTATCAAGGACACAAAAGCTTTGAAGACCAGTTTGCAAAAGATCTCCTAATTAATTGATCTTTAACAGTTAGTGTCTATATGTGTTTTGATAGTGCCTATGGTGATTTTATATCACTACAGTGCTACAAAATGCATATACTGGAGCTTTAACAACACTGGCATGCTATGTTACTGCTCCTCAAATACATATTTTCTTATTTATATACTTTTTTTCAAGGAGAATATCGTTCTGTAGAGAGATTTCCAAGAAAGAGATAGGCCCTGGTTTGTCTAATTGGCAAAGGCACAAAGTTTGTCTATTTTATGTGGCTAATAAAAAACTGAATAAGCATATTCCTAGAACTTTAGTTGGCACTCTTCAGGATCCTAAGGTTATACACAGTTTAACTGCAGCTTTTTACATGAGAGCTTGACAAATGACAGGAAAAAAGACCTTTATCCCCACAGTTAACTAACCAGATAATATACATTGTTAGTCAATAAAGTACATGGAACACGTATTTCACAAATGGATTACTTGCAAACTTGACTAACGAGTCCTTCCTGGGCCAGTCACAGTAACTGCTGGATGTAATTACTGCTCTGTCATCTTAGCAGTGATAGAATTGGGTTCCCTCCATTGGCTCTGCAGCTACTGTAGAACATCATTTAATCCACCCATGCTGATGTGAACCCTTGTTTCCCCCAACATTAAGGCAGAAGCATCTGGCTAGATATAAGGTAGGTTAACACAAATAAATCTTGCAAGAAGCAATGTTCACAGTCACTATTTTGATATGCAAATAGACTTCGATAATGAACTGTACAGAATTAGCTCGTAAGATTTGGATGAAGGTGTTTTGAAAACTCATGCCCCAAGTGAAGCTCCTCCATGCTTAATCACCTACTCAAATTACCTGCTTTCCAAAAGCAGCCACCCCTCATATTTGCTTCTGAGAGAACTGTCAACTGCCCAGGACTGATTAAATCAAAACACCTCTGCTATGTCTGTGAATTTTAGTTTGGAGACACAGCATTAAGCATCACATTTCTAGCACTGGCAGGACAGGCCACTGGATTCTACTCTTCCTGCTGGCATTACTCAGTTTGTGACATTAAAGAACTCGCTTAGCTCATGCTCTTTAATGTAAGAATAAGGAAAATCCTTGTCTTACAGTGGGCAAAACTAACACTGGGTGCAGGAGACACTTCATTAACCATTGACCTAATCTCCAAGCAGTTCACACCAGGTTTTCTTTATAATCCAGGACAGAAATTCACACTCTAAGGATGGAATTCATCTAATCAAGTATATAGCACTGTAGGAGATAAACCACATTGCAGACTCCACTGACAAAGGTGATTAGATCTCTGCTGACTCTAAAGGAAGACTCATGATCACAAGATGTTTGTGTATCAGCTACCAATTCCCAAACATGAATCCCTCTCTTATTGTCCAGTTGAGGCTGTGGTTTCATGACCAGCATAAGTGGATGCCAGTATATGGTCACACACTTTTCCCTGCCCCAATCACATGGTCCTGTGTGTCAGCTCTAGCAATCCTACTGCCCTAGGTAAATAGGATTATCTGGCTGGACTGGCTGAAAAACAATGAAGATGAAAAAGAATTTGGGTTTTGGTTGCACTGGCAGGCAAAGCTGATGCCCCTCATGGCATCACATGCCCTCATTGCTAGATCTGAGGCCTGGTTGGAAGCAGGAATGTAATTTCTGGAAGAGACTTGCGGTGGCTCTTTTTTGCACCAGCTTTTAGTTGGACCAAAGTTGAGAAAAAGTTGAGCTAAAGCTGAGAAAAAAATGGCCTCTGTGAAAGGCAGTTCTGAAAATTAATAGATGCAGTTACAGAACATAAACTTTACATGTCTGTGCTTACTGCCTTGGGATATGATTTGACAAACATCAAATATAATTGATCCTTACCATGAAGCCTTCATGTGAAGGTCGCATTTGGTGTCTGGGAAAAGCAGCAGTGTCCAGCAGGTCTCAGAGTAGGGATTGCAGCATATTCCAAGTCAAAGCATCAGTATTTGTTGTGTAACAAAGGGAAATTCATCCATCTCAAGCTGATACAGTAAATATCTAATACATAAAGGGTAAAATGATGAGTATGCTATTGCTCAGACACTTGAATAACTTCACCTAAAAAAGACTTTGTGTCAGGACAGAAGGCTGCAGCTCTTGCCTGGTGTGTGTTGTGGCAGCAGGAGCAGTGTGTGGGTAGGTGAGCTGGCTGGAAGCACCAGCAGTGCCTGGGCTGCTGGGGAAGGCGAGCCTGAGGCTGCCCTCCAGATCAGACCTGCTGGCGCCGGGTCAGAGCAGGAGCCTGTCAAGGTGTGCTGCACAGGGGCCCCAAGCCTGAGCATGCCCTGCACATCCTGTGCCACCAGGCTCCTTGCCATGCTGCAGGCAGGCCTGTCTCACACAGTAGAAATGATAGGATGTGCCATATCCCTGTGCTCATGGCTGTTGCAGGAAGCAGCCTGTAAACTCTGCATATACACAGCCAGGGGGATGGCTTCCATTCCAATCTGCCTGGGGATCTTCCTCTTCTGGTACCATGTTCTTACACTGCCTAGCTCAGTCCCTGGGACTGAGGTCTTTGCACAGTGTGCCCTTGATGTCACTGAGCTCCCAGGAGTCATGGAGATAAACCAGCATAGCTCCATTCCTCAGGCAAAATGTGTCACCAAAGGGCATTTCTTCTTTGCAGCACTACGTGGAGGTGCTCTGCAGCCTCCCACGACTCAGAGCTGCACTTGTTGAACTAGTTTTGAACCGACTTTTCCAATGCCAGTACATGCATGTTTATGAGTTCCTACAGTATTAACTGTTCCTGTAGGGACTTACCTCAGAGGACCTGAGTGATCTTCTTCCAACAAGAGACCATGTAGAAACCCTTCACCAATGGAATCCAGCATCCTACTGTGACAGCTGAAATCCCTGCCCCCCAGTTAAGCAGCTTGGGCACCAGAAAGTACTGTGAGCTCTCTGACAGGCCCTGATACTGTAAATAGGTGTAGCAGGCATCACTGTGATTAGCACATATCTCTCTCAGTGTCTGTCCTCAGCAATTACCCATGGATTCGTTGGTACTCATTACCATGGCTCCAAGAGAATTGGCTTGTTCTCATGTTCTCTCTACAGATAATAAAAGGCTGAGCTTAACAGTATGATTGATTAAAAATTCCATATGAAGGATAATAGTTTATTTTGGTAATAATTAAAAATGTTATGAACCAATCAGCTGCAAAGACACTTTTTCATTCCAGAATTCCATATTTACAGAATTTTCCCATCCCTGTTGAATCATTGTTTGTCTTTCCACCAGAGAGCTACACTGTGTGCAAAAGTGAGTAACACCACAAATTTTCCTGCCTGTTTTCCTTCAATGATTAATATGGTGGTGATTTTTCTAGTTGGATCCACTCAAGCATCGGCTGAATAAGGCATTTGCTCTAACTAATACCTTATCAGTATTAACTTCACAGCTGATTAGAGCAGCTATTTTGCCTGCCTACTTGTGGATTTTAAGAAAATACTATTTGTATCATAAGCAGACAAATTGGTGATCAAAGCAACCAGGAAATGCTCTTTAGTCCACCAAAAAGGGCATGCCTGTTCGTTAGAAACAATTAGAGATTGGCCATACAGTTAATTGGGCCCGAAGTTCTGGAGCAGTTACAGGCTACTGAATGCCATTGGATCAAGTCAACAGCTTGAAAGTAAAAAAGCAAAATAAAGGAAAGATCAAAACTGGACATAAGAAAGGCATATTTTTAAAACCAGCAGTTTCTTCATTAGGGAGAAAATGTTTTGGAAGGGAAAAAAATGGGCTTTTAATCTGTTTTGCTTCTAAAAGGTTCAGAAAAAGTATAGCGGACGATATGCTGATCCCCTCAACTGGAGTTCTGCCACCGACTTCCAAAGAGCCCAGATTTCACAGATGCAGTAACCAGGTAGAAGAAGAAATCTCTTTATAGAGCAAGGTGTCCTTCATTTCCTATCTCAGTGCCAATTACTGCTACAGTCTTTCTTCACAGGTCACAAACAAAAGCATGTAAGCACATGCTTAACTTGCCTCTGTTCAAAGAAGGCCTTTTAATTAACTGCAAACACATGTCTAAGTCCTTTCCTTGATAAAGCTGATTTCCTTAATCAGTACATAACAGTGAATCCAACCTAGAGCTACAAGAACAGTAATACTCTTCATTTGTGTTGTTTTTCATTACAAGGAACAACCTTTTTTATGCAGGTAACTGGACAGTGAGTGCTTCTGTTGGCTTTGGTGTTGCTGACTGCAACACAAAATCTAATTTGAACAAACCTTGTAAGGACAGCTACCAGAGAGAGAGACACTGCTTGCGAGAAACGCAGCCTAAGATGAACACTGACAGCCTTGAAGTGGAGCAGACAGATGGAGTCATGTTTGCCACAGTCCCACAAGCCCTCATTAAAAGCCGACAGGTCTGATGACTGCACAGAAAGGGGAAGAGTTAGGTGTTAAAAGGAGGCAGTGTGCTCTGTAATATGTGACTGCATCAGTGGTTTATAGGCAGGGTTTCACCTTTTCCAAGTGGAAAGGCACGGAGTGATGAAGAGCCCTCCGTGGTGGAGATCTCTTCGCTTGCAACCCTGCGCAGAAATTCAAAGGGAAAAAGCAGTGACTTTATTTGCTCAGCAAACATGCTGAGTAATAGCAAAACTCCCAGCCAAAGTCCTGTTCTTCACACAGTGCTCGGCTGGCTCAGGAGCGCCCAGCAGGACTCGGTACAAAACGTTTCACTGCAGGACAGGTGACAAGTAGCAGCTCTCTGTTCAGACCCGTCACCTGGCTCTGGGGGGGAGGAAGCTGTGTGCCAGACATCCACAGCTACTTCTCTCCTTGGAACACAGAGCATTTATGGTAAGCAAACAGATTTTAGACAGGTCCTTCCACATCTGTGGGCCGGAAGCTGAGCTGAGAAAGAATTCTTTGAGTCACAAACAATACCCGGAAGCCTAAAAACAAAACAAAACAAAAAAACCCCCCCCCAAAAAAACCCAACAAAAAATCCAGAGTCTTCCCTACTCTGAAGACAAAGTATTCTCCTTAAAAGCATAAGCAGGAACATTGTGTCTCCTGTAAAACACCATTTTTGGTTTCATTAGGTACCTTTATCAGTCACTTTCCGATTAATCTTAAAAATGATGATGTTGCCAGATGGACAGCCCTAAGTTTAGGAACTCTCCCTGTTCCTCTTGGCTGCTGGTGTACGGTAATACAATAGAAAAGCCTGGAAACAGCAGCCTACAGCCCAGTGGTTTACAAGAAAGAGTGTGGGGAAGAGGTAGCTGTGGGAACTCCTGTGTGGTCCAGCTGCCACTCTGTGCCTGGCACGTCCAGCAGCAGGACTGGGCTGCCACAGGGGATCATTCGTCAAAGTCCCTGTGTTTGAAGTCCATGGAGACAACAGTGGCTGGGCCAAAACTATACATGCAGCCCTATTCATCAGGGAGCAGTGGAAGGCCTCAGGAACCATTTTTCTTCCCTGCCTGGGAAGAAACCAGGCCCTCCCATTCTCCTGGGGTATATGGTCCATGTCTTGTGGCTTTTGGCCGCAAGTGGAATTAAACATTCAGCCTGGTATAGCAGGAGAAAAAGCTATCCCTGGACATGGCTAAGGATCAACAACATGCCATCCTGTAAGGGGAAGGCTGCAGCACACTGACCAATGGTGTGGGTGTACTTGAGCACATCAGGTGGTCTCATGGTGAAGAGATGTTAAAAGGATCACAAATTGATCTGGACATCGTTTGCATACCAAGAAAGAAGCCCAAAAAGCCCTAACTCCCCTCTTTAAATCAGGCAAAGCTCTTGATACAGTTTATAATGAAGTTTTACTCATCAGGGTTCTACTGATAACGATATCCTGTTTATTTCTCTCAGGAGGGAACTGAGTACTTTTAATCAGGAAAACTATGATGACACTCAGGGGCAACCAACTAACACCCAATTTCAGTAATTCCTGAACCTGAGCCAATGAGAGACACCAAACTTGTTGTCCTCCTTTCCTTCCTAGCTAAATTCCATTGGATTAATAGCAATCCCTGTAAAATTATGACCCACCTCACCTGCAGGAATTAAAAGAGCTTTGAGCTGTACCAGTTTCTTTGACCCATATATCCTAAATTTGGGCAATTCTTCCTTGTAAACTAATGGCCTTGTGTGGGAGTGAGGACGACACAACATGGGCGTGTTCCATTTCTATGTAATTGCCGGTCAGCTTTCTGGTTACTTGTTTCTTAATTAGTGACATTAAGGCATATGGGAAGTCAGGCAGGTGAGGAGAACACTATAGCAATCTAATTGCTGACTGTATTTACAATGGGCATTAAAGAATTCTGTGTGGGCTGCTACCGCTACGTTCAGCGCGTAGCACACCTAGATTTTGACACCAGGATAATCTCACAGAAAGCAGGGTTCAGGGCCACAGCTCAGCACAGCAGTGCCTGTGGTGCCCGAGCCACCTCTGCCAAGTGAGGAAGGTTAAGCAAAGGTGTGGGGATGGCACACATGGATAACACTGTGGTATCCAGGTGTGGGCTCATGGGGATGCTGCTGAGCACAGGGGAAGCCTGTCCTGAATCACTGCTCTCAGTTATGCTTGTTGATAACGCTTTCCTTGTGGATATGTGAGTACCTTCAGCCATTTTACTATTGAAATGAAGTCAGGAACCTTTGCACGGACCCTGAATCACAATCCTTTGGGATCTGAAAGTATAGGAACAATGTTTTGCATTCTTGCTAGGTCTTCCTTCTCAGAGCATCAGTTTTCTTACTGCCTCTGTGGATCCGCATACAGAGCGACACCTCTACAGCTGCAAAGAGCTAGGGCTGCTTGTCTCCTCTCCATGTTCTGCTCATGGAATATTCTTTGACACTCTTTCTCTTGCTGCCATGTTTGTTGGTTCCCTGGAATGTAGTGGGCAAAGTAAGAGGTCAGCTCTGCCTTTTTGTAACTTTGGGGAATTTTTTCTTTTTAAATTTTGTGGTTATACTTCTGTGATTTTTCTGGATGCCTCAAAACACTTGCTTTCCCTTTCCTAACGGCAAGCATAATAAACCAAACAATGTCCAGGGATCTTTTAGGATTTGCACATTTTTGCAATATTATTATAAAAAAAATATTATAATATTTGATAATTATTATTTGATATGGTAGCAATTATTATATAATTATTTTATTAGTATGTTCTTTTATTATACTATACAGCCTTTCAAAACTTCAAGCAAAACTTCTTCCTTCTTCTCTTCCAATTTTTTTTAGCCGCTCATCAGCTATTATCGATCGCCTCCGCCCTTATTTTACTGCCCTCAGTGGCACGAACAGGAAAAGAATCAAACAGAAACCTCCCTACAAAAACTCACCAAAAAAAAGCGCAAATCCCACCCAAAACCCCTGCTCCGGACGCTTGACGCCACAGGGCCCCTCACGCCGGGCCCCGCCCCCGCGGCCCGCAGGGGGAGCTCCGCCCCCGGGCGCGCGCCGGGCCGGGGCCGTGTGAAGCGCACCCTTTGCACGAGTCCCGCTCGCCGCGGGCGGGGCCTGCGGGGGCGGGGCGGGAGGGGAAAGCCGGGGGGGGGGCTGAGCCAATGGGGGCCGCCGTTCCGCGGCACGTCACGCGCGGCCCCGCCCGCTCTCCGTTTCGGTCGAGGGCGGGCGGAACGGGGCGGCCGCGGCCCGATGGGCGTTACCGGGAGGGGGCGGGGCCTCGCTGTCGCGAGGGCGCGCGGGCCAATGGCGAGCGGGGCCGGGAGCGGGGGCGGGAGGGCACGGCCGGGCGGGCGGGGCGCGCCGGCCAATGGGGCGCGGGTGGAGGCGTGGCCGAGGCGGCGCTCGGGTTCCGTGTGAAAAGAGTGAGGGGGCTCGGGTGCAAAGTTTGCTCGCCCGGCGCCTGCGGAGGGAGCGGCGGCGGCGGTGGCGCGGGGGGAGCGGAGCGCAGCGGCCGCCCGAGCGCTCGGGGCTCCGACCGCCCGCCGCGCTCCTCGCGCCTCCGCTGGGCAGCCGCGATGTGCGAGGGGATGGCGGCGCACGGTCCGGGCGGGCCGCGGTGCTGGCAGAACCGGCGGGCGCGGCTGCTGTGTATGCTGGCGCTCACCTTCCTGTTCTTCGTGGTGGAGGTGGCGGTGAGCCGCGTCACGTCGTCGCTGGCCATGCTCTCCGACTCCTTCCACATGCTCTCCGACGTGATGGCCCTGGTCGTGGCGCTGGTGGCCGTGCGCTTCGCCCAGCGCACCCGCGCCACCAAGAAGAACACGTTCGGGTGGGTGCGGGCCGAGGTGATGGGCGCCCTCGTCAACGCCGTGTTCCTCACCGCCCTCTGCTTCACCATCCTGCTGGAGGCCATCGAGCGCTTCACGGAGCCCCACGAGATCCAGCAGCCGCTGGTGGTCATCGCCGTGGGGGTGGCGGGGCTCATCATCAACCTGCTGGGGCTCTGCCTCTTCAACCACCACGGCGTCGGGGGCCACGGGCACGCCCACGGCCACGGGCACTCGCACGGCGGCCGGCAGCACCCCCGCGGCGGCCCCAAGCCCGAGCAGCCGCCCGGGGACGGGGAGACTGCGCTGCACCGCGAGGAGACCAGCACCTTGGTGGAGAACTGCAGCAGCTCCAACGGAGTCAGCCAGGAGAAACTGGGTAAGCCCCGCGGGGTAAGCGCCGCTGCCCCATCCAGGCGCAGAAAAGCGGGAGGGGTCCTTTCCCCGAGTAGGGCGGTGGCCGTCCTGGTTCCACCTGGTGCGGGCTCTCTGAGCCCCACTCCTGGGAACGAGATGAGAAACTTTGTTAGCAGCTCTTGGGGCACATGGCTGTCGCACCTCTTCCTCACCCCTTTCCTTCGGATGCCCTAAGCTGCATATTTGTTTTGCAGACAGGTCAGAGTGTAAAAGAGTCTTAGGATAAAGCAGTTTGCCCTGGGAAAAAAGTTGGTTCTGCAAGGAAAGGCACATGACAAGCGTTTCTTGCCTAGCGACAGGAGCTGTCACAAGACGCTGTCCTAATGCCATCCGAGCTGGCTGCACATCAAATGGAGCGCGGCTCAGTGCCTCGGTCCCGGCAGCTGGATTGCTCCATTGGGTCAGTTATCAGCTACCTGGGAAGCTACTCTCCATCTAAACCAAACATACTGAAGTCTATTCCACTGCGATAATGCCGTGCTTCTTAACAGCGTCGGTATTAATAGGAAGAAGTCTTGGAAGTTGCCAGTGAGAACTGTGGAAGCTGGAATGTGGAGCATGCTGGTGTCAGGGCACATGTGTGGTGTCTTGGAATAATTTTTCTTTAGCTTTCTAAAGCATGCGCCTTCCCACTCACCTGCATGCGGACATACATTTAAAATCTTCCCTTCCCAATTGTGGTTAAACTGTTTTATGGGTAGGAATTTTTTGGGTTATTTTTTAATGGATCCAGAATCCTGGATAGTTCATTTTGAAGCAGCTTGATCAAAGCCAAGTATTGCGTGCTAGCAGAGTGAAAGGTGTGTGTGATTGCCACTTTTCTGTTCCTAGGGCATCCTTGTCACCAGAAGGAATGGACTTCAGGCTTTGGAACCAATTTCTCTTTGGAACCAGTTTCAGGGTGACGTCAGGAGACCGTTGTTTTAGCTCAAAGGGAGCTTTAATTGATAGGAGTGAACTTTGCTACAGTTTCAGATTTTCTGTGGTCAGAGGTTCCAATACACATTTGAGGAACTTAGTTTCTGTTTCTCCGACTCCATGTTGGCTTTGGAAAGACAGGTTTTTCAAGAGGATGGGAAAGTTCCTCTGAATACACTACACCATTTTCTTGACTACATAATAAACTCTTAATGTTTGTTTAGTTCCAACAAAGGTGTCCTAATAATTAGTTTCAAACAATGTAAATTTCCCTTAACCCTTTGTCTCATAGATACCTTGGCTTGGGAATTATTCTTGCATGGTGAAAAATTGTGCTTTTAGCCAAGTTTTGGACTAGTTAGACCAAAAGATTAACTTATAGCATGGATTAAAATGCATATTGTTGTGAGCTAACTTGGCTGGAATGTCTCTTGGATGTGCCTCTGGCAATAACAAATAATTTGTTGTGGGTACTTAGGTGGTAATAGGGCATAATTTTGGTCACAGGGAAACTTTGAAATAAGTTTGTGTTTCCTTCTGTGCCCTATCATGATTAGGTAATGGATGGAGCTATTCATAGTTTGTCCATGGAAAAGTTTCAGGTAAAGGTGATCAGAGACGTGGGAGAAGATGTAAGATGTAGAGCTGAAGACAAGGGTGGTCCTGTGCCTTCATTGGAAATCACAGAGTGGGGTAGTCCCCGATTTCCTAAGGTGGAAGTGAAAAGTAGGCATAGCCTTAGGGGCTAGTCCTGCACAGGCATTTCTATGCATGCACTTTATGTAAAATAATCAGTTTATTGTTATGTTTCAATGAGCATATTTCAAATGGACTTGTTTTAACCATTTGCCATTAAAAAAAATTCAAGATCTTTCTGGGGCTGTGTTTCCTGTTACCCACTCTTGTAGACAGCTGTACTGACTTTCCAGATCTCCATTATTCCAAGTACTTGGTACAGAGCAGAGCGTTCCTCTTTCCTCGCTGTCATCATGGACTTTGAGGTCTGAACTCTGTAATCTAAGACATTTCCCTCTAATGTATTTACTTCTCTGGAAAGTTACAGGTCCCTTGTTCCATAACTCCTAGAGGCAGTGTGGAAAATGTAGCTGGAGCTTCAGGGCAGAAGCGTACTGGATGAGTTAATGAGCTGGGGTTGGAACTCAGCCTCAGTAGGAGCCCACTCCTTCTTCAGAGAGGAGAGGACTTGTGCACAGTCTACAACTGCAGAATCGCAGCCACAAGAGCAGAACAGCAGAAGCTGCACGTCTTGTTAATGTTTACAAAGCTCTGAACTCAATAACCTCAGAAGCAGTAAGAGCTCCTTGTTTCAGTTTGTCAGGCCAGGGGCCAGTGCCTGTTGTGTTTCTTTAGCATTGGAAATATCCAAAGAAGAACTTCTGAAGAAAAGCAGGAGGTTAATCATGTAGAATTCTCTCCAGTTTGAACACTGGAAGATGATTTTCTTGCAGAAAGCATTCTTCTTTGTAATGATGTGTGTATTTATTCCCATGTAGCTGCTTAGCTGTGTTGGAGTGGTAACTATTGCAGACAGGTGTGGCAAAGGAGGGCACTAAAATGG
The DNA here is from genome assembly GCF_041296385.1 of Aphelocoma coerulescens. NCBI lineage: Eukaryota > Metazoa > Chordata > Aves > Passeriformes > Corvidae > Aphelocoma > Aphelocoma coerulescens. The sequence continues at coordinate 29,070,960 of NC_091016.1, forward strand.
CCATTTATGCACAGTCCATGACATGGCTTTGGATATCAGAAGCTGTGTGTCACTCAACAGCTATATGTCACTTGCATAAAAAATTTAATTTTACTACTTATTTATTTATTTTGAAATATAAATAACAGTAGTTCATAGCCTCTGAGAGCTTCAGTGGTAACTTACACTGCCCTATAGTCAATTCTGCTGGTAAATTCTGCATTTTAAACCTAAAATTTCAGCTGATTGTATCTCACTGGCTCCATGCACCATCTTGGAAAAAATTCCTTTTCCTTGAATTCAGAAGCCTCTTGAAAATGCATTGGTAAACCTGAAAAGAAGCTGCTACACAGCTGTATTCATACAGCTTTTGAGCTTCTGGCTTCAAATTTTAATCTGAAATAGCAGTATAGTCCTGTGGTTAAAGAGAGATTTTAGCAATGTGTCAGTCTACCAATGTTTCAACAGAAGGAACAAATGTGACCAACTGAGCTACTTAAACCACCATTTTACATATGCTCTGTAGTTCTGCATGTTGTTTAAGAAACAAACAGTGAATAGGCAAATGGTTAAACAGCTGGAAAAGGTGAAAGTAGTTTTTCAGTAGAGTAAGTTAAAATGTGGTCGTCTTCATTCTTTGCCACTCTGCAGCTTTAATCTCCATGTAGAAACAGTTGCCTTCTAAGACTATTTAGATCACTTATTGGGACAACTGAATTTTCCTCAGCCAGAGAAGGTGTTGCTAAGTGTGTGGGTTGAGTTGCTTTTTGGTTTCATACACAGTGTGCCATGCTTACTGTTGGATATGATTTTATAAGAAATTACAGTAATATGTTGTATTATAGCTCATGCCTAATTGTTTTCTTGTTTTCTTGTCAGGTGATACGAAAGATGACATGAATGATGTACAAGTGAATGGGAATGCTGGCCATTATCCTCTGGATGAAGAGGAGGTTGAAGAAGACTCTAGTGCACAACTTAACATGCGTGGAGTTTTTCTGCATGTTTTTGGAGATGCCTTGGGTTCAGTCATTGTGGTAGTGAATGCCTTGCTCTTTTATGGGTTGTGGAATCCATGCCCTGAAGATGGGCCTTGCTTTAATCCATGTGTCAATAATCATTGCATGGAAAATGCTACTTTATCCCAAGCACTTGGCAGAGCTAACAAGTCCGAGCAAGAGGGCATTACTGTGGCTGGTCCTTGCTGGTTGCTATATTTAGATCCTGTGCTTTGTTTGATTATGGTCTGTATACTCCTATACACAACTTACCCGTTACTTAGGGAGTCAGCCCTTATCCTTCTACAGACTGTCCCCAAACAAATAGATGTCCATTCTTTGAACTCAAAGTTACGTACCCTCGAAGGAGTCGAAGCAATCCATGAATTACACATTTGGCAGCTAGCAGGCAGTCGGATCATTGGCACTGCTCACATCAAGTGTCCTGACCCTTCCACGTACATGATGGTGGCAAAGCGCATCAAAGAGATCTTTCACGACGAAGGGATTCATGCAACTACCATTCAGCCTGAGTTTGCCAGCGTTGGCTCCGAGTCAGGGAGAGGGAAATGCGAGTTGCCTTGCAGGACTCAGTGTGCTTTGAAGCAGTGTTGTGGAACAGGAGAAGATAGTACTGCAAAGAAGACAGAAAAATCCTCGTCACTTAGTATTTCTTGTTCAGAAGTTGTCATTGAATTTCCAAAAACGAGGAGGACTAAGTCGGAGAGCATCCCTTCAGTGAAGCTGGAGGCAAACACCGATCAAAATGAGCAGTTTGAGTCATCTTTGTAACTCCCTGAAGGGTGCTACCTGAGTTGTGGTGACTTTGTCAACAGCTGTGCTGCAAGAGGAAGAGACAGATGTTTGAGATGCAATTTTGCCAAGTAGTGTAATTGCTGAAGTCCTTGTTCTTGTCATATTGCTAAATATAGAATGCTTGTTTTAAAGAATATAATGTCACTGTCATGATACAATGTGTTTGTGTTGACTTTGTTTGACTGAGATAGACAGGAAGTGCACCGATGCTGTAACACTTCAGAAAACCAGTTTCAACATTTCAGCAGAGACACTTTTTGCTGTGCTTCAAATTAAGATACTTTTTTCCAGTGAAAAGGTATTTGAGGGATAAGCATGTAGGAACTCAATTTGTGTTACAGATTCTTTGGACCTGCTTTCTCCTTTAATATTTGATTTGTAGATATTTTAATATATTGTTTATTTAGAAGCCCTAAGAAAACCAAAGTTCGTAGAACATTTTTAATGATATAACTACTAAAAACTGGAAACCACTTTGCAGTTTCACATATTTTTCTTAAAGCTATGTAATAATAATAAATGTGAAGGCTTTTCTAGTGAATTTATCGCACAGCATATTTTAAAGAGAACATCATATGATTGTCAGAAATTGTCCCCTCTTCTTCTGGTCAGGTAGTGAGGTAATTGAAAACAACAGATGTGAAAGGGTTTTTTTTCTGTCAGAATGGCAGTTCAAGCTACTGTATACTGCTCTGTGATCGAGACATGAGACTGGTCAATAAAGTAATACAGTCTTCTACACTTTATAGATTTTCTGCTGTTTTACCTTACTTCCAAGTTTTGTCTGGTCATGAAAGTCTTTGAGGTTTAAAGAACCCTTGACTCAACAGTGCTATGAATAAAGAGCTGGAGCTTCATATTTAGCTGATGCTGAGTTTACTAAGATAAAAGAATTAGTTATGTCAATAAGTGCTCTGTTGGGGGAGGTCTGCCTCCAACAATATAACTCAAGCACCAACAGTGTAACTCATGCTTTCAAGCACAGACAGCAGCTCCCCAACAAGTCATGTAAGGGTGCATTTTGCTTCTAGCTGAGTGTGTCTGTAAACACTTGCAGTGACTTCAGTCCTGGTCCGCACTGTGTCCTCAGGAGCCCTCCACTGACTTCTGAGGAAGTGGTGCAGGGAGTAATACATTCACTGTATTTCACACTTCAAAATGTTTATGTATCACATAATTTCACTTCCTCAGTATCCAAATCTATGGTTTAAAATCTTGACTCAGTTAATTGACAACTGGCTCTAAACAAGCTGTTAGTGTGGTGCCAACTTAGACCTTAGGAAAGAAGAAACTGCTGTGTGGACTCTGTGAATTTGGCAGAGACTAGATGAGAGTTCAAAGATAAAACATACAAGAAATCTAATCTAAAACCTTGGCCCTTTTGATCCACTCTCATGTTATGTACAGGATCTAATGTCTTGTGATTAATGGATTGCTCCTATGTGCAAAACTGGAAAACAGCTCAGATCTTCGATTGTTTGCTCTTTGGTTATGATAAACACTTTGCCTCAGTTTCCCTGTCTTCAAATGGGGATAATACCTACCTCACAGGGGTGTTGTGAGGCTTAACTATTGTGTGATGAGCTCTGAGATCTGTTACTGGAAGGCACTGGAAAGAGAATAAGATACTAGATTACCTGGCATTTACTACTTCTACAAATGTATTGCAATACCTAGGCACAACCAGAGGGAACTGAGGATAGTTTTGGCCTTATGAAATTTTTTGATGCTGTGGTTTTCAGGTTTTTAACAGTATTTAAATGTAGATTTTTTTAAAAAAGAATGTTTTGTTAGTGAAGGGAATGTAGCTTTGCCTCCAGATACATAACACCTCCCTAGTTTGCATTTCTAATTTGTGTCTTGCATCATAATTTCTCCTAAATAGTACAAAATAGTCCTGCTGCTCATTGGACCTGGATTGGCCCACGTCATGTCAGTGGTCTCACCCAAGCTCTCAGCAGAGCATTGCAGTCAACTCTCGATTATCCCTGGGTGATTACCAGTGTTGTGCATTAACTGTGCAGTCTGTGGAGCCAAGACCAGCCCCCTGCTCACAGCACGCTCTGACCAAGCACTGTGTGCCAAAGCATGGGAATGGTGGAGATGCTGGCTCTGCTTCCAGGGTGCTCATCACAGGCTGCATTGCCTGGGTGCAGCACAGCACTGTCCGGGGGTTTTGCCCCTTGGCTGCTCAGATGCATCGCCAGGAAGCTGTGGGTGCTGGATGGGTGGGCTTGGCTTTGTGCTGCCTTGGGGAGGTTGGTGCTTCACAGTCACCAGCATTGTTCACCTTTTTCTGTGTTTATGCTTGTTGTATAGTCTCATAAACTAACTTAAATGTATTAATATAGTATTTATATATGTTTCTGTTTTGTCTGAATTACCTTAACTCTTTTTTCTGTTACCTGTATATGATCTAGAGTTGACTGTTAAATGAGATCTTGTATGAGACTACATTTGCAGAGTATGCTACCACTGCTACTATACTACAGAGTATTAACCAAGTAAATTTTGAAATGAACAAAGTAGTATTTTTATTTTAAATGTGTATCCTTGCTTTCTATGGTAAACTTTCACTAATTATTTTCATCACTAGTTTAAAATTGGTCTCAATCATTAGTATGAATTGTTGAGGTCCTGCCGTATGTCACTAATGCACCATAGAACTACTGCTCTTTAGTTTATTTAAAATAATACCAACAAATCGAACCATGGTAGCACTGAGAAGTCTGACTTCTCTCCTGTTGCTCTTATAAAATGAGGGCAACTAGTAAGTCATAACAGTTATCATCATTGGTTAATAGTCTCAGTAAATGCATCTGAATAGATGGAGCTGTAGTCACTAATTCCATTTTAAACTATTTAATCTTTTGGTTTGGTTTTTTTGTTTTGTTTTTTTTGGGTTTTTTTGTGCCAGAAGTCATATTTTTCTATTTCTGCGTCCATTGCAGGCAATGGCTAGCTAAAAAGTCAAAAAACTCTCCCCATCATTATTTTGAGTATCTTGACAGGATGCAGAGGTGACAGTGATGATGATGATGATGATGATGATGATGATGATGATGATGGGGGCAGAATGGGGAGTTTCGTGGCCTCTCTGTCATATGCCCTGTTGCACGTGCAGCACCAGCTGGTGTTACCAGGGCCCTTTAGTCTCCTTAACCCTCGATAGCAAACTCCCTGAAAGCATAGACTGAGGTCAAGGTGGTGGTTGTGCAGCAGCAGGAACACACTTTCTCTGTTCTGGCTGTAGGAGACCCGACTGTAGCCCGCTAGCTTGTGAAATAGCTTGCTTTTTTTTTTTAACTTGATCTGTCTGGGGTTATACAGACTTGATTTGTTCTAAAGATCACATTTTAAGAATACTGAGAGCATTCAAAAGCACTGCACAGTCTCTCTTTCCTTTTTTTTTTTTTCCCACAAAGCATGAAACTAGTGAATCTCATGTAAGTGAACACTGCAGGGGTGGGGAGCTAATTGTATTGTGTATCACATTCCTGAATTTTTAAAATAAAAACAATTATGGAACACTGATTTTAAGGAAAAGTAAGTTTGTACTTCAGTGTCTAGATTGTTTAGGCTTCTGATTAAATGTGTCAGAGATGTATTGAACATCACTGGATGAAATACTTTACCCTTACTCCATGTCTCATCCAGGAACATACTATTTTAGAATCACTTCCTAGATTATATCTGCACCTAAGTGCAGTGCAAAACTAATTCAGACACTCAGTGGGCTAGCCACAGTACCATCAAGCTTCCTTTTTAGCAGAGTGAATTGTTTCTGTGGAACCCCTAATAATTGTAGCTCAACTGCTTTCAACACCCAGTGTGGGCTTTTGGCAATATCTGTAGCTGCCAGATCGCGGTGTGCGGTATGGACATACACAGAGTTATGTAAAACAACCGGCCCCAACTTGTGACTCCCCAAAAGTCATGGCAAGGGCTCAGTCCTGAACATTTCTGTATTCTTAAATAGTTTCATTGGGCTGACGAGTACTTACTTGCACACCAGGAATTACTTGTGGGAGTGAGTCCAAAGCTTCTGCCAGTGCAGCCTGGCTTTTAAAGAAAAAAAGTACCTAGATTTTCTGGATGTATTAAAATCAGGACTGCTATGGTGTTTCTAAGTTTGCTGTAGAAATACTGTCAGTTCGATATAATTCCAGGATTTACTCCTTTTCCCCATTCTCCAAAAAGAAATGGGAAAAAGCCCACTGAGTGTCCTAAGACTTGTTAACAAGTTTAGCTAAACTGATGTTGCTGTTTGCTTCTGAAATCGGGCCATGTGAATTTATTACACACTGCCTGGTGGGGTTTGGGGAGGAGGGATAAAGATTCTTGCCATTCTCCTTCCCCTGCCCCCTGCTTTGACTGCACTTTCTAATCTCTTCAGCTATGGAGAGACCAGGGGGGATGGAGGGGGCGAATTTTGTAACTAGATTTTCCGAGTTCCACGTGGAGGGAATGGGAAATACTGCTAACTATATTTAAAAGCATATAAATATGCTCTGACTATTTTAGTTCCATAGCATAGCATCAGTTACACCCTTTTGAGGTATGCATTTCAGTGGTTGGGGTCCACGGTATCTTTGGTTTTTCCTTCTCTGCTAGACAGAAAGAGGTGGATGCTCCATTTGCCTGAGCTAAAGCCAGACTTGACAATTTTCCAAATCAAACGTAGCTTTGCTGATAACAGAAGGTCTGATTATTCCTTGTGACCTTTGCTTTGTGTAGTTAGCTGCCTGTGAGGTACAGCACCATGTTTTAGCAGGCTCACATTTATATTTTTTGCACTCACCGTGTTGTCTAACTAGTTGAAAAGCAAAACCACAAAGCTGAAAAATACCTTTCATCTGTAAGTCTCCAAAAAGCACATGGGATTAATTTGGCTTCTTTATTTTCATGTCCTGGATCCTGCTTCTGAACAATGTTAAAGTATGATTGGCATAACTTGTTCATTGATGATATTTCTTTTTGCCTTATTTTAAAATAAAGAATAATATTCTTTTTTTTCTTTCTTTCTTTCTTTTCTTTTTTTTTTTTGTTTTTAAAGTGCTGAGAAAATAGATGGAGCTCTTGACTGTCAAATACATTTAGTTGGGATTTCTTTCTCAGATCAGCTCCTAGGAAGGAATCTAACTAGTAGAAATGCACTGTCAGCATCTCCCAGAACCTCAGAATCAAATGCAAAGAGCACAAATAGAAGAGGAGGTTAGTAAATGGGTTGTAAAGTCCTGGCCTCCAACTGCCTGGGTTCCAGGTGCAATTAAAAGAATAGTTGCTCAGTTCTAGTATCAGGAAGAGTTAATTATGCAAAATACATTTTTTTATCTCAAAGGAAAACAGCTTTTGAAAAGAATAAAAAAACCTCTTCTTGACCTGTTAATTGGCCGTGGTTAAATATCTGATGTAAGGGTCAATAAGGTAGGCTTTCTAATATGAATCTATACTGTTTTTTCAATGTCTTTGGAAGAAAGCTGCTTTAGAACAGAAGATGTTTTGGTGCTTTTCAGCTCCATTTGTTTCAATTCAGAAACACTGCAGTTTGCACAGTTTTTTGGGAGAAAAAGACTGACTGCAGCTGCCAGCACTATACTGAAGAGGACAGGATGGTGCCCAGTACCTGCCTTGAGCTGTTAATAAGCTTGCAATGATGAGTTCATTTTGGAGCCCTTCACTGGTGCAGCTTCAGCAGCTCCTTTTTCTGCTTCAAGAGGGAAAAGTGATTCCACATTATTAGTTATATGTGCAGGAGGGCATGTTTGGTTGTGCTATAAGCACTGCATGTGAGCTTGAGTTTTGCCATTTTCCAAAGCTACTTCTACCACTTCATGACAGGATGTGATTTAAACTTACTATGAACATCCTTTATGAGACATGCTGGTGTGGGAATTTTAAATTAGCAGGAAGGGAAGCTTCAGGTCTATAGCTTATTTCTGCTTTTACATGTACCTTCCTGTATGTCATTCCTAGACCTTCTACCTCAGATAGCTGCCTGACCACAAGGACCAGATCCAGCTCCCAGAACAACTCCTTGCTGCTTTTCAGAGGAGCTAATGTCACAGGAGAAGGGTGGGATGCAAGTGTCTGACTCCAGGCAGACAAGCACTTTACAGCAGGCACCTTCTCAGGCTGATCTGCGCTAGTTTCCTAAATCTGGCATGAAAGCCTTGCCACTGAAACTTTGGCTAGCATTTATATGTATTTGTGTTTTGGTTTATCTATTTTTTTTTTGTGACAATCAACACAAACGTTAAAGTATTGCTGAGACCAAATGGCAATCCCTACCCCCCATCACCCAAGCTCTGTTTCTAGTTACAACATTGGTCGGCTTCCCAGCGCTTCCCTCCTGCACCAGCTCCTGCAGCTAAGAATAGCCCTGGTGATGCTGTGGAACAGGATGTGCAACCTGCTGGGCTTCCTGCATTTGTGCTTGTGTTGCTGGCCTGGGCTGAAGCCTGTCCTCATCTTCCCCTGGACTCACTGGGTGGATTTGTTAGATTTAATTTCATGTATGAGGTTTGCTGTGGGTTGGCCCACACTTGTTTCTGTTGCATTCTGTGCTATAGGCAACTGCATTCTACAGTATAGGCAAGACCTCAGGGAGATATTTACTTGCTGCCAGTCTTCTGTGCTTCAGAGTGTGTCTGCTGAGTGTAAGGGGATGCTGCTGGCCTGCTGCAGACCTGGATTCAGCTTCATTGCTTGGTTTGATGTTACCGTGTGATCCCTCTAGCTGAGGGTGCAGAGAGTACAGCTCGGGGAGTCTCTTGCAGGTAACTGGGTCACTGCTGCTTACTTGAGCTGGGTGCTCATACTCCTAGTTCAGGAGTGAACAACACTCCCACAGATAAATGCTGCACATATTGCCTACCCTCAAGATCTTTTCATTAGGCAGTGCTGACTGGAGATGCAGTCCATCGTTTTATCCTGTGCTGCCTTGGGCTCTACCCCAGTCAGTTGCAGACAAGCACATTTTCCCTTGAGAAAGGGATTATGTGAGTTAGCAGAATTTGGGTGATGATTTTCACTTGTATTTTTGTGGGCATGTGGGAAGGTTCTGACCCAAATGGATGGAGTTGATTCTGCATGCTTCCAGCTGAGTGTTAGGAGGGGTTGGGCTTAAGTACCAGCTAAAATCCAGGCTCAAGCAGTTCATCCTAAATATCCATACTGGCAGAGGTCTTAGACTTCTATGTCATGCTAGTTTGAAGTGATTTTCTCTTCACATTGCTGATCAAAAAAAAAAAACAAGGAAAGAATTGTGTTTAATTATCACAAGCATTCTTACCCAGCCTTGGTAGGTGTGTTTCCAGTTCATTGAAAACCTCCCTGCACGCAGCAGTGGCACAGTAAGAGACACTGACGAGTTAGTCGGCAAGTGATCACTAAAAAGGAGGTGTTTGGTGCATATGCTTGAGCTTGGAAGTGGAATGACACTTGGCACCATAATGTCCCAGTTATCTTTTTCTGAAGGAGTAGGAAAACTGCAGAACTAAATATTGAGTCAAGCTGCGTGGGCAGAGCTCCTGTGTCAGAGCTGCGCTGATGTCACAGCCGCAGCGTGACATCACGGGCCGTATGTGAAAAGCCCAGAGCATCACCCAAGCGCTATGTGTTATTCAAAACTTCAGTAACATTTACTGAAAACTTGCATGGTTTGGGGGTTTTTTGTCCCTTTTCCCATTCCCTTAACGCTGAGAAGTTTAGCCACACAGCTAAGGGGAGAGTGTGTTGCTCAACTGCCTTGCAACACTGCGTGCTGCTCTGAAAAAAAGGTGCCATTGAACCCAGAGTTTGAGCACCACTGCATTTGGTGTGCTCTTTCTAAAAGTATCTACAAAAACAAAAGCTGGTGAGATACTCAAGACCACAGCGTCTGCAGTAGCCTTCTGTAATGCTCTTATCTGCTGTCCTCTTCCCAGAGAGTTATCTGAGTTACTATTACTGCATGTGCATGCAATAATTAATGTGGCATGGAAATACAATAGGGCAGATACTGGAGTTCTTTAGATCTTTTCTTAAGAATAGAAAATCTGATCTATGAGATTTTTGCCAAAACTTCTTTCATCTCTGATAGTATCAAAAAGGCAGGTCACTTCTCCCGTGGTAGTCACTCTGGTTAGTAGAGAGCAAATGAAATTATGGCATCAATGGAGAAAGATGAGCAATGGAGTGTGTATGGGGTTTGATTTTGGAGTGGTTATATTCTCCCCCTCCTGCAGCTGCTTTAATGAGGGTAATGGTTTTCTTTGGTTTTCCTCTATAGCTCTGCAGTGCTCAACAGCTTATTACTGAGAGACCTACACTTGGAGTCTGTGGAAACCCAAGTTAGTGAAAGACATGGAAAAACATGCTTAAACATATCACAGCTGAAGCTGAGACCTTAATCTTTCTGAGGCAGAAGGTAGCCAGCAGAGCCTCAGCTGTTCCATCAGGAAAGGTTAGTGTGAAGTACCAAGCTTAACTCACTGCTACAGAAATGGTGTAGAAAATCAGGTAACAGCAGTTTTCTTTCACCCCCAAGCATATGAGAAGTAGCCTCTCTCTGCAAGAGCCTACAGCTTGACAAAAATAATGTCTTTGCAGGGGGGTTTGTTGCTGGCAGTGGTAAAATCCTGATACAGCAGTATTTCTCAAAATGACTTAAGGTAAAGTCAAATATGGAGGGTTCTTATGCAACATGAGAGTTCCCCTTTTGAAACAGTGGTTTGGAGAGAAAAAAGTCATTGGTCTGGGCTAGGACAAAAATTAAACGAGATAAACAAGGATGGATGGCTGCCATGTTTCCCTTCCCCTTTATCTCTAAACCTTAACCTCAAATTGAAAATTTGAAGTTAATGCAGTGCAGAGTGTCTGCAGCTACTGAAACCAGTTATGTTTTAATAGATCTTACTTATTCGATGATGATGAAGGTTTGAAAGTTCCTCTAGGTAACAGAAATATTTCTATGTTTTTAAAGTTCAAATGCAAGTATTTTTTAATATTATTAAGAATATTTTAAAATCAAATAATTAATTCTCCTGATAAAGCATTTCATAAATGATTTCCTTATTCTATATCCTTGTTTCTAATTCACAGAACATAGAAATAAACTTCATTTTCGAAAACCTGTCCAATTTTTGCTAACGTATTATTTTTCTTTAATATCAGCTAGGAAAAAAGGAAGTTTCAGTTAATAAAAAGTGGAGCTAACCACACAATTTTGGTAGCAGGTCACTCGCCACTAACAAGTATTTCAGCACTTTGCAGAGCTGAGTAGCTGTAGACCATGCTGTGAAAACAGGGACCACGGCAATAAATTAGGGTGGAAAAATGTTTGCTTGAACTTCATGAAGAAGAAGCTGCTTTAGTGATACATAAGAAAATGTATCTGTTCCTAAGTTGCATTTTAACTTGTACTATACATAGCATCCTGAAAAACTAATCCTTCAAGACACTGGTGATGTGATGGTGAATTTATTCCAGAAATAACCAGATTAGATCCTGTTCTATGCAGTGATTTATCCAGCCAGTGAAAGTATGGTAGGGGAGGAGTGGAGAGCATGATAGATGCAGTTCTGGACTGCACATCACTCAGCTACTCCTTCCAGGACATGTGATCCTTCTTTTAAATAATGTAAGGGTGTGCTGAGGGTTTCACCCAAATATGATTATCCTACTTTTCATACAACTTGGTTCTGACAGGAGCTTTGTTCTGACAGATTCTTTCTGAAGGGGATTGTCTTAACCAAATTGGCTTCAAGGTATCTTCCTGTGACAATGCCTTCAGGGGCCACGCGCTGGCTGGCTGAGCCAGTGACGCTGTTTTCCTGTGCTCAGTAGGAGTGCAAGGCTCTGAACCAAGTCGAGCTGGATGGAAGGTATTAAAGACCTGGAAATGTGGAATAATATGCTGAAGGCAAGGCCAGATTAATTCTCAACACTTTAAGCCTTTGTTAAGAAAAGTTGTGCTCTTGGGTTTTGGGGATGGGGGGGTTGTTTTGTTTGTTTTGGGTTTTTTTACTTTCTGCACCTGTGACTAACCCTGAACAGAGCCACTCATATGTAGAGGAGGAAAACTTAATATTCATTGAAATTTCACTGAGGTGCTTTTTGGTAGGTCCAAGATGTTTACTAAGTAAATTGAATAGGATGGTAATGGTTGTTACAGGACCCCTTAGAGCATGTTTTCCATCTCACTTTTCATCTCTGATAAGTAGATTATAAGAGCCTGCCCTCGTACAGCATTGGGAACTCTGACAGGTGAAAAGTGCTCTCTGTTCATAGCACAGGCAGGGCTCTGACCTCTGTCATGCTTCTCATACCTCAAACTCTGCTAGACTGTGCTTAAAGAAATACAAAGTACTCTCTGGGACTCGAAAATGTGACTGATTTCTTTGTAGAAGCCGTGGTTCTCTGAGGGGTCTCATTTATCTCCGCATGGACTTCAGTTTCCCCCAAAAGTTAAAATTTCAGTTTAAGGTTAAAATTTCACCACAAGGGGTGGCTTGTAGAAATCTCGAGAAGCATCCAGCAGGACTACAGCTAAGGAAAGAAGCCATCCTGTCTTGGATTGCACCCCAAGACAACCCAACCTGAGGGATGGAAAACAGTGTTCCTCAGAGAGGTCTGGATTGCTCCTGGTAATCCTGGCTGTGCTGCAGTGATTTTAGGGCCACAGCACATGGGAGAAGCGAGGGCATGACTGCCATGAGCTGGGATGTGCTAACCTGTGCTCTGAGCACCTCCCGTCACAGAACACCCATCTGTGCAGCGCTGGCCCTCAATGTTTGAAACTTCCACTCTCTCTATAGGAAAGGCCTCCAAATCCAGGCCATGTGTGATGTAGGTGTAAAGGGAGCAACAGGCCGGTGGAAATGGCACCGCCGGTGGTGTAACAACTCTGATAATGGGCTGCCACTCCAGCTGGTCTGGGATCAACGCTGTCACAGAGTTTAGAACTGACAAATGTGTCTTGAAACTCAATTTATGCAGAAATAGCTGCTTAAACCTGGTTACTTCTTGTTTCCTTGTGCAGGTGGCTTTTCTAGGCTGTCTGCTTTTTCCACAATAACTTCCAAGCCCTGCTTGGGCAGGGGTTGTCACCTCCCAGCATAGCACTGATCATAGGGGTAGGTATCCTCCAGGCAGGGCTGCTGGATGCTTCCTAATCTGGCAGTGAGGAGAAACACCCACCATGAGAGAGTTTGCAGTGCTTCACTAAATAATTAATAGATACTAAAGTCTCCAGGACTTTGGAATCACATGGACTCTGACTTTTCATGCAATGCTGTATAGTGTTTAGGTAAAAGGTTAAAACAAATCTATACCATAACATGGAGGCAGAAAGACAGAATTAGTAGCACTGCTTCCTTCTTTAACAGGAGTCAAACTGAGACAGAGATGAAGAGTTTACAAATGTTTTCTGTTTAGTTTTTTTCCTCTCGCATGACTTCTTGTTAGAAGGCTGGAAACAGACTTCTGTTAACTTTTGGTTATTAAAAAACCAAAAAGCAGCCTTAGGAAGAAATTGGGGTCTGACAACCCAGCAGGGTAATGGGAAACTTAATAAATATCCTGTTGTTATAACATCTGTCATTTTAGCATTAACAAGCTCATGACTTTAGCTGTTGTATGATCACAGCTCTACTCTGCAGATTAAGAGAAAGGCTGTTAGACCTTTAAAGTAAAAGATTTCTGCCCAGCAGGATGCTTTAACCTCTTGTATCCTGAAGCAATTTAGCTAAAGCAGCTTGAAAGTGATATAGAGACAGACTCCTGTGCAGGTCAATTAGGAGGGATACAGAAGCAGGTAGACTCAAGGATTTTCCTAATTTTGCTCTCTTTGATGTCCAGAAGAACTAGAAAAAAACTCCCAACCAAGCCCAAAAGAATATGGTAGGTTTTTGTGGTTTTTTCTGAATTTGGTCACACTTTGATTTTCTTAAAGGTTGTAGAGAGGAGATTTAAGAGACTGTCTTATTAAATGAATAAACATCACTGGAGCAAAGCTATGGTAGATGTCCATTGCTTGTAAGACAGTAACTATATATCAACCACAAACAGAGAGTGGTATTTTGGTTCATTTAAAACAGGCCTATGTAAGAACCAGAGCAACTGCACGAATACTGAACTCCATACAGTGTCTCTCACCACCTGTTTCTGAGATTTCTTTAGCCTGTTGACTCATGTTTTTCTTTTCTGGAAGCTAAAGAAAATGCCTGCCATGCTGAAAATGCTCCTGGTTTGGTTTTAATCTCAGATGAAGTTCATCCAGAACAGTTCCATGGTGATAATGTTTCTGACTTCTTTATTTTTTGCTTTTATGTGTCAGGCAGTGAAATGAGAGCCCTCCGTGGTCTGTTTGCAGCCAATGCTTCCCTGGTACACGGCTTCTCACGCAGGGAGAAGCAGAGGGGCTGAAAAAAGAAGTTGTCTTGGTGCTCAGGCAGAGTCCATAGCATGTTGGATGCAAGCAAGAGCTGTGGCTTTAGAGGAGAGTAAATCCATCTTGTCCCAGAGCACTCAGTTGTCCTCCCTCACTGTCTTCCCTCAGGGCAAGGAAGCACCACATCCAGCCCACAGCCACCTCCAGGACTGGTGTCATTCTACAGAAGTATCACAAAAGTATCGTGGATCTCATTGTCTCACAGGATGTAAGGACAAACCACCATGTTCTCATACCTCTTAGATGCCTCTAAAAAGCCCAGAGGCATCAGTAGCACTCCCAAGTGCTTCCAAGCCCCTGTGCACTTTAGACAAGTGATTTTGCATAGAATTTAGGATCCTTAAAGCAGGTTTGTTTGCTTTAGACAGGATTGAGATTGTCTTGGAAATGCTACTATTCTGTTTGGGGAAAATAATCTTATGTATACAGCAGAGATGCCATCTCGTGTGGCATGACTGGAAAGCCCAGACACGATCTGGGGCACTGGGGGACCCAAAGCCCATGCTCAGGTCCTTACTAAGCAGATGGTTTACTTCATGGGCTCTCAATATCTATTCCTTCAAGTGATGTTAAGGCAAGGAGAGAAATCCACACCCTCCCCCCAAATTTTAATACCAGCACAAACATTTCAGTAGCTGGCGGTGGTTTCACTGCAGAGACAGACTCAAAAGGGATGATGACTTTTTGTTTTGCAAAATGCTTTAACTTCCTGAAATTTTTATTAAAAAACCCTGACTCCAAACCACTTTCCATTTTGAAATACTTTTGTGAGTGAAATTACAAGTTCACATTCTCTCAGTGTTTTGAGTAGAACAAAACACTTGGACCCCAGTAGCTTTTGCTGAAGGCTTTCAGAGCTGCAAACGTCTAGAAAGTCTGTTATTTGCATGGGTCTAATTAGAACCCATAAAAGAATAAGAGAAATTAAACCCAACAATGCAGTTCAACTGTAGTGCTAAGATCTTGCAATTAAACTAGGCTGTTGGATTATGCATTTTAGCACATGAATTACTCTTTAAGTGATAAATGTTGAACCAAATAATTATCTAAAGCTTTTGGGAAGGGATAATCAGTAAGGTTAGGCTGAGAAAAGACAGTGCTTTTTTTCGGAAAAAGAAATAGAAGTATGGCTTGATGAGAACACAACAAATTGTTCCCTGTGAATAAACTGACAGGTTAGTCCACATTTCTTCTTTTTGAAATATGGGTGGCACCTTATGTTATTTTTTTCCCTTTAAAACTGGGCAAAAATTAGAATAATCAAAACCTTGAGGAACGCCTACCAGATCTCCAGAGGCGGGTGGCAAAAACCCACAGAGGCGCTCATTTACGTCCTTCTCACTCCAGCAAAGAGGGTGCTGGGAAGAGCAGTGTCGGGGAGCATGGCTGTGCCGGGATGTTGCTCTCCCTTTGATGCCAGCATAGACTGGTTAACATCTCAGTCTCTTGCTCTGCCATGCCTGGGCTTGTGCGAGCGGCTGCCTCTGGAGGGGCTGCACCACTGCAATCCTTGTGCTTGGCTTCAGTCCCTGTGCATGGCTGCACTCACCTTGCATGGCTGCACTCACCTTGCATGGCTGTACTCACCTTGCATGGCTGCAGTCCTCGTGCCCAGCTGTCCTGGGATGGCCATGGACAGGTGCCGGGGGACAGATTACAGAGGCTTGGCTGCCAGTGCAGGGAGACAGCCCCACACTTATCTCACAAAGCAGCCCGGCACCACCCTGCCTCTCCCCTGGGCCTGAGGCAGCCCGGGGATCTCTGCGCTGGGGCTGGAGGAGGCCCTGGCCAGCAGCAGTGTCACAGCTTTCCAGCCCTCACAGCAATTCCCTGAGCCCTCCGCCACTGCTCACTCACCCAGGAGGTTTTATCTCAGCCCCCACGCCAGTGAATGGCCAGGCCATTGCCTGCAGGATCAGCCTCACTTTCTCCTGCTGGTGGGTCCCTGTCCGGAGCTGCCCCACAGCTGCCCCAGAAGGCGCCGGTGCCGCCGTCCCTGAGCGCAGGCCACCGGGGAAGCCAGTGCGAGGGGTTTTGTGGCGAATGGAGCGACAGCGAGGCTTGCCACAGGGCCACTGCAGCACCCCAGTGAGGAGAGCGATTGCCCTCACGCTATTAAAAGGCAATTTGCTGAAAGGAAACCGCTCCGGCCGCACGCACCCAACTACAGCGTCCAAGCGGCGCTGGAAGCGCTGCCACCACAAGAAAGCAGGCAGCCCCCATTAGCAGGGAAATTCATCTTTTACAAGAGCCACAATGGACCATTAGCTTTTAACCAGGTTTTTGGGGTGGGAACCAGCCTTCCTGTTGGGCGAACCCCAAGAAGGAAATAACTGGCTCCAAACATCCAGGGGCGGTGGGGAGTTCAGAGCTGGGTTCGCTCTGAACTCCGCAGCTTGAGCTCGCTGGTACAATGCAGCCAGCTCCTGCGCGTGGATGAGCCGGTGGCGGAGCCGCAGGGAGCTGCCCTTATTTATTTGTTCCTACAGCACAGGCAGAGACAAGGGCCCTGTTTTATGTTCCCCTGCAGGAAGGTGATAAAGTGCCTGGGAGCTGCTGGAAACCATTCTCCAATAAATTCAAAGGGAAAGGCCATTTTTTGTGCCTTGGAAGCTTGTGAGGGCTGAGGGATGCTGGAAGGCAGTGAAAACTGAGGCAGCGCATCGCACACTAGCGTGGCAGGAAGCCACCGGAGCAATTTTTCTGGTTTGTTTTGTTGCTTGTTCTTTTTTTTCCCCTCAATGATTTTTACTCTGCCTGTGGCTAAGCAATCAATATCTCTTTGCCAACAATATATATTCCAGGCTTTTAAATGATGATGTATTCCAGGGAGAAACAAATTAGGTGGATTGTTGCTGCCCTCTTGTACTCAAACTAATTCTGTGGGTCCAGATGGAAATTCAGAAAGAGATTCCTGAGCCAGGCTCACTGGTGGCAGCAGATCTGAACAGGTCTGGCTTCAGCTGTCAGCTCTGTTGCTGATCTCTCTTCTTTCACTGAGATGAGCAGAAATTCAGGAGAGCCGTGTGAGTAGCTCCACAGGCTGAATCCATCAGGCAGATGCATGCAGCTGAGCATGAGCCTGCCTGGAGCACTGCAGCGCCCTTGTTTCCCTCGGCAGGAGGCTGCAGAGCTGGACTGATGTGTCAAGCCCAGCCTGAACAGCACTAGCCCAAATGCTGACCCCGGGGTGCCACAGCAGCAGGGACTTCAGCTTTGACCTCTTCGTGCAGTGGCTGGCCAAGGAGTGTTCCCCAAGGACTTGCTACTAAAACCAATCTTTCCCTTCTGATACCCACCCAGGGAGCCAGGCGGGAACCCATCTGGAGCCCTGAAAAGTCTGTCAAGGCTGTGACAGTAACCAATCCTATTCCCATGTGTCCAAGGGAGAGCAAATCAGCTTAATTAAGCACCAAGGAAGCAATCTGATTTGCTTCTGAAGTGGAGCTGGATGATTTGTACAAATAAATTGTTACAGGACATATTATTTTCTTTGGTTTCCTATGCTGTTTTGCTGAGGTGGTGAAGGGATTGTGTAGCCACTCCTGCCGTGTTTCTCCTGTGGCATCAGTGCTGCTTGAACCCTTTAGCAGAGAAACCTTATAGGACAGGACCTTACAGGAAACATCTGACTCCACTTCCCAACAACTGCTACAAGAGCTTTTGCCCTGAAGGATTAAGATGATTGTGGAAAATGGAGGGCAAAGACGCTGGGCATTTTTGCTAGGAGACAATATTGCACAGTAAAACACAGCCAGCCAGAGCAGGTGGACACCTCGTGTCAGTGACCATCAGCCCCACTTGCTCATCCCCCAGAGCTGTCACCCCCAGGTCCTAGCTCCCTGTTTATTAGGGGGATGGGGATCCATGTAAAAGGATTTCTCTCTTTCCCCCTTTTTTCTTCAGGGGGAGGGTGCTGCCGTTTTAATAGTGGCAACAGTGCACTACTTGTGCATTAATCCTCATCAGCTTGTATGTGCATACAGGCAAAGCATGATGGGCTTGACACTTGCCATCAAGAAAAAGAAATCCTCCCACTTTCAGGTCACTCTGCCCTGGTTTTGTACCAAATCTTTTCAAATCAACAGCCATTTCATCTCAATAAGCTAATAATAACCCTTGCAAAGCCTGTGAATCAGCAAAAGGCTCTCCACAGCTGCAACTGTCAGCAAAACAGGAGCTAACACTGTGGAGGGGTGTGTGCTGAAGAAGTTTGAGCCCTGGCCCATGGTAAGTCTTAGGCAGCATTTGCTGAGCCAGAGCCATCTCAGGGCTTTGCCTCTGCCCTAGCCCACCTCCACCACGCTTGTGACCAGGCTGCACAAATAATTACCGAAGTCTTTACTTACCTTTCCTCTCTAGGGAGAAACCTC
This sequence comes from Aphelocoma coerulescens, assembly GCF_041296385.1. Taxonomy (NCBI): domain Eukaryota; kingdom Metazoa; phylum Chordata; class Aves; order Passeriformes; family Corvidae; genus Aphelocoma; species Aphelocoma coerulescens. Next base: position 29,089,559 of record NC_091016.1, read on the forward strand.
TGGATGCCAGAAGAAGCCAGATAAATGCTTTGTGTCTTCTACTACAACAGGAGCCAGCTCTCAAAAAAATCTGCATTGGTGTCTGGCAGGAATATCTGGAGCACTGGAGCTTGGCCTGCTGCTTCTCATTGAAATCAGCAGGATTTTTTTCACTTGCTTCTCTGGCCCAGCTCTGCTCCTGTGGCTGGAAATCCCTGCTAAGGAAAAGTGGGTTCTGCTTCAAGGTTATTTGCAATGGGGGTTGTTAAGGAGTGTGCAGGCTGCCTGCTGGCAGACCCTTTGACCTGAGTCCCCCTGTAGCTCTGAGGGCTGATGTTCACTATTTTTTCCCCTTGTGTTTTGCCCAAGGAAGCTTGCAGGTTTGCTGCTGGCCAGTAGGCAGTGCATGCAGCTGGGGGCCCAGGACTGAGGATGAACCAGGGAGATAAGCTATCTGTGAGCATAAATGCCTCTCTAGCCTTGCACACCTTGTAGGAAAAAGAAGAATTTCTGAAAAGGAGAACCCGCCAAGAGAGGGGATGGGGAGTGCATGCCTTGTTTCTCACCCTCTTTCCATCAACACCCACTGCTGAGTCCTTTTGGAGGCAAGCTACAGAAGGAAAGACCTATCAGACCCAGTGTGACAGTCCCTAGGTGACAAGGGATTTAAGAGTTTACCAATGTGGGATGCTTCAGACACTGTGCAAATAGACGAAAAGACCCTGCCTAGCAGCTAAGTCCTGAGACCTTTTAATAACCAGGGCTCTTGTGGCTTTCTTCTTATGACTCCTGTCTCTGGGTCTCCTGACATTCACCCACATGGCATGACATTTGAAGCACATACTCCGTAAGCCAGTGTGCTGGTCAAGAAACAGTGGTTTGGGCAATTTTCCAATCTTCCAGCACAGTTTGGAGTGGGCTGTAGTGAAACTCCCAGGCAAGCGAGGTGGCTGAGCCAGCAGAGGTGTTGCAAGGTGCTGCTGAGTGCCACAGCTGCAGCAAGCCCTGGGAGCAGCCAGTGACTCAGGTCTCTGCTGTATTTCCTAATGAAAGTCTGAAGGGTCTGGTGTCTTTATTAATCACTACCACTCAGCTCTCCACTGTTACTATCTTCCCCTGGTTTTGTGTATCTTGGCACGTTTAGATAGCCAAACAATTTTTTGAGTGCTCAGATGAGAAAAAAACACTGGTAGCAGATTCCCAGGAGGCAGCACCAGGGGCTGAGTTAAAACTCCAGGGCTGATCTGTGTTGCACTTGTAGCCAAGGGAAAAGCTCAGGACCACTGCACCATCACCATACGCTCCTCTCTATTTCAGGATGAGCCTGACACAGATGAAAAATAGGAGCTGGAATGGCTGAGCACATAGGTCTGCAGCTGAGGAGAGTCTGTTCCCACCATGCTCTGTGGAGTTTCTGTGAGTCCAGCAGCTCACAGGATGCATTAATAGCAAGCTGCAGCATTCCTGCTAATTTAGTGTACTACATTCAGCACCTCCCTGGGAGGTTGTACAGAATGAGCTGCATTTACTGCAGCCAAGGGGAGCTGCATCCTTTTGCTTGCAACATTGCTGCTTTGGTGGTACCTTTTGTGTCAGGTCTGAGATGCTGAGCAGCACCTGAGCACCCCGAATTTAACACCGTGACCCCACCATATGTGCTATGCTGTGACCTCAGTCTTGATAGCGCCCTCTTTGGCCTAGGAGCTTTTAGGTCAGCTATGTTGCTCTGCCCACAGCCAGTGCACCTGCCTCAAGGTCTAACTTGCTGCACTGCCTAATGCTTTTATTTGCACAAGTTTTCAAAAGTGTCAGAGTGGTCAGACCTGATGGATTGCCTGCCTGAAGTACGTGGATGATCAGCTGAAGTGTTTGTTTGAGCATATAGATTCCATGTTGTGATACTTTAATTGCTGAGTTCAGCCTGCAAACTGAATTGGTGAACTCTCTTTGGTATTCCTTGCTCCTGAAGTGAAACCCCTTTGCCTGTACACTTCCCTCTTTCCTATATAAAGGAAAACAGGATTTTATGTTTGAGTAAGTAGAACGTAAAGCACTATCCAGCAGGTCAATTTAATGTGGGATTGCTTTATGTTGATTGGCAAGAATACACTTCTGTTTGTTATGCTTAGGTTTTGATGATATTCTCTTACTGTGAGAAATGAGCACTGCCAAGAGGAGATGAAGATATGGCTTAGCTATGAAGGGCAAGTACAAAAGGCTGACAATCCAGAAAAAATACACTGTAAAAATTCACACAGGAGACAGATTCTCCTGAGCTGTGTGACTGCTGGGGTGCCCAAAGACTTGTGGTTTCCTTGAAAGGCACCCACACAGATTTCATTTCACTGCAGTGCACGCTCATGACCCCGTGGTATTTCTGGCAAGTGCCCATCACGTGCCTGCCAGCAGCTGCATGTGTGAAACACAATGATCAGATGTGCTGCCAGTCTGGGGAGCCTGAAGTTTTCCTGAGGCAGGAGCCTGAAGATATTGAGGTAATGGTCAGGAAGCATCATCCCAGAAAACCATCTTAAACAAGGCTAGACTCAGAGCTGGCATTTCTCTCCTCTCCCAAAGTCTCCAGATGCAATTGCAGGTGCTGATGGAGTAGCTGGCATCACCTGGCACATGGCACAGAGGGGGAATGGGAAGGGGATGTGGTGCTGACACCACTGAGGTAACAGCAGCAGAGCAGGTATCTCCTCTCCTGCTGCTGCCAGAGAGGCGGGTAATTACCATATCCATTTTAGAAATGAAGAAACTAACGCAGAGTGCATAGGCGGAAGGAGAGAGTTTTAGGAATATGTGGGTGTCTGAGATGCAAATGCTTTGGGAAACACCACATTGTGCCTGATTTGCATTTGTAGGCAGCTAAATACTTGTACTGATCTGACCCAGAGGGCTGTGTGTGAGGGTGTAAGGAACAGGGTGAGCTCCCCACGCTTCCTCCCTGGGGATCCCTCAGTCCCTGTGGTGCCGGGGCCAGTTGCTCCCCTCCTTTAGCTCTGCTCCAGGGATAAATGTTCCTGGGTTCCCCCAAACAGCAGCAATGATGGGATGGCATGGGATGGGATGATGTTTCCCTCTTCACTCTGCACGGGCAGCCCACATTGGCAGCCCTTTTAATTCTCCCAGCTTCGCCTCCATGCTAGATTTTCTCTTTCAAGTAGAAATCTATTTCAAAACTCAGCAGATTTATTTTGCTTCAGGACCTGTTGATTTTCCCTGCTTGAATATTGCCCCTACCCAGACTGAATGCTGCTTATCACCTGCCAGCTGCTGTTGCTGCTCTCCTGCTGCTCTGCAGGAGGCAGAGCCGATGCCCACTGCTTGCCTCTCCCAGTCCCTGCAAGACTTTGGACACTCCTTTTTATGATGATGATGTAAGTGTTGAAAACTATCACCTGAGTTGAACTGCAAAAGAGTGAGGGAGTTTACTTCAGTAGAAAAACAGATTATAATTATCGGTAACAGACTCAGCAACTGTGTATGCAATCATTTCCTCCTGAAAACCTTGGTATACCAGAGAAGAGAAACTTCCTGTTTACTCTGCAAAGAGTGTCATGATGATTTATCAGTAAAGAACCACCCTGTTCCTAACCTTCATTTTCCAGTTTTCACTATACCTGTGGCATTATTTTCTCTAGAGAAACAGCCAGAGTCCACCTCTGATTTTTTTGGGGAACTTTGAGGGGAAACTGTTAAATGTCAAGAGCCCTTTTTCAGCTCCAGCCAAAGGCTTTTCCTTTCTTTCTGACCCAAACTAGTGGGTTTCTTAGCTTTGTCGTGGCTCTGAAGTCCACCTGCAGGCATCTGCTCAATTGTTTCTGTTGGAGCATGGTCCTGCCATTTTCCCAGAGGGCACCTAGACAAGCAGTAGTGCCTTTTTGATGTGCCTTCCCACTTTCTTTTTCTATATGAGCAAAGGAGCAAAGGTCTTTGCTCCCAGTGCTGGGACTTAGATTCATCTTCACGTGTCAGGAAATGCAAGGTTGCAAAATATTGGGTTTTTTTTCAAGAGTCTACCATAACAGTGATAAAAGTATTTTAATTGACTTTGGTGCGCTGTGTGACCTCAGTACAATATTTGAATGAGAGTATCCTTTCACTCATGGCCACTTGCATCAGTCCAAAATGCAAGTCCTTTTTCTGCATCAAGATGATTTAAAATATCAAGGTGTTTTAAAAACAAAACAAGCCAAAAATAAACCAGAAAGAAAACCTGAAAAAAATTATTCAATTTTCCTTTTTGGAAAAAAAGAAGTATAAAACAAATGCCTGAGCAATGTGATGCAAAAGCACAGCCTCTGTGTGGGATAGGCCTCTGCCATGGGTCTGTAAGTACCATGCAGAAGAAGCCAGAGCAGTCAGCACTGCTGTGAACACTGGATGGCAGAAGTTGCCATGTGGGAGCCTCACACCAGCACAGGGGGGGAAATGAAAGGACCCCCTGGTGAAACTGGAAGTCATCAAAGAGATCATCAACTGGGCAGCAGGATCAATGGAGGAGCTCTTGAGAAATGTGTGCTGCAACCTCTAATATTTCATCTCTTATCGGGTTTGAGTCAGTGTCTTTCATGGCACAGCTAACGTTGTGAGGCAAGTTGGTTTCAGTAATAATGTGTTTTGTTCCACTGACCTCGTTTTTGTTGAATATCTTGTCTTGGATCTTTTGCTATTGCTAATGCGTGTTGCTACAATGCCAAGAAGATGCTAGTTAGAAAACCACTGAGGTCTTTTCACACCACTTTCCCCAGCTCTTTGCCTAGAATTCTCCAACCTTTAAAATCAAATTACGAGTATGCCTAAATACTTACTCCCCAGGGCACTGGCTCTTTTGAAGACTACCTGTCTGGCAGGAACCAGTGTTTGTGCTATGTTTGTGTTTGTGCTTCAGTGTCACCATGGGAATGTCCAGGAGAGCTGGCATTTACCTCTTCATTCACTATGGCTGAAATACAGAGGTGGCTGGGCAGGATGAACTGTGCCCTGAGAACAAATGGGTGAGCTTTGGCTCAGTGGCCTTCACATCTCTCAGGTCCCCTGCGACGGGTTAGAGGCCACAGTGGGGCTGGAGGTGTCACAGTTGGGAATGGAAGCCCTAGCCATGGAGAAGGGGTGTTTCAAGTGCACATCTCTTCCTGAATGTTTTTTTTACCCCTCTGATATTTAGCTATATTTCCCTCTTGCATTTCACATCCATCATCTTGCCTTTTTCCTTTTTGCTTTTAGTCTTGTTTGGAGCCTCTCTGCATGGACAGAGGGGCAGAGCTAGCATCTTCCTTCTTCCTTGCTTAGGGCATGGCTTGCATCATACTTTTCCTTCAGTTCCTGAGTGAATTTACTGCCAAGCAAAAGTGGGTGAAAACCCACACCCCGAGAGCAGTTGTGTATGGCTGAGTATCAAACTGTCATAAATTTACTTGCTTTCAGGGTTGTCATTCAGAAGTTCATGACAGACCAGTGAACACACTCCTTGTGGGAGCTCAGGGTCAGAAGAAGTTGCAACCCCCTTCTCAGGAGGAAAGACAAGCACAAGCTGAAACACCCAAGCTGCAATCATCGGCAGAGCACCACTCCAGGAAGGATCACGCCTCATCAGCGGGTGTTGGCTTTCTAAGGCACCTCAAGTACCCTGCCAGAGTAATTAGTAGTGATCTCAATCAGACATCACCATGTACACGGCTGTCTACAATGGTGACATGTTTCCTCATAACATCTGCAGTCAACAGCATTTTTGAGGTGGATACACTCCCTAGCCCGCAGTAATACCCTGCCTTGTGCTTGTTGTCTGTCACTCTGCACAGAAGCGCTTGTCCCAGATAGATCCTCGTGTTGTCTCCATGTTGCTCTGGGATTGCCGGCTTGCTGGGGGCATGACTGAAAAGTGAAGGGCAAAGCTGGAGGGAAATGTGTTTAGCTTAGCTGGGACAAGCCAGGCATTTCATCTACCAAAGAAAAGAGCAGATTTTGACCCCACTGTGTTTATATTTGTTTTCACGGAAAAAAATGGGCAGTTCATTTGTTACAACACGCTCATTTCAGTCTCAGCTCCAGCAGCTGGGTGAACACTTTCCAATCAAACCCTTACATTTCCCATAAGAAAAAGCTGGGAAATTGGGGATTTAGTGTTGTTCTTTCACCAATAAACATTAATAACATGCAGCATGGACCCTGCCTTTTCTTTGACTACTCTATAAAATGCTGTGGCATAGGTGTAGCAACAGTCAATCAGGTCCAGACACTGCCTCTTGCTCCGAGCGGCCACGCTGAGGTCATGTCTCAGTTAATTTGATTTTATTAATTTGTTTTTTAATTATTTGCTTTCACAAAAGGCTTGTAATACATGATGGAAGGAGGGGGGAAATTCACCACTGCACTTTTGTACATGCTTCCTGCAGGAAGGAGCCTCAAGGGATGTGGGCGCTCCTTGCCCCTTTGCAGTGCCAGCCAAGGACAGCCCACAGGCCTCCTGAGGCCCACGGGAGCATGTACATGGGAAAGGCAGAGCCCTCCCAGCCTGGCAGGAGACAGAGAGAAAGGGTGGGAGCCCTCCTTTCCTACAAGGGAGCTGTGGAGACTCAGGCCCTGTGGAGCCAGCAGGTGGGGCAGGATGAGGGGTGTGGATGAGAGAGAGGGAGATGCAGACCGGCGGTACCTGTTTGTGCTACTTCAATGTGACTGCTCATGCAGCTCTTCAGACCTACCTTTGTGCTTCATTTTTTAAATCACCCCCAAGATCTCAAGTGAACTTGCTTGTCTCACCCCGGCTAGGGCCAGCCCTCCCATCTATGCCCTCTGTGCCAACCATGCTCCGTCTCCTTCCCCAGAAAGCTCCCTTCCCTCTGCCAGCCCATGATGACTGTCCACACCAGAAGTGCACACTCATTCCATCCAGGCTGCCTTTTCCCACCTCAACCACATCAAATGAAATGCACACAGTGGTGTGATTTAGTTCAGCCTCCAGTACTGTCACACTTCCAGGATTACTGTGGCTTTCATGATGTTCTCAGGAAGTGCACAAATGTGTGCAAGGCGTCTTGCAGAACTTCCCAAGCTATGGACAGTTGAGTGGTTTGCTAGAAAGTGGAATATGACAATCCTGCCCTTGGGTGGGATGGGATCCCATTCTCTGTTGCTTGTTCCCAGCATGAACTGTGTTTGCCTGCAGTGGTGGTAGACCAGATTTATTCACGTACCTCCTGTCTTGTGTTTCATTTGCTTTGGCAACTCCCTAACTCCTGGTCATGGTGGGACACTGCTGCGTGCCCAGCCACCGGCATGACTGCCAGGACAGTGATAACACACCTTGTCTCTTGAGGGTGGCTCAGATTACAGCCAAAGAAAAATATCGTCTGCTCTGTTGGTCTCCAGGCCCAACATTTGTTTGTGACATATTACCTGCTAGGTACTCCCACAAGACTTATGACCACAAAAATAATAAAAAAGCTAAAGGGTAAGCTGGCCTACAAGGTGTTACTTGCTTGCTGTTGTTGTCCAGGGCTGCTGACTGCTGCTGAAGGATTTCTACTGTGTAACTACAGCCCAGCCTTAGCAGCTCTGCCAGTCTGAATGGTGCTGCTGTGCGGTGTATGTGCTTATTGCTTCTATGAATGTGACTCCAGAAGATAATTACATGCACAGGAAGAAGACAGGATAGAAACCTGATTGGGAGGATAAGGAGAACCTGCTTTGTGCCATCATAGGATTACATGCAAGAGTGTAGTATTGTCTGAAGGCAGAAGAGTCAAGATACCATCGGCTACTCCTGTTACTACACTCCAGAATTCATCAAGGGCTGAAGACAAAGAGCCAGTTAATTATTTATGACATATGTATAAAAGGGGGAGGCAAGAACACACAGAGGGCTATTTCATCATTTTTCAGCCTAGTGAGGCTTATTGGTTCATGTTAACCAGCTCCTCTTCTTTTAAATCTAATTTTGAAATTGGCCAACTCACTTTTCCCCTCTGGCATTGGTCAGGGCAGTGGTAAACTCAGATTTCTGCTCTCCTTGCTTAATTGGTACCTGTGAACCTAGGGTTTATTTTGCCTGCTTGCTCCAGCTTGTCTCAGGCCTTAATTGCGAGGTCTCTGGGGGAGGGCTTGTGCTGTATAACGGGCCAGCGTTCTACAAATGGCTCAGCTTTTCCCCTTGGAAGAAGCTGATTCATCAACACGGAAATGTTTTGCACAATGGTCTTCACTTCACTGAGATTTCCAGTTAAAAGAATTACTCATTTTGATATGACCAAAAATGCTTTCTCTCGTGTCATGTTGCAGTGTGGTGCACCAGACCTGCCAGGCAAGCTGGGGGCTGTGCTTCCCCAGAGGAAGTGGGGAATTGTGCCTGAGCACAGGTACAATCCTGTGTTGCATCTGTCGCTGCATGAAACTCCTCTACGTTCAGTAAGGCTGGGAGCTGATGGGAACAGAGCTGAGCTTCAGGACAGTCTCCTGCTCTTCACAGAGGTCCACCTCAACCATGGCCTTCTCCTGAGAGCTGTCATGTGGCCCTCAGATGCCCTTTCCATCATGTGAGCAGTGTCCATAGGCCAGTGTAACATGTGCCTGCATGTTTTCCTCTGCTCAGGACCAGCTCTTGCTTTGCCTTAGAGCATTTTGCAGTAAGACTGAAGCAACTCTATCCTAGTGAAGGAGTGTCTGACTGTAAATTCCTTTCTCCATCCATGTTCTGCTCCTGACTGTACCCCCTTTTTTAGACCCATTTCCCAAGAGCACTTTCCTTACTGCGTAACAGCAAGTTTTTAATGAGCACATTGTTGCTGGGATTCACAGAGCAGGCTTTGTGCTGCTTCTTAAGAAAGTGCATTTGGTAGAGATTATTTTTCTGGAATGGTTTAATGGAGAGGAAACTGAATGTGTCCCCATAGTGGTTTTCTTTCAGGGTGAAACTGCCAGAAGGGCGGAAACGAAAGCCAGCCTGGCCCCTGCACCTGTGAGTGCTTCAGGAGGGGCTAGTGGCTGAGCTGGTCAGAGAGACTGACCTCTTTACCAGGAGAGAGTGGCGAGCAAATGATGCTCCCCTGCCTTGGTTCCAAAGAGGTCAGCATTGCTCCTCTCCCTGAGCACCCAGTAAGGCTGTTGGTATGTCACCATTAGTTTTCTCCTTGTGCACTATGCTTTGTTTGTTGTTTTTTAAGCAGTTCCAGCTATGGCCTTGTGGATGTGCAAGATGAGAAGTGTGCTGTGGAACTGAATATGGTGTCAGTCTGAGAGCATGGGGTGGCAAACCTCATTATAAACTCAGCAGTAGTCATTGAAGTCTGCTAGTTTTCAGAAAGGAGCCAGCTCATGCCCATCTATGTGTAGCTACTGAGAAATCAGCCAGGGGAGAAAAGTGAATTTTGAGTATGATGGACACCACAGCATGGAACTGGGCCAGGGAGGGATTTTTCCCTCTCAGGTCAGCCTGAGCAGAAATTATTGGGAACTGGACATTGCTGCAGGTGTGATGGCTTTTTGCTGTTGTTCCTAGTGTGCATGTTGGACACATCAATTAGGAGTCCAAGCAAAAAGAACTGGAGGCAAAGGAGTAAGAGACACAACATCCTCCTCATCCTTGGTGGCATCCTGTTTGTCTGAGGCCTGAAAAGATGGCTAAAACCTCCTGCATACCTGATAAGTGGTTAATTTACAAAATTGGAACAGCAGTCTTTATGTCTAAGGGATCCAAAAGTCAAAAACATGTCACCTCATATTTTGGGAAGTCATAGGTTAGGCAGCTGAACTTATATGAACTTTCCCTCAGCAGGGGATTTTGGCAGGAAAGTGTACTATTTAAAATTTGGTGAGTTACCAGAAGTTTGCTTCAAAAGGATCTATCCTGCCCTTAATTAATATCCTTAGATCCAAGACTTTTATTTTGTTTAGGTGAACAAGTGTTGTGAAATGCCTTTGTGAATCAAATCTAATCAAGTCAGTATTCCCCAGCTGGAGCCTGGAAACCTGCCCAGAGTGCAGGGCAGGAGAGAATGGTGTGATAGGCAAGGCGTGATGACAACCTGCCAGAGGAGAGCTGAAAAAGGTGGAGCAGTGAACTGTCCCTAGCAGACAGTGATATTTCTGTGCCTTTCTTCTCTAAAACGCGTGAACTCCAGGACACACTGGGTGTGTGAGTTTACTCCAGCGAGCCCGAGGCAGTTTCATTTATGCAACTGTTTGCTCAGCAGATGAGAGGCCCAGTGTTCTCTGATCTCGGTGATATTCAGAGAACAGACTCTTCTGTAGCATTCTCCAGCATCCAGATGGGCACCTGCCCGATGCCAGGTGTGGATGTGTTTTGCATTTTCCCAAGCCATGTTTTTGAGGGGGCATGAAAATGAATATCTGAGGCCCCTGAAGACACTGAAGAAACTGCTAGTATTCAAGGGACAGGGTCAACAGAAAGAAGAGACATGTGCCTGCATTTTCATTCTGGACATGTGGGGATGAGTTAGCTCCAGGGCTGGGGTAACACATGCCCATGGGTCCTGGGCAACACATGCCAAGGGGTCTTGGGCACAGAGATACACAGCCCTGTCAGCCTCAGCACAGTAGCATCTGGAAGGAGGACTATTGTCCAGGGTCTCAGTGCATTCCCAAGCCTTCCCCAAGTGATCCGCCACATCACAGATCTGGTTGTCTCCCCAAAGACAAAGTCTTGCCCTTTAACCAGGTCCCTTTGGGGAAAACCAGGGATGTGAACTCTGCAGAAGTTTGTGTCTGTGGTGCAGCTCCACAGCAGCATCATGTGCCAGCAGCGTCTGCAAGCACCAGTGTGCTCGTCAGAGACATTGGCAGCCCTGGTGAGTGGCTCCCACAGAGCAGGCTAGCCACACAGAGGGAGCCGCAGCTGAAATTGGCATTTCAGGATGTGCTGATGTATCTCTCCTGTCCTGATCTGCACAGCTGGAGCGACCAGCTTGACTTGACTTATGCTAATCCGATAGGCAGAGAAGAGTCTTCTTGTCCTGCCATGTCTCCTCATGGGAGTCTGTGGTACTGCCAGTACAGCACCGTCCAGCACCAGCACTTACCACATGCTTATTAATGGGAAAATGAGGAGAAATGTACCCGGCACGTCCGTTGTGCCGGGCATCACGGGACTGGCAGCCTTCAGGAAGTGCTGCAGCTCATAAAGTGGAATGAGAGGACAGCATCAGGTCATCTCTCCTTTGCAGCAGACAAACAAGAGGGTGTGTCCTGACTGAGCACTGTGCCCACATGCTGTGTTGAGTGCAGGGGTCTCAGGTCTTCTGGGGAAGGCAGGGAACCAGAGCCCTGCAGCACACGAGCCTGCAGGATTACCGCAGCCCTTCAGTACCGAATCCAGAGATCCCGACGTGACCCAGAGCAGAATGTAGGACAACCTTGCATCAGGCCCAAAGTACATACCTGCCTTTTAAAAACAATCAGCAAGTTTGATTACAGCACAGCGTGGCAGGCTGAGTGGGGAGACAAACAACATGACTGGTACTTATTATCGGGACTGTAATTATGCCTGCAGGTCCCATGCTGCCTGCATCCAGCGCGGGAAGGGTTGTACCAGACATGATGAAAGATCATCCCTGGCCTGAAGAAAACAGAATCTCATTTAAAACATCCCGGGAGGGCCAGCCAAATGGGGATGGTGTAAGGGACTGAGGTTGGGAAAAAGCGGGGTGAGTATGATTACAGATAAGGCTGCCTGCTTCCTGGAGGGTGTCGCGGAGCCGGGAGGGTTTGCTGGCACCTCTTCCGCGCCACCAGTGGGAATGGGCATGCGGGGCGTAGAGGCAAGACACGACAGCGTTATAGGCTTTGAGTCGAGGAGGAGGGAGGTGGGCTGCAGCTATATATATACATTTATATATATGTATGTGCGTGTGTGTGTATATATATATCCAGAAGGAGAGGGAGGAGAAGGCTCCTTCCCCAATGGAGGATGGGGCAGGCAGAGCCCTGTGCCAACAGCCGAGACCACGGCCCCCGGCGGAGCAGGCGCTCCCCCCGCCGTGTCCGCGCTCTGCCGGGGCCGGTGCCGGTGCCCGCCGCGCGGTGTCACTGCCGGCCCGGCGGCCGCGCAGCGCGGGGCTGCGGCCGGGCTGCGGGCTGGAGCCCTGGGAGCCGCCTGACCCCTTCCCTCCCGGGGTGAGCAGCCTGACCCTCTTCCCTCCGCCGCCCCGCACCCCCGCAGATCCCGCGGATGCTCCGGGAGTGCTCCCGGGAAGGGGCGGCCCGCGGGGCTGAGCACGGCCGGGAGCGGGGCCGGGAGCGGCCGCCTGTCCTGGCCGGGTGCTGGCAGCAGGAGTCGACAGCGGCACTGCTCGGTGCGAGGCCCAGCCCCAGGAGAGGAGAGCAGCCAGAAGTGACTAACCCGGGGCCGGGGCAGAGCCGGGCCGTGTGCCAGCGGCTGCGCTTTGATTTATTAGCAGCGTTATTGATTTTCACCTCTGTCTGGGCGCCGGCTTTGGAGGGCTCCCAGCTGGCTGCTCTCCATATGCTGCCGCCTCGCCAGCCCGCTGCACCTTTCCCGAGCGGGAGGCGCTGGAAGGCTCAGGCCTCGCTCTGCTCGTGGCGAAGACACGTCTGGCGTTCCTCGGGTTGCCTGCTGGTAATTACTGACGCCGGACATCACAACTTTCTGGTTACAGATGGGACTTGTGCACTACTGGAAGGGTCTCCAGGGCAGTTGGTGCTATTTTTGGCGCTTGCTGGATCCTCTTCTTTGGGTAGGAAGAGGCTGATTTCTGCAACCCGCAGGCTGGACACACTTTTCCCTCAATTTTACTTTGAAGAAGTGCTCTTTAGGCTGTAGGTTTGACGAGCTCTGTTCAGGAATCTAGCCATAGGGAGAAGAGACGTCTCTCAATCCCCCAGCAATCTCTGTGAGCATGGTAGTAACCCACTCACCGAGGAGAGCCAATTTCTCCTTCTTGCCAGAAGCCTGTAGAGCAGGGTTGCTGCAGGTGGGTCTTTCTTCCTAACCAAGTTATATATCTGAGCCAGTAATATTGCTCTCACAATGCACAAAGGGCAGCATTTAACCATGTAACATTTTCAAGCAATCTTAATTATCCTTGAGCAGATTTTAATAGCTTTCTCTGCTTCCTCTGGCTTTGAATTTGGTAATTAAAGAGCCTAAAATTTCATATGTTTCTTTATGATGCCTGAAAGTTACTACAGAAATCCATTTTCTCCTCCAGTTTGAACAAGTTACCAGATCTAATATGAGATGACAGGCAAGAATTCCATACAGCAGCTTACACACCAAACAGTGTCTCTGCAGGCACCTGCCCTCCGAGACAACTCAGGGTAGTTTTGGAAGGAAAAGCCCCTTATTCCCTAGGCATACTTAATCTCCAGCACCCCTGTGCTGTTTGTATTTCTGTGCACAATTGTTCTGGCATGTTTTCAAAGCACTTTGTAAGCACTAACACCCAGTGGGCCTGGGAGTGGTGGGCAGTCAACCTGCAACTGGTGTTTGCGTGGGATGGTGGTGCAGCCAACAACAGTCCCTCAGGCAGGGCAGGGAGAAAAACACATGAGGGGCCAACCTCCTCCTTTCCTTAAGCTTCCTACTCTATTCGTTGGGATTTTTACCTTTTAGGCGTGTTCCTTAGTGTTTACAGAGTCCCCTCCGCAGATACAGGTGTCTCAGTGTGAGTGATATGAGCTGCAGTGGTACAGTTTGCTATCACTGCTTCTGTGCAAGGTTTCATAGTTTTTTGTTCTCCCTGAGTGCCTTCACAGATTTACAGAATTCTGTGACAGTCTTGCTTTTGGATTAAAAAAAAATAAAAAAATTCTGGCACTCATCTTTCTAGAAAGAAGCCTCACAACATAATTGGAGTACACCCAAGAGGCTCAAAATCAGAAGAGAAATTAAAATATCCTGAACTTGATTTTATGTTAAAGCTGGCAATTTTCAAAGCACATTTTAAATGCAGGGGTAGGGAATTAGTGGATTTTTGATACATTTCTTGGTTTTGTGTTGGAAATAACTGTCTCAGCGCAGTTGGAAATATTGGGTTCCACCACGTGTCTAATGCAGAACTGGTCTGTGCATAATGGTTATTTAGTTTTGGAGATTTAGAGATTAGGCTGATTTAGTTTTGGAGACTTCTGGGCCCAGAGATGCAAGCAGGCACTGTTCTGGTTGTGCACCAAACCATCTCAAGCAAAGTTCCCCTCTCCAAGGTGGGTATTAACAAGAACCACTTCTTTTAGTGCTTGCCAGTGCCTCTCTTCACCCCTTCCTCTTCACCAGCTGTCAGTTTGCTAGATGGCTTCTGAATGTGGCAGGTGGACGTGATTTCCTTTTGTGACCATCGCAGCATCTCACACCAGACCCTACTGACCACTCTTTTGGGAGGAGCAAAGTTAGGTGCTGCTGGGGAGAGTCCTGTGGGGTGACAATGGTTTGGGGGGGGGGTTGAAGATCTTCCTCCCAAAGCACAGCCTGAGGCCAGTGCCAGACCCCCAGCATGCAGGGGACTTAGTGTGGTGTCTGTCACCAGCCAGCCTGGGCTGGAGAAGGGCTGCCCCTTGCGTGAGACCATCTGACCCCATGGAGCTGGGCAGGAAGAAACTTCCTGGAGATGAGCACCTGGCAGGGATCCTCCTGCCTGGAGGGAGGCTGTGAGCAATTTGTGAACAGTAGGTTGCTGAACTAGGAAGGAATAATGCAGCATCTGGACAAAACATAAGCTATGCAGTAATTTTAGCTGCCTTAGTGCCTATAGTCCTGCTTGCTTGAGGTGTTTAGGAGATGAACCAATTTCTGCACTCCCACAGACAAATTAAATGATGCCGTGTACATCAAATATTGTATAACAAGTTTATTAAAGGCTGGAGAAGGCTTGGGCTGCTATGAACAAAGATGTGGGCAGAGATGTGGATTGATTTGAATGCATCTACATGATATTTTTGTATCTAGGAGTGTGTAAAACCACCTTTACAGTTGGCAAAGTGGCCTTAAGTTGTAAAAATAAGTCAGACTGGATACAAGGAAGCAGTGTTTCCCTGTGAGGACAGTTGAATCCTGGAGCAGGTTGCCCAGAGAAGCTGTTTGCTGCATCCTCAGAAGTTTTCAAGACTCAGGTGTATAAAGCACTGAGCAACCTGGTCTGGCTTCATTGCTGACCCTATTGCCAGCAGGAGGGTAGGCTGAGATCCCTTGAGGTCTCTTCCAGGTCTGAATTATTCCTGATCCTGTCTCCATTCCTGGGAGGATTGGGTTTTGCCATGAAGCCATGGCTCAAGCGGTCTGTGTGTGCACACCCACGCAGCCACGGCTCACCCCTTCCCTCCCTCCCTGAGCAGCTGCTATGCCGCTGGTGGGTGATGTCATCCATTTGCTTACTTAAGAGAGGCATCATTAGTGAGTAAGTAATTTATGTAATGCTGCTGCTAGCGCAAATGAAGGTAGAGCCGGGTTAAGCAGGCCCAGGGCAATGAGGGCACGCTCTGCACGGTGGGCTACGGAGAAAATTGCTGCAGGAGGCCAGCAGGCTAGATTACTGGAGATCAGAGGATCGAGGAAGGCTGGATTTGTTTCCTATTCACCACACCCTTCGAGGCAAAGCCGCAGTGGGAGAGGATTTTTAGTCTGTTGCCATAAAGTAGCTCAGTAAATGCCTGTTCCCTGTCAGTGCCCTTTACCCAAAATGACCTGCTTTTGGTGATCAAATGCAGGCTCAGCTTATTGAAAAAATTACTTTTAAAAATCAGCCACTGTTGTAAGATCACTTTTTCTCTGCCTACGTGGATTTCTGTGTCAGTTTTGCCTTGTGAGACTGGACGAAACCCCAGAGCTATTGAGGCACCACAGCAGCTGAGGACTACAGGGTGGGGGGATATATGGACCTCACAGCATCCAGAGAAGCTGATCTCCAGTCTTGAGGGAAAACTTTAAAGGGAAAACTCAGGAAAAGAGGGAAGGAACTTCGTGGATGTTGTTTGAGCAGTAGAGATGCTCTGGTGATTTCTTCTCCCCTGCTTGAGTGCTATTACTGCTTATGGTCCAGTGGAATAGAAATGGTGGTGCTCTTTTGGGGCAGAAATGGTGCACAACAGAGCATTTGACACTGAGAAGGTATCTCAGACCAAACAGAAAAGAAGATGAAGGAAAGACAGCAGCTAGAGAGGGCACATGTCACCCGGTCTCTTGACTGTACCATAAAACTTACCTTTGGAGATGTAAGTCAGACTCTGGATTCTCATGAGGGAATTTGGAGTGTAAACAGCTTATACCTATCGTAACTCGGGTCAGAGTCTGACCCTTCCCACCTTGTATAATTAAGCAGATGATGTTCCTGCCCAGATCAGCCTACACATCATTGGTTTGCTCATGTTGCTTGTAAAGGTCTTGTTTGGATGAGCACACAGGACTAGGTGGTCAGCAAGGAAAAGAAGTGCAAACACAAAGCCCTGTGGTAGTCAGGGTAATAATCATTGCTCATTGGCTCACTAATAAGGATTTTGCTGCTGTGAGAGAATAAGTGTTGTTGAACAACATCCTAAAAATGACATTCTTTGTAAGGAGGGAGATCAGACATTTGGAGGAGAGGAAAACAAAGCAGAACTGGTGAACCCCATAAACATTATTGATTATCAAAGTTCTGAAATGTTATTAGGAAAGCTGTCAGGTGGCTGAGGGAAGGCAGGGAGACAGCTTCCAGCAGGGTTCAGGGCATCACGGTCTGTTTCCCTGCTGATCTGAGACCCCTTGGTGGGAATCTGGCAGCCGTGAGCACTGAGTGTGTGCCGGCTGCAGGCGTGGGAAGCCACCAGTGCCAGCTGCGAGTCACAGGAGCACTGCTGGGCATGCAGCTGGGGTCAGGGTGGAGCGTGCCCGGAGGCGATGGGTCTCTTCTGCCAAAACAGGAGAACGGCGGGAGCCAAGCTGCGAGCTGTGCAAAGAGAAATGACAGCAGCGGAGATGTGCCACGAGTGCGTGCGTTTCTGCAGAGAGACCCTCATGGGATCGAAAGGAGCGATGATGGGAGAGGAGCACCTTTGAACCACGTGAGCTCCTAGGCTTTCCCAGGAAAGGAGCAGCTGAGAGGGCTGTGGAGGCTTGCCTTCTGCATCCACCCCCACCCTATCCCTGCAAAGAGGCAGCTGGAGAGGAGAGAGGGGATTTTCATCCTGCCAGCATCTGCCAAACACTACATCTTTGCTATAATTTGGGTTAAGGACAGAGGATTCCCAGCTAACCTGGAAGATTCCTGTTCCCAGTGTAATTCCCACTGTGATTCCCACTGTACAGAGCTGGGTATTAACCTAAGCCTACACCTCAGCCTAACACAGGCACACCCCTATCAGCAGTTTTGTTTGTGCATTTAATCACTAGTTCACGTACCACTGGGAGCTCATGCTGGCACCTGATCCTTCTGGGCACAATTCCAAAGAAGCTGGGAGCACACCCCTGGCCCTCAAGCTGGAGCCCTCTGAGATGAAGTAACTCAGCCACCCTCTGTGGAGAGGATGGGCTTAGGATCTGGGGAAAACCCCCCTTCTTGCACTCGTCCTGGCTGATGAACACAGCCTGCACCCCCTCCCTAGGGCGGCCTGACTGATTTGGGAATCCATCCCTGGGCACTGTCCTTGAGGCTGTCTGGCCAGGGAGAGCTGCTCTCTCCTTGGCTTGTCTTTTGGTACATTTTTGGGCATCTCCAAGGACTGCACTCCAGTGTGTTCAGCCAGTCTGAGAATGAAAAAAATCATACAGAATTTAAAAGTAAAAATATTTGTTACTACACAAACCTAAGTGCACAGTTACTGCTCTAGGTATTGTTTTTAAGCAAAGCTATTCTTATAATCACATTCATTAGCAATTAACAGTTATATATGGAAATCTTGCTACAGATACAAATGTTGCTGCTTGATTATAATGACAAATTGCAAAAAAAAAAAAAAAAGAAGGAAAAAAAATAGGAGTTCTCTTTGTTCTGCCTCTCTTATGTGAAGTAAGAACTTGGTTAAATCAGTTAACCACCATCCTACACTTCAGAATAATGCTGCTAAAAATGAAACATAGAATTACCCTGTCAATTTTCTGTCGCTCACTTGCGATTCAAGCTGTCCTTCTGCAAAGCTTTTAGTTTCCATTAAAATACCTGCTGCAAATGCCTGGAGTTGCAGCAGCAGCAGCAGCAGTGATCAACCCCAAACTGGTCCAGTGCTCATCTCCTTCAAGCACACCCTGACTGGCCAGGGCTGTCCTCCTCACCGTTCACTCAGGGGCAAGTTTTGCTAATCCTCCCTGAATAGACCCTCTTGTGGCAAATCCTGTCAGGAGCACAGCCACGCTCTCCTGCCTGCATGCCCAAACTGTGCCCCATGGGATGTCCAGCCCTCCCGGGCTATGCCAGGGAGGCTCATGGTTACTCCATGGCCCTGGCATGGTTTAGCAGGGCTGGCTGCCTGCCCAGCACAGCCCCTCACATTGTGCACTGAGATGGCTGTGGGGCTGCCCGATTTATGCTGGTGCTGGGAAACAGGGAGCTGCCAGATAGGTTTTCCTGGGAGCTTTGTGAGGGCACTGGGAACTTTCTGTGAGCCTCAGGAGTGAGCCAGGGAGGGGTACAAATGTGACTGAGAGCAATCTCCTCTCCTTCCCAGGAAGTCTCTGGTGCTGGAATTCAGCTGGGCTTGGCTCAAGTGGCACAAAGAGCAGCCCTGGCAAGAGGCCACGCACGTGCAAGAGAGGGCCAGAGTGAGAGAGACATGGGCCAGTGTTCTCAGCACGTGCTGTAAGGAGCCAGCTGACTCTGGGAAAAACAAGAGGTGCAGGTCAGATCTAACACAGAACCACCCCTTCCATGCCAGTGAGAATCCCTCCAGGAACACGATACTGAGATTTCTGTCTCAGGCAAAGAGTCCTTGTCAGTGTTTGCAGGACATCACAGGTTTTGATTATGCCTTATCTAACAGATGGGAGGCAGTGCTATTTAGGTTGTAATACACATTCAGGTTTGCTTGGGCTATTTTTGTGCTGGAGGAAAATTTTTCTCTGCTAGATCATGAAGAGACCTGCTCTGCTCCCATCTGTTTGAACAGGGAGTGTCTTTGATCAATCGGCCAGGCAAGCTGGCTAAAACTCCCTCTGAGATTCTGATCCTTCAGTCCTGAGAACTTCTAAGTTTTATCTTTGAACTGTTGGGATCAAACAGAGAATTTTTTAGAAGCCTGAGGAGAGTCTAGAGGTGAATTTGTTTCTAGTTTTAGCTGGAAGACCCTGTGTATGTGTCAGCTGGCACACAGCCATGCCCAAAGCCACCTGAAGCACTTTACCCCATAGAAACTCTAAGGCTTTCAGTTTTATGCCTTCAATCCACAAGCTGTCACTCTGATTTTTTGGGCAGTCACTCTGCTGAATGATAATTTTAGGATTTCATGTAAAGTTTGTAACAAAGCTTGGCCTTGCTTTTCCTCCACAGGTGAAATGTCTATACATCACATCACTAGTGCCAAGAAACTTGTGCCAACTGAAACCAGTTTAAGTCATGTTGCAGCCTCCAAGTAGGCCTCGTATGCAAATTTCCATGCCTGGTTGGAGCAGGCATAATCCAATACTAGCAGCGGTGACCATTACTAAGGACAGACTGAAGGCAAAGCTCATCAGTGTTTGCCACCACACCAGCACCTGCCAGAGCAGTTATAATGTCGAGGACAAGACATTATAACCTGGTGTGGAGATGTTCAGGCACAGGTGGGCCCTGGTGATGAAATCTGAGTTGTTTCTGGATGTTAAATAGCTGGTTACAGACTGAAGGTAACTGTGAACCAGGGGTTTTGCTGGGGAGGAAAGCAGGCTATGACAAAAAGGGATGTCTTGGTCCTTGAAGATGCCACATTTAGACTGAGCAGTAATAATTTTCAAATAGCTAAAAGCCTTCCCATGGGCATGAGGCACATGACCTTGCAGTAAAACTGCCTTGCTTCTAGCTATGCAGTCTATTCCTGTTCATTTAAAAGCTGCTGTGTGCCTTTGGTGCTGCTGACAGTGAGTGCTGGTCAGGGCCAAACCCTTCCTCCAATTCTACCCAGGGGCTCACTTTTGGCCTGTAAAATTTGGTGGGCTATTTTTTCAGCAGAAACTGTCAATCATGTTAAGAAATGTGGAGGGCATATGCTACTGCTAGGCAGAGATCATAGAGATTTGGGACTGGTTTTGTTGTCACCTCTAACCCAACCTGCATCAGGAAGATTTGCTCACTCCTGGGCCCTGCCTGGTCGCTGCATAGGAAGAAATCTCAGTTCTCCTGGCAGTTCACCTCTGCTTGCAGAGATCACCCCACACTTGGTCCCAAACTCCCTTGGAGTGCAAGGAGCTTGACTCTTCT
This sequence comes from Aphelocoma coerulescens, assembly GCF_041296385.1. Lineage (NCBI taxonomy): Eukaryota > Metazoa > Chordata > Aves > Passeriformes > Corvidae > Aphelocoma > Aphelocoma coerulescens. The sequence goes on from NC_091016.1 coordinate 29,109,871, forward strand.
TTGCTTTGATAGTCTGTTTTCCTTTCAAAGGCTGCTGTGACTGTAGCTGAAAGGCATGGGTTTCAAAAATAACACCCCTCCCTGAAAAGAGTTTCTAACCTTCTCAGAGAGCCTTAAAACTTCTGCTAGGGTCTCAGGAAGCAAAAGCAGTGGTGTTAGGAATGAATGAATGAATGAATGAATGAATGAATGAATGAATGAATGAATGAATGAACGAATGAGATGAAACATGCCTTTTCCACCACTGGAGCTCACCTGTGCTCAGAGATGTTGTGCCTGGGACTTGCCCATTGCAAGCCTTTGGGGTGAGCAGTGACTCGTCCCCCATTCCACTGTTTGCACCTCCACATCTGCCTGTGTGTTTAGCGTGGCACTCCAGTGAGAGTAACAGGTTGTTTATTCAGTGAATACATTACTGAATAAACAACCAGTGCATCAAAAAGCTCTGGCTGGTCCTGCTCTTGGTGAATGGCATTGGTGGTTTCCTTGCAGCCAGCATGCAACATAGAAGGAGGGCTTGATTTTCCACAAGCGTTTTTCTGAAGTGACCCACACACCCACTTGAGGCAATGCCTGAGCAGATGCCTAATCTGAAACGTGCTGGTAAAACTACAGGAGCACCAGTATTTTAATTTTTAAAGAAATTGGACCATCTTATAGTAAGTTGAACACCTTTTACTTTAGAGTGAGTAGGTTCCTCTTTTTAAGTTTTCTCATTGCACAGTTATTAAGAACAGACTTCTGTGACTCTTACATTTTGTCCTCTTCAAGCTGGCTGCTAAGTATGTGTTTAAAAACCCCAGGTGTGTGTCTGCATGTTTGTGTGTGGCAGGGCAAGTGGAGTGAGAGCTGGTAATAGAGATCAGCAGGGGATCTCAATTTCCTGCTCTTTCCATCACTTTCAGATACCTCTAAAACAAGGTGCTCCACAGCCATGCAGTTCGATCTGCAGCTCAGAGCCTGCATTCTATCTTTGTCATTTCAATTTCTTCCTTCTCTTGCTGACCTGAAGGACTAATCCCTTTTCTGTGCCTTGCTGTCAGTCAGTTCCTGCAGCACAGTGCCCGACTCCTGTTGTGCCTGAAGTACAGTTTAACCAGTGACATGAGGTCTTATTCTTCAGCCCAAAACCTGAGAGGACAGCTCAGTGTGTGTAATCAGCTCCCAAAACAGTTGTGAGTGGAATATTTATGCATCTTCCACCCTTCCTAGACACGTCCATCATTAAATCATCCCCAAACATGCTAACTGCACACACACGTATGTTCACCCTATTACAGAAGAATCACTCATTATGGATTCCAGGACTTGGCATTTCTCAGGCACGAGGCGAGCACCCTGCTGGGCACCAGCTGCACACAGGCTGTCATCCCTCACATCCCGCATCACTTGCTGTGCTCTGGTTGACCTCTGCCAAAATGTTGCCCCAGCAGTCATGCCACATTTGGCTGTGTAAAGGGTGCCAGAGCCCTCAGGCAAGCAGAACACTGTAGCATTGCCTGTGGTAAGTGCAGGCTCAGAGAAGTGGCCAGGTCCTTGGCTGCCAAAACCTGTTAGGGCTGTGCTAACCTCAGAGGAGCTACCTTCATTGGCAGCGCATAATCACCACTGAGGAATCAGGGCCCTTAATGGGACAGATGGTCGTAATCCACTCCTTATTGGATAGTTGTGCACATCACAAGTAAGGCTTGCTGGACTGTTATGGGCAATCAGCAGAGACCTCAAGGACTAAGTGTCAGAGGAAATTGAATGATTGCTGCCTCCACAGCTGGTCCCTCCCACCAGGCTGGAGCAGATGGCAGGCGAGGAGCTCTCCGTATGGTACCTGTTCGGTCACTGGAAAGAAGGCCATTTCTCAGGACACTTACAGCTTCCATAAAGAATAAATAAACCACCCAGTGAGCTGAATAATAGCTCTAATAGCTATGAAATACCTTAAAGAATAAATGTGCAGGTAAATCCTGTCACAAAGCCATCTGACTCAGGATTCTGAAACCCCAGTGAGAGTTGACCGATGTGTTTCTGCTGAAAACAGCGTTCCTCGATGGTGTTATGATTTCGTTACACTTGGTATCATAACTCAAACCCGCATTTATCTGTCTTTGTCAAGCACCACTATGGCATGGAGGGAGGAAAAAAAAGATCTGTTGTATAAGCTCAGTGAACACTTACTGCAACTCAATCTTTCTTCTTTCCCTTGTGCTCTTGCCTCAGCCATTTTTGAGCTGGCCCTGCTACTTTTTATAGTGTCATATTGCCCATGGGTGTCTATCTCCACCTTCCAGCCTTCTCTTGCTAGCATACAATGAACATCAGTTCAATGCCAAAGATCAGGCCCCAGGAGCCAGTGTGCTTTTTTGGCCACTCTCTGTGTCCCTTTTCAAATCCTCAGCAAAGCCTTTCAGTAGAGATAATGAATTATTCTGCAGAAGCCAGTTCAGTTTCTGGAACGCTGGACTCAGACATCACAGAACTAATCCTCTTGTAGCCCAATCACTGAAAACACATTTCTTCCCTTCAGCTTCCTTGCATTTCAGCTGCTGGTCCAGGACCAGGTTCATTCTGGCTGAGCTGTGTTTCACGAATCATGACAAGCCACTTTTTTCAGAGATCATAATCATTCTAATCTTCTATCATTATGTCCCAAAGCATCAGTAATGTACTAGATAAATATTTGCAGCAGAAAAGAGACCTCAGCTCCCTGTGGCTGAGCTGGGTTAAATTCTGACCTTCTGTTTTGAGCTCTTCTCCAGTCTAAAGTTTGAGTGTGTGACAGGCACAGATGATTTGCTCAGAGCAGGACTGAAATGAGAGTAAAGAGGGTGAAGGCATCCCAAGCCATGTTCTGCTCTGATGGATGCACGGGTGAGGTCCCGTGCTGGCATGAACACAGTGAGGTCTGCACAGCTTGGTGATGTGTCTTACACTGAATATCCAGTCCTTCAGGGTAATAGTTACTGACCTGCAGCCACCAGAAATGTACTTCATCAAAAGGAAAACACCTGAAACATTAAATCACCAGGTCTGCTGTTTGACCTTCTAGAGTGGGACTCAGTCTACCTTGCACACACATGTGCTCTCTTTCACAGCAGGGCACTGACTGCTGCTGCACTGTTTGCTTTAGCCTGTCTGCTCCTCCGCAGTCACCAGACCAGCAACAAGATGTGAAGAGGGCTTTTTCTCCACCTGCTCCTTCTTCACAGGGCAGTGCAGCCCTCTGTGAATTGGAGCAGCTTCACAGTTGTGCAGGACCCACACTCCTGGTGGGCACCAGGGTCTGGTCCCAGACCCTCTCTACACCACATTTCATATGATGATGTAGGGTTGGGCTTTGAGGAGGAGCCAGTCGCATCCAGAGGCTGGAGGGAAAGCTAAGATGGCAGTCAGACTCTCTGCTTTGAGTGTTGTAGGTTCTCTGCCACTAGTGTCTCACTCCAGAAGTTGCATTTCCCACCAGAATTAGGGCTGTGTGTGCACTTCCCTGTCAGAAGCACTCAGAGTGTCAGAGAAAGCTGGTCACTGCCTGCAGGAATCTGTGCTGGACTGTGCTCACAAAATGAAGATGGTACAAGCTTCCAGGCCATGAAAACACACTGTGTGTTTATGTCCCCTTTGCTGACAAGGGATTTTGCTTTAGCAATAAGTAGATGAAAGTGGAACAGGTTATTTGTTTTGCATTTGACTTTTTGTCAGTAATTTTTCCAGGGGAATCTGTCTTGTTCTGCTACCTGCTGCTAAAACAGGTCCTCAGAGAGAACAGTGCCTGCGGCCTTCCCTCTTCAGGAGAGTAGCCTGATCCATCAGGTTTCTGTTTCACCTTCTGCTGGCACTTGAGGCTTGACTGCATGAAAAAAATAAGACAGCATCGACTCTTATGGAATATGTTATTTGGGATAATTGGGAAAAAGCAGTCTCAGAGCAGAATAAGAATGTCCTTGCAGTAGGTGCTCTCAAATGACAGTCTCTTCCTCCCCGTAGGCAATCCTTGAGCAGACGACCATTTCACAGTAATAGCAGTGCTCAGGAAGGAAAGAGGCTTCCATTTTTAACCTATTCCTTTCCGTGTTCACTTCAGACATGGCTGAGAAAGTAACTGGTGTGTTTTAGCACCAGCACCACTTGCAGGCTGTGAGCCCTTGGTAAGCAGAGCTGCAGCATCCACCTCCAAACAGGCAGAGCCATGGGAGAAGCTGTGCCCACTGCCACAAAGGACCTCCATCCCCTCTGAGGGACTGAGATCCAGCCCTGCACAGTGGCTCAGTCACCTGTCTATCTCCATGTGTGGCTTTTCTCTCCAAACTACAAGCAAAGAGGGTGATCTCAGAGCCTGGAGCAGCAACAGTTCAAGTTTTTTCAAGTCTAAGTCCATGGAGACACCAAGTGAGTATGATGGGTCAGAGACCATCTTTTTATGGAGAATTAATTGAAAGCAATGTTGAACAGAGATGTTCAGTATTTTTTTGCTCACTTCCTTGAAGGAATGGCTTGTCATTTCTTGATATAAGGGGGTGGACAGATTTTGCATAAGAAAATAACTTCTTGCTTCTACATTTTCTCTCTACACTGCTTCTGCTCTTGCTCGCAGAGCTGCCCAATCACCCAGTGCTCACTTTTCCAGCAGCTTCAGTCCCTTTATTTGGACAAATAATCCCATTTATTTAACTGGCATTTTCCACACTGGGCATGAGGTACTGAAACCCCTCGCATTCTGGGGTTTTCTGCTAGGTAAGGGAAACAAGGAGAAAAATTCTTCACAAAGCTGAGCCTACATATTCTGAATTTTCATTCTGTGATACTATTCACAAAAAAGAAACAAAATGCTCTGGTATTATGGATGCAATTTTCCTGGCACTTCTACGGGGAGGGCATCTTCAATGAAGTCCATATTGTTTCTCTTTTGTCCCTTCAAATTCATGCAGATAACCCAGGTTTAAACCTTCCTCTGAATTTGCAAAGAAGTTCTAGCTTCATCCTGGGAGGATGTGTGTCAAGTACTTTAGAGGCTCTGTGTATATACATCTAAATGGGTGTCCTGGGAGCTATGGTTGGCCCTGACTGCCTTTGTCCCACAAAAAGGTAGCGCTTAGGGGAACATATTTCCCTGCTTTTCTTGCACTGCTGTGCATTAATGCCACTACTCAAGCTAAGAATAGAGAGTCTTCATCTTGATGGCTTTGAAACAGACCAGAACAGCAAATCTTACTAATGTGCAGGACAGATCCTGCTCTCGGCTGCACAGACTTCTGTGCAACAATTTAGAAGTTAATGATGCACTAGGGACCCTGTGGTGTAGATGAAACACCATAACGAAGAAATGTTTGTTGAAAAATCACTCTCTGAGCTCTCTCTGGTTCCTTTATCTCAGTGTAAGAGGCAATTTCAAATAAGGTCGCACAGGGATGTGCTGTGAGCCTGTCTCTACTGGATATTTTTACTATTGTGTCCAGTGGTGCTAACTGGAGAATGTATTTATATAATTTTGCTATGACCTTCTTGCCTGAAAGGACTGAAGGATTCACCTGGAGTGAGGGCCTGAGTTAAAGATGATTTGAACTAACAGGGAAAATGGCCTGGAATGAAATTCAGTGATGGTGAAGGTGAAATTATATCTTTAGGAATGTACAACAACACAAGTGACACAAGTACTGCAAAATAAGAACCAGGGGTCACAGCAGGTCATGGGATAAATACAAGTCACAGGTATTCTACTGTGGCAGTTCTCCCCATCTACTTGGTACAAGGTGAGGGCAAATCAGGTTAATCTGTGTGAAGGAGAATTTATGTTAGATAGGAAGAAAAATGTTGCCATGAAACTTGTAGCTAGTAGCCAAGGGAGGCTGCAGGATCCCTGCCACTACGCGTTTAGGAATAGATTAGATGAAGAACTGCCAAGGAAGGCCACCATGTGCTTCATGCTGTCCCAACACTGATGGTGGCTGAGGTGACCTCCCAGCCCCTGCAGCATCAGCCACATGTGCCTTGCAGCTCCTCCAGCAAAGTCCCTTCCCGTGTTTGGGCCAGACGATGATTGGAGCTGTGGAGGTGGAGCACTGATGCGGTGACACTGCTCACACTGCTGCTTTGAGAAAATAATTTAAGAGGATTGGATTTTGAAGAATTCATGTACATTTTGAAGAGATCTCTCTCAGCAAAAAGACCCAGATTAATTCAGAAAGTTGTCAAGTAACACAGAGGCCATATATTGTAAAGTCTATATAATCCAGACACCTGATTCTTAAAAAATGAAAACAGTATTTGAAATGACAGGTCAAGAAAATCTTGCTTGTCTGAATCTCTGTTGGATTTCTTGTCCCTCTGCTTCTTCCACACAAAGGACCCTCTCCCCTGCCCCCATATTACTTCCTTGCTTCATTTGCTGTATTAGGAAGAAGGTAAAAACAGTGTGGTCAAAGAGACAGCAAAAAAAAAAAAAATATATAAGAGGCAAAACTATTGGAAGAGGCAAAACTAAGTGTGACAGCACTGCAGTAAATAAGGAAAGACCATTTAAATTGGATATTATCCATGCAGTTTGCATCTGAGCATTGCCAAATAGATCTCAGTAAGTGCAGCCCAGCTCTGCTCCATTTACATATCCCCCTTTTCCAAAAGGAACAAAGGTAGTTGCTGTAACACTCAGGGGAGGAAACGGGAGAAAGAGAGATGGATTTAATAGTACGCTTTCTGTAATTTCTTTACTATTTTTGGTTTTACTCTCTGAGGGAGGCAGGGAATTAAAGGCTTTAAAGCAGCTGCCTGGCACTGGTGTGTAAAAGCTGGGGAAATGTATACCTTGTGTGTGCAGAGGGGTGGCAAGGACCTATGCAGAGTATTCATCATGCTGCTCCTTCACTTCTCTGCAGTCTAAGCCTTAGAAGCCCCTTCCTCCACATTTTGCACTGCACTCATCATTTCCCTGTGTCCCTGAAAATGCCAAGCAATTATTGGGTTGCTCTCCTTTCTTTTGAAAATCTAGATGTTTTAAACTTCATTTTTCATAAACAGGTGGTTGGAAAAGTTGTCAGCCTCTGAGATGCAGTTAATCTTTGGACAAATATACTTTAAATGGTGCACTGTTGTCTAGCAACTATACTATAAACAGCCCTCCATTTGTCTCCTGTGGGTAATCACTGATTTCTTGGGGATTAAAGCTTAAGTAACACTCCAATCTAGGTGCATGCATCAGACCACAGCGTATTACAGCAGATTATGCCTCCAAGTATACAGCTTGCTTAACCATTTAGAATCACAACAGAAAACAGACAGCTGCAATGACAGGAAAATGAGCACTAGCTTGTCAAGTAATTAGTATTTTGAGTTAAGTTGTAGAACATTCCACTGGCAGGCCCAAAACAATTTCTGTCGTACAGAAGGGCAGGGTGTCAGATAAGCATCGTATCAGAACATCTCATCTAGGCTGAGCCTGAGTTATTTCAGCTCTGTCTGGGTAGCTCTTTTAATGCAGAGAACAGCCTCTGCATGATCTCCTGCATCTGCTGCCTCATGCCGCAGGTATGGAGTTCTACCTTCCAGGGGTGCGCAGGACCGTGCTCCAGCGAGGTTCTGCAACTCACTGGTGGGCACAGAGGCTCGGGACTGGTTGAACAGACTCTCTGTATGTTGTGAATACGATCTGCTAGATGCATCTGCTTCTGCAGATCACCGCCTGCTTAGGAGACTGAAACGTGCTCTTGCTAAATCACTGCGTTTAACACCTTCCCCAGCAAAGCTCCCCTGCCCTCAATTGCTGATAGTCCCGGTGTAATGCTAGGGAATGAATGAGTGGGGTGGCCTGGGGCCTTAAGGAAAGGGCGGTTCTTTGGCTGGATTTAAATGAAATCTAAATAATTTAACTAAATAAATAAAAATTACAGGCTCTAGAGTTAGTCTCAGCATTTCTGGGATTAGAGTTTCAGATGTTGACCTCCCACACTGAAAGAAATACATGTCTGTGCGTGGGTAATGCTACATATCTTTTGGAAAATGGGTGTTTAACTGAAGGAATTATGTTCAAGACATTTAAGATTAAGAATTCACATTTTAAAAAGAGCAAGTCTGATAAAATCTGGAAAAACAAACTCACTCTGGGGTATTCCCACCTTCCCCTTGTGATGCTTTTTTAAAGGCCTGTTTGTGACCCACAAGGAGCAACTAAAGTGTCTTCTCGTCCCCAACACTCAGGCTCTCCAGGCTTTAGATAAGAAGTCAGGAGGCACCAGAGGCAACACACTCAGTTTGTCCAAAACACTGTGTGCAGGAAAGGGTAAGTTGTTGTGCCTGCCCTCTGCTTTCCCAGCCTGTCCGAGCCGGAGCGTCTCTTGCAGCTTCTGCAGCAGCAGATCCCTCCGTGCAGGCTCAAGTGGAGAAAGTCCATGGAAAGTGGGGAACAGCCTCCCCAAAGGGAAAATCCGCCCCAGGGCCAAGCCAGTGTGAGGGTTGCAGTATGCCAGCTTTTGCTCCCAGCTGTGCCAAGAGGCATTTGAGGCTTATGGCCGGTGTTAGAGTGCTCAGCAGGTCAGTGGAGCAGTGCAAGGAACACCCCAAATGCTGGGTTGAAACTGGGCTGAAACTTACTTAGATACAAGTGCTTCCCCTGTGCTGTGTGGGTGACCCTGGAAAGAGTCCATAGATATAGATGATATCCCGGAAAATGTGGGCTTAATTCAAATGCCCACGGGGTGCCCCTCTCTGAAACATCACCATTTCAGAAACTTTCATTCTTAAGCAGTTGCTGGCAACGAGAAAGGGCTGATCCTACTTGCCTAACTGTGGAATGTAAGCTTTAAGCTTTCAGGGATGACAGGGAGATTTTGTACCCGGAATCTTTCCCTAAGCGTTTAAAAGAAGCATCTGTTAGACCCAAGGAGGAATACAGGCACGCTCCAGAGCTCTGTCTGTCTTGGAGTGGGAGGAGCTGGCTTTCTTTGGGAGGCTCTACACAAACAGTGTGACCCCACTGGGACTTGTTGAGTTCTCAGTTCTCTCCTCCAGAGGATCTAACTACTGTCTTGTCCTTCAGTTTCAAATCCCCAAAGCACTTTCCTAGGTGTCCTTGTCTTTTTTCTTCCTACTGCTCTCACCTGAAGGGGATGTATGTGTTAAAGTTAGTGTTTCTTGCACAACATATCCCATGAAGTTTCACTAATTACAAGGATGTTACATGCAGAATGGAGCAATAATTAGATTCCCTATATGCAGAGAAATTATGGCATAATCATTACACACAGCCCCCCTTTTTTAAAATTCCTTTCCAAATCAGCTTCAATCCCTCCTGCCCTGCACTGATTTCAGTAGACTCTGGAACAAACTCAGACAGAACATGGGCAAAGTCTTGGTCCTATTGAATTTAATGGCAAAACTGCTGTTGCACTGAATTTTGAACAGTGAAAAATTCACTTTTGAATAAAAGAGAACAAATAATTTGAAACCTCCTGGGGCTAATGAAAATCTGTCAATTGCTGTCACTTAGATTTGCATCAGTTTAAGACAAAATAACATATATTTTGGTAAGACAGAGACAAAACCCCTTCAAATGTGGTGTGAAAGTAGTTACATGTCTAGTACTAGAGAAATTTCCATCACATAATGAAAATTACTGTTTAAAAAATGATTACCTCTGCAAAGGTGATCATCATGGAGTGTGTCAGCATTTGAGATGTGGTCATTTTAAAAGCCAACAACCTTGGCAAAGTCCTTTGGAGATTATTGTTTGTTAACAGAGTACATTAGGAACCAAGCAATCACAGAGAGTGCAATTAAGTGCATAATCAGAGATATTTTTTACATCTGTCTACTTATAGGCTCCATGGCATTTTTTTGCATCTCCCCCCTTGTGTCTTCAATTAATTTATCATGACCATCTGTGTTGTATTTTTTGCTGCTCAGCTTGCCTTACTGCATCTGGGTTTTTTGGCTGAGTATTTCGTGACACTTCATCATTTTCACTCAGAGCTAGAAGTACAGAACTTGCATTTACTCAGGTAAGTTGCTCAGCTAAGATAATCAGCAATTAAACAGACCACCACACTGCTGTTAAATGACTCTTAAGTGGTGAATAGAAAGGCTAGAAGGAAGCAACAGCAGTTTAAAAACTGCAGCTCAGTTTTCTGGTGCTGCACAGAGTTAAAACTATCAGGGGTTCTGCCATCTCCTCCGGTGCTCACTGTGGATCCCCAGCTTAGAGGATTCAGAGAGAAGGGGAGATGTCATGGCAGGAAGGGTGTTTGTTTATTGTGTTCTGGGTAGTCTCCGGGAGTGTAACTGGTTTTGAGGTGCACAGTTAACTACACTCTCACTGCATGGGGGCTAGGGATGCTCAGAAGGACACAAGGAGCAGTGCAGACCCAGCCGCCCTTCGCTGACTACAGCCTGTCAGAAGGAAGCAGCAGTGGAAGCTGGCTGCACTGAGTGGGCAGTGCAAGCAGCAGAGAAGAAACATTTGTAGGTTTTTATTTCCTAGTGCCACTGAGGTTAGAGGTATGGTGCTCCTGGTAGGCAACTCATTCCATCTTCCTACAGTGATGCAGAAGTTTTCTATTGCTTTCCTAGAGTCCTTTGAAATGTTTACCTGGGGGCTCATCCACAAGAAATATTTGGCCATGATACAAATCTTTTCTCTGAAGTCACTGCTTTTGCCTGATTTTCTGTCCTTAAATTTCTTCCTTTGCTCTAGTTAATATTAACTTTAAGCAATTTTTTGCCACTCCTTCCATTGTAACACCTTGTGATCCTCTTTTCTATGGCTTCAGGATTCTGGTTTTTTCAGGATATGGTTTTAATAAACCATAGAGGGAACAAGAGAAAAAATCCAGCATCAGAGCCTACTCAGATGCAGTAAGGGGCCTGTCACTCAGGAGCTTGTAGAAGCTGACAGTAGAAAGGCTGTTCACTGTAGTCACAGCTCTCCCTGTAGTAACTCTATAGTAAGTTTATCCAAAAGTCCTGGACAAAGTACAGCCCACTCTGAATAGTCCTAACTTTTCCTGAGGAAGACCTGTATACCATGCCCATCATCCAGCTGTGCTCTGGAATGCCATATCCAAGCATCTGTCCTTTATTGACCCAGGACACTCTTTTCTGAGCTGATTGTTTTAACCTCCTGGGCCAGTGGTCCCTGACAGTGCACCTCCAGCAGCTGAGGTATCAAATCCAAGCATTTAAGCCTTTCTGGGCTCAGCCAACAACCCAACAACCTAGCCATAGCATGTGGAGGGAGAAAGGGGACATGAGACATGGGGAGAAATGAGATATGTGCTAGAAAAGACATGGCAACATTGCCAGTTATTCTTAAGTGAGCCTCAGCCTTGCAAAGCCTGGGTGCTGCTGCTGGAGACTGAATGAACTTTCTCCTGGTTTTGCTCATGGTGCACTTCTGTGTGGGTGGGCTAACAGGATTTAAAGTAAATAGCAGGATGATCTGTCCAGTGAATGAAAAACTGTTTTGCTGAGGGAAAACAAGCACTAAAAAAAAAAAGGCAAATAGCTCTGAAAGTGGCACTTTCCTAAGCAAGGTTGTAAGTCTATACAACTCTACCATATTATATTTTCTTTTTGTCAGTGATTGGGTGAGATTATTTGCTTGTGGTTTGACCCATGCAGAAGACAGCAGCAATAGGATTACTGGTTGGAGAAGTCCATCCTCAGTGCCAGTGTCAGAGGTCCATGACTTTGACACCAAAATATGAAGGCTCTGCAGGAAACATCTGCAGTGTTAGCAGTGTGCTCAGGTTAGAAATAGCAGGCCCACGTGGACTACACTACACACTCTTCAAATGCACTACAAATTGCAATGTGGTGAAACTTGATTGTCATGGCATGTCCTGGGAAATGTACCACTGAATAAATCTTCCCTCCATCCCTGCTACCAAGCAACTGATGATCTGAGTGCTGACTGATCTGGCAAGTCATGTCAGTACAACAGTAAAAGAATCCTTGGTTTCAACTGCTAAATAAGGTATGGGAGAGATGAATGATTTTTCAGTTGTGAGGCTTATATATCTGCAAAAAACATTCCCAAAGATACTCCCCAGTCACCAGTGTTTCTGGTTCATGGCAAGAACTTCCAGGAATTCACTGCATTGAAAATATAACCTGGAAAATATACCTGAAAGCTAAGCATTTTCAAGGGGGGTTTGTCTGCATTAGTCAGAGTTGATGAGTTTTGAAATAGGTTTTAATATATGAAAATATAATGGTCTTTATTGGTGTAAAATGACTTTTTACTTAAACACAGCAATTCCATTTAGAGCAGAGCATACCCAGAATGCTACAAACTGGGCTGGCACTGAAGCTTAGGACAGATGAGTAGTTCTCCACAGATAATTAGAGCAGAAAAATGCTTCTAATCTCTGTTAGTCTACTTGTGGTTTCTGATCTAATAATAAACTAAACTTTAAAGCCCCTCATACATTTTAATCTAGAATGCACTGGGCATCCTTTAATCTGTAAATTTTTAGCTGGGCTGTTTTGGTTTATGTGTGTGCTGCACACACATCCATGGCCTGAAACACCACTGTCCCCTGGCTGTGTGAGTGCTGCATAAACACCAACATGTCACAACTTGGCCCATAATTTATGAAAGATTTTCAGTGGGGACATGATTGACTTCACACACATGCTTAGGTTGCACGTGTCCTTGAGTGTTGTCACCTGTCCACGTGCTCCCCTTCCCCAAGGCTGTAGCTCTGCAACCCCCTGGCACAGCCTGGCTCTCCTTGAATTTGGTGGGGGTTTGGCCAGTGATACTGGGGATGGTTTTGTGCATTTTTGCACTGTGGGAAGAGGCTGGGTGAGGAACTGTGGGCTCACAGAGGACATTCTGGCCGTGCATGACTGGGACCATCTAGTTCAGCCCCCCTGCAATGAGCAGGGACATCTTCAGGTAGGTCAGGCTGCTCAAAGCGCTGTCCAACCTGCCCTTGAATGTTTTCAGGGATGGGACATCCACCTCCTCACTGGGCAACCTGGGCCAGTGTTTCACCTCCCTAATTGTAAAAACCTTCCTCCTCTTCTCCTCCCCCATGCCCTTTCAGCTCCCGTGCCGACCCCTCATCCTCCTTCATCCCTCCAAACCCAGCGAAACCCCTGTGGCTTCTGCGGCTGAAGACTGTTCTGTTCTGTTCTGTTCTGTTCCGTTCCCAAAGGACTTGGCGAGGAATGAATGAATAGATCCAGTTTCTGCGCCGTTGTTTGTCGGTGCAAATTCAATCTACAGCAGCGAGTCCCCGCGGGGGCCTGACGCCGTGCCGGTACCGGTGCCGGTGGGATGCCCGGGCGGAGCTCACGCCCCTGGACCGAACGGGCTTCCCGTGGTCACCATGGGAACGGCGGCGCGGGCGGGGCGCGGGGGGCGGCGGCTGCGGAGCGGCGGCTCCGCTCAACTTCGGCGGAGCGGCGGCGGCGAGAGGCGCTGCCCCGGCTGGGCGCCGGCGGCGGGACGGGAGCGGGCACCGCGGTGAGGAGGAGGAGGAGCTGGGGACCCTGCCGGCGGCGGTGGCGGCGGGCGGGGTGCCCGGCGGGGCGGAGGTGGTGTCCAGCGGAGGGGACCGCTGACTTAGCGGCGAAGAGCCCGGGGCTGGGGTGTCCCCGCTCCCCATCGCCCGGCCCGAGCGGCTCCCGGCAGGGCGCGGGGCGCGGCCGCCTCCGCCGGGACAGCGCCGGGACAGCCCCGAGGCACCGAGCCGGGGGGGGCACGGCCCGGGGGCGACGGGAGCGAATCCCGCCGTGCCGCCTTCGGAAAGCCCCAGTGCCCTCAAGTACCTGCATTTTCTTCAAAGGGCCGGCTCAGCTGCAGGTTAGAAAACCCCACAAAGTTTTCGTGTTTTGGAGGGACTTTTAAACAGGTGCCGAAATCTGTCCGAGCCGAGAGGTGCCGGCTCTTTGCCGGGAGGCTGTGTCTGTGGAGGTACTGGCCCAAGCCCTAATCGCTCAAAAGCACTGCCGTAAACCCAGCTGTTGTATCTCGTCACCAGGGCTAATCCATACCCCAGTGTGGGTTTAAGCCTGCTGTGCCAGTTTAGAGGGCTTAACTTCAAGCCACGTCCTCCTCCTGGTACCCTCTCGGCTCGCCCTGGGTCCGTCTGTCCGCACAAGCAGCGGGAGCGCTGGTGCCAAAGGTGAGGAGGGATGGGTGGGCAGGGAAGCGAAGGGAAGGGGACCGGGACGCTCTGACAGCTCTCCCAGGCTGGGCTCGGGAACGGCTGCCTGGATCATGGATAAGCGCTGGGTAACTGGTTACGTAAGGACAGGCAGTCGAGGAGGAAAGCATGGTTTATGCTGCTTTATGCTTATGCCACTTAAAAAAATCTCTCTCATTAGACACCTGCCCTACTAAGTGTCTCTGCAGCACGGAAGTCCAGTGTTTATTAACCCCGGTGAGGTACCAGTAAGGTCAGTCAGACAACTTTGGAGTTATGGCAGTGTGACTAAGGATAGAGCACACTGTACATCTAATGCTGATACATTAATTAAAACCTGTGTCAGGACAGCGCTCTTCGCTGCTCACAGTGACTGCTCTCTCCATGCCCGCAGGTGGGACACGCAGCTACTGCAGGGTGGAAAGCATGAGCTTTCCCAGAGCTCTGCCAGGTGCTGCCAATGCTGTGTGTGATCTTGGCAAAGACAGGCTTAAGTTTTCAAACTGTGAATTTAGTATTCTTCCTTTGGCTGCTAATTTCAAAAAAAAGTGTATTTTTAAATAGCTCCTGTGACAACGATCAAACTTTAACTCTGGTACTCTGGCAGTACAGACAAAACTCTCACTATAGGAGTAGTTCTGCAGTGAGTCGAGGCAGAGTGAGAGTTCGGGGATCTTCGGTCAATATTTTTTCTGGTAGATACTGTAACTAAGGTTCAGTCCTGAACAGAAATGTACAGGTGTCTGTTAAAATGCATTCTCACCTTACGATGCAATGAGTTACTCCTGCTTTCACAGAAGAATCAGTCCTCAGCCTGGAAGGAGAATGCACATCTCACCTGCCCGTTTTCACAGCACTTAGTCTGGTCTTCACCACAATATATGAATAAAAAAATTTCATCCCCTGATGACAGGTGGAACATGCCTTTGGGTCAGAGTTTCAATCTCTTTATATAATTCTATAGATATGAGTATCTGCAGTGGATGACAGTATTAGAAACTCCAATCTGTGACATTGCTGCCCCTTTAATAACACTGTGTAGTTATTAGTAGAATAGAGAAGGATGAGCTGGGGATCTCTCAGAGTTTTAATTCTGAAATCCTTTTGTATTGGAGCCTTCCATCAGATGCTATTACAGCTTTATTGCAGAATACTTTTTTCTGGTGGTTTGAATAATTTTAATAACAGAAAAGCTGTGGGTCTGTGCTACCTTCTGAACTCTCATTTACACAGCTGAATGAACGGTGAAGAATACTTTACATCCCTGTGTCCTGGTTAGAAACTTGGCTTTGTAGTCTACAGAGATCAAAGCAAGATACAGAACTGAAGGTGTGTTTGATCCACTGTGGCAAGATCTGAGCAATATATAGGACTTTTAATAACAAGTCAGGCAAACAGAGCCATTCAGTGTGCTTTAACATCCTGTCTTCTGTAGGTTTAGGTAACGGCTTAGTGTAAGTTGTATGACAGAGTGCTTTTATGGTTGCTACTAGAAACATTGTTTCAAGCATGAGTGAGAATTTGGCATGAAAATACTCCTGTTTTTTCAACATAGGGAACTCATTTGCTTTGGTAAGTAGATAAACTGTAAAATACCGCTCTGCTCCATGAGCAGACTTGAGTAGAACCCACCCTTTTGCTTCTGCAGATAACACAAAGATTGTCTTCTGTAGAGAGTCCCAGGCACTAGGAAAGCTCCAAGTTGTTGGGCCCTGCCTTCACTCTTTCTTTAAGATCTGCAGGCTGGATTTTCTTCTGGAGTTAATCAACAGAAGTCTGATTTATTTCAACGAGGCAAATCTGTTTTACACTAGAGCAGCTTTGCTGTAGATCATGAAGCCGTACCTGTTAGATCAGCTACCTTTCCTCATCGTGTTCACTAAAGGCTTGAGTGACTCCCAAGTCTCTGTGGCAATGGCAGCAGACAAAGAGCCGGTCCATTTCTGTACCGCTGACAGTGCATGCGAGGCCTGCTGGAGAAAAGCGATCACGGAGATGGGGCTGCATGCTGAGCAGCAGCACGGCTGTCACACGTTCCTGGGAGCGCTTGTCAGGCGGGCAGAGCCGGGCAGCAGCGGGAGCTGCCAGCCCGGGGCAGCCGGGTCGGAGCGTGAGCACAGCCCTGCCGGGGACAGACGGGCATTGCCTGGCAGCCAAGGGCCTGCTGGGTGCCACCGTGCCCTGTCACAGCTGGCTCCCTCCTGGACACTGCTGTGAGGGGCTTTTGGCTGTCCTTAAACACCTGCAACCATGAAGACTTGACAATAAGGTTGCATTTAAAGCATTCGCTTCATCCCCGGCACTTCTGTTATTCAAAGCTCCTTGCTACTCGTAACAGGGTCATGTACCTGGACACATTTTAACCACTGTGATTTTCAATTTTTTTTTAGTCCAGAAATAGCTTGTGTACATCACAACAGGGGAATCAGTGTGCTTATAAAGCAAAACACAGATTCTCTGTTGTGGTCTATAAGCAGACCTCTGAATGTCCTCCAAAGTTCTCTCTCTTTATTCTGCGGGTCAGAATGAAGAATGCTGCTGTGTTAATATCATGGTATTTGCATTGCTTTTAAATTTCTTGATTGAAAAGCTCTACCTACTGCTTTTTCAGCATTAATTGCCTCTTAGCGTCTCAGGCTGAGGTTGTAATAATTTCCATTGAGATTACAATCACATGGCAAGTATCTGTAAACACCTTGGCCTTCCATGTTACTGAACAAGAAAGGAAATTCCAGACAGATAGGAATTAGGGCTCTTTAGGTCCTGGTAAGGTAAAATTCTCTCTGTGGAGAGAATAATGGCAAGTAACTAAAAAAAAAAAAAAATTCATAGAATATCCTGAAGGGACCCACAAGGATCATTGAAGTCTAGCTCCTGTACCTGCACAGGACATCCCCAGGAGTCACACCATGTGCCTGAGAGCGTTGTCCAAACGCTCCCTGAGCTCTGTCAGGCTGCCTGGTGCTGTGACCACTTCCCTGGGGAGCCTGTTCCAGCGTCCGACCACCTTCTGGGTAAAAAACCTTTCTTTAATATCCAGCCTAAACCCGCCCTGACACAGCTTCAGGCCACTGCCTTGGGTCCTGTCACTGGGCACCACAGGGAAGAGGTCACGGCCTGCCCCTCTGCTTCTCCTTGTGAGGAAGATGTAGACTGCAGTGAGGTCTCCCCTCAGCTTCCTCTTCTCCAGGGTGAACAAACCAGAAAGGGGTGGAGAACAGGGAACAGGGATTCTTTTACAAAGCTCTGGTGGACTATATAAATAAAATTGAGAAGGTGTTGGCAGCAGTTTCTTAATTAGAACTTGCTAAGATTCTTTGGAACAAAATTAAAATATCTTCATCACAAGAGAAATAGATTTTGAGGTTCATCTTTGATGCTGTTGCTACTTAATGCTACTTCATGCAGATAGAGCCAGCAGCATAGCCATGACCACAATTTCTGCCTGAGCAGCTGGTTAAACATTGCATCAGTTAGCACAGAATTCAGAGATGGGTGTAGCCAAACCAATTTTAATCTACCTGTGAGTTCCAGTCCAGACAGATACTAGATACCCTTTGCTATCTGAAGGACACTGGACTTTCCTGGACAACATAATCCAAACTTTACTAAAGAGGTAAATAATTTAAGTTTAATATGTTCCGCAGTTTCACATCTCTTTTCCCTGTGACTATGTGTCTCTTTAAAAGTACAGTTATGGGGACAACTGGCAGATTTGAGCCACTTATTTTAGAAATAAATTTCCTTGTTTGTGACCTTGTGATCTGGCATGTGTGGAAAAAGGCTGCGTGGGTATCTTGCATGAGCAAATTCTGAGTGTAGCTGTGAGGAACTATCACCCACAAGAAGGCAGGGAAGGCATTTCCCAGCTCCTCAGCCCAGTCTGTTGGTATGCTTTGACTGATGCATGGTGGTGGATTTCCTGGAAATCTATCTACAGCTGAGTGACAACCCTTCTGTTGACATCACTGGATTATGGATTAGGCTCCTATCACCTAACCCCTTTAAGGCTTCTCCTTCTGCTCCTACATGATTACCACACCCCTAAGGCTCTCAAGAGTCCCACAGGATTGTCAGCAGCACTCCTGGACTGTAAAGGCAAAGGCAAATCACAGGAGACTTGTCAAAACTTGGACATACCTTTATGGAGTCCTATTCTACTCTCATTTTTTTCAAAATGCACATTTCCCCCTCTCTGCATACTTCTCTCCTGTCCTGGAGGGCATTACAAGCTGGGAACCAGCAGAAAGATCAATGGAAAGGAATTTTTTTATTCTCAGAAGTTCATAAACAGGCCCTGCTGACTGACTCATGGTTTACCAGAAAGCAGCCCTGCTGTAACAAGTCTTAGCAAGTGGTGATCCAGCCTGCAAGAGCCTAGAGGAGACTGTGGCTGTCAGGTTGCATGAACAGCCTCCAGCTGGCCAAAGACCAGCCAGAGAGCAGGCCAAGGAAACATACTCCCTTTGCTGGTGAAAGAGCCAGGAAGGGCTGAAATCCTGTTTGAAGAAGGTGAAAAAACAGATAAGGCACATGAAGGTTGACATTTCTGATGATTCTTTGGTGCACTCTTTGGAGCAAGAAAGGGAAATTACATGGGCAAACATGGAAGAAGGTAAAAACGTGGAAGATGAGGTGAGATTGTTCAGAACATGCCCTGAGAAAAGAATGGAGAAAGCTGTAAAGTACATGAGGAGAAAAATGCAGGAATTGCTGACAGTGTAGAGAACAAAAATGAGTTCTGAAGGAAGGCAAAATAACAGGAAACATTTACATAAAAAACTCTCAGATGGACTTACTAGCAACCCCTCAAAGAGTGTGAGAGAGAGGGAGAGAGAGAGAAGGAAAGGTATTCCAGACTTTAGCATAGCTGAGGTAAATGTGTGCTTAAAACTGTGAGGTGGTTGGTCAGACTTGCAACCAGCAGTGTGAGGGGAAGGCTTGTCTTCTAGACAAAGGTCTAGGGCCAATGATACCAAAGTCTTGAAACCCAGATCTGTTTCCAGAGTGGAACTTCCATAAACCCCTCGGAAATTTTGCTTGAATAACACCAGAGTAGTTCATCAACTGGATTGTGTCAGCTCCCAGGACAGCCTCTTACAAGGAATTAGAAAATGGACAAATTGTGCAACAGAAACATGTGTATTCAGCTGGGACAATGTCTCTTCTTAAAAATCATTTTAATGTGAATGCTTGCAAAGTGTAAATTTGTCCTTTGCCCTAATAAGAAGGTCAGGCTGTAACTTTTGCCTTTCTTTAGCTGTCCACATCTTGCCAATAGTCCTTTTGAGTTTTTCCACATGGAAAAGCCATTTTGAGTCAGTTAATGATTAGCCTGCCTGTGAACTTTAAATTAAAACCAGCAGCCACAATTAATGGAGCCCACAGTATCTTCTGCAGGCTGCAAAGAGCAGTAGTGGCAAGAGTGGTGGCTTGTTGAGCCTGCTAAATAGAGATGGCCAGTTGCCAGCTCTCAAAAGGAGGAGATGATGGATGAGAGATGGGGAAGGAAACAATCTCATACAAACAAGGCTCCCTTAGGAACAGCCAGCACAAGCTGCCAGTGTGCCTGAAACACTTGCATGGGATTTTCCTTCATTTGAAAACAGGCTATTTCAGCTGCAGGTGAGGTGCTTGCCTTCCTTTATAGGCTTCACTGTGGAAGCAGATTTTTTTATGGCAGTCAAGTGGAAGTCCCATTTGGGGTCAGCAGTATCCAGGTTCCCATACCAAAAGCAAATCTGCCTGTTACCAGAGCTTTCTGAAAGCTCTGGAACTGGGCAAGCCTCAGGTTTAGTAGGCATTGGTATCAGCAGACAAGGTATCCAAAATATTCTTCTGTTTATTCTCTGTAATACTAGTGCTAGTACAATGGTTCTTGTGCAGAATGCCTTGCTTTGAGGGAGATCTGTGGAACTAAAAACCATAATGGCAGTAAGAACAGCCCAGGATCATGCAAAACCCAAGTCTCCTTGTTTGCTTTCCCAGTGTTACTACTAAATTCCCTTCTTGCTCCTCTTCTAATGAAACAGCTGGTGAGCTAGGAATAGCTGGAAGGGTATTCCTAAGCTCCACAACTGAAATGCTTTATACTGATTTACCCCGATGCCACTGAAGTCAGCAGAGTTAAACCAATGTGAGACCAGGTCATAGCCAGAATTAAAATACAGAAGGGCATGTTCACCTTCATCAGATAAAGGCACAAATGGAAATAATAATGATACCTTATTTGGCCAGGTACCTGGAACAGCTTACAAAAATTACTGTCATCACAGAAGCTGAAAAGAAATAGGAGACTTCAAATTATTCACAACAGCTCGTGGTGTGTTATGCTCCTCACTTTTGTTAGTGATACACAAGGGGTGATCAGACCAAGGAAAAGGTCTTCATCCTTAATAATGTGTAACAGTTAGTGGAGGCCACCATGTAGCAAGAGCCAGGTACACGTTGGAGTGGCAGGACCACAAACTTGAAGCTGTCAGCACATCAGTTCCAGCCTGAGTTTGTTGCTGTGTCTGGGACGAGTTAGCCAGCGGCAGACGCCGGAGCTGTGCGTGGTGGTGTGGGAGCTGTTAGCTGGAGTCACCCTGGCGATAACCACAAATGGAAGGACTGGCTGCTCCTCCTCCTCCAGAGCACAGAGATGAGACAGGAGCAGGATTACTTGCAGCAGCTGCTGACTGCGAGTGCTGTCACAAGGATGATCACAGCTGATGCTCAAGGGCACCAGCAGTCACTCCAGCGATCTCTCCTTACAAGCACTGTAAACCAGCCAAGGTGTGCCTGTTTAAACAGTCTCGGGAGAGTACCTGTGGCCTGACACTCTGAGGTAGCTGCATCTGTGACCTGTGGAAGTTTTCAGCCCTTTTATGTCTGCCTTCTGAAGAAACTGGTATTGCTTGCTGGGAGAGGTAGGATATAGGACTAGAGAAACTAGTCCTTTGATGGAGTTTGGAAAACTTCCTGATTCTAGAAAAGCCTAAGCATTAGAGCCTGAAATAATTTCAAACATGGGACACTGTACAGACTATCCAGGTTTTTGGAGCATTTTCCTTTAATGGTGTGGTGTATTTACATAGTATGAACATTTTTGAAAGAGAACAGGCTACTTTATGACAAGTGAATGATGCATGGAAGCATCTTTTCCTCGCAGTCACGGCAGAATCCTATTGATCATTTCTCGTCTAGGGAGTCTGGGAGCTCATGGCTCTCAACTCTAGTGGGAGTACTGTGTAGTTATGAACTTTTGGTGATTTTTATTTTCACTAAAGGCCCTAGACCCCAATGTGGAAGCTTAAATCAAAACCATGTTTTTCTCCATTTTTGTCTGTCTGTGTCCCAATAGTGAGGATTTGCTCAGGCCCTGCAGAATCAGACTCTTTAATCCCTTGCCCTCATGTTAACTTTTGACGCCATGTCCTGATTGGGCTGCTGCCAGGAGCAGCCTTTCTGTAATCCCAGCTGCAATCATTATTTGTGCCACCACTTCTCCCCAGGGGCTGATGGAAGGGAGCAACAAGGCACGTAAGTGCACTGTGTGAAGAAACAGATGCTGTTTTGCTCCTGTTCAGCTCCCTAGTGCCTGTTTTGGATTCCATTGTGTTTAAATACAAGTACAATAGGTAATAACTTTGTTCCATGCATTGTCCTCCTGAAGGGACAACATGAACGGATCAGCTGGGTGGGGAGTTAATTCCATCTTTTTCTGAGCCAATTGATGTGATTTGTTCTGTCTTCTCAGTGCTGGGTAACTCCCCAGCAGGAGAAACATCTCACGTAGGAGTAACAACAGTTTAAACCTAGGTGTGCTTCTGCTTCCCTCTCAGAGCAGCCGCAGTTCCCTTGGCACTGGTGGTGGTGCTGAAGGAGTGCTCCTGCAGCAAAGTTCATAGTCAGACTTCAGCTTCTAAAAGGTGCTGTAGCCTCTGCAGCAGCAGCATGTTTGCTAAATAATGGTTAAAGCTCTGCCTGGCCTCATAGCTCATGCTCCTGTGAGTGCTGCCCAGACAGGGGCGAGCTCTGCTGCTGATGTTACAGCACCAGCAAACCTACCCAGGTGTATTTGGTTTGTGTGGCAAGGTTTTGGTAGTGATGGGGGGCTACAGCAGTGGCTCCTGTGAGAAGCTGCCAGAAGCTCCCCCATGTCCACCAAGGGCAATGCCAGATGGCTCCAACATGGACCCACAGCTGGCCAAGGCTGAGTCCATCAGTCCAGGTGGTAGCACCTCTGGGATAACAGATTTAAGAAGGGGAGAAGAAAAAGAGCAACAGCATCTGTGAGACAGGAGTGAGAATATGGGAAAGCAACAGCTCTAAATACCCCAAGGTCAGGGCAGAAGGAGCGGGAGGAGGCGCTCCAAACACTGGAGCAGAGATCTCCCTGCAGCCCATGAAGGCTGTGGTGAGGCAGCTGTGTCCCTGCAGCCCATGGAGGTTCAGAGGCATGAAGAGATCCCCCTGCAGCCCATGTGGATCCCATGCCAGAGCAGCTGGATGCCCAAAAGAGCCTGTGACTCCACAGTAGGAAGCCAGTGTCAGAGCTGGCTCCTGGTAGGACCTGTGGCCACATGGAGCGAGAAGCCCATGCTGGAGCCGGTTTGCTGGCAGGACTTGTGACACCACGGGGAACCCCCACTGGAGCAGCCTGTTCCTGAAGGACTGCGCCCCTTGTGAGAGACCTAGGCTGGAGCAGTTCATGAAGAACTGTAGCCCATGGAAGGACTCACACTGGAGAAATTCATGGGGGGGTGTCTCCCGTGGGAGGGACCCCACGCTGGAGCAGAGGAAGGATGTGAGGAGTCCTCCCCTTGAGGAGGAAGGAGTGCAGAGACAACATGTGAGGAACCGACCACAGCCCCCATTCCCCAACCCCCTGTGCTGCCAGGTGGGAGGAGGTAGAGAATTTGGAAGTAAAGCAGAGCCCAGGAGGAAGAAAGGAGTGGAGGGAAGGTGTTTTAAGATTTGGTTTTATTTCTCATTTTTGAACTGTGATTTGATTAGTAATAAACTAATATACCCAAGTCGAGTCTGTTTTGCCCCTGACAGTAATTGCTGAGTGATCTCTCTCTGTCCTTATCTCAAACCATGAGCCTTTCAAAACATTTTCTCTCTCCTGTCCTACTGGGGAAGGGAGTGATACAGCAGCTTTGGTGGGTACCAGCTTCAACCCACCACACCAGGTCACTTACCCTGCCTCCTCCCTAAGGATCTCCTGGCTAGAATGTAGCTCCCAGCAATCGTTTGACTCCATGCACTGAGGTTTTTACAGGGAGGGTTGCTGCGAGGTTGTGCCCTCCAATGAGGGTTCAGCCCGGTGAGCCCGAGCCCTGTGTGTGGGCAGGAGAATGCTTCCTCAGCCTAGCCTGGAGGGAGCAAGGTATCCTTGTAACCTGACTTAAGGTGTGAGGACTGTGACTCATTTTAATTACATGGTGAGTGGAAGTTAAGGGAGATGGTGTCTTTTCACCCTTTGTCTCGCCCTCTGAGCAAGTTGGGTGCTATGAGTGAGATTTCTCAAGGTGCCCAGCACCAATTATTTCCAAGTGGTTATCCAGTAGCAATTTTAAGAACAGACTGGAGGGGTGTGGGGGGAAGAATGCTCTCAGCTGAGGTGTATTGATGATACCATTGTTCTTTTTCTCTCCCTCTCTACCCTCAACCTGCTCCCAGAGAAGACACACAGCATTATGTCATTGGCATCCTGGTTCAGGTGGAATGAGCCCCCAAACCGCATTTCCCAGAGGAACCCCACAGAAATGGTGGTTGAAACGCTCATGATGGAGCTGAGCTGGCAGATCAAACATGCAGAGAAGCAGCAGCGAGAGCGGGAGAACGAATACCGCAAGATGAAGACCGGGGTGGACTACGGCTGGCTGGTCAGCTACCCAAAGCAGAGCTATGATATCAGCCCTGGAGAACGGCTGCAGCTGGAGGATATGTGCACCAAAATACATCCTTCCTACTGTGGGCCTGTCATACTCAGGTACGGTAAAAGATGGGATGGTACAGACCTTTCCTTTCCCCCTTTCCTCTTTTAGATGTGAGAGGACAGAGTGAGAGTTGCTAGGACCAAGAGAACCAAAACTTGGCATCCTGTATCGTAAGTCAGGTTGGGATAGTGTCTTTATGAAAGAAGGGAAATGTCATGTTTTAAGTCAGTTTAACACGACATCATTTCCTTCAAGAAATTACTAAATGCCATTTCCCTCTGACATTGGCTTGAGTGCTTTATGCTCCCAAGTAGCCAGAGCAGCTTTACCTTGCCTGATGAACAGTTACCATCTCAGTATTGTGATGGCTTTTTTTTGCTTCAGACTTTAGAATCTTAGAGAAAATGAGGTTTAAAGGGACCTCTAGAGGTATGTACTTCCACCTCCTACTTGGAGTAGGGCCACCTTCAAAATTAGATCAGGTTGCTTAGGGCCTTCTCCTGTCCATTGTTGAATATCTCTGAGAGTGGAGATTCCACAGCCTCTGAACAACCTCCTTTGGTGTTTCCCCCCTCACACTGGAGCCTTCATTCCTCGATTTAAACTTGAAGACAGTCCTTGCAGGAGATATGCAAGAGGGCCCTCAGCCCTCACTGTGTATGCTGGCACCTGTTTTCCCTTGAACAAATGAATCTACGGCTCCTGAACTGCAACTGTAAAAGGGTTGGAAACAGCTGGTCCTCTCTCTTACAGTGGATGTAGTCAGGAAACAATGCCAAAATTACCTCTCTAGCCCCCATCTTCCCTGGGACTGAGCCTTGGAAGCAACCTGGCACAGAGCCTTGGATCTTGCAAAGATTGCCATGGTGGCAGATGTAGAGACTTGGGATCATTCAGTGACCAAGACCTCTCCAGTGAAAATTTGCTGGGAACAGCACCTGCCTTGTATTTGTATAACTCCAAGCTATGTTGTAAACAAGCTACTTCAAACCCTTGGGATTCAGAGCGATCTTTACCATCCCCAGGGCCACTGAGCAAGGCCTGTCTGGCAAACAGGTTATTTCCATGACAGCAGGCTTCGGCTGCTGGAGCTGGGAGGCCCCGAGGTTCATCCTCTTCAGGAAAGTAAAGCTGAGCCATATACAACTTGCTTGCTGCTCTGCTTTTTTTTTTTTTTTGGAACTGAGACAGATCATGCAAGATGTGTGATTTCAGTGCAGCTTGTAATGGTTGTTCACTGTTGTTCAGGATTCAGCACACTGCCAGCAGTAGATAAATGTACTCAGCAACGTTGGTGGACTCTGTGTGGGCATGATTGAAAAAGGCTGAAACCATCCTCTTAAAACTCCTCTTACAAATTGCTGTTGTAGGGTGCTGTCATAAATTGTATTACACTATGATTCAAGAAGTGGCATGTTTTACAGAGCTTGCATGGTTAGCAGAGCCACACTAAAAAAAAAAGAGGATTTCATAACCTTGTTGGTTCAATTCTGTGATTGAGGAGGGACTATCACAGCCACAAAAATGGTGGAACTGGGTTGGGTCAAAGGTCTGGCTGATCTGATGTTGGTCTGTATGAGACAGAGTGGCCAGTGGCACCAGTGTAAGGAGAAGAGCAAAGGACAAGGAAGCAAATCCAACAGTAGGGACAACTACACCACCTCAAATATAGCATCCAACTTACTGTGCCTTGTAACTGGGAGACTTTTGGAGCCACAAGTGGACCTTCTGTCCATAATTGACTGATGTGGCTTTTCCTTTCAGTTGTTTAGATCATGGAGGCTTTTCCTGTTTTGAACACATGTAAATTTTTAACATTTTGGCACCCTTTGGCAGAGTTCCACTCCTGAACTTAACAACCTGTCATAAAAAACTGTGTTTTGCTTGTCTTAAACTAATATGTCCTAGTTTTATTCAATAACCCTCTCATTTTGCGTTGGAAATGTTAAGAGTTGACCCCTCTTCTTTTCTACCTTCTAACTGAGAGCTTTGTGATTCCATGGAATTTTCATTGCTGACAAGGAAACAAAGAAAAAGAATGGGGCTTGCCATGTTAGGAGGTGAAAACATACAGGAGGAAGAAAGAAAGAAAGCATGCAATTTAACTGAAAGACAGCCAAAACTGGATAAATTCTCTTCTTGGAAAGTGAGATAAGATGGAGATTTTAGTAACTACCCTGAAATTCCTCAAGATGATTATAATAGGAATGCAACGAAACCTCCACATTTCCCGTGAAGTACTTTAGTAACAAGATCAAGATCATTGCAGTGCTGATGTTTCCTCTCGAGTACTCTGTGGCTTCCTAATATGTAGCAGCTTTTAGAAAAATCTTCCACCAAAAAAAGAGCTTGCATTGGGAAATTCAAATGCAGAGCGTGTACCATACCAAAGTCCTTGGTTCTGACTGAAATAGTAAGCTTGATCCTCTCCCTTCCATTTTAGGCATTTGAACAGCTGAGGCCCTTTCTGAAGTCCTTTTTGCACTCAACAAGCATGTAATTCTTAAATAACACAAGTAGCAGGCATCTTGCAAGACTGCAGAGTTTGTTTTGTTTGTGTCATGCAAGGTCTCCTTCTCTGTGAGACTCTGAGTTCAGAGTCAAAGCGAGAACAAAACATTTTTATATGAGTTGTCAGAGATGTCACTTCATTCTCTAAAGGTCTAAATGATTATCCAAATTGTCCTTTTCTGTGGCTACAGGCTCATCTACTGAGAGGCAAAGTTTCTCTAAATTTGTTTCTTTAGATGTGGAGGAGGCTGGAAAAGGGCACTTCACAGATGAAAGAGTTTTTTTCAGATCCAGATTGCCTATTTTGTATTTTGGGTCAATAGAAACTTCTCTTTGAGTCTCTTGGAATTCTGGAAGGATTCAAGTACACTGCAAATAGCTTAGATATCTGGAGACACCGATTCACCTCATGCAAATAAAGCTATTGCACTCAGGAGTAACTTAGCTTTAGGTTACTGGGTTAGAGATGGCTGACTATTTAAAATTAAATCCTGGAGCCAGCTGAAGGAAATGACAGTGATTTTGGTGAGGCCTGTAGTACCTAACTGCCACGGTTAAACTGAACAAGCAGAATAGTAGGTTGCCAATAAAAAATGCTAGATTTTTTCCATCTTTACTCAGAGCTTTAGCCCTAGTCAGAGCTAGTTAAAGTCTCTTTAATTTCTTTCAGTTTCAGCAAAAGCGAAACAGTTGGTTTCTGTCCTCCTCTGCCCAGAGGGAAACCAAAAAACCCCTAGTATGGAAATGTAAACCTCAATTTTGGTGATCTGAGTTGTTATCAAGATCACAGGTTAATGACTGTAATTTTCTAAGGATTGCATATAGCTGAAGTGGCCTTCCTAGTTAGCTTGAATGTAAGACAAATGACTAAAATCAGAAATGGATTTATTTACAATTACAAGCTTAAGTTTGAGGTGATGTGACCTGAATGTTGCAATTAGTGTGAATGCTGTAACTCTTTGGGAGTCAAGGAGCCTTCTCTAGCAAACCTGCTCATAGCTTTACCCTACAAGCAGAATTACTGCTTAAAATATAGATTCAGGAGTCAGCAGCTAATTGTTAGCACTAAGCAACCCCACATTTTCCCTGAATGACTAAATCTACTTAGAGCTCCCTGTTCAGATGGGCACTCAGGAATACCCTGAACTATAAGCACATTGTTTAAGTCCAAGGACTTCCATTGGATTTAATAGGCCTTTAAAGTTCAGGCTGTGCTTAGGGAACCTACTGTACAGGGGACCTACAGAATAACACAGGCAGGTGACAGCGCTTTAAAAAGCAATGCCAGTATGAGCCAAGCACGGCTGGATTCTTAAAATCTAACAGGCCTATAAAGCAATGGAAAGGTCACAATTTAAAGGACAAATTTGTTTGAACTGTGATTGAAACACTGCCTGGACTGGGGAATGTGCTCATCCCTGTGTGTGCCCATGCATCCTCCCCAGGCTTCTGTGCTGGTTTAAGGTGAGTTTTGTTGGCAGTCACGTCTCAGACTGCGTGACTTGCACGATGTGTTCCAGGATAGCTACCACAGTTGCACAGCTTGAGCCACAAGTAAGATAGATAGGTTTGCTTTTATGATGAGTAAGGAAACCCTATTGAGGTGTTTCTAGACATGGTTGTGCAGTTGCCTAGTTTGAAACTATCCCGTGCAAAAGCGTAAGGGTGTTAACCTGTGCTAGAAGGTGAGCCTTGTGCAATTTTGTGTTCTTAACTCCACCGAGCAGCTTGGTGTAGAGTTTGTTTTCCAAGATAAAAACCCGTATTCCTTGATTCCAGTGGTTTTCTGTTTTTATATACTGGATGTTCTGTGCAGAGAGCAGACTGCCAGATCATCCAGCACATCAACTGGCATTCACTGATATCTGGGGAAGATGGTTTTGGTTACGTGTAGGTGGCTGCAGCAAAAACATTGTATTTTTCTGATACACAGATTGGTCTAGCTGGATCTCAGCCCTGATAACCTGTCCATCTTTTGTGTTGAGAAATATTTGTGGTGTGCACACCTTTTGGACTTCCTACATGAGCTGTCCCTTACACAAACGTGCTGGTACTGAAGTTAGGTGGGCACTAATAAAGGGGTGAAGTTAGTTCATCCTGCTAGGGGAGAGAAAAGCGTCCGCTTTCCCTTCTCCATCAGAATGAGGGTGGCTTTTCATTGTGTGACTGGCACAGTTTGTTGGATCACTTTCCCTTTGTTTCTTAGACCTGCTCAAATCCATACAAAGCAGTTTTGGTGTTGATCCTGAAAAGTTAGAGATAAATCTTAACAGCAGAGTTCACAAAACTAAGCTAAGAAGAGAGCAGGCAGATAGCTGTGAAGGTGGAAAGTTACCTTGATTTCAGAAAACTATTTCAGCTGGATTGGTTGGCAGCATTATCAATAACATAGGGTATTAGCATTAGAGCTCTCTGGTCAGGGGGTATATTGGCTGTCATATCATCCATTTCCCCTCTTGTTCCCAGAGCCAGGCACTGCCCCAGTAATAGCCTGGTACGTGCTGCTGCCTGCTCTGGAGTCACAACCCAGCAGTATGACACACAACCTCTGAAAGTGGAGGCAGTGATGGGGCCTTCTGGATGCACAATTGCCAATACAAAAGAGGAGGATGTACTGATATACATAAATATATATAATATGACAGTGCTTCTCTTTAAAACACACACAGAGATAAAATAATGGAATGACTCATTTTAGTTCACCTCTGCAAAAAGAATAGAAATCCTTTGAAGCTGCTTTCCCTTCCCTGTTACGAAGACTTGGGTTTCTATGGACTCACCTGTCTATGCTTCAAATAGGATCAAGGGAAAAATTTATTTATTGTGAAAACTGTATTTTGTGCTCTTTGATAAGGTGACAGAAGTGCCTCCTCAGAAGGCAGAAAAGGAAGTTTGCAATGTGCAGCAAATCCCTGTTCCTGCTGTTGTCTGCTAACCCTCAGCAAGAGATAGTCTCTTGCTATTCCAGGCTCTGCACAATTCAGTTCAGCATCACTGTGTCAGTAAATACCAGCACGAACTACAACACCTCAGAGGCTTTTTGCACCTAAACTTTCAAAGTTTAGATGTTTTTGGTGAGGGGGTGGAGGAGGGAGATTAAGAATTAATCCAAAGCAACTGAAACAGTTAAGGAACATTTTGGTGACTCTGGAAGGTTTTGTATCAAGCTGCTCTGGCTTGACACTGGGAGGGACTGGTGCTTCTGCTGACAGCGAGTTCCCTGTTGCTGACAGCAAGCACCACCTGTGACTCCACAACTGTACACATAGCTGCCAGTACTTGCTGGGAGAGAAATATCTGGGATACAGGATGTCAAGATGTGTGTCCAATTTCAGGCCTCCATAGTCAGAGTCAAAATACATACATATACAAAAAGTCTTTCTGGTTTCTCTTTGGTTTCCTTTCTGTCCTTATAATCTTGGGTATCCTTTGGCACACTATTAAGTAATGCAATTCCATATGTGTTAAACTCCTTCTTATATTCCTAGGGCTTATCAAAAACCAAAGAGACAATATCTTATTCTATCAGCTTCTGCTGTATTAGGCTTATTTAAATACAGTCCTACTGTTGTCCATCCTTGTTAAATTCTGTTGGAGAAAAATACCAAAATGCTTACCTTCTACATTTTAGCTTCTCTGAAGTACAAATACCTGGATTTTAGTGAAGTACTAGTTTAACTCCGTGTCTGCTTGCAAGTATAATTTTCATGTTAAGAACTGATTATTTATTAGAAGAGTAGCCATATTACCATCTGTCACAAATACATACTATTATGGAACAGTCAGGATATCTACATGACCAGTCTGTGAGCCTTGGAAGGGGATCCCACACTCTCCAGGATGGGGACAATTCACCCAGCAAGGTGTCAGGAATGACATGTTCTCTTCATTGTCCAGCCAGTGGCCCATTCTGGTTTCAAGAAAACTATTCTGCCCTGCATCTTGTCTTCCTCACGTGCAAAATAAAGAGTGGTGATTCTTCACTTCCTTGGTGTATTAAGGTAGCTTAAAAAAAGGTCAACAAACTCCATTTTGAGCTCTCTGCTGAGAAGGCATTGAAATAATTCAGAGATACAGCATCGTGCTGCCAACCAAGATGTTTTCAGCTGAGCCAGTCCATTCCCTTACAGAAATCCATAGGAAGATGAAACACCACTTCACTGAAAGTTAAATATTGAAAGACTACCAAACAAAGTGACTGGATTTTCCTTTGTCTAGAGGCTATTGGGTAATGCTGTGGGGAACAAGAATTGGAAACAGGTAGTCTAGTGGGGCTTTTCCTGGTCTACCCTGAGCTTCTGGTAAGCTGCAGTTCAGGGACTGTCTTGAGCAAGGATGTGCACTTGGACAATCATGTTTAATCAGCAGTGATGGGGACATTTTCCACAAACTTCTCCAATAATTTTGTTTCTTAAGCTATTGATAGCACTGAGTTCTGGCCTAACAGGTGTTGTGTGAAAAGAGCACTTCCTTCTGTTTCAAACTTGCCTTCTAGCTTTGTTTGGTTCTCCCTAGTATTTCTTGTGCTTATAAGAAACAGTGATTCATCGCTTCCTTACATTCCCTGGCTTGCTTGTCATTTTAGAGACTTTGGACATATTTTCATGGCCCCTCCTTGTTGTTGTTCCCTTCAGTCCAGGGAGTCCCATTTAGGAGGAAAGTGCAAGTTCCAAGCCTAGCAGAGTGATTTGGCAGCAATCTGTAATTTGATGTTTTTAATCAAAGCTGTGCCTTGACTGTGCTTCCAGGTTCCGGCAAGTCGTTGCTGAGTACGAACCAGAAGCGCAGGAAGTATCCCAGCTCTTCCGCTCCGTCCTGCAGGAAGCTGCTGAGAAGATCAAAGAGGAGGAAGAGGCCAAGAAGCTTGCAAGGCAATGGAACACAAAGAACAGAACCAGCCTCTCCTTAACAACATTTAAATCTCGGTCCAGGATTTCCCCATTCATCAGTGACATCAAGACCATCTCTGAGGATGTGGAACGAGGCACCCAGCCCAACAGGAGGGTTTGGAGCATGCCAGAATTTCGGAACACCAAGGATTTCTGACTCTATACTGAATAAGGTTTTTAGACACTGATCTTTCAAAATCCCAGTTAACCCTTTTTTAACTCTACTGTTTCTTCTCTTTTCCATCTCTCTCTTCCTGCCTGTCTCTGTCTTGGAAGCTGTGTCCATAGTAACCGCTGCTGATGCCTGCAGTCTGTGACACCATTTATTACCAAACATGGTGGCCTTCCCTTTAACTCAGTAGCTATTCAGTAACCTTAAGGGCAAGGCTTACTTACTATCTCATTTTTATTACTGCTTTCTTGTGGAAAATGAATTAGTTTTGCTATGTCTGTATTCTCCCTTTCCCCTCCAGCCTGGATGTAGTTATCTATAAAAACTTTTGGCTCTAGCTACTGAGACCTGCTGGCTGGACCAATCTTGCTGAAAGCAAGACAGCCATTTAAATGAGTGAGGCTTGCAGGATCAGGCTTGTGAGTTAAAGCTAGTATCTGATTTGGAACTGAACTTCCTTTCCCAACTAACAGCCTTCCTCAGTGCTATGACAAACTTCACAGGTAACCTCAGCACTGCTCTTGATCCACTTTTTTGCTGACAGTTCACAACCCAACCTGAGTAGAAACAGACCCAAGCTTTTTGAGATTAAAAACCAATCATGTTCCACAACAACCAGTTTATGCATGTTCAGGTTTCCTGGGTATTTTCTCTTTTGTGCAGGCAGAACCCCCTGAACCTTGCACCTGCAGAGTAGATAGAAATTTATCAACCTGCTGTGTAGATACACAGGTGGATACCTCAGTGCTGTGTCAAGTGCTGTTCTGGGGCCTCAGTGCTCCATGTTGCTGAGGTAGGTACTCCACCCCACACCCCAGAAATAAATCAGTGGGCTGAAATTAATGTTTATGGCCAAGCCTGAAAGAGTGCCACAGTATCCATGTAAAGGGAAGGATGAAGGGACTCAGCATTCATCTCCAGGGCTCTCTCTACAGTGGCAACAGTTGAGATCATCTGAGCTTTTTGCTGCTCTGAGTGACTGAAGGGCTCTGGCAAATGATGGCTCTGCTGAGACCTTGGAGAGACAGGAAAATGCCACTAAGGAAAAGGTCCTAAGGCCCTAACTCAGCATCTGTAGGGAGAGCTCTCACCAGCAAAGGGAACAGTAGGGCACGCTGTGAAAGTCAAGTGTCCTGTAGAGAACCCAAGCGCTAGGATGCTTTGCGGTGACCAACGGAAGATAGGGAACGAAGAGGGGGATTTGCCTGTATGACTGGCTTTTGGGGAATCATCTCAGTGGGGTACAGCCTCCTGGAGGACCCTGTGGCTTTGTTGTTCTTTTGTCCGTTTCCAGCTATTTTTCCCTGGGGATCTTTGCAACAGCATGTGGGTTCTACAGCCAAGATTAAAACCCTTTGAAGCTGTGCCAGCTCTGGGAAGAATTCCAGTACATGAAATCTATCCTAGACTAGAAATGTGCAGTTTCTTCCAGAGATTGAGGAAGGCAGCATTAAAAAAAGATCAAGATCAAACCCCTAAGAGCTCTCTGAGACTGCAGGATTCTGGCTCTTCCTCTCTCCCCTCTGGGCTACGTAAGATTGAAGACAAGGCTTTTTTACTAGCACCAGGCTGCAGTTTCTCTCCCTTGGTAAACATTGCTGCCAGCAACCCTCCTAGGGACAGAAAGCAGCTCACTTTTAACTAAAAAGTCAGGGCTTCCAAATACAGCATCCAGTTTGGGACAGGCTATTTCAACTGTAGGTCAGTGAGGGAGAGTTTAAAGCCTTCTGACAATCAGCTTAGTGTTTTTCAGCCATACGTCCTTGTGAAGCAATGTGATTGCATATATGA
Source organism: Aphelocoma coerulescens (assembly GCF_041296385.1). Classification (NCBI taxonomy): domain Eukaryota; kingdom Metazoa; phylum Chordata; class Aves; order Passeriformes; family Corvidae; genus Aphelocoma; species Aphelocoma coerulescens. The sequence continues at coordinate 29,143,298 of NC_091016.1, forward strand.
AGTAAAAACAAAGGCCTGACATACTTAGCATAGCCTTAGCTGCTTAGAAGATGTAGGACCTCTAGTAAGGGGTCACCACAATTTGCAGAAAAAACTATTGTTTGGAAAAGAGTCAGCCTTTTTTTTTTTTTTTTTTTTTATTTGCAAGCCACTGTATGGTACCGAAGGCTGAGACGAGTTCATGAATTTCATGCTGCAGCTCTGTATTCATTTTACTTGCACTTATGTTCTGTTTGACACTTTCAGTATTGACTGTATCGATGCGATGTTTGATGGACTGCTGGGAGACACGGGACATTCTGACACACTGCCACAAAGCTCTTTGTTACAGTACAGTGTCAGTAGTGTCAGCTCACTCTTTCTTAAGGAGAATCAGCAGTAAGTAACTTCTCTGCAGCAATGCAGAAAGCCAAGGAAATCACTGAAGAGGGTTCACACTATCACAGCAGCCTGTGATTGTGCTGTGTCCTTCATTAACAACTTCCAGCTGGCAGACACCATTCTCGTGCATCAGCCAGCAAAGGAGACAGATCTGACCTTTGGTCAAAGCCCTGCATGCCATAGAGGCCAGGCTGTGGCAGTGCTGGTGACAGCTGTTTTGCCTCAACTTACCTATCATTTCTAATTCCACAATAAAAAGTAATCCAAACTCTTAAACAGTACCACTCTCCCTCCACCATTTCTGCAGGTTACACTGGGCTCACAGCAGGATCGGATGATAGAGGGATATTCAGATACCAAGCTATGAGAGTCCTATTCTTACTCCATGCTATCTACTCTTACAGGAGTAGAAGTAGTACCATGTTTGCCTGTAGCCAGCTGCTTGGAGACTGACTGCGAGCTCCTGCATTGTGCATTGCAGCAGCAGGTACTGAAGCAGAGCTGGGAGGTGATCAGGATGCATGACTGCTGCACTGCTTGTGGTGCTCATTTTTCTTAGAAATGCTGTAGACTGAACCTTAAATGATCTTTGGTCACAGCATGCAGCAACAACTACCCACTCATGTTTGCCTTGTCCTAATTCCACATTTGGTGTGGCTAAATTAGGGTCAGTTCAAATGAGGAGCATGAAACTCCTGACTGTCCCCACCTACTGTGCTATGGTCCGTGGCACTGAGCACACACAGCAGGCAAACCAGATTGCTTCTGGCTAAAGCCAACCCAAATGATCCACTGCAAGTAGCTCAAAGACCAAAAATCTGGACTAAGGGTGGTCTGAAGTAAACTCTCATAAAACCTGTGTAATATGAAGATCAGGTCCTCACAAGCAACTGACTCTACAGCTCTGCTCCTCCTGGGCTGCACTACTTGCTGGTATAGAAAAACAAACAAAAAAACCCTTTTCTACATGGCCTTGATTTGACTCTCTGATCTGTTTTTAGCACCTCTTGAAACCTAGTCCTGTGTCTTAATTATTTAAGGAGAATAAAACGTTAACTAGCAGCACATCATCGCTAACAAACAGAAGTGAACCGAACAAGAATCATTCTAAATCCTCAAACACTCTCTCAGAACTGAGCAAGGATTTTGGTATCAGCTCAGAGCATCGCTGTTGCCCCATTGCTGACAGTGCTGTGCTGTCCAAAGGACATTGTCACACACAGGAAAAAGCAGTCCTAGACTTGCTATACCTTCTAATAAGCAATGGCAGCAGCTCAGCTGCACTGCTCCGCTTCCAGGGGTTAGCACTCCTTAGAAGCACTACTCACCTGAGGGAGGCTGTGCAGCCCTGCTCCTGTGGCTTCTAGAGATGAGCCTGGCCACAAGCTGTGGCAGCCAGAAAGGATGTGCAGGCAGGAGCTGAGGTTCCTCACCCACATCAGCATAGAGTTCAGGCAGCTGTCATGCCATGGGGAACTGGAGTAACCTCTGAGGGAAATACCTGTCTGCTGACACTGCACTGTTTATACATTTCATCAGGGAACCTTGGAGAATTAAAGCAAAGCTGTGGAATATAAACCAATTTATTTGTACTTGTTGTCTTTAATTAAAGATCTCCTGAAATATAATCTGTCCATATCTAGCCAAACACAACAGCTGTTCCACTGCCCTACTGTGTATGTATCAAAGAAGGAAGGCAAGAATGCTAAAGGCACTTGATCTAAACAAAAACCTCCATCCTCTCTCTACAGGCTACAAATGCAACTGCCCACCTTCTATCTACCTCTACTATCAGATCTCAAGATATAAGGTGATAAATAACCAGGATTAAGCAATTGCAAAGGTCTGAAATTCTCTGAAGCTACATGGTCTGCAGATACAACATTGAATTGAAGTCTTCATCAATGTGCTTCCAAGCACGTCTTACATTAACCAGTATTACCACAAAATGAGATGATATGAGAGACAAAATGGATGTTTTGTCTCCAGATACTTTTGAGTCATTCCGTTGATTCCATACCTGATTCTGTGTACTGGAACACTCTAATATCAGCAGATGGCCCCAGATGGCTCAGGGCTCCCTGTGCTAAGCACCATATATACAAAGCATGCATATGTTTAACAAAAGGGAACCATTTTTTCCCCACATGAAGTATTACTGAAGCATGAATTCCACTGCTTAGCACATTCTGCACATCAGACAGATGAGTGGTTCCAAAAGGGGACTGTGTGAGTACTGGGGATTACTAAGCCACAGTGCTCTAGATGCAACCTATAGCACAGGGCTTAAGCTATTGCTTGCCAGAAGCTGTGGACAAGCAAATCTGTGTTGTTACTTACACTACTTCCCCCAGATATTGCTATAGGCCTCTTCCAGAAGGAAAACTACAGACAGTTTGACTGGATGGCCACTCTGATATTCCTGTGTTCTGCTACACCTCCCTGCTGTAGGACATGCTACTGTAGTTTTGCCCAAAAGCATTCTGAGAACTGGACTGCATCAGTCACAGCCTTTTTGGCTGTGCCCTGCAATAGAGGAAGGGCTATTAGGCTTCCCTCAGTTCCACCCACTTGTGCCAGGCAGAGACATCATAATTACAGTGCCTGCTTCTCCCTGGTACTGCTGTCCATGTATGAGCTGTCAGCACAAGGGACCTCTTGTTCCCTTTGCATGGTCAGACAAGCCATGTCTCAAACTGGCTTACAGCAGAAAGATGCTCTGCTGGCCCTCAACACTGGGTCTTGGGCCCAGGTCTCCCAATGACCAACATGTATTTTCTGTGCATTTGCTGCACACAGATATTCTCAGACTAAGGGAAAACCCTTACAGAATGAGATCTTAAACACAACAGAAAGGTGAGAAAGAGGCCTACAAGAATACACTGTATACACTGTCACTGTACACTTCATAAAATTATAATTTGTTAGGGTCCTGGCTAGGATTATCCCACAGATTACAGCATCTCACCTCTATATTTTAGCCACAGACACGTTGCCTCTACCAAGTAAATGTAATCTGACCCAGGAGCAGAGACACCAAAGCGGGGGAAAGAGCTTCTGTGTTTCTGACATCAGTGTATCTGCTCTCAGAATGTAATTACTATTACATCTGTTTAGTGTTCACAGTGCTGCATCCTCAGAGGCCCCTATCAGGTCACAGTCCATGTACAGTACTTTTTGCAACCCGATTCTCTGCAGTGTCAGGTTGCCTAAAGCAATAGATTGCACTTAATTTGGTCTGAAGACTATTTAAATAACCAGATGTGTTATGAAGCAGTGACAGTGAAATACTCCTTATGTTGGTGCATTTTCTTTCTATATTCTAGCACTGGTATTTAGGAGATGGAGAAGAGCAGAGTGCAGTTTCTGAAGAACTCAGCAGCCCCAGGTAGGGTGGTGCACCTTCCAGGCTCCTGCTGGCTCTCAGCAACCTGCTCCTGTTGCATTCAGCTACTGAGAAGTTAAAGGCTTCCTGCTGCCTTTGGCACACAGGCACCAGCAGAAGAGGCCATTGTCTGTCCTCAGAACAGCCAAGGGCAAGAAAGGAACAAAGACTGGATTAAATTCACAGGACAGCAGTAACACATGTTCCCCATAAACAACCATAATTAGGTATTTGCAGGCTAATTATAGGGTTTCAGAATAAGAAAGTGCAAAGCCAATGTCCAAAAGGTAAAAAAAAAAACCAAACCAACATTTCTGCGACATTCCAGCTGGACAGCAATGCCACCTACCGGCAGATATTCGAACACCGACCGACCAGGGAAAGGCAGCAGCTTCCTAACCAGGCCTCTCGTGACAAACGCAGATTCCTCCCTCTCACACCATTGTTCTGTCAGCCCTAGAGCAGCTCACGAATGGAGAACAAAGTGAACACAAGTGATGTTAGCCCTGGTGTTCAGTGCCTGAGTAGAAGATGGCACCAGTGGCCAGCATGCTGGAATGGGAACAGCTGCCATCACATTGTGCCTCTCAGGCTGGGTAGTAAAGATGTTCTTGCTGCTCCAAAGGGCTCTCCAGAGGCCTCCTTAGACCCCTCAGCACTGTCCAGCTCATCCCTCAGACAACACTACATGAGTCATAGTCCGCACAATTTAAGACTGAAATTGAACAGGCAGGGAAAAAAACCTTCTGCTGTCAACAGGCAAACAAATCACAATCTCTGCACTGGACAGTAGTTTTGATGATTAATTTTGTCCAGAGATGGAACTAGGTAGCTGGGTGCTTGCCAATAATTTTAAGAAGCAGCTCCTCAAAAACTATCACCCTACAGCTTCAAATATAACTAAGTGCAAAGTGGAGGATTCTCAGGTGTGCCCAGGACCTCATTCCTTCAGGAAAATCCACTATGACATAAAATCCAGCCATTCCACAGAGTCCTCAAATGACTCCAAGGGGAGCTCCCAACCCTGAGTGTTGAACCAGAACTTTGGAAACTTGTTTCTAAATACACACAGCAAAGACCGTGAGGAGTGTGTTTAACACATGAAAGGACATCAGAGCTCCACCAGCCATCAAGGCCCTTGCCCACACCAGGAGAGGTTCAGCAGGTGACCCCAGGGCAAGTCACTCCAGCTTCTCGGACCTCTGCTCTTCCTCTGTGTGTAGAGCTCACTCAGATTTCCCTGCTGCAGAGGATGACTGGGAACCTCATACATTCCTGCAGCATGAAACTTCAAGTACATCCAAACAGCACAACTTGCCCAAGTTTAACCATATCGAATATTGAACTGCTACCAAAATGGCAGGCCCTGCTCAGACATCTTAGCTCCATGGAGCCAGGTACTTCCAGTCAAAGTGGCATTTATAAATATTTCCTGAGCTTTTCACCTCTGCTACGTTTTTGTGTGGGTAAAAGAGTTAAGTTCAAGCCAACTGTAAAGGAAATGAGTAGGATTGCACTGCCCACAAGAACTGGCTGGGATAGAATACTTTAAACAGTGCCAAGGAAGATGGGCATGGCAGCAGCAGCTCCGAGAATGTAGCCTTCCCCTCCTTTCCATGACAGTGACTTCTGTTTCCGAAAATTCTGCTGCTAAAAAAAAGTCAGTTGAGTTCTGCATGATTCTCAGAATGGCAAATGGTGCAGGAACACAGGAAGTGAGCATGGTAGGGAAGACTGTCACACACACACACACATAAAAAGAAGGTTTCTCATCTGAAAGACTTCTATTATTCAGCATTTTAGGAAGAAGCTCAACTTGCCCAGCCAGGTAAGCTTCTGCAGCCCCTGCCTCATCACCTGACCTCTGCCCCACTCCATGACTTCTAACAGCAGGAGTGTCCTTCCATCCTTACCTCACACCTTTTCCACTGCTCTGTTGTTCCAGCCTTCACCTCCGCCCACGACTTGCACTTTTTGGTAGACCTCGTCTCAAGTCTCTCTATCAGCCATGTGTGTATCAGGTTAACAGCCCACGCTGCTTCACAGTTCCCTCATGCAAATTTCTCAACCTGATTGTCACCACAATCTTACTGTTGTAACCTTCTCATCTGGTTCAGTCTGTGGTGCAGCTGCCACAACAGGGATCTGAAGCTGTTCTAAGAAGCTGTCCTTTAGTGAAAAGGTCAGTAAAATGAACTTCTGCCTGAGGGTGCAAGGCAAGTATTCTGGCTGTAAGGGCCTGTGCTCACTAGGGAGGACTGGAATCTACCTCAAAGATACTCAGCCCCAGGAAGATGCACAGGATCTCAGTGCTTGTGGGGAAAGATGGAGAAGGGAAGGATGCAACATAACTCAAACCTCTTTAGAAACCTGAGAATCTACATCGAGATGGGAAAGACAGAAAATGAGGCTTATAAATGCAGCAGCTGCTGGGAAGTTTCAGAGAGCATTTTAACTGACTGGGCAGGAGAGAATAGAGCAGAATCACTGCCACAGAGTTTAACCAGCTCAGCTTTCTAGAAGAAATGATAGCTTCGAAGTAAATGGTGGCACAGAAATAATTTAAAGCATCACCATATTCAGCATGCAAAAAAAAAAAAAACTAAACAGAAAATTCCTCTGTTCTGAACACACACACACACACACACACAAAAAGCGTTTTTTTTTAAAGAAAAAATTGTTTAACTCATTTTTGTACCATGGGAGTTGGCAACTACCAAAATCCTAAAAGACCACATCATACTACTAAAGGGCCTTTGCCTTTTCCATACTAATGTGGAACAGGGCAGGAGTTTTTATGATTTTGACCAAGGCAACAAAAAGTAAATTATTTAAAGTACGTATGAACCTTCAACCAATGCAGTTCTTTAAAACTGTGATCTCTGGGTTTCCCATTCCTATTTTCTTTCCATCTTCCAAATTTGTACTCCCTACCCTGCACCGAGTTTTCAGAAATTATATTATCTTTACATAAAATATAACCTAGGGAATAGGAAGGATGTTAAGTGTCTTCTAAGAGTGTGTTTGGGATTAACCTTATGCAAAGTCCAGAGACAAAAGCTGCTTATCTGGGCAAGATGCTTTGACATCACTAGCTAGAAAATACCAGAGTAGCATAAATCAAAGCATAATCCCCATAAAAAAAAATACGGGGTTTTCTTGTTTGGTTGTTTTTTCCCCCCTACTGACATTTCAGAACAGTGCTTTCAAAAAAACCCTTTCCATTGTCAGATTAAAAGTCAAGGAAACTCCATTTCTTACCTATGTTTTTCCAAGTTTTATGTTCATAAGGATGTAAGGAGTTGCTCTGCTGGATCAGAGCTTTAGTCTCTAAAGAGTTACATCTCTGCAACAACTACAAAATGCTTCACAACAAAAGAAAACTAGGGAAAGGAGAGGATTCTAGCATCTTCAGAAGGTTTCACACATCAAAACAGTTATAAAATTATCCCTTGAGCAATGGTACAAATCTTCAGGTTTACTTCAAAACACCGTAGCAGACAGAGACACAGTTTTCCATTTGCTCTTTTAATGAACTCCCCCCACTCTGACTGCTGTATACTTGATGTTCTTGTCTAAGTCAACTCTCCTTGAGTCCTTCTTTCAGGCATTCCTAGACAGTAGCTCCCGAGGAGCACCTGCTTCGCGAGTGATTCAAGTGGAACTCCCACAGCAGGGTTATGTACAGAGGAGCCTGCTGGGCAACCAAGAGCCAAGGTCTGGAAGGAAGAGTGCAGGCACTGAGCAAATTACCACAGCTGGCAAACCCACAAGCTGTGCTGGGCTGCTGCTGCCTGTCCATACCTGTCTCATCTCATAGTGGACTGTCAACAGATCCATAAAGTCACTGTCACTGCCTGCCTCAACACCATTCCACAGCTCTTTCTCCATCACACTAAGGTATGTCCACAGTGTGTGCCTTGCTGCACTTCGAACAGAGGAAGATTTGATACATGGCTCACAGGATCAGAAAAGCAGGCCAGAACTCCAGAGCTTTTAGTTTAGGAACTGCAACTCCAGGTGCAGGGGGTAAGCTGTCTATTGTGAGCTGAACAACTGATTCAGATAAACAAACAAAACCAGAGACCTTTCCTGCTTCTATTTTAGGATAAAAATAATTTGCTACCGTTATTGCTCTAGAGTATTTTGTTGTTACACTTTCTAATGAGAGAGAGCGCAATGAACTGTCCAGAGAAACATCACATCTCAAATTCTGAAAGAAAATAACATATTAGTGAATGAACTTTCAAAAAAAATCATTTATGTAAAAGGATGTTCTATTTACAAAGGTCAATTTTCTCTTTAAGCATAAGCATAACCACTACCAGAAAAAAATATACATAAAAGACACACCTCATCTTTCAAATAGACATTTACAAATACTCTGCTTAAACCACTAGAAAAATTAAGACATTTGAAATCAAGAGTGCATTCTGCATGCAGTTAGGATAGAAATTACATTACTGGATTTCAGTGTGTCATTTCTTATCATTGTGAACAACACACACTTGAGCTTTTCTAAAACACCACAGCCTGGCTATTACCTTAGAATCTCAAAAGGAGGACATGGATCTTCATTAACAAGTTATTAGCTACTCTTCATTTTGCCATTAAAAAAGGACATCCCAATTGTCTTCTCAGTAGGAGGGTCTGGTCTTGTCCAACCTGGCGTCCTTTTCCCTGAGTTTCCCTGTAGTGTTTTGCTAGGATGATGGTTGGCTGGGCACATCTACCAGTCCTTGGTGAGCACTCTTCCCATCACAAGGCAGAGTTCAGAAATTCCAGGAGCTGTGCACGGTTCCGGTCTCTCTGGAGAGCAGACAAACAGTGGCACTGGTTGAACAGACCTGTACTCAGTGGAGCAAGGCCACAGGTCCCTGTTTTCTGTGGGGTTTTCACATCCCAAAGCAAGTGCCACTGACACCGCTGGGTCTAACCAGCTACCAGTGAGGCGTGGGTGTCCAGGGGAAGTGCCAGGCAATGGGCAATGGGGAGACAAGCTGTCACTATTCCATGAGACATTTCCTAAGTGGCTCCCTGCAGAGGCTCCACTGGCTTGTCATCATGCAGCTCACAGCCTGCCCAGAAGGGAACTCACAAGCACAACAGATGCTCCCCTCTGGTGTCTGAGGCAACGTTCACTGTACCCACAGCAAGTCCTGTGCTTTGGGAAGTATCTTTTCTTTTTCTATGCATAAACAGCAGCTTGCAGCATACCAGACCCCTGAATTTAGGTTCTTTCTTCACATAAGAGATGGCCCACCCAGTCAATTCCAGGGATTTTTATAAAAAATTATTGAATCTTTAAATTTGGTAAGGAGTGGATGTTGTTCAATTCAACAAGACCACGGGCACCAATCAAAAAAGGACCAATGTCAAATATTTGACATCAAATATTGTAACAAGCAGGTTACTGGAACAGAACTAGCAAGCACTCAGCATAATTTAACACACACTTCGGTGCCACAGAGAGAAGATAATGTCTTTTCAGTCAAATTTAACTCAGAATGCTCAGGGCTGCTTTGGTAGCTGTAGAATGAATTAATAGGGCTGAATCAGAATCTGCCAAGCTGAATACCTCAAGGAAGTAGCACTTCCTAATCAGTGCCAGAGCCCTCTGCAGGTCACCCTAAGGTGTGGAAATTGTTGAAAAGAGTGAAGGTATTACTTAAGTGCTGAGTCCAAACATCCATAGCAATAGCACACAACATGATTCATGATACTTATTTCCCTGGGTATCTCAGCAAAAACATTTGACTGCTTTGAGAAAATGCAGGAGCATGTGGTCCTAATAATACTACTGGGTTTTTTTAAATTCCTCTCTAAATAAAGGCTAGTCTTGCATGTGTTAGGAAAACACAGTAAAGTAGCAATTACAACAACTGATCACAAGAGACTGAAAGAAGATGAGTACAATTAAAACCAGTGTAACACAAAGCTACAAGCTGGCTAATGATTAGAGGCTGAAATTCTAAGGACCTGCACCAGCATCCTTTGGTTTATCTGCTCATGACTGAGTATTCCAAGCCCCGTCATAACATAAAACCTGCCAAAAGAATGAATTAAAATATCTCAGAGGGCACTACAGCCACACTAAAAGCTACACTCAGTTTACAACTCCTAACTGCAAGACCCACTCTTCTACAAAAACTACTATTAGAAAAATATTAAAAGATACAGTATTTTCTTCTTAGGGACATTCAGACTCTTTAACTCTTACCTCTATATCTTCCTTAGTCTTCTTTATTTTCATCTTGATTTTCTTTCCAGTTATCATGCTGTAGTTTTCATTCTTCTTTTTGTTTTTGAAGAACTTAAATGAGATCACACATTAAAAAGACGTAAGCTTTGTTCTGTAATATTACAAATCTTAAGTAAAATTAAAGACAATGATCTTTTATGCTTCCTGACTGTCCAAAACAACAGAGATGGGTTTCTATTGTTGATGACCAAACGGGTGCTCTTATTTTTTTGACATTTTTATGACAGGACGGATTAAATATGTAGATGAAAAAAAACCCAGGGCTTCACACTCGGACAAGCATACCTTGGAAAGCTGGACAGGTCCTGTTTTCTCTTTCCTTTTCTTCTTTTCTTTCTTTTTCTTCATTTTGTTCTCCTTTTTCCTCTTCTACAAGAATAAGACATATGCTCTTATGCTTACAGACTAACAAGGGCAAAAACCCCCACACCCACAAGGATCTCTCAAGGCCACTCAAGTCAAGACAGCCACTACTGCTTGCCTTCACCACTTGCTGGACAGGGAGTAGCTGAAGTACACAGAAAGTAATACAGCAGGGTTAGCAACCCTTGGGATTGTGAGGAACAGAAAAGGTCTGATTCCCCATTCTCCCTCTTTTACAGTAACCCCAATATATAAAATCACTGAAAATGAAATAGAAAAATTACAACAGCAAGAACCCACCACTCGCTTCTCTCACTGACTGTAAATAATTTCTTCTGTCAAATTCTACAAAGTTATCAACATTCCCACTTCTCTTTTCTTCAGAGACTACTCTAAACTCCAGCTGGACCAGCAATGACTGGCAAAAGTAACTTTTAAATTATTTCTCTTTTTGTATAAAGTCAAGCACCCATTTATCACTTCAGACACCACAACCCTAAAAGCATGATTTAGATTTACACAGCCACAGACAAAAGCATTGTCTTACAGGACATTTAAGGATATTGAAATATAAAGAACTATTTTCTGTTTGTTAACTACTTATTTCTCTTTGTAAACTTTTACCTTTTTGTTGTGTTTTTCTTTTTTCTTCTTCTTTGATTTAGACTTAGGAGAATCTAAAATTAAGGAAAAAAACCCAACAAAATCAAACCCTGTAAGTTTAGCATTCTGAAAAAGGCATCTGTGTTACAGATGAGACACACAGAAATGTGAAACATAGGAAGAAAATGCTTTAATTCAGCTATGTATATTGACACAGATTGAACTAACCCCGAGAAAGAAAACACATCAAGTTACTGCCACTTACTGGACTAACATGGAAAGTGAAAATACCTGATTTACTGATTCTGCAGATGTGCTGGCTTCATGTGAGTCCTCAACATTAAATGCTTGAAATGTTAAGACCAAAGTAGGACTAAACCAAAACTCACAATTCCGGTCTAGATAGACTAGTGAAGTAAGAAAAGATCTGTGTTTTGAAAATGTAATGAATAGAGGGGCTTAAATATATACAGCATACTGCTACCAAGTAACATTTATTTGAATGGCAGTTTCTCTTTTGAAGGAATTTAACACAAGGACATTGCAAACTGTGTGTGAACTGGCACCTTTACACACAGTGGAGGAGGGTTATGAGAGAAACACGCTGAACCAGCAGCACTGGTATTCCGCACTGTCACTCTGTGGTGGTTTTGCCACATTTAAAACAAGCTTTAAATGCCTTCAGGGGTGCTGTCGAAACTGGAAAATATTAAGTGCAAGTGGAGGTAGCTTACCTCTACTACTACTGGAAGAGGATGACCTTGAGGATGACTGTGACGAGGAGGAAGAGGTGGATGTACTGCTAGAAGATGATGTAGATGAAACAGATGAGGATCTGCTTCTGCTGCGCTTTCGTTTCCTTTTTTCTTTTCCTTAGGGCAACACAAGTCAACAGTGACAAGCCTGCTGTGGCCTACAGAAATGACTCTTAGCAGAATTTAAACACAATAAGCCCCTGTTTTGAGGGGTTGTTGTGTTTTTCCCCACTCTTCCAGTGTGCCATGGTCTACTGCCATCAGCAAGTGACCAAACCCGGTAAGCGACACAGAGGGCGAGACACAAACATACACCACCGAACAGCAACAGATCACAGCGCCTACCTCGGGCCTTCAGCCCTTCTTCTGAGGCTGCACACACCGTCCTACTTTTTTCATCCTCCCTGTGATCCATATCTAGTCAGAGGCAAAAGTACATTCAATAACATCATTCCCAAAAGACTTTGGGAGCGGGGGAAAAAAAGGGCAGGGCAGAAACAGAGGAAAGGAGCGAGCACGCCCGAGGCAGCGCCCTGGAATCACAGGCTGGGACAGGCTGGAAGGGACCACAGAGGGGCACCCGGTCCAACCTCCACGCTCCAGCAGGGTCATCCCGGAGCACATGGCACAGGATCACACTGCCGTCCTATGACACTGCACCACACTGCGTGGGGAGAGCACCTTCAGGCTCATCCCCTTGCACCAGGAACCGGAGGCCAGACCCGCGTTTGGGCGCCGCTAGCGCAGACGCCAGGGGGGTTTTATCCCCACACCTACGTGTCGGGCCGTCGGTGGATCACGGATCCCGCCCAGGGCCCGCCCACGGCCCTCAGCGGTCAGAGAGCCCCGCGCCCCGGCCCGGCCGCCCCAGCGCCCCGACCCACCCGCGCTGGGGCCGCGGCCGCCCCGGCTCCGCCGCCCCTGGGCCGGCACCGCCCGCGACCCGGAAGGGCTGGGGCCGCCCGGCGCCGCTTCCTGCCCTCCCTCACGGCAGCCGCGGGCACACGGAGCGGAGCGCGTCCTGCTCCCCCGCCGGCCGACGCTTGGGGCTGTGCCCTGCCGCGTGTCCCCAGCCCCGCTGTAAAATACCGGCGTCCCAAGCACGCAGTAGTCATGGGATACTGGGACAGTTCCTGTTCCTGCTCTGAACCGAAACAAATCCGAGCCCGCCCCAAGCAGAAAGCACCATCGCAGTGCATCCCCAGACCTCGAGGACATGCATCTGATCTAGTTTAGGATTTACGGAACCTGCTTTACGATATTCAACTGCAAACCAAAATATCCATGAAGCACATTGATTTTTAATCTAAAGCAGTGTTGGTTTGTTTGTTGTTTGGTTTTGTGTTTGTTGTTGTTGTTTTTAATTAGTGTAAACAAATACCAGTACTCCACATCCTTAAAATCTGCTTAAATCCAGCCAAAAGGAATGTAGGCCACAGTCACTCCAGAAGGGTGATAAAATTATTTATTCTTACATTAGTTTATGTACACAGTAAAGACATTCATCTAGAAAAATGCCTCTATTGTAGTAAGAGATATTCAAACTACAAACTATCAATAAATACATTAGAAACAAACTGTACGCTGATGTAGAAATACCCTACGCTCTTTTGGTTACTTATCCAGTACAGTATTATTGAAAAGTTTTTTGGTATTCTTCATGCAACATCAAAATTCTTCCTGACAATTCATGCTATACAACATATTTTTTCTTTATTAGGAATGAGATGAAATTTAAAACCCTGTTTAGAAGTAGTAAAAAAATCACTGAAAATTTTAACATAAATCTCTCAATTTCTGTACTAAAAAGAACCAATTTAAAGAAGGTTGTCTTTAAAAAAATTAATTTTCTCAACGAATTCTTTATAAAACAGGCAGTATTTCAAAAGGGATGTTTCCATCACCCAGGATGAATTTGTGCTTCAAAATTTTAAAAGGAATATTCATGGCAAAAACCTAAACCCAACCAGTAGGTAGAGGAGAGAGTGCAGTACGAACTGCCTAAAACCAGACATGCTTTCAAAATCTGTCTAGGAAAACACTAAACACTTATCCACATCACTATGCCATCACCTACTCTAACAATTAGAAATGGAGTTTTAATAATACTTAGCTCTTCTCATGCTCAAACTTCTTCACAAACATTTAAATAGCCCTAACGCTTCTGCAAGTATTATTATCCCCATTTTACACTTGGGGTGGTGGAGGTGGAGGGGGCTGGGAATTTGCCAGGACACAGACCACACACATCCCTTTCATCTTGCCTCCCTCGCTTGTCCGAGCTCTTAATTACTTTCTGTATTTTACACTCAGTGTACTGGAGAGTCCCAGGACACACAGGTGGCACATTCCCATCAGTTATTAGTGGTTATTATGCAAGTTGTGTCACTTTGAAAGTTACATGACAAATACTGAAGTATGGAAGAAATCCAGGCTCAGGGCTGATGTCACAGAATGCCACGCCACTGTCAAAACAAGCCTGCTCTTTCTGTAACCAGGTCTTACGCCTAATTTGTTCTGTTTTACAGCTAAAATAGCTCTTGAGGTCAATGGTGGTGGTACAAGAATAAAATTTGTTTCTCACAATCTGTCCCCGGGAACATGGAAAGCCCCTGTGGTGGCTCAGTACGTCCTGACATTGTAAACCAAAAAGGGACTTCTAGATCAAAACAAAGATTTCACATGTGCCAACCCACCATGAGGTACAGATTACTAAGGTCTCTTCCCCTCCACCCCTGAGTTAGAAAATACATCTGAATTATGTCCTGAAAACCACGTGGGAAAGTAAATGTCTAGCAATACGATTGCAGATACAAAATAAAGTATTTTGCCTTCATCTTAGTATCAATCCCTGAATTATTTAGGTTGGTATCAACAGGAACGGCATTTTTCATTTTGCCACGTTTGGCCTGCTGAATTTTCTATCTTACACCTTTCAGTCTGTGCCCTGTTTTGATTTTTATCCTGCCTAGTTTACTCTTACTCTAAACCCAGTTTAGTTTCTTGCTGTCTCTTGATAAGCTTTGGAGCAACAGATAATGCCATGGTGTTTCCCTACCTGACCTGTAAGAGATGAGAGACGCAAAATTCTGCCACTTGTAATACCAAAATGACTGAGTATGCAAAATTATACCCTCTTACAGGCACCCAAAGGGCTTTAAAAAGGCACATGTATTCTGTTCCTCAGTGCCTGATCTTGGTGGTTTTAGTGCGTCTCCAGTAAACCCTGTACAATGCACACATTGCCTTCCAGTATGGAAGGAACTTGGAATAAAAAGTAAGGTCTTCAGACATCACAGTCAGCAGCTGTGTCATCCTTTAACAAACACTAGAGCTGCACTGATAATGAAAATTGGGTTCTTACAGGAACCTCCCTCCCTAGTCCATTTTCCCCCTTCTTCCCCAAACATCTAGGAGAGAGGAAAAGTGCATGTTACATGAGCTATTTCCCAAGCTCTTCCTGCCTTTTGTAGAGCTGGCAGGCCAGAAAACATCTATTTTGCACAGATGTGGAAGCAAAACAACAGGAGTTTTGCCCCTCTTCCACAAGTGCAGCTGAGAGCTGGCAGGCTGTCTGAGTGCCCTGCCTCTGGCCATGTCCTGAGAGGTGAGAAGCACCTGCAGCTTTTGGCTTCAGATGGGGACTGTGGATGTTTACCACCAATGGAAACCAGTCCCAAGGCACTAGGCAGGAACTGAAAGGACACAAGAAAGCTGTTGTGACCTGGGGGTACCCTGTACAGCTGATAAAACAGGCTACAAAAGTAAGAGGCATTGGCTCCTTCCTCTGGGCTTTCTGGAAAAACACAATTCAAACAAATAAAAAAGATGCAAGATACTTGCCAAATGTTTTCCCTGCCTAACTGAAGCCATTCTCCCTGCTTCAAAAATCCAGGAGATAGAGGGATCAAGACACATTGATTTGAATTTGCTAATATTGAAATGTTTCCATTGCAGACAGATGAAATGCACTTGCACATTTGGGCATGGCTTCACTTCTCTGTGAGGGAGAGGAGCCCATAGGCCTGCCTGGGCTCCAGGGAGTTTACTGGAGGAGTTTCACCTCCAAACGCCAGTCTGGTGATGGGAGCCAAGCATTTCCCCCAGCCTGGACCGAACCAATCTGGATCAAATGCCTCACTTCATCAGACTGGACTTCTAGCTGCTTTAAAAATGCAGTCTTGAAAAAAAGGTTAGAAAAGGAAAGGCCCATGCTTTGGCAATTCATTATCTGTCCTGTAAATCCAAAGCTGTGAAACATTCTCAGTAGCTTGACTGGTGGTAATTCACTATCGTAGGGCTGGTGTTCACCACAAAAGCAGTTCCTCATGGTTACAGAAGTCACACTAATCGGGCACGCTTTTCACAATTCCTCCAGATCAGTTAGATCCACAACCACTTTCAAAAAGAGAGTGTCATCTCTGATGTAGGTGTTCTTTGTGTTCTCCAGGACTGAGTGCGGCACAAAGCGTGGACAGCCGGAGGCGATATTCATTTCTCCATCCGGCCTTTTGAAACTGCTGCTGTTGGGGTCAGCTCTAAAGACTTCCACGATGTGATTTTTTTTCCCACTTTGGTCCAAAAGCATAAGTGTAACTTTCTGCTTGAAAGGCCACAGGAGCAGTGAGTCAAACTCGCCCCTCATGACCACGAAGTAGAGGGAGATGTGCGTTCCCTTTCCCGAGCCGTCCCCGTTCAGGTAGGCTCTCGCACACAACCTGTACCCGCAGCGGCTGGTGTAGAAGGGCTGGCTGGCTATGGACAGCACACGGCCTTCCACTGCCTCTTTCTTCTTCGTCTTGTAGTCCGTGATTTTCCAGATTAATTTCCCATTGTAGCACGTGCCTTCCAGAAGCTTAAATCGTTCTTCATTTTTATTGAGCTGTGCTTTGTGAATATTGATCTGGAGATCATGTTTGCTGGACTGATCTTCCAAAACAACTGAGAGAAGGGGAAAAAAAGAAATAGAAAAAAAAAGAGAAAGACATTTGGTAAAATAAAAGTGTCAGAACCCTGGATAAAATGAGCACCCAGACTCAAGCTGGCAAAACTGATCCACCCAAGCCTGAGTACAGGCTCTGAACTACAGCTGCTAACTTTTTAAAACTGTAATTGCAGCTGGTAGCTGAATAAGAAAAACTGGCAGCTATAAACCAAGAATGCCCGAATAGCACCATGGCCTCCATCACAGTGCATGAGCCAGACCAAGGCCAGCTCAGTGTCACAGGAGTTCAGGAGACGTTGTGTAGTAGGGAAAGGTGGGAGAACAATGCACACACCATCACAGTTTGGTCTCAGAATGCAAGAAGAAAAGCCCTTTGTACTGAAGAGCTA
The DNA here is from genome assembly GCF_041296385.1 of Aphelocoma coerulescens. Taxonomy (NCBI): domain Eukaryota; kingdom Metazoa; phylum Chordata; class Aves; order Passeriformes; family Corvidae; genus Aphelocoma; species Aphelocoma coerulescens. The sequence continues at coordinate 29,160,381 of NC_091016.1, forward strand.
CAGCTGACTGAGTGTAGCACCAGAGTCTCTCCTTAGCCACCAGTAAATGAGCAAACCCCCCCTGCCTGTGCAGGAAAGTGCCAACGTACCCAAGCGCTGGTCGTACGTCTCCATCAGGGCAATCTTCTGTTTCACGTTTTCAATTGTGTCAAACAGGGGCCGCAGGTCTAATTTACTTTGCTGCTGGTTTGCCATCTGTATTAGCTGTTTCACTTGTGATTCCAGGCGTGCAGACTTATCCAGGTGACTGGCCAGAGCCTTTCCAGTTCATGCCATTGGAAGAGGGTGGGAAGTAGAGACAAGAGATATCCATAAAATCAGCTATTTGCTTTGAATAAGATAATGAAGTCTTTAGCATATCAGCAGTATCAATGATATGATGCATTCAAAGTGCTCTGCTTGCTTAGGAATTTATCCCAGTGCTCCTTCATGATTAATTCAGCACATTTATAGACTGAGAAGCCATCCGTCATTCAGACCCAATTCACACTGCATCACTACATTCAACTCAGTATTCAAATTTACACCTGCACATTTGCCATGGGCATCTGACCATGAGGATTTGTACAGTGCTTTTTGCCCAGATCATGTATCCAAACTTCTGTATCCATTAAAATGAAAAGACAATGCCGTACTGTAAAAAATTGAGAAGGTCTTGAGGAGATTTGTTATTGCTGTGCTATTAATGACAACTATTACTGGAGAAACATATTTCAGGATACAAGAAAGCAATTGGTAAAAAAGGTAAAATCAATGTCTCACCTGACTGCTTACCATCAAGCTGCTGTTGTTACCAAACAGTTGTGTATACTGTCTGAATTCTTTCTCACACTTCTTAATGGCATCTGCTAGCTGCTGGATTTTAATCTCTTTACATTCCAGGCTCTTATACAGGTCAGATATCTACAGATGGAAAAATCAGAGTATAAAAGCTAAGGAACACCAAAACATACAATGAAGAAATTATAAAATATGTGACTATATAAGAGAGAGTGGAAAAGTTTACAATGCAAATCCTCTAAGTGAGCTAGATAAAGCACTCCTTAATTCACTATTCGTGGATAAGCACTGGCAAGAATTGAACGTAAGGTATCAGACTCTTGAATAGATCTGTGTGGCTACAAGTGAAAAGAGGCTCCCATCTCTCATTTCCATCATGATGATCCATTCAGCTCTGCAGTGGGGTAATACATATTTACATGCACACGTGCATGTGCGTTTCTGTGTGTATGTATACAGATTTTTTTCCTCTACGGAGGTCTAACCAGCCGAAGAGATGAGTCAGTGAGGGATACACACTTCAAAACCAAGTTACAGCACTTTGGGATGCTTATTTCTTGCATAAACAAGCAAAGAGTAAGTTCACTATCAGCTTGGATGCATTCAGTTTAGCAGGACTGGGCCTACACCCAGTGTCACCTGCTGGGAGCCAAAGAAGTGATCATGAGCAGAAAGATGCTTGCAGCTGGTTCTGGTGTCCTCCATGCTGCCTCCACACAGAGCAGGTAACCTGGCCAGTCAATGAAACTTTAAAATACTTTATCTCTAAACGTCATATCCAGTGTAAAGCAGAGACTGAAAGCAAATGAGGTGAGCAATGGCAAGGAGCCTCCCACTGTGCCTAGTGGAGAATGTATATGCCTGGGCACAGAGAGCTTTCCCTGTAATTGACTGACTTCCCTAGAAGAGCTTATGCTGTCTTCTGAGATGTGAAAAGACCATAAAAACAGTCTTTTAAAATGTAGCTGAGCTAAACCAGGCAACAAATGTAGACTCTCATATCATCCTCTAACAAGTCAAGAACTGCTGAAGAGTGCTTATTAAATATGACTTACCTGTTCTTCCAACCGGGAGTTCTTGTCTAAAATCTGCAGCATGTGTTCCCTCAGGGCACTGTTTTCATGTTCAGCAAGTTTCCCTCTTTTAACCTTAGTGATGCAGAGGGGGGAAGTGAAAAAATAAAATAGTAAGATAAGCAGATTTTTGAAGCTGTCAGTAAAAAATTTATTAATGCAAACATTCAAAATGTCTCCTTTATGCTTTGAAAGTGAGGGAAAGGCAGTCCTGATTTTCTAGGATGGCATCTTAGCAGAAATGGCTGTGAAAGGACACCAACTGGTTATTTTAATTATTCTGCTTGGTTTGGGAGACAGAGTCCAGTCCTTGTGCAGACAAAGATCTGTAAAACAGTACCTTTACATGACAGCCGTACTGCTTATATGGGCAGTCCACTTCTGCCTCAGGACACACAGCATGGTGCTTTTCGATCTGCAGGTATTAACAAAGAAGGTTGTGATTAAATAATTACTTGGTAATTTGAAGCACTAATAAAATCTAAATGCCTGCACAAAGGGTGAATAAAGGCCACTGTCGTGACACTACCAATCACCTAACAGGAAAAAGAGTATTCAGAATCAATAAGCAAGCCAGGTATTTTTCCATTCTGCAAAACACCAATGGCTTGCAGTGACAGAATAATCCACTTAAAAGATGGGAGATATATCCCTTTTAGGATCAAACAAAGGAAACACTTAGAGCAATGAAATTTTATTGGCACGGGCAAATGTGGTCTGCAACATTGCTTTCAGTTTTCATAAACATGTGTGATCTGCTGAATTGCAATATGTGAAAAAAAATAATTGTACCTCTTTTTTCAGAATTATTTGTGAACAGTTTTGGAGACAAGGCACAGGATAATCAGGACAGTCATTTTTCTCATGATTCTGAAGAAAAAGGAACAGAACAAGGCAATGGTTTTATTTTTTTAAAGTAGTATATGCAGAGGAAGCTATGCAAAAAGAAATCCCAAACATACAAATACAAGCCACATATCACCTTGGTGTTCATAAGAGAGCATCAATAATTGGTATTATTTAAAGCACAGTTATTATACTTTCACCTTCAGCTACTCAGCCAAATTTTGTATCAGGTGTTAAGTGCCACTGCAATGCTGGAAACTTTTCACTCAGCAGTATCAAGGGGAAACAGGTGCTATGGATTCCTGGGAATGCTTCATAATCTTACCTTTATGTTAATTAACACCACATACGTATTACAGTACTGGCACATCTCTTCTCGGAATTTACAGTGCTGGCTCAAGTGCTCTTTCAAGTCTTTGCGAAGAATTTGATCTGGGCATCCATCATTAGTGCATTGCATGCTTTGAAACAAACACTGCTGGAGATGCTCCTGCAACACACACCAGCAGATTAAATGCCAAATGGCCAGTGTGACCTGGCACGTTTCCTTGAATCAACAATCACCTAAGCATTCAGAATATGAATGGATGCTGTAATTTACTAAGGCTACATAAAGCAAATGATTCTTATTTAAAAAAGAAAAAAGCCCTAAGGCAACCCCTTTGGCTCCCAGCTTGTTCCCTCAGGAACAAGCTAACAGCTGTAATATTTGCTACTTTAAACCACATTGCTACAATAACTCTGAAGACAATCATGGGAATTTAGCTAATCATAAATAAATAGGGCTGTCATGAAAATCAAAGGCTTCAAAATTTGATCAAGCAAACCAACCTGATATCGTCCCAGAATTACTTTTGAATTGCAGTCAGGAAAGTTTTTGCAGAACACATGCAAGTTGAGAACTTCCCTTTTACAGCAGTTGTCTTTGAATACCTGTAAAGGAAGCAAACCAGCCTTAATTTGCAGTCACATGGTAATACTGTCCCTGCCCAGCTCCGTGGGGTCCCATGTGCCCCCACAGCCACACGGGTGGGTTCAGTGTTACAGTCGGTAACAACGAGTCGAGAAGGGCATTTGTGTGCGTTCTGGCAGGAGCATTCATTGCTGCTACACTGTCAAAGGGTGCAGAGGCAAACACCAACATGATCCCAAAACTCACAGTTTTACCCGGGGACAGGGAAAAGGCAGGACCAGGGAATGGGGACCAATGGGGAAGCTCTGGGGGAGTGAGGAGGGGTAGAGGCTGACAGCCAGCTGGGGAATCCAAACTGGGATAGATTAACAGAACAAGCATCCTGGGAGAAGCCTTTCTGGACACCCTAACATAAAGTGGGTTCTTGTGGTACTAGGGACTTGTCTTACTGAAAACTCTCTGTTCCTTGTACTGTATGTTCTGTTCTACTGGCCACCACAACAAGGGATATTACTTACAATATAAAAGAACAATACATCGCTACAGATCTTCTGAGTGTTCAAGTGTAGACTCCATAATCATGACTATGGCTCTTAATAATTAATGTTGAAAATTTGTATTAAAACTATAAATTAAACCATTTATGAAATTTGTTTTGTAGGGGTTTTTTTCCCCTGCATAGTTATTCCACAGATGCTGATCCATCCCACAGCCAGCAGGACTAGTAGCACAGGAGCTGTATAACCACTGCCAGAGCCTGCCTGTATCTAGAAGAAAGCAACTGGAGCTAACATGCCCCAAAAGCCAAACCAGCTCTGTGCATGCTCCACTATGTTCAAGTGCCTTTGGGATGGAGGCAGTGCTGAGATATCCTTTCTGCCACCTCTGAGAAGCAGCACCGTTCTCAGCTGTATATGCAGAAGCAAATGAAGCCCCCAGAGCAAACTCTCTGTCTTATTTAGAGATCTTCCTGCATTGTTGTTATTAAAATTTGCAAGAAGTAGAAGATGGGAAATGAAAACCAAAAATCCTGTGGACAGTTTGATTACAATTTCCTATCAGGAGTAGGAGAGAGAGGAAGGAGACATTTTATTTCCCTGGAAAATTTCTGGCAGGACCAAGTATACAGTACACTTTCAAGTCTTGGAATATAAATAAGGACAAATGAATCCATTATAAAACAAAACAACCAAAACCAACAATAGCTTGCAAAATAAAAAGGATTAACTTATTTTTTTCTCTAAAAGTTACCCAAAAGTAAATTAAATCTTCAGGGCTAATAAGAGCTAATGCAGATAGTCAAGACAGCAAATTATAACCAAGTGAAAACAATCAGATAAACAAGATATCCTAGCAAGACAGGGCATTAAAAAAGCAAGTCAATAAAATCTCCATAAAAAACCAGACATCTGGTGACTTGAGAAGATTTAAAGCTTTGTGAAATTCTTCAACACTTTACTGGAAATAACAGAAGACTAAAATGAAATAACTTCAGAACATGAAGTATAAAATGAAGCTTTAGCTAGACAGCCATAATTTCTTTCTGGGAAAGCATCATTGAGTACACTGCTTCCTTTAGCATAATTTCAGAGACAGAAAAACTGCTCTGAGGACTAAAAGCCACCTTGTTCTCAGCTGTCTTGCCTTTCCCATGTAAATGCTGACTGCTGAAATAAAGCTATAGCCACTTACCTCATGCATTTTTATTGTTTCTTTGTCGACAGGACAGGTGGGTACTGCATTTAACTCTCTAGATCAAAAGAAGAGTCGTGTTAACCCACAGGAAATTCAATTTATTTTATGAAATTGGGCTATGCTATAATCTGATTCTGACAGAAGTCAGCAGTAGATACCATAAAAACAAAAAAAAAGTCCTTTGAAAACACTTTTATCCGGCAACTACACAGCCAAATTCTGCCCACAGCTCAAAGAGTGCATAAAGCGGCAACCGTGAATATGTAACAGAAAGCAGAGTTTGTCCTAAGAGTGTTCAATGGTAAAAACCACAAGATGTTTTTTAATGAAGAGGACTTAGTCAGTCTCTGGCCAGCTGCAGCTCACAAATGTCATATCTCAAAAAATCTCATTGTGTGCTTTAAACCCAGCCTTTGCCTAGAAGAAGCAGTGCCCTCCTTACTACACCAGTAAAAGAAGACCTAATGGCTCCTTTCTTAAAAGGCTTCCAGAAATCCTGTCATAGGGTGCAGGAAAACATTCACTGAGGCAGTGCAAAAGGGAGGCAACACAGAGACAAAGCAGCAAACATGAAGCATCTAAAATTCACAAAAGCTAATTAGCGACATCCATCCATGTAAAGAGGCTCCTCTGCAGCCTTTCCAGGAGAAATCCTGCCTTCAGGTACACCAAACAGCCTATAATGTATTCCCAGACAGGTCTGGGGGGTAAACTCATTTGTACCAAGCAGAGGTATGCCAGCAGCCTTGTGATCTGACTGCAGTATCAGATAATATTAACATCAGTTTTATAATTCTGCTAAATTCAGAGGAATTATGCAGAAGCAAATGAACACAGCCTAATCTAACCACCAGCACCAACACCGTGAGACATCAATGCAGCAAATTCCTCTGAAGAGCACAATGGCAGGCAGACAGACCACAGCAGCATCTCACACAGCAGCGTATCAGCTTACATCAATAGTTTCTTTACGCTGACTTCCCTGTGGTTCACCAGCACTGGGTTAGAGACACCTTTAAAACACTGAGCACACAGTCACTGGGTTCAACAGAGTCCTTCCACTGACTCCTTCAGCCTCTTACTGCGTTGGTAATATTATTATGGCACTCACTGCTCATTTATAGATGATGTGGGCTGGTTTTTTTAGGAAAGGGAACAAGGGGAGCTTGCGGGCACGGGAGGAGTTTGCTCTCACCTCAGAGCAAGAATGCACTGCTGGCAGAAGCGGTGGCCGCATCCCGTCTGGTGGGGGTTGTGCAGGACCAGGTGGCAGTAGGCGCACTTGTAGCGCTCCTCCAGGCTTTCCACAAACTTGTAGTCGGCGTCGGGCTCGAAGTCCAGAGAGTTGGTGCTGGCAGAGTTCTGGCGCGTGAAGATGCCCGAGAGAGCAGCGGGTTCGTCACAGGCCATGGGAGCTGCGCTGGGAAGCGAAGCAGACACAGGGAGAAGCTCTTCAAATACTCCCTGGCAGCCACTCGGCCTCGGCTACCGCTTGCAGCAGGTTGCTGCTGGCAGGAGGGCTCTCATCTGCAGGGGGGAGACAGGTTTCAGAGGGAAATGTGGTGCCAGCTATGGAAGAACAACAAAACGCTCACAGAACCACAAAATGAAGATTACACAACAAGCATCAAAGCACACTTCTCTGGAAAAGAGCTTCACAACCTGAAAATTATTCCATTAAGATTTTTATGGTTTGGCTGGGTTTTGATTTTTTTAAATTTTCTTGCAGCAGTTCTTAGTCTCAAAAAAAACTACAAGAGTCGCAGACACAGCTGGGGAAAGCAGAAGCCAAGTCTTGGCATTAATGTTCACCAGGAAAGTCTCCACCTAAAGTAGAGCCCACCCACATGAATTTACAAGTTCACTGCACTGGTTCAAGCAGGAGATGGCTTTGTGGTTCACAGCAAGGAGCATACAAAAAAAAAAAGGCAGCAGGGGGATTTTACCTTCAGTTTAGGTGTTACAGGAGTTGAAGCCTCTTAACTTGACATCTTTCTTTTTCCTGTTGATCATTCATTTATAGGAGTATACTCAGATCTCACTTAATTATGTGCAAGTTTTTGGCTGTATTAATTCTGTCTGAAAGAAGTGGGGGAAAAAAAAGGAAGAAAAGCAAGGTTGCAATCAGAAGTGTGATGTAAGTTTTTCTTTCAACCTACCATAACTCATACACAGCACAGGAATGCAATGTTACTTTTCCAGTAGGAAAAACCATCAACATTTGTTCCAAGCCCTAAGTCACAAACCTTGAGATCTGCCACAGTCCCTCAACCTTGCAGTTGCTATTTTTTGCAAGTAGCTCAAGACCTAGAGCCACTCTGGTTGGTATTTCTTGCAGCTTTGCACTCAGACGTTTTCCTTACAGGATTGTACAAAAGCACAACACACCTGAGCTCCCAGATCATTTCATGAGGGAAGTGCTCAGTTTTCTAGTTGTGCTGTGGGATGCTATTTCTCCTCTGTGTGCACCACCCACCCTGTCAGTCACTGATGTCACTCTTACTGGCATCAACACCTCTCTGAGAGCTCTCACTCATCTCCCGTAAGGTTACCAAGGGCATTTGCTGCTTTTGGAGGGAAGCAGGGCCAGTACATCACCATTAACAACCTTGTGTCTGGCATGAAACAGCGTGCCCAGCACTGACACTCTGCCCCTCCCTCCTTGCTGCAGTGGCCCACGAAAGCAGCAATTAGTGAGCTGCCACAGAGCACCTCAGGCTTCAGAGAGCCACATCCATTTTCCTTTCTACTTTAGCAATCCATCCTGGGCAAGGAAATCCTGCGGACAGATAATGTGCCTGATTCAAAAACACGCCAAAGCACTTAACCAATTAAAATGTATTCCACAGCCAACATTTAAGTGCTCCTGTAACTCAGCACCCTCGTTAGTGGTTGTACACAGTATTCATCTCCCCAGCTTGTGAGAGTCTCCTTGCCTTTCACCAGGCTGAATGTCTGACATACTCCAGCACACCTGATCATCTAACATTGGTAGCCCTCAGGAATATGAGCCCTAATCATATTCCAGCCATCAAGACTTATTATTCCAACAGGAGTTTGCAAATTACCCTGTTTGATCCCTCCAAATAAACAGCCTTCTGCTTCAAACCAGACATGGTTGTCCATTTGCTCCTTTCGTTTTTAAACAGCTCATCTTTCCTCCTCTGAAAACGGGGTTCCCAGTTCCCTGACACCTAATAAGGAGCAATTCTATTTTCCTCATGTCAACCAGGGATGCCAAAATGCAGCCTGAGGGATTACCAGTCTCATGTCTGGGCTGCCTCAGTAGCAGGTGCCAGCAGCAGAGTGTGCTTGCTGCTTCTAAGGCAGATGGAGAGCTGTCACCATTAATTTCCAGAGCATGGACCACCTACAGGATGAACTGCCTAAGAACTCACTCTGCCATCGGTTGGTGGCACCTCTGAAGCAAGTTTCCTTCCTCTCTCTTATTACTGCTCTTTCTCCCATTTACTTGGCATCCAATCTCCCCAGTCCTATTATGCTCCAGCATTTACATCATCTGATGGTATGGCTTAGCAAGCTAATGTGTAAAAACACACTAAAATAAAACCAACAACTACTACAACAACAGCTTCTGTGTTTTACCCATTTTGCCTTTAGGGATCTTCCCTAACTCCAGAAACTCCAGCTGGGGTGAGAAGTTTTAGGCAAAAAAGTTATGGGACACATTAAAAAGAAACACTGTCATCAGCCCAAAATCCTGTCCAGAAACTCCTCCAGAGCTCTCACTGTTCATTATATCAACCAAAATCACTCCCGTTTCTTTCTGCAAGGAGCACTCTGCTGTGGTACAACATCTTCCAACTGTCTTGCTGAAATGAGAGTCTGTATCTCCTTAAACACCTTCATAATGCACCCCACCCAGATCCCACTCCTAAAAATGGAGACTCTTGGCATCTCCATGAAAGCACCTCCTCCACCCCAGCATTGCCCAGGATGGTACTGCACAGCTGAGGACACCTCAGGGGCACAGGAAAGAGCACCCCAGGTGAAAGGGGAGGCTGCCTGCTCAGAGGGCAGAGCGGAAACCTCTGGGTTCCCAGAAGATCAGGGAGATCACCGCTGCTGCCAGCCTTGCAGGAGCTTTACTGCAGCATTTGCAGCTGTTCTGCTGGAAAAAATGGGCTGCCCCCGGAGGGGGCCTGTGGATGGCAATCCTTTGCCCAAGCTGGAGAGATGCCCGTGTAAATCAGCTGGAGAGACTCAGAGGAGCTGAGAAACAGCAGCCCTGTGCCAGCCCTACTGCCAGCCAGCGCTCAGTGGGATGTGATCCAAACCATCCCAGGCAGCGTGTAATTCCCATCCCAGCACTCAGTGACTCAGGGCAGGTTGCAGCAGCTTTGCTCCCACTTCAGGCTTGGCTCCATGCATGGGCTTTCTGAACTGAAACCAAAGGGAAACTGTCAGGGGAAAAAGTGCTTTTTTGTGACAGTGAGAGCACCCCAGGGTTATCTGAATCAATTTCCTGCTTACGCTGATGCCTGGCCAGCGTAGGTAGGGGCTGAGGTAGCTTTCACTTCTTCCTTCTCACAGCTTCCAGCAAGGGGAAGGTGTCCTGCCTTTGTGTATGCTGCAGTTTTTCAGCACACGTGCAAACTGCAATACTGGTTTAAAATAGCAGAGAGCAGCCAGCTCGTGCTGCATAATGATGCTCTTGTGGCAGACACAGTGCATGCTGTAAAGCGATTTTCACTGCAACTCCATTGCAACAGCACACACACAGAAACACCCAATCTATGGAGACTGAAAATAAACACATTAAAAAAAAAAAAGATTTCCCTCTACTGAAATAAATAGAATTAATTCTACCCACACATAAAAAAAGTGGTATGAATCCCTAGAGGCTAAGCCCAAGTCCTATAAAGAGCTACCAATGGGTGGGAGCTCAAAGGCAGTGTGCAGTACAAAGAGCTCCCAGCAGCACCTTCCCACCCCTGTCTGCACCACTAGCTGCACAAGCAAAATGCTTCTGGAACAACTCTTTCTATGCAGATGCTTTAACCTCACTGGAAATAATCCAAGTGGAATAATTTTCATAACAAAAATAAACTTTATAAATTGTGATCTATCCTGTTTCAACTACCGCCACACCAAACTGAGCCCAAATGTTTTCCAGTAAAATGTTCCACACTTAGAATTGCTTATTGTTCAGAAACTGAGCAGAACATAATAATGAGGAGAAAAATCAGCATTGGCATGACTTAGTAGAATATAAAATTGCATCAACATTTTAAAGCCATGTTCAAACAGCTTCCCCCCAGCACTGCTGCTCTCTACCTACAGCACCCGCAGACAGAATGACAGAGGCTGTGTGGAACCCTGATATCACATTGAACTACTGTGGACAGATTAACTTCTTCTAGCCACAAAAACATGCTTTATGCACACAGGAAAAACCATTCCCTATGATGTGGTTGCTTTTTTTAAAGAGAATATGTTTTTCCTGTTTTCTCTCACATGAAGCCAAGCCCTGCTGAAAGGTTAGCACCACGAGCTGTGAGTGCACCATTACGGCCAAAACCTCCAGGACAGCAGAGCCAGACACAGGCACTGGGTGCCACCATGTCCCAGACTGAGAAAGGAAAATCCAGGTCATTATCACAGATTTGATCATCACACATGGACAAGAACACAGGATCCTTGGTCCTGCTGCCCAGCAAATGGGGCTGAGAGCCTGGCTTCGGCCAGGTTCACTGCATGAGGGGAGGGTGATGCTCAGCCACCCTCCAGGACTGGGGTATTCCCAGTAAAAAACACCTTGATCGCTTCCTCACTTACCAGCTTCCATGTGATACATAAAACAGGGCATGGAGAAAAGGTTATGCACCTACCTTTCTGTAGCTCTAGTTCAGCTCTACTGCTTCGCCCTAAGACACTTGGTAGGGACAAGTCTTAGAAGATGCCCTGTCCCTCCCTCTAAAATTATCTACCTTTTATGGTAGATCAGAACTGTCTTAGTCACAGTGGGAAAAGTTTTGCCAAATTTAGAGGTCTAAGATCAAGTCACTTCATTGGGAGCTGACAGGCAGAAAAAGGATGGAGGGGAACAGATCTTGCACTAAAACAATCCTCTCTAAGCTGCCTTATAAACTATTAAACTTATAAACAGATTAGCTGCCTCCAGTACTTTTGAATTAAAATAACGAAGTTGTATGATTTACTACTCTAAGCCCCTCCAAAAACCACTGGTTTGGGGACAAGAAATATATGCCCCAACTCAACCCACAGAGTGGAAGAGGTAAGAGTTTGCTCAAGAATGACTAAAAGTGTTTATACAGTTTGGGATACACAATTAAGATATAGCAAGTTATATGGAGTCATGTGAAAAGAGGAGATGATGACATCTGACATCACTGGGGGATCATCCTTGTCCCTTCCAGCCCAGGAAGAGCTAGAACATTTTGACTGCTGACAACAAAACACACTTGCAGAGTCCCAATGTGGGAGAAGGACCCTGGCTGCATCGTGTGTGTCCTTCCAGCACAGAGGCTGAGGAGGAAAAGGATCCCCTGTTGCACCAACACAGACCCACTGCTCAACTCAAGGCTCACTCCCACTTCACTTGGCAGCAAGTGAACCTCAGGAGCTGCCCTGCTGTTGTCCTGATCACTTAAAAGATGCAGTGCAGTGACCAGCTGGTACCCAGGAGAGAGTACTTCTAACAGCAACAATTTCCTACATGATATGTGCCTGAGCCCCCCCAGGGGATGTTGCTGCAGAGGAAAGCAGAACAAATATTTTCTTTTGTATACAGACACCACTATACTATTGAAGTTCCAACTGTAATATTACCTCATCCTCAAGGCACAGTAAAACCTTACTAAGCAAGCATCAGTTTGCTCATCTCCATAGGCAAATTTTCACTAAGCAGAATAAGACACTAGGGTTTCCTTTGCACAGAGGTACAGTCAAGCATTACAATAAATTCCTGTAAGACTGGACTTCATCAGGTTTTTAAGACACAGATTACAATCCAGCATTTAAAAAAAAATTAAAAATACACTCTTACAACTAATGAAGTGCGTCTGGTGCTGAACAGCTCTACTGTTTTCCCTGGAGATTCTAAAAATAATTAATTAATTAATTTTGCATTATCAAGAAATCTATTTCTAATCAACACAATATTGTTATGCCTTAAAATAACCTCATTCACAGCTGGAAAATAACCTTGTTGCCATCACTTCTGTGGCAATCCCTGAATGTTTTATCACCTTCCCAAGCACCAACAGAAACCCCAGTAAGAAGGCTCTGCCATGCACCCCTATGACATTGTGGCACCACTTCCCCAGTACAGGGAGTGAACTCGGTTCCTGAGATGTTTTTGGGTCTGCAGCCTTCCCCTAACCCCTGTGTGACAACCCCCTGAACAGCCCTTCAGAAATGAGAAGCAATTCTGGCAAAGTTAAGCTCCTGCCAGCGTGAACAAGACACGTTTTGGTAAAGCCATACCTGCAAACTGTAGCTGGTCCTCAATGGGGAGAAAACGAGAGAGAGACAGAGAGACAGAGTGCACTAGTGTGAGCTTTGTGGTTAACACAGCAGTACAAGCATTTTAAAACAGCAAGGGAGTGGAAATCCCCCAGAGTAGCTTTGAAAAGATCATGTATAAAAATGTTTTAGAAGTGCTAGGATAAAAGGCAAGCCACTGAAAAGTATTTTGCCTTACTGCAATGGTGTACAGACTGCAGATTTTACCATCTGGAGCAACGCAAGGTTACCAAGGACATTTCTCACAGCTGGAATCCAAGATACAGAGTAGATTTCACCTTCCACAAAACTGACGAGTGATGTGATCAAAGAAAAAGTACAAGGGCAGCAGGAAACACACAAGGACATAAGAAAAACCCAGATCCAATCCTGTGCATCCCTCCACAGCAGCCTCGGCAAAGCCGGGTGAATCCACCCATTGCAGGAAGCGAAGTGGCGGCTCACAGAGGAAGCAGCAGCACTGGCTCGGTCACATCAGCCCATGCCACAGGCATGTCACATTTAAACAGGACTCTCAAATCCATTTTAAGAAAATAAACATTTTACTTGGTTTTGTAATAACTTAAGTGGCCATAAACCCTAATGGTTTTGTAGTCTGAACTTAATTGTGCACACAGGATTCTTGGCAGCCTCCATCTCCCTCTTTTTGCATCAGCCTCCCTCCCCAGTCCAAAATGTGCTGCCCTCGTGGCAGTGCCTTAGGCTCCATCCCTACCCCCACTCTTTCTTTATCCTCCTCTGCCCTCTTCCTTTGCTTTCTGGTCTCTTGTTTTCTTTTTTTTCTTCTTTTCCTAAAGTAACATATCATATTTTCTCTAAAAGCAATAATTTTAAAGTCTCCTGTAATTTAAAATACTAATGTTCCAAAGAAAGTTTCTATTCTCCTTTGTACTTAATGCAACATATACCCTCTTTCATCTTTTCCCTTTAACTGAACTTGCTCCCAGAGCATTTCTAACCTATTTCAATTTCCTTCTCCCCTCCCAGGAGGTGTCTCAACCTACCGCATGTTTTCCTGAACCTTCCACAAAGCTCTGGAACAGACAAATCATTGCATCATTAAGTCAGTGGCAAAGGGAAAGGCACCAAGTTGTAGGCATGTCGCTTCTTTAAGGGATCAATTAAATTTGAGTTGCATTTCTCAGCACAGCCTAAGCTCACTTCTGTGTGGAAGGAAAAGGAAACTTTTCAACCCAGAAGGTATCCTTTCATCCCTGCCATCAGCACCTGTCCCCAGATTGCTTCCTGGTCAGGCTGTTGACTCTACACCACCTCTGACCAGGCTGACACTACAACAGCACATCAGCTTCTACACAGGCTTTTCCTGAGCCTGGCAGCTCTGAAGGAAGGACACATCCAGCTGGATTTGTCGTGAGCAGGCAGCACTGCAGAAAGCATAGTGCTCTGCAAGCACAGCTCCAGGAAGCACCATCTGCTTCTGGGAAGCTTTGGGGAAAACCCCAAATGGAGAAGTTGAGTGGCAGCAGGATCTTAATTTTAAACAGCTTGACTCTGCAGATGAGTAGAGAGCAGCAGGCCAGTGTTATTGTTCGTGATCAGCCCTTGACCTCCTCCAGCACCAAGCGCAGTGCTGAAACCCTGACCAAGTTTCAAGCAAACTAAAGAGGATGCACGTGAGTGAACAGACAGCAACAGCACTTAGGAAACAGAATGAAGGAAGAGACAAAAAACAAAATAAAGAAAGTTACTGAACAAAGAGTAACAGTAAGGGACAGACAGCAAGGCAATTAACAGGCTTTAATTTTTTATCTTTAAGTGTACTGAAGCCAAAGTGAGTCCTCGCTTTTCCTAACAAATAATTGGCCATTACAAACTTTGCAGAACCAGGTCTTTGGGGCTTTCAAGTTCACGTCTCTTTCTCAGCCCTATGGGGACACACTGTTCAGGACTTCAGCTGATTTGACCATTCAGTCGGTTTAGCCATGAATATCTACTCAAGGCACAAGAGATTCTTGGTTTTAATTTTCCACACCCAGACCCTTTGACTCAGTATTAATAAGGAACTTTACATTCATCTATACAGAAATCTATGAATCAACTCAATGGTTATTCATCTGAATTAGTAGGAGGAGCTCAAATTTTTTTTTAACACATACATATGTCTGATGACACAGACACACATTTTTCTAGCCACAGCTGTCATTGAAGATATCACTGCTAATGTAAAAACCCAGATGCTGGTGGGGACCCCATGAACTTGCTGTTGGGAAAGTGGTGACAGCAAAGATTGTTACCATTTTCTTTTCTTAAAAAAAAAAAAAAAAAAAATCAACAGGAGAAAGGATGTATTCTTAAAAAGTCCCTCCCATGAGGACAGAGGTAATAACCATGAGTGGTGCTTTCCCATGGCCCCTTGTCCAAAAGCAGTGGGCAGTGGAAAGCCATGCTGCTCTGCCTGAGCATACTGCCACAGCCAGGCAGCCACAGCATTTTTTTGTTTCTTTCATAGGGCCACATTCCAGTGTCAAGCACATGGAAATAGCAGACAAGACTGTGAACCATATGACTTAGCACAGGTCTGACCATTTCATGTCTCACAGCGCCTACTTTGGGAAAAAACTGCTTTGCAGATGGTTCCTAACCTTGAGGTTTGGTTAGTCACTAGGTGGCTTTGCATAATACTAATAAGTAACTTTTATATTTTGATATCATCTTCTGCAAAGTAAGTTCACAGCAACATACTTAATCTTACAGAATCCCTATATGCAAACGTCAGTACACACAAAAACTTGCTTTATCAGTCCCACTCCCAGAGACAAACATGCTTAACTACAGAGCACTCTGGGCAATCCCATATCAAAACCACTGTGGTTTAGGTGCAGACAGTTTCTCACACACTTGTGTATTTGTTGCAATATCGAGCAGGGGAAACTGGAAATTTTTGCAACATTTTTATTAACAATACAGCATGACTCAAGTTTCCTCACTTTCCCAAGCCCAGCCACACACCAGGGTAAAGAGGTTAGCTTCTTTCCTGGGCTGAGGGAAGAGAGTGGAACAACTGCACATTGGTACTGATAAGGGACTGATGACTAACAGTGTCAGTTAACCCTTCACACTTGGTGCCAAGAAACTTGGACAGAAAAGCCTCAGAAAGTAAAGGAAGAGGTTCTGAAATCCTCACCCCAAGGGCACACTGGCTGTAAGGTGTCCCAGGCAGCTGGCTGGGGTCATGCAGCAGCACCCTCAGGCTGCAACGCTGCTCTGGGCAAGGAATGCTCCCAAGAATGGAATGTCTGTGAGACAGCAGAAGCTATATGAATCCCTGCAGCCACCACCAACTGCCTCCACAGGATCAGGACACCAAGAAAAGTTACAACTCACACAGACTGTCTGACAAGCCAGAAAAAGGAACACCTCTCCCTTGCCAGATGATTCCTGATGATAAATGATTATGCAAAACCATCAAAGGGTCAGACAAAGAACTGAGGAAGACAGAGGGCTATAGGATAACTTAAAGGTGGGCACAAATAAAGTCCAGGAGATGAAGCACCCTACAAGTGTGCACCTGCCCACTGAAGGGATTTTGCCAAGTGACCCAAGCAATATGAGGTACAGAATGAAGAGCTCCTGACCTGTCCCATAGCTTTAACAGCTGTGTAAGAACTGCTCCTGCTTTAGGGAGCCTGTGTGGTGAAATAAAGAACTGCCTGGTTTCTGCCCTCTGCACTTCCTGAAATTCCTTTGGTCCAAGTCTACAACAGCAGCTTTCTAGCTTTAAAATCTTGTCCCCTCCTGGCTGTGATTCCTTAGCCTCTCTAAACCCCATAAATACCTTGTGAGTGCCACAAGCTTTTCTTTCTTCCTTCATGCAGTTACTCTGAATCTTATCTTTCAGCAGCTTATACCTCTTCAGTTTCTAACCCTAAAATTTCCTGCCAGGTACTCACAGATGTGCCCCATTGCTGCAGACCATCTTCCTGCACAGGCTGAACTCTCAGCCTCTCCTCTGATATCCGGGCTGTGGATGATGACCAGCCCAGGATGATGACCCCAAGCTTCCCCCACAGCCCTTTTTCTCCACAGCCCCTGTGGCCCAACCTGACACAACCAGACCCTGTTCCACTTAGTTCCACTGCCTTAATCTCTCTCAGGCTCACAATACCTCACCAACTTCTCCTGCTTCATGTCTTATATGACACAGTATTTCTTGTCTACTAACACAAAACTGTCGTCCATCACCATCATCCTCTGGTTTTCATAGAATTAAGGGTTTGGGTTGGAAAGGACCTTAAAGATCGTCTCGTTCCAAGCACCTGGCCATGGGCAGGGATACCTTCCACTAGACCAGGTTGTTCAAAGCCCCATCCAGCCTGGCCTTGAACAGTTCCAGGAATGGGGAAAACACTCATTTGCAAACACTTATTTCTCTCACAATGTAATATATTATTCATTCATCCACCCTGCGTGCTGCCACAGAGATAATTTTTCTAAGCCATAGCTACAACCACATCACCTCTCACCATCCCTTCACTTTCCCACTGCACCAAAACCTCTTCACTTTCAAAGCCTGTTCTAGTCTCCCTCCACTTGCCCCTGCATTGCCTCCAGAGATATAAAGGCTTCCTCTCTGCCCAAGCAATGATAACAGGCTCCACTGACTCCTTGTTACGTATTTGAGCAAGTGTGTGCTGTGAGGGCAGATGTTTTTTTGAGAAATATTAGCAGGCTGTTCTACTTCAAATCTTTTCTTCAAGATCTCCTTTGCCCAGCAGCTGGGAACAACTGGCTTCTGACTATCATGGTGATCCAGAGGGTCGCACTGCTCCTATTGCTCCCGCATGCAGGCACGTCCCTCCCTCCTGACTTGAACTATAAACTCCCTTCAGCCAAGGGCTGCCGTTTTGCCTTCTGCTCACACAGAGGGGTCCTCAACCACAGCAAACACTTTCTGCACAACAGAAATAAAATAAGATAATCAAGGCTAACAGCAAAGGAAGTTGTCCTGGGTGGTTTTAGGCTGAGTGCAGCACATCATCACCACACCTCACGCTTAGCTCAAAGGCAAAGATACAACGCAGTCCTCGGACAAAATAAGAAGAAGTGAAAAACCACCCAGGCCAATGCTCATGCACAAGGGCATCCCAGAGCACCCCAATTTTACCTTCATCGCTAAACCCGCATGCTCTGTCTGCAATCAGCAGGGGAGGTTTAAAAATACAACCTTGTTTCTGCTGCCAGCCTGGAGATGTGCCTGACCTGAATACACCCAGCTATTTTTAGCACATCATTGCACTCCTTTCAGCCATCCCGTATTTATTAAACGGAAGTTATGAGGAAAGTTGTTCTTGGCTGGCACTGGGAAGGCGCAGCCAAGCTAACAATAGGCAAAGCAATTCAAGAAGTGCCAACAATAGGAGCTCTTCATTTTTTCTTCTAAATATGAAGAGTGTTGAAAATGTTTGGTTAAAGCCTGCTGCTTCAAGATGCTCCCAGAGCGCTGTTAATCAAGGAAAATCAGACGACTCCCTGCATACGCACAGAGGGGAAATTCCCTCCCCCCAGCAGCATTCAGCTGACACCAGCGGGGATGCTTGTTACAGTTCCCTGCCTTCTGAAAAGATCAGAGCTGCAAAGACATTCTTCATTCATCCGAGCAGTCCCGGCTTTGTTTCCTTCCCAGCCCCCAAAATTTCGGCGCTGCCAACCTCTGGGGCGGGCACCGGGCCTACCTTTCCCTCCGGCATCCCCGGGGGGAGGCGGCCGTGGCGCATCCGGGGCAAGGCTGGGCTGAGCCCGGCTCCACGGGGGGAACCCCGGCGCCAGGGGCGAGGGCTCCGCCGCACCTCGCACAACTCCCGGGGCGCCAACTTCGGCTTTGCGACCCGGGCCTCCTCTCTAAGCGGAAAAGAACAGCCCCGCGCAGACTTCCCTCTGCACCGCGGGGCTGGGAGAGGGACTTCAGGGAGGCGTCGTCCCCCGCCAGCCCGGCCCGCACCCGCCGCCCGCGGGCCCAGCCCCGCTCCCCGACACGCCGCGCCCCCCGCCCGCCCCCGCCGCACCTGTGCCGGCGCTCGCCGCGCTCCGAGCCGGGCCCGGGGGCCGCCGCTGCCGACGGGGCGCGCGCGGTGCGGGGCTGCGCGGGCGCGGCTCCGTGCGCGGCTCCGGCGGGCGGGGGGCGCGGCGAGGACGCGCTACTGCCGCCGCCCCCGGCTGCTGCCGCCGCCGCCACCCCCGCGGGCGGGAGCCGCTTTCGGTTTCATGGCAACCCCCGGGCGGGGAGACCCCGGCGGCGGCACCGCCCCGCTCCGCGCGCCGGCGGCGCTCCCGGGCTGGGGGAGGAAGCCAGGGCGTTCCCCCGCCTCCTCAGGGACGGCAGCTCCGGGACCCGCGGCTGGGGAAGGCTCCTCGGCAGCCCGTCCTCAGCGCCGCCGGCTCCGGGCTCACCGCACCGCCGTGCAGCACACCGAACGCCCCGTGAGGTTCGGTGAGGTCGGGAGAGCCGTCCCCCGCAGGCCAGGGAGTTTTCCAGGAGGGGGTAACGAGGAGCAGCGGCGGGGCTCGGACACAGCACTCGCCGCCCGCCCGCAGGGAGGGCAGGTAGTTGCTCTTTCGTTATTTACACCTGCGGGACGGAAGGAGCGAAACAAAGCCCATGCTAAATAGGCAAAGGACACGGACATGCCGTGTGCCAGTTATTATTTGCTATTATTATATTACTATTAGATGCCAGTACTAGTGGCTAATGACCCGAGACGTGCCCAAGGGTTCCTTACAAAGGCAGGCAACACCGCCCTCCTCCAGCCAACAGTACTGATGCGAAGGCTTTGCTGCCTGTTCCACATCACCTGCTGCTGCACTTTGTTCTGTCTTTCACATTAAACCACTTCTAGGAAAACCGGTCTCTAAGGAACATTCCATCCAGCATACGCACAAAAGCACTAAGGCTAACAAAAAAAGAACCAATTGGATCGAGTTATCTGGATTGTCTTCAAAGGAGCTCTAAAACCAATACTAATAAAATGGTTTCAGAAAGATTCTTCTTTTGCTAAAATGACTCAGAATTGTCACTCCCGAGGGAGTCAGTCCATAGTGCATTGACTCTGGGAGTCCAGCAAAGACATTACAACAGACACTTTTAAAAACACTCCTTGCAAAAATTAAGTTGTTTTTATTTTTAATTAGCTTTTAGGAATATTCTGATTAGTCTGGGTACTACTTGCTGGGAAGTTCGCAGGAAGATCCGTCATAACAACAGGCATTATGTTCCTGTAATTAAATATTTATACATTTAGATGAATAGTTTAGAGATGGGATCAGGTTCCCAAGATGCACACTGGCTGCACTATCCTCCCAGTGCAGAACATGATAATTCCCCAGAACAGTGCTTTATGGGGATGAAGATCGATCAATAAAATCATCAGATATCAGGGTGCAGGCATTACTTTAAAAATCCCAATTCCTAAGGCTCGGTGAGTGTAACAGGAGGCCTGGTCTGCATTAAGACAAAGTTGAATCCTTGAAACTGCAGTAGAGATCACAATCCCTGAATCTCGGTGCTTCCTTCTGAGCCAGTCCAAGGGAAAACTGCCAAGTCAGTAACAGCAATGAGGATTTATTGTGCTGCTCGAATTATTTCAGTGTACAAAACTGCACTGAAAAAGAGCTTTAAGATTAAAGATTTAACAGAAGAAGTAGCAGCCTTCACTAGTGGTAAATATGAAGTAATTATTTTCCAAAGTTTTCCTCCAGTGTTAATTTTGAGGATATCTGTTCTATAAAAGGGGCCACATGCTCATTAAATAGTCCAGATACTGTTGTCTGTATATCCTCCTTCTCCTCCCTACCTGACTGTACATTTTTGATGCCTAATTCATTGGCAATGGACTGCAAGTAGTGTCAATGTTTGCCTTTTATATCTCATATAAAACTGCCCAGGATCTTAAAGCAGACGTCTATCACATCAATGCCTGGTTTTAACTCATTCTGAGAAAGGCAAACTCTTGAGGTTTGGCCACCTCAGCCTCAGGAAAAGCTGGAAGTTCACCACGTTTAGCAGGACCACTGAGCTGCATTCAGTGCTGTTTACAGTGCAACATTGCTGACTTCTCTATGACTTCCCTTGCATTATGAAACACATCTCCAAGCACACTATTTCATGATGTTTGGCTTTGCTTTTGCCTGACAACCACATTTCTGCCTGGCCTCAGCTGTAAATTCAGTCTATTCCTTTCTTTTGTTATAAAGAGGCACAACACAGTCCTAAGTAACCTTCATCCCAATCTATTCCCTAAACTCTGCAATTCATCTCTATCCATACACAAACTCCCACATCTGTAATCTACTGGCTTATGTTTTGTTCTGATGCATTGTGAAGTTTCCAGAAAAAAGTAAAATCCCAACACTAAGGATGAAAACCTGAGGACAAAAGTACCTAATTCCTTTTGCTCAGGAACAACAAATTAAACTGCTTTACTATGATGTGCAATGTTTAGTGATTGTTTTATTAAATGCAGAAATACCTGCTCAACTTCGTACCCATTCTGATTTAAAGTGCAACAATTAAATCTGATAGTTCTTGTACATCCATATTTTGCAAGTGTTGTTTCTTGAATACATGTTGTTCCGATTATGCCTTGCATTTGTAAAATGTTGTTTTTTAGTACCGTTTTGCTTTATTAACTAAAATAAACTGTACAAAAAGCTGTAGAGTTACATTAGCTTTGAACAATGTAGGATACACGTTCTCTGCCAAACGTTAGTGTGCAAACATTGTACATTTTTTAAAGTGACAAAATTAAGCCAACCTTGAAGTCAGAGTTCATTACTACATTACAAAACAGGAGACTAGATATGGCAAAAGAAATTTCCCACTGAAATCAACACCATTGTATAATTTTATTTCTAATTTTTAAAAAAATATAAATGAATTTAGAAGAGAATCACAGTATAAGGGCCCTAACATATTAGACCATTACAAGGTACATAAAAATAGAAGACACAGATTTCTTTGAAACTTTAATCCTTTGATTAAGCAGCAAGCATATCACTCTCCAGGCAAACACTGCTTAAAACAAACCCTACCCCCCAAAACAGGACGTGCAAACTGTATGCACATATTCTGCAAAGCACACAATAAAGACATTTTGCTATGTACATACTTATTTAGTACTACAAATGCTAGGAGCTCCCTACTGTGTGCTACAGTGTATGTAAATTAAGAAATACTACCCTACCTATCTCCGACCCTCCCTCCCCCCTTCAAATACAGCACCTTTGCCCAGTTATAGAATATTTAAACAAGATTAAACGGAATTACAATGTACTGAACAGTTTCATAGCAGTTGGTGGTGGCCAACTGTATGTAACACCCAACATTCTGCATACTGAAGTCTATCGACAAGAGACAAGACAAAAATTAGCAGAGGTACAATACACACACCTGGGAGACTCAATGCTTAAAAATAAAATTAAAAAAATAGAAAAGAAGAAGAATCCTGAAGATGAATCTTATCACTGTAACAATTAAACTATAAAAATGTACCAGCTTGGTTTTATATTGGTCTGAAACACCAGAGAGCAGCCAGATTTGTGTGTAGGTGGTGAGGGCACACTTAAAGACTCATGACTCCCAGAACACAAATTTCCATGACCACAAATTCCTTGGTGCTTGTTTTAAAATTCTGCTTTTCTTTGACAGGGGGTCGTCTGATGCTCACATAGTGGCTAAGCACCTACTCTGATGCAAAAGAAAATTTGTAAGAAGGACCTTTTGTACAACACCTCAGCACAACAGTGAGAGCTGTTCAGAAAGAAAAATCTCTCAAGTTTGATCTGAGAATACTTTAAAATTAAGAACTAAAACATAAAGGTCAACACTAACTGCAACTCAGGCTAAAACTATCCAACTTTAATACTAGATTTTCAAATGAAATAGAATCTGGTAGTACAAGAACTTCCCTTTGCACATAAAAAAAGACCTTATCTAGCTGCTAAACTGATCATTAGACCACCCAGTTTATCAGTGAAAAAAACCTAGGGAGAACACATCCCATTTGCATAAAAAGTCTCATTTTAGTCAAGGGCAAATCTAGTTAATAACAAAATGGATTTTAAAAGACTTTTAGACACCATTTCAGCTAAAGGCAAAAATAACTTTCTAAATAGTATGACAGTCAACATTAATATTATTACATAATCAAGAATGCATTATTTTTCAGTAACTTAATTCAGATCACAGTTTTAAACAGTGCTAATCATATTTTGAGCCTGGTTTACTTAGAGGGTAGAGACATCTGCTGTTACAAAAAAAAAACCAAAAAACCACACCCTGAAACACTGCTGGGCATCAATCAAGGTTTCAGACAAGAATGCAGTGAAATGAGTTCCTTTCAAATTCCTAAAATTTGGAAGCAGTATTAATATCTAAATGCAGGTTTTACTGAGTCAATAAAATAAACAAACACCCTTTTCCTTCCCCCAATACCCTCAACTCATGCAATCAACTTTGCCAGAAATATAGCAGGAGTCAAGAGATAATCACTTAGAAGTAAGACTGGGCTGGCAGCAGGTAGCTACTCTCCCGGTATTCTACCAGCACCACCAGCCTCTACACTTCATTAATTCTCAAGCAAGGTATAAGTGATTCCTCCATTCTCAGAGGAATGGAACTCTACTGTACTTACATTAGAAGAATTAGTGGAATAACAAATAAAATTAATACTTCTTGCTAGATGGTTCCTCTCCTGTCATCTCCCTGGGTGGTGAAGCTGCTGCCTCTCTATCCTGCCCAGCCCACAAGATAAGGCTGCAGCAGGAAACTGGACTCCCGCTTCCAGTTAAGTTCTGTGAGTAGAACAATGCATGAGATTTAATAAATTTGGTACACTAGCTCACTGAGTGTTCAGAATACTCTGAAAGAGGAGTATTTAATAAGCCAGTACCTTTTAAAACAAGATAAAATGTTCTGGGAAAAACATGAAGAGAAGACCTACATTTTACAAGTGTGTGAAATGCTTCTACTGTTACCTAAACAGGGCCAAACATTCTGAACCTAAAGCCGATATTTTCTTTCACTAGAAGGTAAAAAAAAAATTTAAAAATTCACACACACAAAAAAACCCAACACTACATTTAAGTCTCCTACAATATTATCTATTTCTAGATTTGCCAGACTACTTTCCTGTAGTTAGATGCTTGACTATAAAGAACTGTAATAAAATAAATAGAGTAAAAATCAGTTAAACAAAATCTTGGTGTGTTGAACATTTATTCATTTAAGAAGTTAGCTTCCTTCAACAGTTATTCATACAGAGGAGGGCTGCAGTGTAGGCATTGTTCTGCTGTACAAGTCTTCGGCATAAAAATATTTTTATACAGGTGGTCATTGACGTCGCTCCATTTCTAGTTCTTAGCTTGCTCCTCTGGAAAACTGGTCTGATACCTGTGAAGGCTTGCTCTTTTCTCCCCTTCATTATTTGGAAAAAAAAAATGTACACTGATACAATTTTTCAAATGTGGGAGTTAGCATAATTCTGCTTTTAATTCTTCAGTGCAGAGTGGACTGAGATTCTGTCTGAATTCCGATGAGCGAGGGTGGCTGCTGGCCGCTGCCCGCGGTCAGCACGGGCCGGGGGTTGAGACGGGGAGGCATGGAATTAGCTGGGCGGATGAGCGGGGGGGGAGGCTGGTTGAGGGTCGGCCGCGGCTGAATGAAGCGCGCCTGCTGCTGGAGCGGCGGCGGCTGGCGGTGCAGCGCAGGAGCAGCGGGAAGTGCTGGACGAAGTAACGGGGGCGGCTGGTTTAAAGTTGCCATGGGAGCGGCAGGTGCTGGAGCAGATGCCTGTGCTGGAGGTGAAGGGCCTAAACACTGAGTGGCCGGAGTGCTTTGTGCCTGCACAAAGGACAAAGACAAGACTGCGTGAACAGCCATCCCAGCCAGGACGTGATGCAGTTGGGCTGCCACTGGCCACTACACAGGAAACAGCATTTAAAAAAAATAAAACCAAAGAACTGAGAAGTTACTGAAAAGAAATCACCAACCAAAACATTATAGACAGCAGAACTAAAAATATTTACTAAGCAAGTCTTCTTCTAGAACAAGAAGTGTATTTTAACACTAAAACAGTAACGTGATCATCACTATCAAAGGTGCAGTCCTGCTCCCACCTGGTTAATGACATTGGCTGAAGCTCTATGCAAGCTCATCATCATTCTTTAGAATGTGGTTTGCCACTCCATACCAGTTAACCTTATACTTTATCACTAAATAAAATGCTGTTCCTCAACCCATGCTTACTTATTTCTGGTACACAAAACACACCTCATCTTCTTCATCAGTGCTCTTTCCTGATGGCACATTAGAAGTATTTTTTGTGTCCTCCCCTAAAGCAGAAGCATCACCATTAGAAGCCAGGGTTCCTTGTTCCGCTTCCCATTCCTGCAATACCTCCTCTAAGTTAAACCGACGCCTGTAGTTTACAAAGAAGTTCTTCACTTGGCCAACAGTCTTGTTGCCAATTACATCTGCAATAGCTTGAAAATCTTTACCATATTTTCGGACACCTGGAAGGCAAAGTAAATAACATAGCTGTGAAGAATCAGTCAGACACAGCTACGTGTGATGTATTCATAGAGAGAACCTATGGGACCTGCAAACCGAGGACTCGCTAATTAGGAGAACTTCTCAATTAGGAGAAGGCCTCAATTTCCATTAGAACAAAGTAATTTTTAATAGCACAGCTATCAACATACAAATCAAAAACTTTATTAAAAAGTCATTACCCATTCTTCTTAAAGATCCTGGCTTACTCACCAAGCCTCAACCTAAAACCACAGAGATCTGGCCTCCAACACACACACAGTAAATCTTTCAGCATGCTCACAGTAAGGGCAGAAGCCCAAGACCAGCTCAAGAGGGGAGAAAGGGTGACTGAGCTTGTGTGTAGCTGTGAACAGAACATAATGCTACAAACATAATGTGACAAACACTGATAGCTCCTACAGGTTCCCTCCACACCAGCTGCATGCAGATGGTTCTCTCTCACAGCCAGTGGAGCAGGAGTGGCAGAGGGCAGAAGAGTGGGGCACAATTCACTAATCACAATATACTGCTATTCCTGTACTTGTGACATGCTCCACTCAGGCTACACAGAGCTACTAGCAAGTGTTCACCTCACAAAGTCTGTTTGAAGCTTTCCTTCACCATTCAAACTGGGTAGAAAAATCTGGGGGTTTGGGACAAGCACCTTGAAGAACGTAAATATATATAAGCTAGTGGTGTCTGCTTCTAAGATGGCCCAGCCTGCAGGATTAAATCCCCTACTGATAAGCAGCAAAACAGGTGACCTTTGCATTGTTCTTTTCATTAATTTTTGTACTGACATCAGTAGT
This sequence comes from Aphelocoma coerulescens, assembly GCF_041296385.1. NCBI lineage: Eukaryota > Metazoa > Chordata > Aves > Passeriformes > Corvidae > Aphelocoma > Aphelocoma coerulescens. The sequence continues at coordinate 29,186,550 of NC_091016.1, forward strand.
CACTTTTGTTTACGAGCACCTCAAAAGAAAATCCCAACATATATTTTAAATACTTCTAGAACTACATTTGCATATAACACAAAAAACTATTGAGTGCAACATTCCATGGTTTTTAACTTAGATTTTGAATTATAATAAAAAGTATATTGATTTTGTTTTATTTAGACTGTGTGTCTAGTTCTTCCCCTCTCCTGCTTAAGAAAAAAAGTCCTCAACCTCTCCCACCTCCTAGAACACAGCTTTTAGCTGCAAAAAATCTATTTTTAATTACAAGTGTCAAAAAGTTTGGAGACTTGAAGAAATAAAGCAGTTTAGTTCCAGAGTGAGTAAACAGAAGACTCATTTTTTCACTGTCAGTTATGCATGAGTGAATTACAATTTGACTTTTCCTGTGAAGCTCCTGATAACTAAACTCATTCAGAACATATTACAGTTCTTAGAGGACAGGCACTCTTTCTCATAACAGGAAAAGAAATTTATGCCTGATTTCATGCCTCACTTCAGAAAATGAAGCAAAGCGTTTAGAAAGTGAGAGTTGTTTCAAATCTGAAAGCTATGTCCCTTTTCAACTTAATTGTGAAGAGTGTAACCTTCAGTTTGTTCTGCTCTTTTCTACTTTCCTCGTTATTAGGCACTTCTGATGTGGTAATGCACACTCCCTGCAATTTAAAAGGAAAGTTCACCTCCAGGACAGTAACAAATTCTGTAGCTGAAGCTGATGTTTCAGCTGTCAAGAGCCCAGCTACATTATTTAGTATCTTTTCTGGGGCATACAAAAGAATACAACCCTCCTGATTGCAGGAACCTTGGAAAGATTTCAGAGCCATGTGGGAGGGCATGTATCCAGGCAAAGCAAAGACAGGGATTTGGCTCTGTGCTTTATCAGCTGTACAAGGTATCAGCTACACTCCTTAAAAACTGTGTGTGCCCACAGAACATTGCCTCTAGTACTTCAATATTCTTTGTCTGTCCTACCATTACCACCCTTACTGATTTATAATGAACATGAAATGTTCACTGCAATATATCTAACATCCTGTACAATTAATCAAGTGAACAAGGTCCCTAGCAGAACAAAGCACATTTCTGCTAGAAAACTAATTTAGACTTTTAGTGATTTCAGCCTTTTCTGTTACTATGCTGGCTACACTTCTTTCCTCCCTTAATCTGCAAAACAACTGAGCCTGTTGGTTATCTTCAACTCAGGTTGTCAAAAATAAGGTCTTAAAGCCTATTTCCAAGCAAACAACTTGAAAACAAGGTATCTTGCCTTCACTGAGAACCCAACTCTTAAAAAAAAAATTCCTTAGTTTAGCTACATACAGCACTACTCATTTTTTGATTATTTTCAGTGTTTTTTACTACTGCTCTACCACAATAACATATTAAAAGCCTTTCAAGCTTTGTAAGAAATAGAGAAAATTCACTGTGTGTTTATGAAACTTTAATGTGTAAGGTGATGGCATATCTGTAAGAGTTGTTTGCCAAGCCATCATCCCTGTCAAACTGGTGCACATTACTTATGCATCCTTATACGAATTCAGTGCTAAACACCCCCAAATTATTTCTCATGTGTTTAGTCCATTATTCAGTAAAAATAATTTTATTAGGCTGATGAAAGTGAAGCTCACAAAGGACAACTGCAGAGCCTCACTCCACATGTATGAATGGTCTTCTTCCAGCTCATTTGAAAGCACCCAGATCACAGGAATCCTTCAAACTCTTCAGAACTTCACCCAACTGCAAAGGTACACTGGAACACGTGCATGCTCTTGATTACAGCATTTCATCTTGAATGTCTCTCTTGGAGAAACTCATAAATCAAAGTTTGATGCTGTTTACACTGCTTAATGTTGTACAGCACAGCAAACAAAATATTAATCAGGGTGCAAAGCAATGCGATACAGCACCACAACGAGGCAGAAATAGTTAATGGGAGCTGCAGTTCCACTGTGATGGGATTACAGTGCTCCTGGCAACTATCTTATGTAGAGTTAGATCCCAATTGTCCCAACTGTTTTTCCCTGCAATGCCATGAGAGTCATGCACTGCTTTTCAATGCAAGTTTTGTTGTCTTCAGCAAGTGTTAAAACGTTTTTGCAATTGCATTTTCATGGCCAAGATCTTAGCTGGAAAATATGATCATGCTCATACATTTCTGTACATAAAAGTTTGTAATTTAAGAACACCAGTTGATGAACTAGCCCATTACATCCAACAACTATTCAAAGCTGAACTGTTACCTGATAAATTATAGTGCAAGTATATTGGCTCAGAGATCATAAATCTGAGTCCACAACCCCATTGCAGGCACCCACATTGCTTTTAAGATAACACAGAGCTCTATTTTAAATTAAGTTTTCTCATTACCTCTTCCTTAGTTACTCAGAATCTCTTGAGACTGGCCTACAGATAATCAGTTTTTTCATGTTTAGGAAAAACAGTACCAAATTATATTCCTGCAGATTATATTTACAATTTCCATAGTTAGATTTATTGTCCAAATTCAATTGAACAAATCACATAAGTGCCACCTACCTGCTCAATGCTTATGACTTCTGTAAGATTATTAAAAGCATATGCCAAAATATACCAATACATTTAATGAAATAGATTTATTTTAAAGTGTACAAACTAAATGTCTCATGTTCAAGTCAGCTTTCAAGTCCATGCACATTAAGGAAGCTTTTAGTACAGCAGCTGTGGCTACCTTCTGAAAACAAAGTCAGGGAAAAACACAGCATGGCTCCCTCATGCCTGGAGTCTACTACCTCAAGCAATTACTTTGAAGCAAGAAATCAGGGTCCTTAGCCTGAGGGATGGGAGCACTCTCATTCCAGAAGGGAGAAGGAGCAGTAGGTAAGGGGGGGATAATTACAACACTTTGTTCTTGACGTTAAGGTTCTCTCCCATCTCCATTTTACACAGTGACAAGGGAAGGGGACCATAAAGGAAACAACACATCTAAGAAGCACATGTCAATGAAAACAGATTTCTGCCAGAAGGCCCAATTTCTTACCCCACCCTTAAGGCTGACTACCTTTAGAAAACACAGAACATTCCCTAGAGACCAGAAGACTAGAACTCCTCTCCAAGGAGCCACCACCAACCCTCACTCTCTTTTGCCCAGGCTCCAGTTTATTTGTTTTGTTGGTCACAGAGTGCCAGAGCTCAACGAAAGCTGAATGTATTCTTATCACTTCCCAAACTGTTGCTTAGTGAGAACTCCAATAACTAAACTGTGAAAAGGCTAGATGGTTTGAATCATTTCATTCTAAGGCAGGGACAATGACCCTGGATTTTCCCCACTTCTCCAGCAAGCCTTCTACTTACTAGACTATCATACTAGAGACAGGCACCTCCTTCAGTAGCATCTGGGAACAAAATACTGAAGTGTTTAGCACTAGTGAGAGAATGAACTTAGGACAGAAAACAGTTTGGAGATGCAAATTCAAGCCCAAGGCATGTAAGTTGAAAGGCATGATTTAAGACACATCATGTCTTTCTGTATTTCCATTCACACTTAAAATAACCTAACTTTAGGTTCAGTCATCTGACTAATAAGTACCAGGTATGGCACACCTGTCAACTTTACACTGATATTGTGATCCACTGAATATTTTATCCTAAAACTCAGTCTCTCATTTTCAAGGTAAAGAACACAGAGAAATAGAGCAGATAGGCATAACTGAGCTGAGAATATTATCCTTATAAAAGATGATCCATAGAAGTGAGCCAATATATAGACAATACATGCCTTCAAGACAGCATCTCCAGATATTTCCCTTAAATGTTCCTTGATTTGGCAGTGCATGCTAACACAAGTTTTCCTTCATATAAATGAAATAAATGCAAATTAGCTGTATGAACAGCCTACTAGAAAATGCTGGGTTTTAGCCCAGTAAGACTGTTAGTCAAGCATCCATATCCAGCTTCAGACTCTTAAAAGATCTAACAGGTAGATACTTGCCCATTATTCCCTCATGAAAAGAGAAAAGCAACGGTAAAACAATTTACTTCTGCTTTTTCCTACTTTAGGAATATGGAGATGTCTTAAATGCTTCAAATTTTATTATTCTAACTATTGCTTTAGTCTTCTACCTTAGAGAAATTCATGTAAAGTGATTTAGAGGATGATCAAAGGGACTTTCTGGTACTAATACAGTTGTTAAACACTGCTTAGCTTTTCTCTTTGAAATTTAACACGGGGAACAGAAAGCCTAGTGTCCTGTTGCTTGAATAAATGCCCTAAATATTCTCAATAGTTTTGCTGCTTTCCTGGTGACCAGATAAAGTTTAGCTTTGCATTAGAGGAAAATACAAATATAAGGCCTGAGCACCTCTTTGAATCCTTTGCATCAGATTTCAACTTGCCACTACTATTAACATACCTTGTACTGCAAGAAGCTGCTCTTCTGTGGTCCAACGGGCATTGATTTTCTGATTAGACTATTAAAATTAGAAAAATGGCACAAAGATCATTAAATTGTTTCAACAGCTGCAAAATATCTGAGCATCAATGTGTTTTACTTGCACTACATTTTGCAAAATAGGAAAAACCATTTGCTTGTAAGCCATAAATTTATAGTTTAGGATTGTTTTCATGAAGAGGAAATAGTATTCATGAATTTGAGCTTAAAACTTTGCCAGCAGTTTTTCCTCTGTTTTATTGCAGTTCTTAGTATTGGCTATATAATAACTTATGCACAAGCTAATGATCTTTATGCAGACAGAATTTGAATTTATAGTAACATTTATCTAAACTATTTGGACTTGGTGTTTAGAGCATTTTGCATTCATGTTATGTTTCATATCCAAGCCTTTAAAACAAGCAAAAACAGAACTTCAGTAATAGATCATTCATTTCAGATGTCAAAATATATATATATAGTCATGTTTACACACAGACTTTATTACTGGCAATCTACATTACCTACTTTTAATCCAAAAAGCCCCCATGTATTCAGCTCCCTATTATTGTGAACAGACATGACACTTCAGTTTTTTCTGCTTCTTTTTTTCAACCAGTTGCCATTAAAAAAAAGCCTACCACCAATTTCTTGTAAAGAAGCCAGACTACCCCCTGCATGTAATTTAATGGATCCTGTTTAAGCTGCTGCTGGAGTGCAAACACTAGGCTGTAGCAAAACACATTTCTGCAGCTTCCCACCAATGTAAGTGCAAGGCCACAAGTTTTAGTATTTATTCTGATTTACCTCAGGAGGTTTGAATTCTTCAATCCCGCCTTCCATTTTCTGTTTAAGTGCACTGTTTACTTGCTTAGCATTTTGAACCTTGGTCAAAAACAACAAAGTTAATCAGCTCCACAAAGAAAGTTGGTCACTTTACACATTTATCTTCACTAGGATTGCCACAAGTGTACCTCCTAAGTTAGAAAGAGAAATATTATGGTTTAAGGCTTCACTACTTTTAACTGTTTAAAAACAAACTTAAAAAAACCAAAACAAAACACATCACAGTTTACTATGGAGAAAAAAAAATTGAGCCAGTCTTTCAAAAGAACAGTTTGTCTGCAAGAATATTAAAAGCTGTTCATAACAAGTAATTTTTGATAAGGATGCATATGTTCTTGAAGAATGAAGAATACTCTAGACACAAAACTTGATTCTTAGAAGTGTGAGATGTATTGCATATATTAATTTATTAACGTCTCCCTTCTCAAAAAAAAAAAATCATAAGATGTTTTGAGTTAGTTCCTCCTGACAGATGCTTTTTTATTGACCTGAGATCATTCTGATTTTCTTTAGGGGGGGATTCTTAAAATTATTTTGAATATTTCTTAGTTTATAAAAAGACCTTCCCAATTGTACATATGCATATCTATGAACCACTTAAATCTGACAGTGATGCACAAAAGGTAACATAGGTAAGAAAACAGTTTTGCATACTATGGTGCACAGCTATTACAAGGGTTCTTAAGTATGGACACAAAAGCAGACAACTCAGTGGAAGATTCCAAAGGCTGCATCTCTGAGATCACTGCAAGAAAAAAAAAAAAAGAGAAACACAACCTCAAGGCTGTAACTCACCTACACTTAGGCTAAAGAGTGAAACCCACCTATGCTATTTAGCCCCAGAGTCCTGCTGTGACAGAAAGAAGCTTATTTCTCCTGTAAAAGAACATAAGGGAGCAAAAACCCCATGAAAGAAACCCTTAATTCACTCCATGATTTTGCAACAGGGCAGCTCTATAAGGAGGCAAAAATTCCAGAAGATAAGCCTTGAGTGTGTAGCCCCATCACTCCTAGAAAGCAAGCATGCACATAACTGCTGTACCCTTAGAAGCGGAATAATTACACATTTCAACTTTAAATGCCAAAATTTAATTTCTTCATGCAAAGGATGCAGGCAATTTTCCTCTTAAAGGTGAAGGCTAAAAAGCTTTTCTAAATTTAATAAGAAGTAGAAAACTTTTCAATTGAAACAGAGAAATAACTAGGCCCACGATTTCCACACGCCTCCCTCCCATACTTTCACAGTATGTGGGAAAGGACATCCAGAAAATCAGCTACAATTTAAAGCATAACAAATGTAACTTCCTCTGCTCCATTGGTCTCATTTTCACTTTGCACACAAATACTTCTAACAAAGTAAAAAAAAAAAAAAAAAAAATCAAATCAAATGTGACTTTTGATTTTTCCTGTCCCCAAATCTGTAGCACTCTTTTAATGCTACCCTCTTTTTTTTAAGTAAAGAGTCATCTTGCTTCATTTTATCCAAAAGAGCAGATGAACGTAAAAAACAAAACTGAAGAACAGCTACTGTCTAGCATTTGTGGTGATAACTGTGGAACAAAATGAGGAAGACTCACATTAAAGAAGTTTCAGAATCTTCACAGATAATCTTCAAAACCATTACAATCAGAACAATCTGAGATGAAAAAAAAAACCAAGACCAATAACCCATGGTACCTGTCGCTTTAACGAGATTAGTTCCATATCCAGCTGTCTAAGAATTGTGTTGGCTGCATTGGGACTACAGGAAACAGCTATCACATCTTCCTGGGTCAGGTACATGCCTTTTGGTGGACGGCATTTGGAACGCTGGGAATGGTGGCGATGCTGCAAGCTCTGATACTCTCTTCTACCCAGACCTATTTTGCTGGTCTGAACAGGCAGCTCATTATTGCCCTTTAATTTACAAGAAATAAATCATTAAAGAATAACAGTATCTTGTACATAACTTTACCAAAAAGAATGAAGTATCAGATAGCATTGTAATGTCCTATTTATGACAAATAAAACTTAAGCTAACATCCTGCTTTGCATGTAGTATCCAACTATGTCTTGCAGATGAATTGATGGAGCATACCAGTCATCTGCTGGATAAGCCTGCATTAGTCTAAGGAAGGTCCATTTTCAAAACTTTTTTCTTAACATGGCCACAAATACAGTAAATGTTATGGAAATCCCAGTCTGAATACTGTGACAGAGGGCAAACACTGAGAACCTATTACATATACAGTAGTTAAGTAATATGCATGTATGTATCTTACTTTTAAAACAAATAATCAGTGATTTCACACATTTACTTCTGATCAGATATGAAGAACTTGGGCAAAGATAAAAGGAGAAGAAAGACAAAGTCAACAAGGCTAGCCAAAAATGCAAAATGACATTTCTCCCTGCTGTAAGCACTCTACAGAAAGAGACTGTACTGTTTGGTTTGGGGGGTGGGAAAGGGCTGATATGAGATTTGGAAGAGAGAGTATGGTCATACTCTTGCAGTCTTTATAAAAATCTATGTAATTTAGAAAACTTAAGCCTTTGTTATTTGCTTCTTTGGAAATGAAGTCTTTGTAACTGTTTTGATATGTTCGGGCACCTAAACATTTCAGCTTCATCTTCAATTGGCATTGCTCCACAACAGCTACTCTGCACGTATGTGACTCCCTCAGAGCAACTGAGTACCTTCCCTGGAGGCCAGGAGCAGAGACACAAAAATTACTTTCTCTGCAAGGATTTTCCAATTCAAAACAATGCTTAGTACCAGAACAGAAAGAAGATTCAGGCTTTTCCCTACTTTAAGCAGCTCCCTACTGCTCCTCCCTGCTGGCATCCGTGCATGTTAAGAGGAGGTGGTCATCTGATCACAGTGACTGCAAAACCAAGTGCAGCAGCCATTATTATTATTATTTTCTGTAGTAGTAGTACAGAGCAGCAAACAGTCTTGTTTTACTACACTTGACCTTCTGCCACATTCTCTTCCCCAGCTAATATAACATCTTAATCCAGTCCCCTGACTTCACAGAGGCCACCTTAAAAGCACTTAAGATACGCGCTCTTCCTCGGAAAATTGATGTAGAGCCTTACATCTTTGACATCTAAAAATTTCAAGGTGAAGTCTCCTTCTGCCCTGTTTATACTATTTGAGTTTTGGTTCTGCATTGCTCTTTTGGTACGAAATTGCAGTTCCTGTGTGTTCAATCTGAATTTAAAGTGAAAATATTCTCTCACAATTTTGTCTTGCCAAGATAGAGATTTTAGGTTATTTTAGTTTTCTCTGGTAACAGAAAATTTCCATTGCTGTGTGTGCAAGCAGCCTACTCAGTTTATATTTTGCTTAGGAAGTGAAAGTACGCAAATCCTACCAGAACTATTAGATGACAAAATTATCTTGTGCAGATCCAAATAGCTCATCAGAAACTGCAAACCTATTTGTCCTGTTTCTAGAAGCCTGTCAACACACTACTTGCATTCTGGACTGCATGTAATGATTCAAACTATAACTAAGTAAATTGAGCAAAATAGCCCTTATTTAGACATGGCTAAGGCAGCAGCTCCAATCATTTAGATTGCAAGGACAGTGTTAGAACAGCATAAAAGTAAAAAGGCACATTATCAGACCATGTGACATTTCAAGTACTAGAAAACATCCCCACATTAAAAAAATAAACTCAAACTCTTTCACAGAAAGGGATAGTTGTCCTTTTATCCCCAAGGCCAGCTAGATAAAGGGATACATTGAAGGTCATTGCAAAGCTCAGAACAGAATCTAAACTTATCAGTCTCTTACTCAGTATCATTTTTGTTAGAAGTGCAAAGTTTTATTCATAACCCTAGATACCACTTCATGGGAGTGCTGAAGTGTAGCATAACCTCTCCTCTCAATCTTGAGAAGCATGAACTGGCTGATTTAGGAAAATCACAAATGCTTCAAGTTGATCAAAGAAACAATTAAACACTTACATACTTTGTTTTTCTAGTCTTGCTCACAGATAGCTTAATGTTTACAACAAGAACTCAAAAAACCCCTAAAACCTGAACATACTTCAAACACAGCAGTCACCTGTAAAGCTAACAGTAAGTGCTCATTAGGACTAAAATATTTTTTGTCTACATTTATTAGTAGAAAGCATCTCGGTAAAACCACATACTAGTTGAAATGCATCACCTCACTGTGGCTTTGAACAAACAACAAAAGTTGTTCTTAGAAAAATATAATTTAATTTTAAAATTCAAAGAAAACATTTTGATTCAAATAATTCACAACCAGTAAAACTGTAAACATATTAACAAGGCTGACGGAGGGCAAATAGAACCTGTTGTACCAGGCTGTGAGAGGATACACCTCTTCCAAAACTTGAAGATCTCTCAGGACACAGTGGAGGTAATGAGAGATGCCTTTATAGCCATGAAATGGCAAAAATATATGATAAAGATGTGTTTCAGTGAGAAGTCTTGACCACTTAAAGACCCTGGGATTTCAGCAGGCTGCAAGCTACACCTCTGTACTACAACTCACGCTTCACAGTAACACATTCACTGAAAACAAACAAACTGACATTCACCATTAAGTTATCTGTTACCTCCTTTTTGGCTTCTTTTTTGGGATCATAGTCACTATCATTTCCATCCATTGGATGAGCTTCTTCTACGTCATCATCACTAAAGACAGATTATATAAAACTAGTCACTTTATTACTTTTTAAACCCAAATATAAGAATGTATCAGGATAAGATAGAATTATCTACTCAAATTTATCTATTCTAAGTACATAACTACAAATAATTTTGAGATGCTTTCAAAGACAGCTGTTACAAGCATATTTTCTGTATTAAATTCTAGTAATTATTATGATAAACAAGCAACCCTAAACCATAGTTTCAAAGTTACTTTAAGCAGTGCTGCTACTGCTGCCAAGAATTTTGGTGTCACCTTTCTTCAATTCAACCACTTGTGCCAGCATGAACACTTATGTGGCCAACTATATACCAAGGCTAGAAATAACCTTTCATTTGCCCCATTAGTTTTAATAGACCAATTTTCAAACCACTGCACCAGGTGAATAAACCCTTGCTGAAGTCTGTGGGGAACATAAGGCAACAATATATGATGGGAAAACATGGGACTGCTTTTTCACCAAAGTGCTTAAAGTCTAGCAATTTAGGGGAGGGAAATGAAATCTACTGAATTAAACCAAAGAGAAAAGGTTAAAAAGAGAACAGTCAATCTAGAGCCCAATCCAGTCATTCTGACAATATAATTTCTGAGTAAATTAATGCAAAAACATACTAAAATTTCTAGTTATTACCAAACCCCCCCAAACTGCTATATTAAAAGCAAACTAATTTTAGCCTGTAATTTTTCAGAAATAGGGTCACTAAATAAGCATATGAACTTTAGATTTCAGGAGTTATTGAAAATAACATATAATTAAAAAGACCCCTTTTGCTCCAGTTAGGCCATTTTCTACAGATATAAAATTATAGCTTCCAATATAAACATAGATTATGCTACTTATACATACAACACATACCACCTTTTAAAAAATGCAAGTTAATAATAAAATACACTGAGCACAATATAATTTTAACTTCATAGTAACTAGGAGAAATGTTATTCCCTTCTATGCAAGACAACATAAAACTATTCAGAGCTCTAATTCTCTCTGACTGATAGCAGTTCAAAGTCTCTTAAAAAAAGACTTTATATAAAGTTTTGTTCTAAAACAATACTTAGGCATTCTAACTGCTTCATCTCTTTATAGTGGTTGAACTTCCAGTTTTAATTCCATATTAGTTCAGAAATCCAAACAAACAAACAAATAAACAATCCCAACCCCTCCCACCCACCCACAAAAACACTCTCCTGCACAGACAGTAATAGACTTCAGGGTTTAAAACCTTGTTTTTACAGTTATCCATGAAAACACTCCCATCTCTTATTATAACTCACACAGACTGGAGTGATAAAGTTCTTAAAGCACAGGTACCAAACCCGTTGCTAAAGTCAGACATCACAACCACCTGAAACACATGGTTCACACTAAAACAAAGGCTAGAAATTACTCTACATCTCTACTTAGGAAGACTTCAATCTCTGGTTAGCTACTTAAGAACATAAAACTCACCTGTCACCTTGATTATTTCTATTAGCTAGTTTACGAGCCTGACGATCCATCAAACTTGTCCTAGAGCGAGTTTTTTTCCAAGAATAGTAATATTTTACAAGGCTTGCAATGGTCTTGTCTGGGAGCTAGAAGAATTCATCAACACATTAACACCTTTAAAAATTAAAATTCCACCCACAATTATAATTCTGCTCTGTTTATAACCACCTCTAAACAATATTTTAAATGCATTGAAAAGATAGAAAGGAGGGATGTATTTCATACACATTTTTAAAAAGTTGAGAAGGCTTCTTTTCATTAGAGTGAAAAACCTGTCTGTCCAAGATACATGATGAAATTAAAACTTTTATTCGAGGTTCTTCCTGAAGCTTTTACACAGAAATCAACATGAAATTTTAGCCCAACAGGAGCCTTTGTTCTTAGTGCACCTGAACTGTTTAATGCTTCTGATTAAAATATTACTTTACCATTTGCTGGATCCTGTGAAAGCTCTTTCCATGGAAGCTAAATGCTTGTTCAAATAGGACTTTATCTTCAACTGTCCATTCATCAGGGAAAGGAGTGAAGTTAGGGAGATCCGCAAGGGACTTCTCAATATTGTGTTTATGCCAGAACAACATGCCGAGAGCCTTTGAAAAGAAATAGTCCCTCTTTGGATTTAGTCAATTTTCTAAAACGCTGAGACAAGTTAAATAGAAACAGGCAATTTATTTATTTAAAATAAAATTTGACTATCAGAATCCCTTCTCAAAATGTAATTACAATTTTATCGGCTATTTACTATAGGTTGCAAATTTCTCTTTGGAGACAGTGGGCACATCTATACTTTATTAATGGTATGAAAGCCAGACAATTTAAGGTTGGCATGGCAGCAGTAATTCTAGAGCAGCATGAACTAGGCTGAGAGGCTCAAATCTGACCTGCTTTCTTACTTTACAGGCATATATCACCTACACAGTTCCTTATAGGCTTTTACTACCAGCCCACTCAAAAAAGAAAATAAAAATACTTTTCAGTAGCCAGAGGATCATCCAAAATGCAAGTCTGAAAGTTCAAAGTGAGAGTGGTCTTTCTACAACTCTCCAATCCACAAATAACAGCACGGCCACTTCCATGTCATGTGCACCTAATAAGGAACGGAAATTTAAATATACTTTCTTATATAATTTCATTTCTCAATATTCTAAAATAATTTTATGTTCATTAGACTTTCTGCCAGAGAATCACTGACAGATTTGATTCCAAGGTTCGGGCATGGGAATTGGGCAATGTAATCCACTCAGTTTCAATCACACAGCGCAGACACGATCACCAGGCGTCTCTCCAACCCCCTGATTTCACATCTTCTAACAACCTGGACACAGCAAACCTCTGCTCTTGTTAAAATGGCAAGTGACAGGCACCTCTTGCAAAGAGAATTTCTATTCCACTGTGACAAGTCTACAAATGTTTTGCACCAGAAGTTATTTTGAAAATCCATCTCTTGGAGACTTGAGATCCATCAGTTCCTCCTCTTGCCTAACAGAAGTCAAGGCATAAAGAAGCAACACCAAACCACAGGTATATTCTGGACATTGTAACACTGGCAGCCTCTTTGTCAGATAGCAGTTGATGAGCAAGCTTCCATCCTCCAAAACTTGATCATACAACTTCTTTTCACTTGTACAGCAAATATTTTTTTGCAATAGGTAATATCACTTTTACATAGACTGGTTAATTCATGAAGAAATTTGCAATAGAACTACATGCAGACCAGGGAAGTTTTATCCTTACTTTTTAAGGAATGGTGACCAAAGGTTGTTAAATAAGAAGTGAACTTGTTCATTACTTTCAGAGCTAAAATTTGAGTCTGTTTTCCTACCTCTGAAAAAACACACTCAATTCAGGTTGTTTGCCTTTTTTTTTCAATATCAAAGAAACCTTTTCAGTGCCATCCCTATCAATTAGAGGTTCAAAATTGTACCTTATTTGCATTCTAGTGTTAAACTTTAAATTTGTAAGCTGCTTCCCTAAGAAACTCTTCAGCTGAATATACACACACAATTGCATGACATGCCCAGTGTATCAAGAAACATACCAAACCTTTCAAAAGTGCACATTACAAGCTGAGCATGTCATGAAAACAAAGAGCTCAATCTTTTGCAGAGAATCCAGACCACAACTGTATGCAGATCCATTTAACTGCAGTGTTTGCTGCCGTGCCTGAAGAGAAACAGCGTTAATTAATGGTAACCAAGGGGGAAAATAGAAGAGTTGTGTTATAGTTTTATATTAAAAAAACATCCTTTAAAGGAGCACTCTCATTCCACAGCACTTACCTGTTCCACATTGTATCCATGTTTTTCCTTTGCTATTGCTATATATTCATCCACTGTAACAAAGCAATGTCAGAATTATTCTTTAGTACTTTTAGCTCTGCTCTATGACAGAATTAGCCATCTAACATGGGAAAAGAGTCTCCCCCCTGCTTTAACACACTGCATAGGCCCAGGTCCCCCAAAATGTTAAATATACTCACAGCTTTATTAATAACAAATAAATCCATGGACTGAACATTTATATTTATAAACTTTTTACACAAGCTAATTATGATTTCTTTCACATTTTTACTACAACAAAACCATAGAGGCTCATAATTTATTTATTTTAAGCAGAGACTAGCTGGGTATTGAAAGGCTATGCCTTTTTGGAACCCACTCCTGTGTTAGTTTTAAATTGAACTACTTCTACTGCCCATATTCCCACACATGTTGAAAATTAAAGCAAGTAGATGCTATATCAGTGATTATACATATCCTCAATATTAATATAGCTTTCACTGACCAATGTTGGTTTTAACAACTACAAAGTCAGTTTTCAATAGAAAGTATGAAAATTCAATAATTAGGTAATCAAATTCACAAATAACACTTTAAAAATCATATTTAGCAATAATAGAGCCAGCTTCGAATTGAACACTTTTCATCATTTTGAAATTAAGTTCTACTTATTTATTTATAGACAAAAGCTCTTCCTATTCACGTTCTAGAGCTCAAAATTAAGTGGCAACTAAATAGTTGAAAGGAAGCATGATCAAGGAAATAATCGTATCCTGCTTATTCACATGGACACGGGATACTCTTGCAATGTACTGTTGCAGCAAAGAGTTAATTGCACTTTAAAGGAATGAAAAAGTTGTTTAATAATCACAGTTGTAGAGTATTTTATTTCTAACTGTTCTGCAATAGTTGAAGGTACATTCCCTCAAATGTAGGGGGACATAAATCTCTAACGACTGGTATCAGATAGAAGCTGTCCTGAGGTTGAGGTTCTCATGGCTGCATCCTCAAAGTTTACTCTCCTTTATTACATATGGGAAATTCTAGCATGGAAGACAGGTTTAAACTAGATTAAACAGGTAATTGATCACATTAAGTCAGATGACTCCTGTATTTCAGGTCACTTCTGAAGCGAGAAAATGTTCGGTTTTTCCTTCTATGACAGCACTAATAATTTCCCCTTGAAGTGGGCCTCAACAAATCTTTTCTGAATTCATCCACTGCAACTCCTCCTCCTAGAAATTTAAAGCAGTAAGTTCCTCATGTTCAGATATTTTATTCTTTCATTAACAACAAAATTTTTCACAGACAACGATGATGATAGTACAAAAGAGGCAGTATGCTTGGAAACAAAGACTTTACTAATATAAGAGAAGGTCATCTTGCCTTTACCTGGAGTTCTCTAAATAAAGAAAAAGAAAAGCTTTGTGTTTAATTAATTTGCAATTTCACTGTGTGTAAAAGAGCAAACAGGCATACCAGAAACAATTATTTAGTTTACTTAAGCACCCAAATTCCTAAGCAGGCTAGGACTTACATTTGGCATCGGGAATATTATGATATGGAGACCATACAAGCATCCCTCCATTATCTTTATCAGTGTATTTTGTGGCACCTGTAAGAAAACAAGTAAGTCTCAGTATTCATTTAATAACTATCATCTAGAGAACAGTTATGTGACAGCAAGCAAAAGCCAACCACATTAAGAAGTCCAGCGACTAAGAAGAAGTGGGGGCAAAAAATCATCATTAATTCAAAATTATTTCCTTAAGACATCAAATGGCTGAAATTGAACACTACTCTTAGGATGTTCAAGTATAACTAAATATCAGACAGTATTCTGGTTACCACAATTAAACCACTGAAGTGCATTGCTTAAGTTGGAAGGAATCCTATCCAGTTGCAACCCCCTTGCCCTGTCCAGGGACACCTTCCACTAGACCAGGTTGCTCAGAGCCCCATCCAACCTGACCCTGAACTCTTCCAGGGATGGGGCATCCACAACTTCTTCGGGCAAGTGCCTCACCACCCCAGAGGGAGGAATTTCCTTCTTATAGCTAAATCTACCCCCTATAAAGTTGGCAAGGATGCAACTTTGTCCTCCTGAAGTTATGATTGTCTATTAGTACTCTAACATTTATCACTATCATAGGAGTACTAGGACCTACTGTGGTCATTTAGGCTTCCTTAAAACCAATAAAAATAGGTAAGAGGTAGAATACAGTCACCATCCCCGACCCCTTTCAACAAGGAACTACACTAACAACTATGCCAGAAGCAATTCTGTTCATCACTCCCCCTTTAGTTTTGATTTTTGTAACCATATAAATTTAATATTCATAGCCAACCAAATCGCACAGCTGTAGAAAGCAGTTAGACGTAAAAGTAATTTTTGGTTTTGGTTTGTTTACTCCCACCTCAATGTTGCCAGGGAAGCTGTACAAATTACCCAGCCCACCAGGACAGAGCAATACTCATGCAAACACTGAAGCACTAAATCAGAGTATATGATTTTTAAAAACATGCTGTAAAAGAAAAGTAAACTCCCCAATACTGGAAAAGCATTAATTCAGAGTTACTTTCCATTACTGTTTCACAAATGTAGTCTACTACATAAAACCCCTTACAACCTGTTTACAACACTTTATCTTGCTAAGAAATTGCTCAACAATTGGAGGATTAATACCTAATCTCAGAATGAATTCCTTGAGTAATCACCCTAAGAGGAACTTTCTTTGCATCCTTCTTGGAGAAGAACAGCTTTTTTTATTCAGTGAAACAAGTAACTTTTCACTCCATTTTAAGCTTACACACTTTATATTTAGGCTCTACATCTTGTTTGAAGCAAACAAAAAACCAACCCAAATGCTTTGGAAAAAAGAACAGTGCTTTCCCTTTATGTACAATGTTTTGTTGCTCTTCCCTCTTCATTTTGGCAGTGTTTTGTATTTGCTATCATCTCTGCAATCTTGATCCGTCACAACTGTGAACTTGAAAACAGTTAATTAGAAAAACTGAAAGAACTCCTGCGCCTTTCCAAAATGAGATGTGTAAGGCAGATAACCTCAATGCAGCATAAATTCCATAACAGGTTAAGAATGTACATACACTCATAAAGCACCAGCTTCAATGCATAAGCACTACTAAACTCTGAAAGGCTTTTGGTATACAAGAACAAACTCCTTAATATAACATTCCACTTTAGAACAAAAAAGCGACATTTTTAGTCATTAGGAATGCAATACTGCATGAAGAGCAATGCAAGCGTGTTACAGGCACAACATTTCTCTTGTACGCTGTTTTTATCACAAGTAAACGACCACTACCCTGCACTCCATTCTAACTAAAGATGAGGAGAAAGCAGGGCCACCAGAGAATGATTAGAATTTCAGGTTATAAGCAAGAAATGTCTAAACTTAAGATACCTACAGGCAAATGGATATCACGGATATTATCAGGTACCGAATACTCAAGTACTAAAGTGAAAAAAGAATTAGTTTCAGAGTTCTTGCACCTGCAGGAGATCATGTATGTGGTGACATTTCCCTACTGAGATGCCACTGTCATGTGACAAACAAGTAGCAACCACCAGAACATCCCTTTTCAAAGCAGTGCTGTTTCCTCAGCAGGAATCACACATCTGTTTCCATTCAGGTGGCACCTTCACACTGCCAAAAGGAAAGCAAGGATGACAAAGGAATAATGAGGTGCATACAGGTAGCTTGATGACAGGTACCCTGCTCTCAGCATGGGATGCCCCTAGCTGTAGGACAGGGATCCCTCCATCTCCACATGCAGGATCATGACCTACCTTCCTGAGAACTGCTGCCTGTCCCTTGTGGCCCAAGCACTCAAGCAAGCAGCCCTAACCCCCAAAGAAGCTGTATTATACCTCAAAGCTGACACGATCTTTGCAAGGTCCATTTTTACAAGGGACGGGGGCTGGAAATACCATGCAACATGTTAGCCAAAGTGTGTTAGAAGAGTTGTAAGCCAATAAGGAAGAGAAGGACCAAGAGCTACATCTGAAGAATAACAAGTCTCCCCAAAACACACATCCAAGCCACTGAGGAAGAGGTTTCTGTACTTCAGCTGCTGCACCCCTCCACCAGTACCAGTTGGGAGATGCAGCCAGCTGAAGATGACCAACAGGCACTCCACACCACTTCCAGAACAGGGAAATCATAGCAGCAAACTGACCCTTTCTAAATTGCAGCTTCACATGGGAAGTTAGGTACCCACAGCTGGTGCAGCTTCATACAGTATTCTGAGTATTCCATACAGGTACTGAGAATAAAGGGATCATCCAGGAGCATACAAGACACAGTGAGGGCATTGTGGGGCAGCAGGGCAATTTAAAAGTATGTTGGTTTCTACCACAAAATATACCTTCCTCTGCTTAAGAATAAGGTTTGACAGTAGGAACAGAAACATGGAATTTAACAGGAGGAACCCCCAAATTTCTAAAACTACGAACTAGAAATCTTCATAAGTGAGTAAATGAACAAATAAGTAAAAAAATCCCAAACAAAACAATCAGGGGATATGAGGACAGATAGCATGGAATAAATGGAAAATGTTATATACTTTGCCACATCATTTAATAATTTCAATTTAAGAAAGCCTGTTTTCCTATTAGAAGACTAGAAAAGCTATGAAGACATACGGAGAAATGCATTCCTAAGTGACATTAAATGGTATAAAATATTCTTCTTGACAGCCCCAACTCCATCCCTGAGAAGAGGGTAAATGGGAAATTAAGTATTTCAGCATTAAGTAAGCAAAATTCATACTAGAACCCTTGTGAAATCTAAAACTGAATAGAATAAAACTTCTCTAGCAGTTATATGTGGATGATACAACAGGGTGGTGCATTCTCTACCATGATTTCCAAAAGAATGCAAACAACCCACAATATAAGGATACTAGCTTAGTAACATCCTGCTGGATCTATAGAGGGGTCAGAAAGTACAAGCAGAAACATTTTCACCAAGAATATAAAATACTTTAGGAAAACCAGGAGGAGGAGACAAAAATCTGGAGTGCAAGAGATGGTATATTAACTCAGTAAATCAGGTAAAGTAAAAATCCCAAGTTTCCTTATTGAAATTGTTTCTTGCAGTGACAAAATTTCTCTCATTGTTGTAATATTTGGTGACAATTAAGAACACTACTTCCCTTAAGCTCTATCTGAAAGCTTGCTTGTAAAAAGAATACGGTGTGGAGAGGGGTAAGAGAGTATGTTTAAACTAACTTTTCCTAATTGTTGCTTCCAACCACAATCCACTTCTTCCATGAGACACTAAGAAACAGTTGCACTTTTTCTTTAAAAAAAAAAATTATCTTGTTTTATACATAAACTAAATGGAAAAATAAACGTAAAAATGCGTTTTCAAAAAGTGCTTACTCCCATCACAACATTAATCGTGAATATTTTGTTCCTCAGTGTATTGTTGTAGAGCATTGCTTGTGGCTGTTTTTCAAGACAGGCTAAGTGAAACCCAAGGATTGGTATTATTCCTCTCATTTTAGTATTCTGTGTATTTATCAGGGCTGACTTTGTGTCTTAGACTTAGGTCTACTTTTATCCATCATTGATTCTCTTCTCCCACCTATTTATTTCAAAGGGCTTAAAAAACAGCACTCAGTACTGCAAATAAACACATACTCTAAAGTATCTGGTAAACCCGCAAAAAAAGAGCATTACAACAATTCCAAGAAGAAACGTAATTAAAGATAATTAAATATAGTACCATATCCATTTACACAAACCTAGAACGACAAGGGAGCTTGTTACCTCACTTGCTACCAAAAAGTAACTGAAATGTAGCTGTAAGAGCACAGATTTTTATCTCTCACTACTTCTGTCTGTAAGAAGTGATGCCTCAAAACTCATGAGAAAAAAAACTCCACCAAAAAAATCAAACAGATGCAAGGATGAGATTTTGCTGAGATCTCCTCAGATATCCAATCTGTTAACTTGGTAAGTGCCGTACTTTTACACTTGATGGACTTTTAAATTTACTTTATTTTGTAAGACTTAGGTGTTCCAAAATAAATCACTACCTTCTTGCCCTAATAGTCAAAATACACACACCAAGAAGGCTAATACTGTACATTATGCCTCTAACTCAGGAGTTATTAAAGAAACATTTCCATTATTAAGGAAACTGATAAAGCGAATATATATTAGTCCCAGTTCCTGGGGAAAGAGGCATTAATTGAATGCCATCCCTCAGAAACACTTAGGAGCTCTAAAAAAATCTGGTTATAGGAGACCATAAAATTAGTTCTGTAGTTACTAATGTAATGGTACTATTGCATAAACAGTTTACAAAATTGAAACCACACAACCTCAATTGTCCTACAAGGGCTGAAGAGTTCTTTTAATCAAAAGAAAAATAAACAGTAGGTGTTTTTCTAATTTAAGTGGCCTTGTAGGATAAACAAGCCCAGGCTGCAGGTTAGAAACCATCATTTTTATCTGTGCATATTTTTATGTAGGCAATGTAAAAATAAAGGGTGTAAACAATCAGCCTTATTAACAAAGAGACCTAGACTACGTGCTCCTTCCCAGGGGAAAGGCATTCCCTTAAGCCAAGATCACACATCCATTTAATCCCACCCTCGCGCTTTCCTTCCCCCGGCCTTTTCTTTGGCCTGTGGGGACTTGCGCCCATCCAAAGGGGCTCGCTCCAGCCTTGGGAGGCACTGTGAGAGCAATCCTCTTCCGGTAAGAAATCATCTGACACCCATGGAGCCCGTCTGGAGAGCAGGAAAGTAGACAGGCTTCGTCTGACCACCACAGCAAAACTGATGAACACTCCTGTGGTCTCCCTGCTCAGTGTAGTAAGGCACGGCAGCATTCTAGCAATTAACTTGCTAAAGCTGAGTACCAGGCAATGCGAGCGTACCCATATTCCTCGGGGCGGGGCTGGGGGGGCGAGGAAGGCGGAGGAGAGCAGCTCAGCCTGCCACGGCGGGGCCAGCGAGGCTACTACAGCACACAAAACCAGGAGCAGGAGTTTCCCACCGAGCGCATCTTCCACCCAGCGCCTCCAGCACGCAGCCAGGTCTGCTCCGCTTCCGGCAGGGCGCATCACTTCCCACCCTTGCCCGACAACATCCATCACTCCTCGTCAAATATTTTTTATGGTTATAGGTTTAAGGACGGGGAAGAAAAAAATTCCAACCTTTTTCTGCTTCACCGCCTCTCGATACACATAATGCGGCCGATAATGAAGTGAGAATCCCCCACCGCGACGCCCCCCGCCCCCGGAGTGCAGATGCTGCCCCGGCCAAGCCTCCCGCCACCGGCACCGGATCGCCGACACAAAGGCTCAAAAGCAACATAAATACAACCCCGCGGCCGCCGCCGCCGGAGAGCGCCGAGCAGCCCGACCCGGCAGCGAGCCCACCCCTCCCGCCTCGGGAGATGTCAGGTTACGGCCGAAAAGCCATTTACCGGGCTCGAAGTCAGGAATGCGCGCCTGGTATTCCGCTCCGACCCTCATTCCTACATCTGCAAGGCAAAGGGGGGAAGAGAAATTAAGGGCTGGAGTGTCCCCGGGCGCCGTCCCAGGCTCCCGCCGTGCGGCGGGCGGGCGGGCTGGCGGAGCCCCCGCCGCGGCCGTGCGGAATAAGCCACCTCCCCCCTCACCACCCCCCCGCCCACCGCCGCCGCCGCGGATTAAGCCCCGACGACCGCCGAGGAGGGGGCAGGAGGAGGCGGAAGGGGGAGTTTATTCCAGCGGAACAATGGGGACGGCGGCGGCGGCTCCCGGGAGACACTCCCTCCCCATCGTTAAGTACCGCGGGGGCAGCCGCGGGGCCGCGCCGCGCGCTCCCGCCCCCCCGCCCCGCACACGCGCGGCCGCGGCTCGGCCGCAGCACGGACGGAGCGGCGGAGCCCCGGCACCGGGAAGGGGGAGGCGGCTCGGCTCGGCGCCCCTCCCGCCGCCTCCGCCACCCCCCCTGCCGCCGCTGGCGGGGCGGCCCCAGGCTCGCACCGTGCTCGTCGCCACTGTCGCCGCCGCCGCTCTCCGGCTCCGAGTAGTGCCCGTTGGAGGGGCTGCTGCTCTTGGCGCCGTTGGGGGCTGCCCGGCTCTTACCCCCTAAGAGCTCCGCGCCCTTGTCCATCATGCCCGGCATGCCAGGGCTGGGAGCGGGGGAGAGCGGCGGCAGCGCTGGCTGCCGAGGGGGGGGAAGTTAATACGGAGCCGCCATGTTGCCCCCTCCCCGCCCCCCCCTCGGGCACCTCCTCCCCCCGCCCGCCGCACCCCCCCTCCCCCGGCGCCGGGAATTCCTCCGCGCCGGCCCGGCCGGATCTCGCCGAGGGGCGGGGATGCCGCTGGAGCGCCAGCGGCGCGGCCGGAGGAAGAAAGGAAGGATTGCTCCCGGACCGCGGCCCGCCGCCGCGCCGCGGGGCTCTCCCGGCCAGCGGGCCCAGAGCAGAGAGGGGACTATTTCCCGGCGGCGGCGGCGCAGGGATCCCGGCGGGCGGGGTGTCGCGGCCGCCGGTGGTGTCGCGGCGAGGGGCGGGAGGAGCCGCGGCCGCGCCGGGGCCGAGCGGGGACAGGAGGCGCGGGCCGGGGGCCCGGGTCCACGGAGCCGGGCCGAGGGCGGCCACCTCAGGGCCGGGCCCCGGCGGGGAAAGCCGATGCTCTCACATCGGTGAAATCACACGGTGTGTGAACCCGTGCTGGTTTTTCTTTCTAAATTCAGAAAGGGATCTATTTATTTACCTGTTCAGTGCAATTCCGGTGCGTTACCAAGTGCTGCGGTGTTACCATCCAGTTTATATCAAAATATTCACGTTTTATGAGGTAAAAAAAGGCTGAGACGGGCTCCAGACCGAGGCTGAGTTACAATGTGGCAACAGTCTTGCTACTTAATCTGGAGATGCATTATTAGTCCGATTTGTTTCTATGCAAATACATTTAATGTTGTTGTGGCTACTTTTTAATGTGCGTTAAAGGTATTTTTAATGATGCAGTGATAACCTGTCAGTCTGATTTCCAGATGTAGGAGGAAAAAGTATAAACTTAGATTGCTATCTATCGAACTAAAATCTCATGTTCCAGCTACGAGTGTCTGACACCATCCATTACCCTTTGTCACATCTCAGCAATTCTTCCCAAACTCTGCCCTGGCGGCTGTCTACCCCAAGTTGGCTGGTTGATTGAGTGATTGATTGATTGAAGAGTGCTAGCAGGAATAGTGCAGCTGCTTTCTCACAGTGAGATAAAGGGGCGATGACTACTTGTGTCCATACTTACGGCTACTAAGTGTTCATAGTGTCTTAAAGTAGGATTGTAGCACGATGTAGTTTGCGGTGTTTGCTGTTTCTTGATATTTGCCTTGAAAGCAGCCCATTATGGTCAAATAATATGCTTTTGAAAAACCTTATGTGTGCTTCCTAGAATATGTCAGGAAAATATTGTCAAGACTTTTCCTGATTTGGGAATTTTGTGGTCCTTGAAGAACTGTTTTTGTGACAACTTTTGGCAGATGACTACTAAAAATGGGAGTAAACAAGCTGTGACTTCTCTATGCTTGCTGTTCTCCAAGCGTTGTACACAAAGATTAGCAAGGAGAAGGTAGGAGCAACAGGGGTTGACTGCCTGCAAGTGCCTCAACAATTGAGGATTTGCAATCTCACAGTTAAATGTGCACAAAAGAATTCACATAAGGAAGCACTCACAAATGCCAGAGCCACAGGAAAATCTTGAACCAACGTTTGTACTTCTAAGGCACAAAATCAATAAGAAAACTTGCAGGAAATTGGGATTTGTTGTTCTAGCTCTCCTAAGGCTGACTATTTGAGGCTTTTTAGCTTTATTTTCCATTGATGTGAAACTTGGGCATACATGCAGCACTTATGACTGCACTTGTCTGACAGTTCTTAACTACTGATAAAAGCTACTGAAATTTTTAGTAAGCTATTACAGCTTTCAGGAATTCTGAGTTCTTGCAAGTGTCATGAAAGTAACCACCTGAAAGGAAGATTCCTTGTAGCATGGTTGGGAGGAGAATTGTCTGAAGAGCTTGGCCTTTTTTATTTCTTTTATTTGCATGGCTGCTGCTGAAACTGCATTTCAAAGGTTACAGTAAAAAGGCATATGTTCACTTAGTCAACCACTTAGATATTAGCAGATGCATGCAGTGATATTCCCCCCCCCCCCCCCATGCAGTCTGGCTTGCTTTGCACTATTTCTTCTCTTGGGTTCTTGTCTTATCCTTCTCTTACCTTCTGTTTTAATTTGTTTGTTTGTTTACTAAGACCTTCTCCATAGTTCCTCTGTCACATTTAGTATGTGGGTGCTTCTGGATTAGATGTGACATGATAATCAGACAGTTGTTTGTGGGCTTGGTCTTGCATTTGTTATAGAAGCTATGCATAAGGAATTAGCTTAGACTAATATTAGCCTACAGAATTATAGAATCACAGCATGGTTTGGGTTGGAAGGGACCTTAAAGAGCATCTAGTTCCAACTCCCTGCCAAGAGCAAGGATGGCACTAGATCAGTTTCTCAGAGCCCCATCCAACCTGGTCTTGAACACTTCCAGGGATGGGGCGTCCCCAACCTCTCCTTGTTTTATGTTGTATCCTTTCTTCTGTATATCCTTCTCTGTATCCTTCCTCGGGATTTTTGTTTCCGAACACAATCCCTAGAGGGCAGCAAAGTAACCAATGCATTCAGTAGCTGCGACTTGAGCCAGTCTAAAGTTGCTCTTTACGAGCCTACCAGTTTTTTGTTCCTGGAGATTATGCCTTTCTTCTTAAAACTTATTTCCCAAGTCATAGTTTCAGGGGGAAAGTTTGTGTTTGGGCAGGAGGGGAGGGATCCTTGGAGTACAAAATGGATGGCAACAGAGAGGAAAGGAATTAGGAATGGACAAATTGCAAACAAGGAAGGTGAAGCAGTTGCTTCTTCCCTTTTAATGAAATTGCTGAAAGGCCTCAGTAGAAACAGAAGCTCAAAAGGAAACAGCTTTCCCTATCCATTAATTAACTCAGCTTAAAACCTACACGGCTTCTGAGGATGCTCCACACAGGTTTGAGGCCTCTTGCAATTTTTGTTAGTGCAGGTTCTTGGAATTCATTGCTTAAAATCAGACTCTGATTGAGCTGGGGACTCCTGCTATTATTACCTTACAGTGAGGGTTAATGACAGTATTAACTGTTGAGTGGGGAGCTAGGGGAAAGTAAAGACTATTTATTCAAAAGAAATGAAATTCTTATAACATGTCTTTATTACTATAGAATCATTTAGGATGGAAATGACCTCTAAAATCAAGTCCAGCCATAAACCCAGCACTGCCAAGTCCATCACTAAACCACATCCCTGAGTGCCACATCAATTCTTCTTTTAAATACCTCCAGGGATGGTGACTCCACTACTTCCCATGGCAGCCTGTTCCAATGCTTGACAACTATTTCTGTGAAGAAAGTTTTCCAGATATCCAATCTAAACCTCTCCTGGTGCAACTTGAGGCTGTTACCTCTCATCCTATCTATTATCACCTGTCAGAAGAGACCAATCCCCACCTTGCTACAGCCTCCTTTCAGGTAGTTGTAGGCAGCCATGAATATTCCCCTCAGCCTCCTTCTTTCCAGGCTAAACAACCCCAGCCCACTCAGCTGCTCTTCATAAAACTTGTGCCCCAGACACTTCACCAGCTTCATTGCTCTTTGGATGCTCTTTAGCACCTCTTGTATGTTATGCCCATCTCACCCATGAAAGTTCTAACTCATTACATTCTAGGTCAGGGAAAGTATTGCAGATCTCATGTTTGGCCTTTTTATCTTATGGTGACAGTTTCATGCTTTCAGGTTTTTTGGAAGGAGCATTTTGACAGTTTTCCTCTCTTGGGAATGTGACTTTACACCATTTAAAATCTGTGTCTTTAACTATTTTTAGAAACAGGTCAACAGATTTGTGATACTTCTCCAGGAAAATTATAGATAGATGATGTGTGTTCTGTGAAACCCAAAGAAGATAGGATGACCATGAAACCTTTTGGCAATATCCAGCCAGGAAACTTGTGCTTTAATGTGAAGGTTTATAATTGTTCCATAAAGAAAATTAAGCTCTTTGTCATCATAAACACATTAAGAAAAGCATGCCTGGGATCAAGGTAATTTCAGATAAATTATACTGCGTGGAGTCTGTTCACACCTCTGCTGGAAAATATATAGGTGTTATCTGTCAAGTACTGTTTCTTTTATATTAAACACAACTAGGCCTGCTGGGTGGGAAGTGGGAGGCTTAGAGTGGACAGGGTGAGATTTATTGGTTATTTTACACTGATGGTTGTTGCTGTGTTTCATTCAACATTCTCGAATTTCCCAAAGACTTCATGTTTTAGTGGAACCAGTGGAAGATGGTGGATTTTCTACAGCTCTAGAAAATCAGGCCTTCGGTCTCAAGCTAGCACTTATTAGTATTTTTGAATTCTAGTCTTAATGTTTTAAGGCAGAAGTTAGTAAAAATTGGTTCTATAACTGGCCATTAAAATGCAACAACAAAGCATATTTGCTAACCGTCTTTCTACTGTTAATATCCCCCAACTGAGGTTTTGTTTCTTGTTTTCTTTATTTTTGTAGTGCTGTCTTCCAGTTATAGGTTTCAAGAGTTATCTGCTTTCCAGATCTGAATGGCAATCTTCTGCATCAGGACAGTTGGTAACTTACTCTTGGGAGATAGAGAAAGTCAAGTTGCTGTTCCTTTGACAAGTCTGAGGACTTCAGCAGATGCAGACATTTTTCCTATTTAAATGCCTGTCACCAGCCGATCATATCATGCCCTTCTGAAACCTTTGCCAAAATTTGAGACTCAGACTGTGTTGTACAGTGTTAAGGGTAGATACACTGAATGGAGTGGGGAATGTTAGGACTTAGCACTCTGTTAAAAATAGTATTTTGAAATAAATGATTTGTTGCACCGTAGGAAGGCTTATTCAGGAACAAGCATAATGGGTTAGTGCTAACATCCATCTTGTCCAGTACTTTGATCCTGACAGTTCTACAGAGGAACTCATTTTGGGGCCAGTGCCATAATCTCCATTCTGTGTTGGCAAGAAGCCTATTTTTGGTCTTCTAAAGATTAGCTGAAACTCTGAAGCGTAAAGCTTGGTATCTTTAAAAAAAAATCTGATTCCTATGGATGTGTTATGAAGACTTCTGTTCCACCTGTACATATTCATAGACTCATTTCAGTGACTTTCTACAGGTGAATTTTACTGACACTGTATGATTCTATTTTTGTCCTTTGAAAGAAATTTTTTTCTCTTTTTCTTGACAGGAGGGACAGGTGTTCCTAATCAGCCCTTTCAGTATCATTGTTTCATTTTTCTACAGTTAATCTAAATACGTGGTAAGCTGTACTATTTGCAAAGAGTGAAGAGGTTCTGTGTCCACTTGATTATCATGACACATTGTGGGAAAAGTCTGAGTGTAGCTGGCTTAATCTTGTGTTACATAGGCAATTCAGGACTATTGGACATTTCAGGAAGTCAGTTTACAAACATCATTTAATCACTTATATTTTTGCATAGCCTCTTTAAAGGAAATTTTGGTAACAGCCACCAGTATGTCTTTGAATCAGAGCATTGGCATTCAGTATTTTCAGTGAAGATTCTCAGACTGTATATGAAGATCTTGTGTACGTGGCTGAAATGGTAGCATCTCTTTACAAATAATTTGGGTTTAGGGCCAGTTGTTTCCCACAGAAGGGAAAAAAGACATTGTAATTGTTTGGCAAGCTATGCTTTTTCTTTGTCCTGTTTCACTTTTGCATACAGTTAACCTAAACTACTTTTCATAAGACTGTTCAGCAGAAAGCAGAGGTCACCTAATTAATACTTAAAGCTGTTGGACTTCTGTAAGAAATGTAGTTTTGCTTCTCCTGCACGGTATTTACATTTTTTCTGTGTTTGTTTGTTGTGGTTTCAGAGGTGTTTTGTTTGTTTTTTTTAAATGCAAAGCAAAACAAGTGCTTTGATTCCATGCACTTGGGGAAACTGTGCTAAACTTATGCTTTACTCTTTCTTGTCAGGTTCTCTGTTGCTGTGCTAACTTGAAGAGGTGACCATTTGCTGTGAGTTAATGATGTTTATGCTCTCTCCTATGGGTGTCTCCTCCTTTTCCTCCTATGAAGCAACATCACAAAAGGAACATACTGTGCAAGATTTTCTCCTTGCAGTTAATAATGCCAAGCACTCACTGTGTTGAGAAAAATGTTCTTTTAAACATGCTAGAATAAAAAAGAAGATGCTCTGCTATGTTACCATATTATGTGCCTAATCCTGAAAAAGAAATAACTCTGCCCCAACCAGCTTACAGTTTGTTTGGGATCCAACCAGTGTATGTAACTGACACCAGGAAATCGAAGGGAGAATAAAGGAAACATGAAAAATATGTTAACATGGACAAATTATGTAAAATTACTGTAATCCTCTAATGCCCACCATTTAAGATACAGTGTTATTGCAGGAGTGATCTTGAGGGATCTGAAATAACCAAAAGTAGTGATGTTAAGAACTTTCTTTGAGGAAGATGATGTATTTTTCATGTGGAAAAAAGGTGTAAAGAGTGGTGCAGTAACCAGTAGTGGCAGCTTTTTTGCTGTATGTTTTAAGCCTTGGACTGTTAGAACATTTTATGCTGTAGCATACTGGCACCTTCTGCTAAATTTTGTCCTCCAAAGCTTATCCTACCTGGCTTCTTGTGGTTTAAGGGTGGGGGGACAGGGGCAGGTATAAAGTGGAAAATAACACTGACTGTCTATGACCAAAAGAAGGTCCCTGAGGTATTACAAGAGTTTGTATTTCAGTTTTCTGTCTTGTTGTTTCTGTAGAAAAGTATGCACTGTTTCTTAGAAGTCCCTGTGTTACAGAGCTGTGCTGGATTTTGAAGGTCAGTGTGGCTGGACTGTATAGGTGTCAAAATATTACTACTATTCAAGTGTCATATCTTTTCCAGCTGTAACTACTGTTTGGCTCATGTAATGATCCACAGTTCAGATATACAGTTTAGGAAAGATCAGCAAGATGCTCCATTTTGAGAATACCTCTAAGACAGAGTTGTAAGCAACAAAAATATAATCGTTAGTTAATTTTTTCTCCTATAAGTAAGATTTATTTTTCCACATGGAAATTGTTATTATAATACCATTTCACTGGAATTTTCTAGGAGTACAATGGTTCTCTAAAGTGTATCTTGTTAAAAAAACCCAGCAGCTCAACAACAAATAAATCAATATGGCTGTATCTGGCTCTTCAGGTTGTATTATGTGATGTTTCCAGGAATTATGTCCTCTCTTCTCCTGTCTGAGGCAGATATAACTACATAAATATAAAATGAAATCTGCAATTTTGTATTTGAAGGTATGGATCAGTACATACACGCTCAGTCTACAGTAGCAAAGTTGTCCTTGGAAACAAGGACACAAAATTTCTGCTGGAGTTTTTGTTAAACTGAGAGGAAAAACAAAAGGTCATGCCTACACAACTTTAGAGTGAAAATGTTGGATACCACTAGGACCTTGTTATTGTTAGTTTCCACACAGTTTTTAGAAAAATACCCACTCAACTTCACTCTCAGCCAGTGCTTTAAATTCTCTTATGCTGGAGATCATGTTTTTACTTGCTGTTATATAGTTCACTGTCTTCCATCTAAATTACATCCGTTTTAGTGAAGGTGGCTTTTATCCTCAGTTAAATTAAACAAATTAAAATTCGAAATACATTATAGTCTGGGAGCCTGCTATGAGGTCCATTTGTGGACCATTGTCTCAATTTCAGACACGTATCATTCTGAAAAACCAAAGAGATGACCCAGGTTTCAGAGTTACACTCTGAGCCCACTGCCAGAGGTCCTTCCCTATGGATCCTGCAGAACTGGCAAGGGCATCTTGGATAGATGATGTTCTGCTGATGTTTCATGTGTAAATATCCACTTCTAACAAGCATGTTCCCAGCCCATCCACTCATTCCCTAACTTCACCTTCCCATGTGCCACGTGCTGTGTTTTGGTTAGGTAGCTGCAGACAGGTCTGCATATTCTAAAAGAATGTCCTGATACTTTTCTGTACTGTGTGACTTTACATAGAAGTTTTTCTATTCATTAACTGGTAGCAGTCTTTGCTTCACAGTAATAGATGGAAGGAAAAAAAAAGACTCCTCTTCTACTTGTATTGTAAAAAAATAACCAGAATTAGAAAAGGCAAACCTCCCCCCCTGCGAGTATGGGTTTATGAAAATCGATAGCTCCTGTGTTACTAGTTATGAATATGAGTCCAGTGCTGATAAAGACATGGAAAAAACTGCTTTTAAGATATGATCAAATTTAGAAAATTAGTAATTTTTTTTCTCAGTCCAATTGGTGGAGATAACAATGACTAGATAACATTCTAACTAGAAGTTAGAATGAGAAAGTTTGTTGTCACTTTATTTAAATTTTAAATGAAAAAAATGGCTGTATTAAGCTGTGTTAAAAAACCAACCAACTTCCTTCCTTCCTTCCTTCCTTCCTTCCTTCCTTCCTTCCTTCCTTCCTTCCTTCCTTCCTTCCTTCCTTCCTTCCTTCCTTCCTTCCTTCCTTCCTTCCTTCCTTCCTTCCTTCCTTCCTTCCTTCCTTCCTTCCTTCCTTCCTTCCTCCCTTCCTCCCTTCCTCCCTCCCTCCCTCCCTCCCTCCCTCCCTCCCTCCCTCCCTCCCTCCCTTCCTCCCTCCCTTCCTCCCTCCCTTCCTCCCTCCCTTCCTCCCTCCCTTCCTCCCTCCCTTCCTTCCTCCCTTCCTTCCTTCCTCCCTTCCTTCCCTCCCTTCCCTCCCTCCTTCCCAGATTTATGCTCCTGAGTTCTTTGGCTATTTCTGCTTATCCCTCCCACTGTCAAAGAATGCAACAAAGTTTTGTCTACACGGAAAGCAAATACTGCAAGTAATGCAGCCTATTGACATAAGTAAGTAGGAAATATGTGATGAAATGCTAATGCTCAGGGAAACGATGAAATAAAGTGAGAAGAGTTTAGTTTGCTTGCTTTCTTCTGTTTCCAGGGCTTTTTTTTTTTGGAGGAGAGGTTGATTTCTCGCTGTTGATAAACTTTCTGTAACTGGAAAAAGTACAAGGAACTGGTATGGTAAAGTTTTAAGGTAAGAAACTTTATCGACTATGTGACTTCAAAACAGGAATTCTGAGCATATATAAGGCAAAACCTATAAAATACAGGCTCTGTGCAAGAAACTTATTGACTGTGTTGAGGATAGTTTTATGCTGGGTACTCTTTAAGGTGTATTTCTTGGAGAGGCTGCTTGGAAAGAGGCACTAGCAGTGTGTTTACCACTGTCAGCCTCATAGGTAGGATGCTTCTGTCCAGAAAACAATGAGGCTTTTAAGATTGTTGGGCTTTTTAAATTTACCTAAGAGTTTAGGTTATGTTATAATGTGGGGACTCTGACTCGGAATTATTTGGGAATTCTTTGTATTGTTAAATTCTTGGGAACTGCTGTATAGTAGAATACAAAGAAAAAACGAAAAAGAGGACCTTATAGCTAGCATAAACATATTCCTAACTAGGAATTATTTGTCTGAATCTGGGTCTAAACTAGCTAATTTCCAGTTTTATTCTTTGGACAGCATATAATGAAAACGTAGAATTAAAAGTGGCTTTTATAAATACTGTTATATTAGAGACTGCTAGTCAAGAGTTGGGAGATAAAGATGCAATTAGTAACAACACAGTAATTCAGCCTGCAAAGCTACTTGCTACTTAACAGAAAACAATCACCCAGAAAGAACTATGGGTTCCTAGGCTTATTGTGGACAGGGCATGCAAATAAAATTATTTGTTACAATTACTTAGCAGGACCCTGCATTTTGTTAGAATTCAAGCAAACTGCAGCCAAACTGCTTAATTTTGCCTTGTTTTATATTGACCCAGACACAGGAAAAATGAGGCCAGTGAAGTACACAATGAAAGTGTTAATAAAAAATCCCACCAGACCTGGAACCAAGGAAATTACGGTTATTTTTCTATCCCTTCTCTGAGTAACAATGCCAGTGGGTCACCGCCTCCGCTCTGAGACTGGGAGAGATTATGGACATGTCAGGACAGGGTTGTGCCAAGAGGATTGGGTAGACACAGCTGCAGTGAGGGGAAGGGTGACAGTAATTGTTGTCTCAGTCAGGATATGTGGGGACCTTTTTTGTTTTGGGTTCTGGGGGTTTTGGTTTTTTTTCCTCCCTAAATCTGGAAATCCAGGATGCTTCCTCCTGTTGAAGTAAATGGAGATGGACATGCTGTCCAAATGGGGAAAATTGTTCTATGCCCTTTTGAGGTGTTCCTTAAGAGGGAACAGTTCCTCCCTGTTAGCCCACACTCCAAATGTTAGATATATAAATAAAAACTGGCTGTGTACTCCCTCATCAGTTTTATTTTGAGATTTTTTTTTTCTTCTTTTCAGAACATTGGATTTTTTTAGTTATTTTTCCATATTTGTTACCCCTGAAAAGTCTGGAGGAAATTCAGTAATTCCAAAACTAGAAAAGTGTCCATATTTATTTTTTGACAAATTTGTTATGGCTGTTTGGGAATACTAAGATACCTCAATCCCTAGGTGCAACTGGATATTTCTTTGAGTTTCTTTTATTTCAGACCCCAGAAATAATTGGACCTTCAGGAACCTCAGGCTGAACTTTACCAGTGTCTCAAGACAGCATAGAAATAAATTGAACGGTTTCAGTAAGACGCACAGATATCTTCTCAAATTCTTTCCTTTTGATGGACACATGTGCTTTTTAAACTACAGACTTGGGTTACTTTTTAGGACTAACTTTCATTTCTCATTGCTCTTCCACAAAGTAACAAAGAAGGTTGATCACAAGCAACTAAGTATTCCTCGATGTTATTACTTGATGGGAGGCCTTGGCCTGCCTTCCTTCGGGGGTAAGATCTTGTACAATAATGACTGCTTTATTGATTTGAATGTAAAAATAAATTAATAAAATTATAATTGTTTCTCCATCTTAGCTGGAATTCAGAATTTCTTTTTTTTGTTTAGTGTCTGTATGGCAGCGTAACTTGTGTACTACCTTCTGTAATTTATTATTCTATCAATTAATGTATTTTATTTTGACAGTTTATCAAAGCTATATGGTAATATACAAATTGATCTCAATTTAAAGATCGAATGCTCTTTTTATTTTCAGAGTTGGTGGTAGTTTGTTGTAACTGTGTTATGATTCTTGGTTTTGACAGACAATTTTTTACAAAGAGCAAAAGGAAGTGTGCAAAACAGTAAAGAAATCAAAAAGACCTTAAATAAAACCACTTTTCGATATAAATTAGCTAAATTCTGAGCCTATGAGGTGTCCCTGACTACCACAATTCTTTACCCATTTGAAGCTGTGACAGTGAAATGACAAGTCCCAGGTACTGGCAGAGTCTAACAGCAGAAGCCTTGTGCAACTTTGGGAGAACTGGGTTTGCCCTGCAAGAGCTGACAGGGGAGCATTACAGCAACTTTTCATGCATTTGAAAACTTGCAAAGGGGTTGGTGATTTTTGTGACTGCAGAAGGAAGAGGTTTTACTGGCTTCAAAGACCAGATGACTTAGTGACATTTTAGGAAAAGCTTTCTCACAAGATTTGTTAGATGCTGGAACAGATTGCCAAGAGGCTCTATGGCTGACAAAGGGAAAGTTTTTTAAAGTGAGTTACCTTAGTATCTCTCAAGAGTGAGCCATGTGACAAAGTGAAAGAAGTGAGCTCTGTCCAGTTCCGGTGTTTTTATTTCATAGATGCTGTGGGGTTAAATGACCTTCCCATAATTAATTCCTGGACCTGGTGTTTTCAAGGTGTTTGCATGTATCAACACTGGAACTTGACAGCCATGTTAGTAAATGGGTTGATGTAAATGTAGGCTGCTGCCAAAAAGGGAGGTGTCTTAGCTGCCCTTTTCAGGCTGGTTTTCAATTCAGTGGGGTGACAAATATGCATAGCTTAGATCAGGGCAAATCTGTCCCTTTTGCAGCAGCAGCTGCTCAGTGTGACCATGGAACAGGTGCTTAAGGCTGGGTAATCAAGGGAGGGTCACTTACTGGGGTGATTGATACTACATGTCCTGACCTAGGGCCTTGTTCAGGAAGGAACAACAGGCTGAAGGAGCAGCATAATGCAAGACAGCTGAAATGTCCTCTATAGCAAGCTATCACCTTTTATATTGGCCTTAAATGGAAGTGGTAGGTACTTAGTTCTGTCCAGTAGGCTTTCACAAACATAGCAATTCCAGTTTTCAACTTCCAAAAAAAAAGATAGCTGGAGAGAGGTAACCCACTAATAATGAAGTCAGACAGCATACATGTCCTGCTTCAAGTGGGGCTTTGCCTCCAGCTCGGTATCTTTAGCAAAATTTACCAGTGATGGTGAGAAAATTAGTATAGAATTCAAAATAATCACAGTAAAACATTATCACAGTATCGTTCTGCTGTAGTGGTGAAAAATTCATACTGCCAGCAGGAATCATATTTTGCAGGGGGGAGAAAGTCTAAAGGAGGTAGAATATACAAGAGAAATCTTCCACTTGTTACTGGGTCTGGCAGAGATGGAGTTCATTTTCCCCACAGCAGCCCCCAGGGCTGTGCTGTGCATTGGCAGCTGTAAAGGTGCCCATAAGACACCAGTGTTTTGGCTGCTGCTGAGCAGTGCTGGCACGGCATCAGCACTGTCACTCCATCCTCTTCCCCTCACCGGGAGCGTGGGGGTGAGCAAAATTTTGGGAGGGGACATAACCAGGGCAGCTGCCCCACTGAGCAAAGGGATATTCCATACTATGGGATTCTGCTCAGATGCAAAAGCTAAGGAAAAGGGGGAGGGTCACGGGGCATCTGTTGTTTACAGTGTTTACCCTCCAGAGCAACCACTGTGTGTGCTGAAGCCCTGCTTCCTGGGAGGTGGCAAGCCATCACTTGCTCATGGGAAGTAAATAATAAAATCTGTTTTTTGAATTTGCTTGTATGCATGCAGTTTTTTTCTTTTGCCTTAGTGAACTGCTTTTTCTTGACCTAAAAGGGCTTTTTTCCATCTTATTTGCTGAGGAGGGGAGTGATAGAGTGACTTGGTGGGCACCTGCCATCCAGCCAAGATCAACCCACCACAATTTACTACAGCATTTTAGTCATTTGCATTGTTACAGGGTATATGTAAACCCCAATGTAGATAAAATAGTACCTTTGACATAAAACTTGTAGGATAAGCATGACACTGAAAAATTAGATAATCAGAGACTGGACCACACAATGCAATGCAAACTGCAGCCACCCCCGACTCCATGGAGTTCCAGAAAAAAGTCTTTAGTTTCTTACTCTTGTGTCACCTTGTTCCCACTTCTGTGTACTTGCTGATTCAGTTTAAAACCTTTTTCCTTTAAAGGCCTCAAAATTTCTGTAATGTATGTCAGCTGCCAGGTGTCTCCTAAGTCATAGACATTCCTGCAGAGCCCAGCAAAAGCTAAGATAGAGCGTGCACTTATTCCTCTGGCACAGTGGCTTTGAGAGATAATGAAACAGTATTCTGCATCCCAGTTTTCCAAACCTTACTCTTGGTTGTTAGCAGTTGTGTAAATTCAGTGTCAAAGGTTACGTTTACAATTTTGCCAGAGAGTTTTAGAATCTCTTCGGGTTTGGCCGGTGCTGCTGAAGCTAGCAGGAACTAAATAACCTGGGACCTTTGTATGGATAGTTGTTTGGGATACTTAGATGTGTAAAGATGCAAATAAATACTTCTATGGGATCTTTTAAACCCCAGCATTTCAGGGAGAGTGGCCTTTTTGCAGTTTCAGGCACTTGATTTTTTTTCTCCTAACCAGCCTCTCTTTGGTAGCAAGTGCAGGAATGCTCAGCATATAATCACCAGTATAAAGGAGGCTAATTCCTGCCTGGCAGCTGGGCTGGGCCATGGGGGCTTTCGGAGTTCCCCCGGTGCCCGGTTGTATGAGAGACTCCTGGCACCAGGGTGCTCAGGGACTTGGTCTGTAGCTCCTGCTGCAATGAAATTGTCTTCACCCCGCGACTCTCACAGACTTCACTTAAAAATGCTGTGGGAGGCTGGTGGCAGGGAGATCTGACTTTTCGGGCAGAGTGTGTGTCACAGTCAGCGTTTGGTCACAGCTGTGTGGCTGAATCCAGCCGTGTGTGTGGCTGTGCTGGAGCTGGCTGTGGTTCCTGGCTGTGCTGTGGTCCTGGCCCAAGCCTAACCTAGGAGAGAGCAAGCTGGGCAGTGCCAGAGTTCTGTGGGAGCAGTGGTAATGATTAAAATGCCCAGGTGACACAGGCCATCGTGTTTGCCATACTTTATTTGCTCGTGCTGTGAGAAATAGCTTTTCCTCAAGCACATGAACATGCAGAAACATATTCATTCATGTCTCCAATATGCCTTGAGCTGTGGAGCCTGAAGTTGCTGCATTTAATGAAGCTTTACAGTAAGTAAATGCCAATGCCAGCAAGAAAAAAGCTGCCTTTTGAATTTAAAAGATCTGACTATTTTCCATTTACTGATAGATTGGTAGCAGGGAAGAACAAAGTCGATTAATCTCTGAATGAAAACTTGATGTCAATTAAATGTCTCAAAGAGTTCAAGACCTGTCAAAGGTTATATTTGAACAGTTTGTCTCGCTGCTCCCACGGAGCTGTTAATCAGTTTGACCACATAATACTGAGTAGCCTTCTAACGGAAATCATCGTAGGGAAGCGTGAAGCGCGACCCGGGATGAGAGCGGCGAGCGAAGGCTCCGGAGCTTCGCGGCGACCGACCCGGGGCGGGATATGGAGGTGCCTCCCGCCGCTCGGGAGAGCGGCTGCCGGGAGTTTGTGAGCGGTCTTTAAGCGCTCCGGGTTTCTCATCCCCCGAGGCGCGCCGGCGAGGAGTCGAGCGCGGCGGCAGCCGCCCCTGAGCGGGGCATGAGGCCGGCGGAAGGCGCCGTCCGCGGCTGACGGGCCGAGCGCTGCCGGGGCCCGCAGCTCGCTGCGCCGCGCCGGCCCCAGACGATGGCGCTGCAGCCCCGGCGTTGCGGCGCGGCGGCGGCCGGCGGGGGTCGCTGCGGGGCGGTCCGGCGGCGGCGGCGGCGCGGGGCTGCGGTGCGCGGGAGGCGGCGGCGGCGGTGCCGCACAGCCGCTGGTGCCGGTCCCGGCGGAGGCATGAGGCGCGCGGGGCGGGCGGGCGGCGGCGCGGCAGAGCGCGGGTCAGCGCGGCCCTGAGCGGAGCCTCCGCGCCGCGCTGCGCTCCCGCAGAGCGACTATGGCCGGGGGAAGGCGAGGGCTGGTGGCGCCTCAGAACACGTTCCTGGAGAACATCGTGCGGAGGTCTAACGGTAAGGGGGCACCGGGGGCGAGCTCTCGCCCGCCACAAGGAGCCCGCCGCGTCCTCGACGGGGACAGCGCCGGGCGCGGGGCGCCGAGCCCCGGCCGCTGCCGGGCGGCTCCGCCGAAGCGGCGCATCCAGGTGCCGGAGCCGGTGCCGGCTGCGCCGCCCAAGTCCTGCCGAGAGCCCCTGGCCCGGGCGGCGGGGCTCGGGCTGCAGGTGCGCCGGCACGGCGGGCGCCCAGCGAGCCCCGCCGGCCGCGTCGTGCCCGCGGCGGGCCGGGATCCGCGCCCCGGGGGCGAGCGGGGCAGCGCCCGGCCCGGAGCGGGGGGCTCGGGGCGTCCGGAGAGCGGCGGGGGCGGCGGCGGCTCCGGACCGGGAGGAGGTGCCGGGATTCAAGATGGTCCCTGGGCAGGGAGAGCCCGGTGCGGGGGCATCGGCCAGGGCTGCCTGCCCGAGTTGAAAGGGAAGGTTGGTCCTAAGTGAGGAGAGACTTTGCCATTTTGAAGGCTGAGGGCAGATATTTCTTTTTTTTTCCTAGTGCACTGTAACCAGGTCTGTCTCTTGGAAAACTGTGTAGTGGAAAATGCCTCGAATTTCACAATTGCATGCAAATATGTATTAATGCTATCCAGATTCTTTCACTTCGGGACTTACCAAAAGCTGCTCCCTCAGTAAGCTGGCGACCATGCAGGCGTTCGTGGATTTGTTTAACCTAGGCATGTGCATTTCTTTTAAAGCCCCGAGCCTAAGTTGTGCCATTTTTAATGCTTCCATTGACTTCAGTGGGGTTACTTAAGGGATTAAGAACTTGTACTATGGTTGAGAATATGCAGGATCAAGCTCTTTTTGAAGACAAGTTAATTAATTAAAAACATGGTCAGTTTGTTCTGATAAAGCAAAGACAACCTTCTTGATAAGCAGCTAAAAACTCAAATGATCATAAGAATTATTATTTTTTTTTAATTAGGCAGGATTATTGGAGAACTAGCCTTTGATAAGACCATATTTTCCCAAAAGATTGAGGCTCTTTTTATAGGTTATTTCTCTCTGCAACTTTCCTGTAGAAGGGAAGGGCTTGGAAGCTGCATTCCTGAAAAAAATTACTCTCCAGACTTACAGTGAATCTTGCCCTCTTTTTTATTTCTTTTAAAATGAATGTTACATTTGATCACATTCAGGCTGCTTCTCTAATCTTCCAACAACAGTTATTGAAGGTTTTTTTCAAAACTGTCTCGACTTTGTAGATTATTTTCTTCATTAAAAACCAATTTCCTCTTTTGGCTTTCAGTGCCAAAGCCTCGATGCAATAAATCAGTTGAGGCTTGGAGATGGGGGGAATCATGCAGCAGAAGCTATGCTCTGTTTCTTCCTCTCTTCCCCCATTATTAAGAAGGTGTCATAACAGAACTTGGTGCTAGACAGCACAGGTAAAATGACAACACTCCATTTCCAAACGCTCAGCAAGTCCTGAGGACTGGAATCAATACAAGTTTTTAGATTAAGCTGGGTAGGAAACGATGCACAGTTCAGACATATAAGGATAAGCTTAGGGAAGTGACTCAGGTTTAGAAGCCCATTTCTTCTGTAATGTGCCTTCAAGTTTTTGCTGGACTCAGTCCAGCTTTGCTGTCAATGTGATGCTGTCACATACAAATTATGGATGAATCAGTTTTTCTAACCTTCGTCTGCTTGAGCAGACAAGGATAGACTCCCTTCTCTCCTGCTGAGGCAGGGCTGTGCTGACCAGCACGGGGGCAGTATGGAAACATGCCAGTTTCTTGTTGCCTGTCTCATCTTGTCCTGCCTACTTGGCCATTGAGATGATTTGGGATGCCCACCGGATGATTGCTTAAATGGGCCCATAAAGCTTGAGGTTTGGCTCCCCTTTCTTGGTTTCGTTCAATTGGGTAGTAATGTGACCCACAATGAAACTATCTACGCCATCTGGGAGTTGCCAAATAAACCTTGGGCTTGTGGTCAAGCTTGTATTTGCTGGCACATGCAAGCAAGTTGAGTAGTGCCAACAGATATTGAGTAGATACAGATATAGGACTGTTCCTAATTTGGGGAGGATTCCCTTTGAAAAGAGAGGAATTTGGTCTTTGAACAGAAACATGTACTAAGTGCTTCACGTGAAGGAACTTGTACATGATATGCATATCATCAGTCACTGATGGACTGAGGGAAGCATGTTTTGGGGCAGGGGATGTTAACTCAGTGAAAGAGGCTGTATGGCAATAACAGAGGAATGGACGTGCAGCCTCTTTTGGAAGCATTGCTTTAAGGACAGCACTAATTGCACTGTTATTTTACCAGTAGTTTTAACAAGGAATTCTTTGGACAGCCTTTTGTGTTAGATGTGGGACTGGTAAGCTGATGCACATTCAGTGGCAAAAGGTAGTAGGAGTGTATGTAGGCATGCAAGTTCAGGGTTTTTTCCATTAGGGTTAAAATTTGGCTCATGTTCATATCACACCTTCTGCAGCAAGACTCACCTCAAACTCCTTTGGTCTGAATCATCTACCTCAGAGTTACTAGGAACAAGAGCTTCTTCACAGGCTGCAAATCAATTTGCAGACAGGTTCTCATGCACTGAATGCCAGCCAAAAGAGCTGTGCTAGGGCTGCAAAGCATTTCCTTCCCATGTGTTGGAGTAGAGAGAGGATGGGGTGGCCTTAGGATAGCACATGCAGGAAGGAACATGTGAAGTGTCATCTTCCTAGACCGGTGGACCTCGTCTGTCCTCTGTGATTTCTTCTCACAAGAAGACTTTTGATGAAGTGTGAGCTTAAGATTTGTCCTTCTTTGAAATGAGGGACACCATAACTCTGATCATCTTGTATTTAATGTTTAAAATCTGTGCTTCTGTACTAGCCATGCAGAGATAGAAAAATAAATGTTGCATGCAGCGGTTGGTTGATAAAAATTTCTTTGAAGCATTGAAATATTTAAAGACCAGAACACCCAGTGGGACAGAAAATGAGCCCGTGCTGTAAAACAGTGCAGTATATAAAGAATCACTAGCCCCTGGTGATTACTGCTAATGTGATATTAATGTTTTTTCTTGGTAATGTAATACATCCACAGTATACAAGCACTGTAATAATAACAGTTATAAACCTGGATCATGGCCAGGGCACCCAATTCAGCTGGTGCAGTTTATTGTAGAGGATAGTGGCTATTTGTGGTATTCCAATGCTTTATCAATATCTGGAGGCAAAAATAGTTTTCAATTTATGTAAATGCCAGCTGAATTCTTCAGTCCTTCCTTGGTCAAAATTCCCATTGAGGTGTGTGATAACTGTGCCTGTGTAAGGATGATAAAAGTAAGTCCTGTGTTTACATGGCTTTGGAAGGTCAGTGGAAGTCATAGGTACTTTTCTGATTTATGGACAAAATAAGGAGGTTAGAGGAAGGGTAAGTTAGAAGGCACGAGGTTGGTGTGAATTTAATTTTCCTTTCACAAAATCCCCTGGGAACACACTAAGGAAACATCAGTTAGGGAAGCAAACCTGGACCTTTTGATGGGGAATGCAGAGAGTTCCCTGTAGAGGGAAAGAAAAAGCACCTTCAGACACAGATCTCAAGTATAACAGACATTTGCATGATTTATGGCGTTGCTTCCATTACAGGCTATAAAGTCCCAGTACAATAAACATTTTGCATCCTGGGCATGCTAACCTTGTACCATCATCTGAGACCTAGGAGAGAAATTAACTTTATTGTAAACACTTCTGAAACTGAAAAGACTGGTTTTGTGTTTCAGCCAGAGAGAAATGCAAAGGAAACTTAACAGAGAATGAAGAATGAAAACAGCAGACCTTCAGAAACTGCAAGAAAACAATTTGTAGGTTCTGTGTTAAGGACACTTTCCCAAAGAGAATGAAATAAAGGGTTTTGTTGCTTCAAGATCTTCCTTCTTTCCCATGTTAACAACTGTGGAGACACATACATTTTTATCCATGCTTTTCATACAGTTGGTCAGTACCAATAGAAATACCTATTCACTATTGACAGTCTTTTTTTCTCAGTATCACTTGAATGGAATGTAAAATGTTTTTTTTTCTGCTGGCTTTTACTAGGCCAGAAGTCTAGTTTTGAATGTGCACCTTTATGCATTTAGGAATGTACGACCTGATTTTGCTAAAATTACTTTTATAGATAGTAAGGGAAAAAATGTACAGCACAGAGTTGACAGGTAATGTGCTTTAAAATTAATGTTCTGAAAGCTCAAGAAGTTCTCCTGTGATAATTCAATGTATCAATCCAGTTTTACATTAAATCCTAGAACAAGATTGTAAAACAAATCTTAATGAAACCCATTCATTGGAGAATTGGTTAATGCATTTTTGTAACTCAGCTAAAAGTGAGTGGGGAGTTAGGTCTTGTCAAGTACTTTTAAGGCTATAATCAGTAAATCAAACAGCTTCTTTAAACTAAAGACTCGTAATCGATGCAACTAAAGCATGCCTTTTTCTGGATTAGTGCTCAGATCATATGGGATGGGGAAAAAAAACCCCTGACCAGCTGAATGACTAAGTCTCACTGCTGAACAGTGTTTTTGTCCTTTAATAAGAATGGTGCTATATCTG
Organism: Aphelocoma coerulescens; assembly: GCF_041296385.1. NCBI lineage: Eukaryota > Metazoa > Chordata > Aves > Passeriformes > Corvidae > Aphelocoma > Aphelocoma coerulescens. The sequence goes on from NC_091016.1 coordinate 29,228,191, forward strand.
ACTCTTACCAACTGATGAACTTTCTCATTTCCGAAAATTATCTAATTATCTCACACTAGCATCACGTGTGTGTAAATGTTGTGGGGTTTGTGTTTTGATGTTTATTTTTAGAGGTTTCTTTGGGGGGGGGATGTTGGATTTTTTTTTTAGTTTCTCACTATGGACAGTACTTCAAGGATAGGTGAAGAATCATGCTATCCATAAAATATGTGTGGCAGCTTTGGTGCAATTTTGGTGCCATTTCAGCTATTCTTGTTCCATTATTCTGCAGCAATTTGTTTTATTAAAATAATATAGATAATTATGAAGATTTTATAGCTACTAGTGTTAAAAAGATGCATTCTTTTCAATTTTAACTTTTCTCATGGTAGGCACCTACTGTGAAGTATTTTCTGTAACAATGCAAAGGAAGAATGTTGAGATGGAAAAGGTAGTTTTTGTCTATACTGCTGGCTGCAATTAGCATTCATTTTCTGTAATGATTTAAACTGAGTCACTTGAAGTTGTTGTTTTAGTTAGAGTCTCTTGTTATTTGTGGAAAGAACAATGAAATGAATTTTTTAATAATTCTTTTCAACTTGCACTTGCGCTTTGCTCTGGTGTACACATGACAGTGTAAGTCATGTTTGAATAAACATGAAGCCTCTGTATTTAGGGAATTGTGTTCATGCTGTAGCAATCAAGGAACTTTTACATCCCTTTTTGTTTCTGTAAAGTAAATAAATAGTTATATAAAGCTTTTATAAAACAGACCAAATGAACCTATCTATAGGGGTTTATGTTTTTTGTACTAGAGTGAGCTGCAGATTAAAAATGTTGACCTCAGTATTAAGGATGGATAAATTTCGGGCTGCTATAACATTATTCTGTGGAGAGATCAAGTTGTTCAATGGGATATTTAAACACTGAAGCACCTCCACTCTAGGAATGAATACAAGGAGATACTGAGTGAATGTGAGAATTCATGTAACACCATTGACTTCCACAGGAGGATGTGGGTGGAAGAGCAGAATTACTTCTTATTTATTTTATTCTATCATATGAATAGTTTTTCTGTCATTTGAGCAGGTCTGTACTTGCTTTGACTACAGTTACACCACGTCTCCTAGCACAAAAATGTGGTTGGTTCCTGAAGTGCAAGCCTCGAATCCCACGTATGCAAAGAAAGGATTGAATAAGTACCTGAAATTCAGTGTGATTTATTTGTACTGACTTAGGGCCATATTTTGATCTCAGAAGTTACATTTGAACAATGTAACCAATCAGTGTGACTAAATGATTCTCATTTACTTTTTTTTCCAAAGCTAAGACTAAGCATGAGCAAAAATTCATACATACCCATCCTTTGTTAGCAATTTTGACAGGCCTACTTATACACAATGTTTGATTTCTATGCACTGGGAAGAAATTAGACAGAAATGAAGCAATCTCTTTTCCCCCCAATATCCAAATGATGCTGTTTGTCATGCAAAGTCACAAGTTTGTAAATACCATGTGCCCCTTGTCCTTAAGCTGTATGATAAAATCTTTACTCCCATGACAGTGGCACATGATTTTTGCCTGCTGTCCATTTCTTATACTGGCTGTGACACAGCATCTGTGCTGTCCTGTGGCCAGCTCAGGCAGCAGTAGCTGTATCACCACCCCTATTCCATGGGTAGGGTAAGAGACACATGTGATATGCAGCTCTTTTCATTCTGCTGTAGAAGTGGTTTGTGCTTGGTAATGCTAAAGAACTAGGTTTGCTCCCCTGAAGATCCATGGGAAGAGTTTGAGATGGGATAAAAAAAGACCTGCTGGTCTCAATAACCAGGGCTGTCATCATGCAGCGTGAGGGAGGCTGTGGTCTGGAATGAGGAGGGCAATTTCTCTTCTCTCAGAGACTGGTGGGAGAACAAGCAAGTTCAGGTCTTCCCCCCCATGCTGAGCCTGGTTTTCCTTTTACTGAGAGGGGAATAAATTGGGAACAAATGTTTTGAGTGTTGCATTTGTATGACTGTGGGAAAAGATATTAATATCTTTAAATTACTTTTGTACACTACACAAACCCAAGCACACTTGTGGGGGCTTTGCCTGACCCACACATGGGAAAGTGCAGAGGGAACCAGCCTCTCTTGTTACCAAGGTCTGCTCTACCACTGCCTGTGCAGAGGTTTCCCCTCAGCTTCCTCTGTGCCATGAGGAAACACCTTCAGTGTGGGAATGTGTCTGGCAGCGTTGTTTGGAATATGTTTGGCTGCTGGTCCCTGACCTTCTGGCAGTGTGTCCCAGAAAAGGACCTGTGCATCACTGTTGGGACAGGGAAGGTAGAACCAGTGTGCTGGCATCTGGAAAGAGGTGGGGGGGGTCTCAGCTGGGCAAGATCCATGTTACGGGAGAGGCTGGAATGCAGTGGGAGCGAATGTGCAGCTGTGCAGGGGAGTGAATGGTAGGGGGGAAACATTTCAGTAACTTACTCCATGCCCTTGCAAGGAGGTGACCACTCCTCAGTCAGCCAGTCCTGGCCAGATAAATGTCTGTGAGTGCAGCTTGTCTACAGGAATTTTGGAAGATGATGTTTTGGTTAAACAAAGCACTAAATGTCACAATAGGATTCAGTAGATAGAGTAGTTTTGGTAAGATGGGTGCTCTAGACACTTGCTATTGTTACTGTTAAAGGACCAAGGTTATTTAGAAAGACATTTTCTGATTCTTCTGTGATTGTCTGTAGGAAAGTACTGGTTTTAGTGACTGAGTGAAATCCATTCTTACATTTTGGAAGGAGTTAAAATGTTTTTCTCGTTGCTTTTAAGTGGCCATGTCTACTTTAAAGTGATAACCCAAACCGGATCTGACATTTGAGTGTGTAGATGCTGACGTGGGTATACTGCAGAGAGCAGAACTGACCTGGGGAAAATGCAGGCTAGAAAATATGGAGTGATGCACTTCACAAAGTAAATCGTGCTGCAGAAGCCTGCCCTACTCATGCAAGTAGTTGTGCTGCCTTTGTGATGCTACAGCTCTTACTTTTGTTTCTGCAGCACGTTGTGCTCTGTGCTGCACCTCTGCACATTTCCTTGCCTCCCAATGGTCTTGTTCAGACTGTGCCAAATGCAACACAAGCCAGAAGCCCAGGTCTTTTATATGAGCCTGCCCTCTCAGTTCTAGCGCAGGTTTTTTTGGCGCTCATAACAAGGGCCAGTGGTGCTTACAACTTCTTCTTGGGCCAGGCAATACTGCTAACACAGTTGCCATTGTGATAGAAATTGATCTCCTGGTAGGGGAGTTCATTGAGTCCTTTCAAAGAGGTGCTTCGAGTCACTAAATAGTTTTGAGTATGTCCATTTCATCCCTGTCTTTGAATAGAATTTAGCAGTGGATTTCCTCATGGTCTTCCTCTGGCCAACTCTTTTCCTGGCCTTGCTGACCGACTTGTGAGTCCCCAAGAGTCTCTGCCCTGTGATACTCAGAGTTCACTAGAGCATCCCTCATGCTTGTTGTGTAACAAAGCCACAGCTGTTTTGTGGCCTCTGGGACCCTGTGTCCCTGCAGATGGAGTGGCAATATTTGCCTCACTGGATGTTATTTACTATTTTCTTATGTTAGGAACAATTTGTAACAGATTATGAGCTGTCCCCAAGCAGCACATTGTCAGGAATGTCAATGCAATTGAATGTAGATGATAGCAATGAGGACAGCCCTTCTACCTCTGGGTTGTCTGTCAGAACAAGCTAGGCAGGGAAGTTATAAGTGGGAGTCCTTATTTTATGCTGTGTCTTGCCAGTGTTCACACAGGCAAAACACTGTTGTCAGAGACACTTCTGAAGAAATGAGGTGTGTTTGTCAGCTACGTAAAGCCTGGATCAAAGAAAGGTCAAGATGCATGAAGGGGGAAATAGCTAGAAGGGAGAGACACTTACGAAACAATGGGAACATCAAAATCTCTAACTCGTTCTTTGATTTGATAGTTGCACAAAATTTTTCCTTTAAAGCTTTATCTTTACATAAAGATCTCTTAGCTTGCTTCTAACTCACAACTAAACCCAGCCTGGACTCTCATGAAACACTGAACCTCTACCTGCTAGAGAGGCTCACCCTGTGTGGACTAATAAGGGTGCATAAAATACAACAGCCAAGTCACACTGACTTAAAAACTCGCATGGTGAGGATGTTGACATCTATTCACTGTGGTAGCTTGATAATTAGAACAGTCATTCAGGAGCTGAAATAGTGGCTGAGCTTTCACTGCCCTAAGGTAGCCTGCATCTTGCAGGAGAATATCCAAACCACTGCTGGGGAAGGGAAATGTGTGCATGTTCTCTATGCATCCTTTGGAAACTGCCAGTCCAAACAAATCAGGCTTTGCTGGGCCAAAACATAAGTGGGAATGTGGTTTTTCAGCTCCTGCAATAATGGCAAAGAATCGAGAATTGTCTGTAAGAACTGGGCTTATGTTAAAATATTAAGTATCGTAACTAATATAGCGAAGGGGGAAAAGCCAACCTTAAAATATCCCCCTTTTTAATTGTTTTCTGTCGTTTAACTTGGACAGATTTCTATTTGCTGTGCTAACGTTTTTCAGTTCTCCTCTCCAACACTGCTCACAGAGCTTCCAGCTCCCAAGTCTTTGAGAGCTGGGCATCTAGGGACAAGACTGTTGCAGTCTCACCTTTTGGAGCTTATATTCCCTTATGGATTTAAGGCTTTGTTTGTACCTGTAAATAGGAGATGAGCAGTGTTGTAAATCACAGAAGCATTGCAAGGCTAGATAAAACTAGGATTAACACAGTGATGTTCATCAGAAATGTGTCCTATATAGCCTTTAATGAAAAAACCCAAGAGATTATTTATCTGAAGACAATGAGGGTTAAGTGTGAAAGGCAAGCAAATGCTTAACAGGAACTCTTTAGTAAGTGGAGAGAACGAAAAGTTATCTTTTGAGAAGGGGAGACAGTGAGAAAGAATTCATGCATGAAATAACACCATTCAGATCTGGGCAGGACCTGGCCTAACATTTGTATTTGCATTTTTTGGTCTTTTTTTTGTACTTCCTGATGAAATTTAAAAATATCCTAACACAGTCTAATGTAGTGTTTATAATAGACACTCAAAAGCACTTGCTTTAGCAGTGAGAAATTACTTGGTTTACTTATTCATAGGAAGGGGTAAAGGAGGTGTATTGTTTTTGGGAGAAAGTGCTTCAACCAAGCAAAAACCATGGTATTTAAAAGAGTCTGTGAGAAACAAAGCAGCTAAAATATCCTGAAGATGTATTACTGGTGTATTTCACTCTAAAGAGTGTATGAAAATACATTTAATCATGCTCGTGGATTTAGCTAGCTACAGGACTCCTTTATTTAAACCCACTTAAAGTTTGGGGTGAAAGATTTTGAAAGGGGAAGTTGAAACAAACGAAACTGTCTGCAATTAATAGGTAAAATGTCATTTGATTGCAGGAAGCATTAATGATATCTATGGATGTGTGAGCAGCTGGGAGTTGATCCTGAAAAGTTGACAGCATAGTGAACTCCTGTAAGGGCTCTCTTTAAAAATGAGTGCTTCTTGATCTCGTGTGACTGCCCAGCCTTTCTTTCAAAAGCCAGAGGGTCTTTGCAGCTGTGACAGGAGCCACCATCTCCTCCTGCCTGCCAGTGCCCAGAACTGCTGTCTGTCTTGGCACAGGTGTAGGTTTGAGTTGGCAATCATAATAGAAATGCCACGCACAGCTCCAGTGAGAATGGAGGCGTGAATCCTGCTTAGTTTTTTTTTGTACTGATTGAAACTCCTTCTGGTTTGTGTGGCAGACAAGGAGTTCCTTCTACTGTTGTAATTGCTAGCCCTAGTTCTTGGTGTCCCATTTGGAGTGCTGTGCTGTACACAAGTATTTGGGCTTGTGTGGCCAGCAGTGAAGGCAGTGTTGAGAGGAGCACACTGTGTCTGCGTTCAGGGAGGAGAAGCATTGCTCATGTGTGGCTCTGGCCACCTGTGAGAGGCTTTGCATTCAAACTGAGTGTCATGGTGGATCGGTGCGTGTGGCACAGAGGGAAACAGTTTGGTGGATCTGTCCTCAGTCAAGAGATGAATTTTACCTGCTTAACCATCATGTGTTTCATTTGCATAAACACATCCTTTTATGCTGAGTAATTAACACTTTTCTAAAAGTAAGAATTTACTTAAAATTAAAACTAGGAATGATCTTGTTGACTGCAGTGAGAGTAATATCTGGGAAAAACTGTGCAGGGACTGAAGCAATTAGGATTGGGTTCTGAAATAAATATGTCCTCTAATGCAACCATAGCCTTGACTAATGTCTAACTGATGTGTTTTTTCAAACAGATACTAATTTTGTCTTGGGTAATGCCCAGATCGTGGATTGGCCCATTGTCTACAGCAACGATGGATTTTGCAAATTATCAGGATATCACAGAGCAGAAGTTATGCAAAAGAGCAGCACCTGCAGGTATTTGAGAACAGATTTATTTTCTGTTAAATAGCTTGTAGTGTTGTGCCTGTTGCTTGAGGAGGAAAGTAATCTGTTTATTCCAGTTTTGTCTTATATCTCCTGGGGCTACATCTGTCAAATATGCTTTCCAGGTGAAACAAAACCAAAGAAGAGCCATTTCTAAATGGGTCCTTTTTACATGGTAAACAAATGGCTTTGTGTCTTTGTCTGGTATCTGACTTGAATTTCTCCCTTTATTTGCAGTTTTATGTATGGAGAGCTGACAGACAAAGATACAATTGACAAGGTCCGGCAAACATTTGAGAACTATGAGATGAACTCCTTTGAAATCTTGATGTACAAGAAGAACAGTAAGTGGCTGATTGGTTTGTTCATTAATGTAGGTGCGTAAAGTTGTTCTAAATTGTAGTGAAACTGCAATTCTGTCACCCTGGAGGACCATGCTTTATCTAGGGCTAAATAAGCCCCAGTTCTGCCACTTGATCTAAAAGGGAGAAATGAAAACATTAGAGATGAAAGTCACTGAGGGAGGCAGAGGAAGCTTTGTAATTTGTTCTGACGTTTAGAGTAATTTGGGTGTGATGCTTTAAGACAACACTGAAGATTCCATCAGCAGTGGTAGTACACAAGCTAGGTTTGTGCAAGTTTCTACTACAGAGAACATACTTTCTCAGTTTTAAAAAACTTGACATAGCAAAGCCAGTATTAGTAGTTTTGGAATAAAAAGAACCTATCTTTTGTTTTAGCAACTGAGCTACTTCTGATGTTTTCTCTTTTTTTGGACAAAAAATCCTTAATTGGCACGTGATTTTTTTCCTAGGAAATTCGGCCTGTCTGTAACTGCACATATCAGCAGATGAACTACTTGCCCCAAACTTGTCTTATCTAGTGTGGACTATGTTGTGCACAGTTGTTTTCATCTACTTAGTGTTACCTGAAGTGTAAATACACTGAAGTCTTCAGCTGGAGTAGATGTTAAGCTGAAAAGTTGCATTCTGTAACTTATTTTGCTCTTAACAATTTTGCCTTCTAATAAAGGAGCTGGTACTGCCTGCATGCACTGTCTGTATGGCCTTGCTTTGTGCTGCTTTCCTCCTAGCCCTACCTGCCTCCGATGTTTACCTATTTTCTAAAAGCTGATTTCTGTTCCTAGCACAGTTTGTGGCCATGGGGACCATATGCAGCTCACATCTATGCATCCAAAGCCAAGTAAATAAGCTGCAGTCCTGGGATCTAGGAGAGTCTGGAATTCTCTCTTAGTTATCAGTGATTTGGCACCAAGAGACTATGCAGCTACTCTTCTGTCATGCTGCAGCATATGGCCTGTAGTAGAGCTGGGGGCCTCTCTGTCTTTTATGCAGATTTAAAGCAAGGTAACCGTGGAGTGAGGAATATTTCCTGCCCTGCTGTGCACTCCTCTGAGGAGAGGTGGCCTAGAACAAGGTCCAGCTGTGCAGTAGCTGTGTTGTGTGACATGCCAAAAGATGGAGCTGTGATGGTTCTGCTCTGTGCACACAGGGTCACAGGCATGGGAAAAAGGGAAGCACAGAGTTTGCTTTCAAGCTTAACAAAACGCAGGGCACCTAATGTTTGTTAGATTTGTAGCTTTAGAGATACATTAACTACTGTTGCAGAGACTGACTAATAGCACTAGAAAGTTTTAACTGAAAAATATAGAAAAGGGGACATTGAGGAACTTTTTCTCAATATAAGCCACATCACAGAAAAACACTGTCCTGTTTACCTGTCACTTAGCACCCAGACTGCTAAGTGGCCTTTCCTCTGTGGTCACCTTACCTCTGCCTGCAACTATGGCAATGGTTCAGGTAATGAGCATGATTGATTCTAACCTGCTCTCATTTTGAAGGCTTGGGAAAGGACCCTGAATTTTGTTAGACATCCTGCTCTTTGTTTCTTCTGTTTTGTCTCTCTGTTCTTTCCTCATTCTATTTTTCTTTTTCAAATTAGACAGTGAAATAGACAGGAAATAGATTTTTCTTGTTTTTACCTGTCTGCTGCCTCCTTATAAACTTAACAGTCATGATAAATAGCAAGGGTTTTTTTCTATTTTTGAGTTGTTGGATGATTGGTACATTTTCCACAGCCTGCACATTTAATGTAATTCTGGCTGTTTTAATGGTACAGTCTCTATCCTTTTGGAGGAACAAAGGAAAACAAAACAGGAGTTTTGAGTTGATAATGATGTTGGTAGTGCAAGTCAATCTTGTACTTTTAGGAGCAGCAGCCATTTTTCTCTTTCTCTGAGTAACAATTATTCCCTGGTCCTACATGTCAACAGCAGAGACATTTAATGATGCTACTAGAAGTGATAGGCTATTTTCTTTTTGACATGGCACTCTCCATGGTGGTGACCAAGGGCTAGTATTTATTTGGTTGTCTGATAAGAATTCCCCATCCAGCTGTTGACAGTATATCCACAAGCCTCCTTGCAGTTCACAGTATCAACTCCAGAAACAACATACAATTTTCTGCCTTCATCATGTTTGCATTTACGGATGCTGCCTCTACCCTGGCCTTCCCTTTTTTTGTCCAGTCCTCCCCCCATCCAAAAGTGACTATACTCCCTGTTTTCAGAACTTGAAGTTGTGATAGAGATTTGGTATTTCCTTGGGCTAAGCCCTTGATGACTTAGCAGATATGTAACAATCATTGTAATTCTCTGGAAAAATTGCTTCCCAGAAATAAGAGCTTCTTCAGGATGATTGGAAGCAATTAGAGCAAACAGGTGCACAGCCACCAGATTTTTGTCATTGTTGCTTTGATGCCATCCTGTTGCATTCAGTGGGGATTCATTGTCACACCTGGAAAGACACAAAGTGAAAGCTTTCTTTAATCTGGACTGCAAAATGACAACAGGCAGACTGACAGTAATTTCACATGACAGCTTCAGTTCCATTGTTTAATTAGATGTGAGCATCCTGTGATGCTGGAAGTATTGTTTATTTTTACATGGAAAAATTAAAACATTATTAAGTCTGAAGTCAGTGGAGATAAATTAACCTATACCAAGGAAGGATACAGCTGATATATTAGAAAATACTTTATATCTAGCCTTAGTCATATCTTACCTTACCTGAACTGATGTGTTTTGAACATCTAACTTCTTATGAGACTTTGACAGCTATTTGTTAAGCTTTTACACTTTATGGTCAGCCTCATGAGTTAAAAATGTCTGAGTAAATTAAATTTGGATTTTTTTTGCCTAATTTTTCACCTACAATGTAGGCCTGGCATACAAACAATGCAAAAGCAGGCTTGTTCTATATGCACTTGCTTTCATTATTGATGAAGAAAATTTTTGTAAGAATGCAAAATTTACTTGCTTCTGTCTGTCTCTGAAGAGGTGGTGTCCAACTGAAATCTAACCCCCTTTTCTATGCAGTACTTGACCTACTTCAGTGGAAGAATATTTGAAGTGGGGTGAGCTCGTCAAAGGTGAAGTGCATCAAGAGTTAGAAAGAGTCTTCAAGTGTCCCCTGTCTGAGCAGAGGCATTGCCACTGCTTATGGTCTGCAGCTGTGCTGCAGAGAGAGTGTTAAGACACCTTTATTTTTTTGTCTCAGAAGTTCTCTACAGATAGGACCAGCAGAATGCTTGCCAGAATGCTGGGTTGGCTGTAGGTAACTATTTTGCACACTGCAAAGCAGTTTTGTAGAGCAGTAGCTCTCTGCTGAGTAAACATATTGTGGTGAGAGTCCCAAAGGCTAGGATACACTTTCAGTTTGTGCTGGGGTTCACTTCCCTGTTTTCTGGGTGCTTGAATGTTTAACAACTTTAATACTGTGAGTATTTGGGGGGGGGGGGTGGAGTTTATTTGTTTGATTTTTAAAATTTTCATTTTAACATTTGCACAGTCTTCTCCCCTCCTTCCTTCTCCCTTTACCCAGTGTATTAGAAAGCCTTCAGATGTCAGAGAATGACAAATAAGCCTAAAATAGTGACTTGGTGGATTCTACTTGCATTTATCTCTGGGACCAGTGCTTTCTATAGACGTTCAAAAGGAAACAACCCCATCCTAATTTGTAGGCAGCAAAATTCACTTCGGGGTGGTAGACCTGTGTTTGCTCACCACTAAAGAGTTTCTCATAACTGTTACTGGTTAAAACCATCTTGTGTGTGCTGTGCCTGTAGTGTCTCAAGATGGAGACCTTTTCTAACCCATGTCATTGCATGGGAACAGAAGTAGGAAAGAATGAGAGCGTTGGAGTCAAGTGACATATATCCTCCTCGACCTCTCACTGAAGTGTAGCTCCATTATTTGTCAAGCAGTATGCACACCTGCATCTCCTGTGAAATCCATCTGTGTGAGTTCAGTTACCTTCAGCAAGGTCAAATTAAATATTTTGGACTCATAAAACTGGTAATTCCCATTGATCTTGTCAACTTCAAATGTGTTGCCAAGCAAGACCTGCTGTCATCGCCACAAGTATGTACTGAATTCCCAGTAGTAATCCTTAAGTATTTTGTCTGGGGTAAATGGAAAGAAGATCTCAAGACTTTACTGTGTCTTCCTTATACTCATGTTCTGTTCTTCAGAGAACTCAGGATCGGGTGAACCATGTCAGCACTACTGCAGTACAAGGGAGTGTGCTGAACCTTGTTTTGTGCTGTGTTGTTTCAGTGTCATAGGATAACCCTTGTGAGTAGCAATTCCACCTTTGGGGACTAAAATTGTTTTTCCTTATCTTAGCATGTAAAGATCTGACCTTTGGAAGCATTAGGTGCCACAGCATCCCAGCACCAGGTAGAGAAGACATGAAGGTAACAGCTTTAAAAGTGCTGGGAATGTATTTAAAGGTACATTCTTGTTGGCAGAGAGTGAGCTGCACACTGAGTTGGTCTGTTCTCATGTGGTACATGCTCTCTGCTCCAAGCTAGAGTCTATAGGAAGACTTTTGTTCTTTGTCTTGCATGGTCAAATATCACTGGCTTCTCTGAACACTTGGTTAAAATCTGGGTGGGTACAGTGGCTTGCCAAACTTTCTCTGATCACACCTCATCAGCTGGTTTGCTAGTTGGACATTGGGCAAACTGTTGGGTCTGTGTGGGATAGAGAGAAACAATCTCCTACTGAGTCCTTGGGATAAGTGAAACCCTAAAGGGGGTGGCTGTAATGGTCAGCCATGTTGTTTGTATAACTTAAGTCGTGCTGTCTGCATTGCTGCATGTAGGAATCAGTGGAGAGAGGGCACGTGTTTCCATAGTTTTCTATCCATACTGCTCGCCTGTTTTCCTTCAGGGCAGTAGGTGTCTGATGACTGTTTGACTGAGACATGATCAAGTAATGCAGAGGTTGTGCTGCTTAGAGGAAACTTGCCCCATTCATTAATGGCAGTGAAGATGTCAGCTGAATTGTCAAAACATGGTTTTTTCATTGTATTTATAAATTAATTTTGGTTTAATTAGTGGAAAGAAAAATTGTGTATTGCAGTTTTATTTAAACTGTGCTTTTTGTAGTTTTGAAAAACAGTTGGCCTCTTTGGTTAAATGGCTCAAGGTATGGGCAAAGAGCATATTTAAACAGTGATTTTGATTTTCATCTAGGCTCTTTTTGTTTGTCAGGAGGGAAAACTTAGGAGAGCTCAATGGTATGCTCTGAGAGAAGCTGGAATAGACCTTTAAGACCTCTTTCACTTTGATGCTGTAAGAATTTCTGAAAGACTTCAACCAAAGTTAAATATTATGTTAGATGCTGGTGTTCCTGCCCAGCAAGGGACTGAGCACATATTGCTGGAAGACACAAGACTGGAAAAGAGGAGAAGGAAGAGACAGTAGTCTTTGTCTTTCAGATGGGAAATTGAAAGGTGTGCAGACATTTATGGTGTGTTAGTCTGGAGAAGACATGGGACTTGTATCACAGCTCTTAAAATTGTCTTTGCTTTAAGGTAACACCCTCAGTGCTGTGCTCAGGCCATAAAAGCCTGTCAAGAGCTGCACCTGTTAATTCTGGATTGGCTTCATAACTTTGGTACCACGAGCCAGGCTGGTCCTATGGCTACTATCAGGCATTCATTGTAGATTTTCATTTCTTCTCAGTCGTTCACACTGCTTGTCCTGCAGCTTTGAAGGGACATTCCCTTTTCTAGCATGATTGGTCCTATGCCACGAGACAAACTCTGGATTCTTTCACTGCTGATTCCAAATCTAACAGAAGCCAATGTAGCTCATGAGTGTTTACTTTTTGTTTGTGCACTGGTATTATCACTGAACTTTACCAGGGAGAGAGGTTGCCAGGACTAAACAGAAAATGTAAATGGAAGTAGATGTATTGTTGGAAACACTGGTAAACACTTTCTGTGTGGCTGTGCATCAGTGCAGACTGGGAAGTCACTCTTTTTTGCTGTGAGAACTCTGGAACATGCTGCAATTTCGCTGCCTGAATAACCTGAAAATCAGAATCTGAAAATCACATTTTTCATTAAAATGGCCTTGTTTGTGCCTCTTGCTAGTCATGGTTGTCTGGCTGAGCAGGGATGTTGGCTTTGACACCAAGAGCATGAGGGCTGCCTGCAGGACCCTGAAATTCTAGTTTCTGACCTGATTTATAAGTAGTTTATACTTTGGCTTTCCTGTTTAGTAGTTAAATAAACTGTTTAATGTTTAAAAAGTAAAATTCTTCTGATAATTAAACCAGTGTGCAGGACAAAAGCTGAGCATGGCCACTTCTTGGCTGAGCCATTTGGTGTGCTCCCACAGTTCAGGTCCCAGTTCTGCTGTGAATGTGCTCCTGGTTGCAGAGCACTGTGGAAAGCCCATGTAACCCAGCACTCTGAGCACTCACCTCATGACTGTATTTTTAGGTCCACTTGTCTCCTATTCACAAGAGACACTGACAAGATGTTAGGGAATACACTGCAGGGAAAATACAATGTTGTGGAAGCAGGTACATGGCCTGGCAGAATTTTCCTTCTACTTGTTTCTGCTGTTATAGTGTTACTGTGTAGATCTCAAACTGGAAGATGATTTCTGCAAGCCCTGCATGCCATCTTGATTTTGCATTCTGTTTGTGGCACTCAGGAAATTACAAGGGTACCCAAATAGTGCATTTCAGCAAACACATCTGCTTTAGCTGTCGAGGGCATCTGGCTCTTTCTTTTAGACTGTGGGACACATCACTAAGTTCTACACTTGGTTCTAGGTAAAAAAGTGTTTTGTCTTCCTTCTTCCTGTAAATATTGCAGCACAGGAGTGGGAGTCAAGGTAGTCAGAAAGTAAGAACTCTGCTGATAAAAGCTCCTTGCCCTGCAGCAGCCTTCGGCAGGTTATTGGGAAAAGTCCTCTTGCTGCATTTAGAACATGTTAGAAAACTGCAACAACATACTATAGCATAACCATAAAGGGAAGATGACATCATGCATCTGACAAATAGCCAGAATAAGAGGGTGAATTGCATCCTTTCTGTGTTGAGTACAGCATCTTCAAAAGCACGGTAGTAAGCTTTTATAACTGTGAGAGGCAGAGAAGAAACTGAGCATGTAATTCAGCCTCAATGCTATGAAGGTTAATAATGTGAGCAGCCCATAGCAGAATGGCTGTAGCTTGAAGTAGTAAGGCAATACAAAGTGGTTTTGGGGAGGGGAAAAAATCCTTAATCTAAAAAAGCGCATGTAGATAGAGATCAAAAAGCAAGGCTGTAGATGGAGATCCTGGCTGATTAAAAAGTTGCAGTGTTAGTGAAGGGCGTTGAAGTGAGTAAAATGAAAAGCAGTTAGTCACCAAGGAGTCTCTGTAAAAGCAGGATACAGATTTGATCAGCCTTAGAATAGTTCACATGTGAAGTTGGGAAAAACAAGTAGGCAAGAAGAAATTGAGATAGGCAATTTTAGGAACTCTTGAGAAAGGGTAGTGTAAAGGGTGTTACTGGCTAGAAAATTGCTGTTGGCTGCTTTGTGGCAGTGTCTTCTAAGCTCATTAGCAAGTTAGTGATGATTTTACTGGCACAGTTACTTTGCTGAATCTTTTTTCACACTTAGCATGTTTGTTTGCTCATACTTTTTTGGAAGGGGTTGTTCAGGAATGCTACCTCTTTAAAAAAAATATATTGACCCTTGAATACTTTCTGCCATGCAGACATATTTCAGCCTATTTCAGAAATGGCCACCAGTGATTCCATCTGGATTTCTCTGCTTCTTGAGCAGAGGTCTCCATGCATCAAAGACCCTGCTGTTTGTAGAAGTGGCTGTACATATGGCACGGAATCTCAGCCAGGGTTTGAAACTGCCTGTGTGTTATGCAGGCACAGTGGGAGCCTTAAGAATTGAACTTCGTTTATGGAAGTTGTCCATGGGTTTTGGAGATGCCCTATCTTTCTGTAGCCAGAAAAGATTGCTCAGCACTGAGGCTGGGAAACAGCCAGGTGAGGCACTGGTAGCAACAACCTCCCTTATATTAACATACCTGGAAAAAAAGCTGCCTTTGCTTCTTTTTTTGAACAGTAACTTGTGAGGTACCTGGGGTTTTCTTGTGACCCTTTCACAGCCAGGAAACACAAGTTGCCCTTGTTAGTAGAAACTATTGCACGAAACATACCATGTAGTGCTCACGTTAAGATACTGAGCAGTTCAGGGGAAAGAGAATCGCATCACTTGCATGGAGGAGGGTCCTGTGACTGAGAAAGAAAATGAATAGTCTTCTAAGGTCACTCTTTCTAAAATAGACTTTGCTACATAAGTGACAAAAATTGTGTTGTGCTCTTTATTCTGGCTTTCACAGAGGGTCAAGCTCCTGCTGATCCTGGTCTTATTTTGGCCCCTGGTATGTAGACCCTTCTCTCCGAACATAGCTCACAAGGGACATGTAAGAAAAATGCTCACAGCAAGCAAGCCTAAATCCTCACTTTGTCTCTTACTTCTTGTGCTTGCAAAAGCAATGATGAATTGTTTTCATCATCACGGAGGGTGTAGAGACAGTCTGAAAACCCAGGTACAAACTCCCTGAGGGCTCAGATCCGGAGTGTCCCTATTGCCGTGTACCTCAGAGTTGGAGAAGTCATCTTTTTATGTCTAAAGTTAAGACTGCAGACTTAAAAATGCTGCCTTCAGGGAGGTCATGTTATCACACACAGTAGCCAAGTGCTTTGTTCTGAGCCCTCCAATCAGCTTTTACTCAAATATCACCAAAATCAGTGCGGTGAGTCCTGTGAAACAAGTGGTAGACACTGCCGTGTTACATGGAACTTTATTGGTATCACTAGGGTCTTCTCAGCAGTCTCAGCAGAACTGCCAGAAGTACAGAAAGGCAGGGCTGACTGACAGATTCTCTTCTCGAGGTGATCTGTGTGGATAGAGGTAAAGGACAAATGGCAGCAGCATCTGAAGGGTCGTATTGTGGGACCACCTTTTTCTGCTATGTGTAGGCTTTAATTTCTCAAGCAGTCTTCATTAGCAGATCATCTACTGCAGTAATTAGAAAGGTGCAGTTCCGTGCTGGACAACTTTGATCCCATCCATAGCTTGTGTTCTGGTCCTAATGGCTGGTTCTCTCCTGAATTCAACGGAGTCTTGCTTCACACTGAGGGGGGATTGGGAGGCTCAGGATAAGGCAAGCTGGAAGGCAGCTTGGGAAGGGTTGCATGAGGGGATTTGCAGGCTAGACCAGAGCTCCTGGAGCCTGCCTCTGAAGTTTGACATAGGCTACCATAGTAGTTAGGGCATGGTCTTTTTTAGGGCATTCCCTGTTGGCAGGGAATTATAAAGTCAACCAAACTGATCATGTTCTTGAGTTGAGACTCTGTGTTATACTCATGTCCTAGGCACAGCTGGCCTGGTCTCAAATCCTGCACAGAACCAGCAAGACACTGTTGTGTGCAGCCTTTGCACATACGTGGGACTGTCCTTTCAAGAGATCACAAGGCAGTTCTTAATTTCAAGTGTTAACTTTGCAGGTGACGTTCAGAAATAGAGTGATTCCTGAAGATTAAAAAGCTAAGCAGAGACAGAGCTCTTAAATAAGACAACTTAAATAACAAACTTTTCTGCTGCTTTGTTATTTTTCCTAATAGGTGTTTGTGAAAAGAGCCAACATTAAAGTAACTTTTACAGATGGCTGATTTGAGATGTAAACATCTAAACTGGCACATTTACTATTCTGCCTGCCATTGACCAACTCTTTGATGTGTTTATTTCCAGGAACACCTGTCTGGTTCTTTGTGAAAATTGCTCCAATTCGAAATGAGCAGGATAAAGTGGTTTTATTTCTTTGTACTTTCAATGACATAACGGCTTTCAAGCAGCCCATTGAGGATGATTCATGTAAAGGTTGGTCTTTTTCACAATTATATATTTATGCTACTTTTGTTTGTTTGCCCTGGTCTTGAAAGAGCTGAAGTCCTTTAAATACCCAAGCCAAAGAATTAAATGTTAAAATAGCTTGTAGCTGTTCCACTGGGGATGGCATTTGTGCAAGAAATGGTTGCTGGTTTCTTTAGTGAAATTGCTCTGGCCTGCATTGGAAAGGGTCATTGCTAATGAAAGCCCCAAGTGCTTCAGAAAGCCCCGTTTACATGGTAAATAGGTACTGTTCTTGCTTTTAAATATGTTACTAACCCACTCTCCAGCATAGCCTTCAAGCATTCACAATGTTGCTCAACAGCCCTGTGCAAATTGTGTGTGAAGCTGTATGCAAAAACTGAGGAATTAACCCTGGCTGAGTCTAGCAAAGATCGGAATAATTTAATTCTGCCTGACTTGATCTTACTTGCCATTATTATGGGATTTCTTATGTTAAAGTTCTGGACTAGTTTCCTTTAGCCTATGTGAAGAGATTCCAGCTATCTTAAGTGGAATCTGGTTCAAGCTGTCCTGGTGAGTGAAGTAGCACTGCAGTGTTCTGCTCTTAACCCTTTGCTGAGCTACAGCCTGGAAACCTGGAAGCAAACTCAGCTGTGACAGCAGCATAAACTTGCACTCAGGTTCAGATCCTGTCAGAAACAGACCTTCTGTACCCTATGGAGAATTACAGAGACTTGTGTCCTCTGGGGTAAAAAAGGATGTAAGTTCTCCTGTTGTTTGCATTTTTGTAGTATTTAATAATATTTGTAGTATAAAATTAAACAGGAAACTTACTGTGAAGATGAACTGATTTACATTTATTCTCAAAATGTTATTCTTTAAAAACATAGTTTCTCAAAGTGGAAACACCTGTTACCATGAAAAAGGAAGTACAACCTTGACAAACATACCCTCTTCCAGGCTATAGGGGTAATTTTTTTTCTCTTTGTAATGCTATTTGTTTGGTTCCTTATTGCTTCAATAAAACTAAAAAACTTACCTTGTCAGAAAGTCTACAGTATTTTTTCCCTGCCTAGTGGTCCTCACTGTATCCTGATGAGGAGTGACAGCACAGATAAATCAGCATGATGCACTAAAGCTGGCTCTCATTTATTTGCTGGTAGTGAGGGCCCTTGCTTCATTTAGTCAGTTGTTAAGCAGGACTTTCAGTCAGGAGTGGTAGCTGTGTCTTTTTGCTTTCACAGGAGTTCCCTTATGTGGAAGAGATAGGCAGTTTTTTCTTCACTTTCAACACAAAGAAACACTAACATTTTTGTTTTCAATTCAAATGTATTAAAGAAAGGGAATGCTAATTATTAATTTTTTAGTCTCCTTTGGATCTTGAAGTTATGCTGTTCTTGCAGTGAGCATGGTAATTCTCAGCAGTTGCAAATCTACAGCAGTATAGGCACTAAACCTACGCTTGAGTGCATGGATTTGCAGAGGAATTCATGATAAGCAAAATTTCTCCCTCTGGCCCATGGAAACTGGCAAAATGACTAACAGAGGTTGCAAACAGAAGAACTGAATATATTATTTCGAGGCCACAGATTCACAGTGCACTCCTTCCCTGAGTGCCATGTCTTTATGTACAGAAGGGCTTGTGCACTAAATGAGTCTTCCAAATATTATTTCTGGATCTCCTAAAATTAATAAAACTGCAGAAGTTTCATGCTGGTAAAGAGTTATCAGTCACTTTATACACAAATCAAGCAGGATATAAATGGAACTGCAGTTTCTGTTTTCATCCTTAATTTATCCATTTTCCTTCCATAACTTACTTGCTGTAGGCTAGGTTTGGAATTTGGGTGTGTGATGTTGTATTAGTCACTTGATGGCTAGATAAGCAATTTCTTGGAAGAGCTGATTTGTCAAAGAGACTTTTACATGCATGTCCATGTCTTTAGTACTAGATCTTACTGTGCAATTGTATACTGTGAGAGAGGGGAAGAAAAGACAGGTATGGAGTGTCAGATAATCATCTGTAGTAGGCTCTAGGATTCACAGAGTGGAAAAAATGTTTTTGGAAAATATAAAAAATGTAAAATTGTACTGGCTTGTTCTAAGAACCATTACTTTAACAGACATGAGCTTTGAAGAGGGCATATTCTCTGTGCTGTGTACAATGTTACACAGGAACTTTGTAGCATGATTCTGAAAGACAGCAATTTTCTTTGTAGTGTTTCTCATATTCTCAACCCAAATGAACTCTCAATCTGAAAAACTAAAACTGTGAACTGAAAACTGATTGCTAAATCAATTCTTTTTTCTTCTTTCACCTTCAGTCAGCTTAGCAAGTACTTTTCTTTTACTGTGTTTGTATGTGAAATCAGTTTCCTATGCATATGAGTACTTAATATGTAATAGGTTGCCTGTAGATGCAGATATATGTAATAAAATGTGCTATTTGCACAGTTGCAGAACATTATGGATTAAGTTTTCAAGTTTTTCAAAATCAATGCCTGTATGTCTATGTAGAAAAAAAACATTAAATCGATCATGTTCTTGTACTACATAAAAAGCAACTAATCTGTCAGGCTAAGCCTGCTTAGCTCTGGTGTATCTTGGTTTTCTATCACCTGCTGGCAATTTCAAGCCTGATTGTTCAGCTGCAAATGATGCAGCTCCTTGAGTGAAAAGTGTAGAGCTGTAATGGCAGGTGTTTGACTACACAAAGATGAATAGGCATCTTTTATCTGAAGGTGACTCAGAGGGATAGAAGGTCCCAGTACCATTTTTCATGCTTAATAATTTTTTTTTATTGATTAATAATGTCAGACATTGGAATAGATGAAACTAGAAAATATTTCTAAAGTCACATAAAAAGTAGACTTCTTGTAGTCTTTGTTAATTGATTCAGTTAATTTGGAAGATGTTTATTTTATGACTGCCATGGAAGGTAAGTAAGCTCGCTTTTAAATGCAGCAGCTTTAAAAATAGTGTGTTCTAAATAAAACCACTTAAAAATAGTGTGTCAGTGATGCTGATAATATTTTTAAACAACTTCTTTCCACTTTTTCCTGTATGCTTGCCCCTTTAAAAAAAAATCAGGGAAACTAGGTTTACTTGAATAGAAGGCAAAATCAAGCTATAACGTAGCTAAATTTGGCTTGTCAAGTGGTAGGTCACCTTCTTAGCTGGATTTTAAAGTATATGCTATATTTGGAATTAATGCATTTTTTGTCTGTATATGTCTCTCCTGGTTTGAGATCTAACACACCAAGTATGAGATGCTTGAGAATAGTGTATAAAGTGGAATGCATCACTTTATGCAAAACAGTTATTTGTGCAGACAAATAGAAACTGTGCTTGCACTCTGGGTAGCTCATTAGCAGTTTGCCTGAACAGGTTTGGAATGCATGAATACAATGTGAACACAATCAGAAGCATCTATGCTGTCTCATAAGAGTTAGGAAACAATTCTTTGGATCCTAATTTTTGCTTTTGATACTTTGTTTTTATAGAAAGAGGTGGTCAAATTCAACATCACTGAATCAAATAGTGAATGGTTGTTTTCCCCCAAGATATTGTAGCCTTCTGTGCCTTGTAGCAATCATCAGTTGCCATCTCCTCTGCAGAAGATGCTTTATTTCATTTTGCAGCTAAGCTGTCCTTTGCATAACACGCAGGAGTACAGATACAAAAAACCATTTTGTCTCCTTCATCTTAATGCAGGGAAAAAATTCACATTTCCTTTTTTTTCCCTTTTTGTTTCTGCTTTTTTGGGGTTTTTTTTTGGTTGCTGTCTGATTTTTGGTTCTGTTTTTAAAGATGTATTTATATGAACAGAGCCAGTGTTTGAAATATTTTGATGAAGATATACTCTGCTTTCATCTGGATGAAATGTTTTCTTAAAAAAAAGGAAACAAATGAAAAGGAAGTAGTGAGTATATTAAAAGCCTTTGCTATGCTTTCCCAGTCCAGATGGAAAAATAGTACTGTTTTAGTCATGTGGTTTCAAAGAGAAGGAGCACTGCAGAGAAGCTTCATGGATGCAAGCAAGGATCTTTCATGTGTTGGAATACAAAGGTGGCTTGAGTGGAGGAAAGAACTGCTGGAATCTTGATTTATTCACGTTTACACAGAACAATAGACCCGTGGACAAACAAGCTTGTTCTCTAGCAGACAATGGCTTCTTGTTCTGACTCTAGGAATTGTGTAAGTCCTGGATCAACAACGTGGTAACAAGGGTTCTGTAACTGCCACAGTTCCTAATGTTTGAATTCTCGAGTTATCAGGATTGAATGGAGAAGCGTGGTAGGAAACAAATAGCTACCTACACATAAATAATAAATGCTGTTGTGGTTGAGTATCAACTTACTTAAAAATACTTATTTTTTTAATTCTTAAAATATTAGAAAATTGGCCTCTTCAACTTAAGGCCATTGTTAAATGAAACTTCATGCTTTAAAAGTTTTGATGAGTTAAATACTGTAGCACAAAAGTATATTTCAGTGCCATATTTCTACGTGAAACAAGTCTCAGGGGACAGCTTTTGTAATCATCTTGTCTTGGGTGTTACGAGAAGCAATTTCTATTCACCTCTTTGCGAAGAAATGGTGGAAAGCTGAAAGAACATCATGGAATGCAGGAGTGGTGTAATCAGTCCTGTTAATCTTGAAGATTTTCCATCCTTTTGAAGCTGGAGATGTTTTAATGTCGTCACATTGCTTTGTCCCTGCATGATATTTTCTGCAGAAATGAAAAAGGAGACCAAACAATGATAAAAATGGATTAGAATCAAAGATGGGGCACAGGCAAGCACTGCCATGGAGTGGTTTCCAGCTTTATGTTTGCTTCCTGAATTCCAAACTGTCTTCTCTGCTATATGAGCTTATCTCGTTTGAGGAATATATATGCCTATATTAGAACCACCTAGGATCATTAGATTTTAAACTTAATTTATATTTTCTTTGTTTCTAGAGGAAAACAATGCATGTAGGGCTATACCAACTGCCTGTGTTGAAAGAAAACTCCTAATCCGTATCATCTGGTTCCTCTGTTCTAGCAGGACTGACACCAATATATTCTCACACCATTTTGAAGCTTAGTTCCTTGTCTTGGAAAGCTCCCTGACCCTCAAAATTTAGTGTTTGTGTTCAGTCCTATGGCTAAAGTCCATTACTTGACCCGTCTTTGTTGGATAGATATCTGACCTGCTGTCAGCTGTGTCTGTCCTTAGGGTTCTGGAGGGAAAATCGCAATAAATTCAACAGGTACTGCTGTCTTTTCAGGCTTTACTGGAGATGTTATCATTCAAAAGGTTTAGTACTGGCATTCTATTTAATTTTTATTTTCTTTTTCCTATGCCACAACCTGCAGGTCCAACTGTACGTTGGAGTTGCCACATTTTTATCTTTTTCTTTCACAAAGGCAATTCAAGGAGGAGAGTGATCTGTTCTAAAGATGACATTCACACACACTGCACATGGATTCAATGCCTGGTTCTAGGCACACCATGGCACAGTGGTGGGTTTATCTCCAAGCTGGGCTCCCATGTGTGGTACCCTGTGTGTGGAGGGAATTAGGGTACGTACTCCCAATTTGTATCCACGCTGGTTTAAAAAGCCAAGCTGAAAAGCACTGCCTCGTGACACAATCTCTTGCCTAGAACAGTTATATTTGCTTTCAAATCAGAGTTTGGAGTAGAGGGTGAGATCCAGTGTTGGTGGGAACAGTTCTTTTGTGTGCCATTTAGGCAGCCACAAGTGAGGGCACAGGAGATGCTTACAGGGGATGCTGAGGAGAGAGGAATGGGTTAAGCTCTACCTTTCAAAAGGAGATGATTCTTGGGAAGTGCTCTGCATTCATAGCCACAAATCGTGCCACAGAGTTGTCTGGCAGTGCTTTTGTGCAAGAAAGCTCAAGTGAGGTGCTTCCTTTTCATCCTCTTTCTGTTTATGTCCAAATAGCCCGAATCTTAGAACAATGTTTGGAAGAAAATGCACGCTGAAAGTCTGTCCTCAGGTTTTGAAATCTTGAATCTTCCAGGAAAATGCCCTCTCCATCAATCTGGTTTGATTTGGTAAAAGGAGCTGTCTATGTTATCTGGCATTAGAAACATTTCGCGTCTGGTAAGGGAGGCCGGTTTCGAGTTCCCGGGTGAAGCTGTAACTCCGTGGTCTGTTCTGCTTCCGTCCGGGGCCGCCGTTTGCGAGCAAGCCCCGTTCGTCCCGCGTCAGCACCACGGCCAGCGCCGGACGGCCCGGACCGCCCGGATCGCCCGTCCCGCAGCAGCTCCCTCCCGGGGCCGGAGGGGGCGATTGCCCGTGTCCCCTTGGAGCGCATCCCCCTCGGGCCTCGTCGGGCCGGCCACCTGTGAAGTCCTGCACCTGGGTCGGGTGAGGGGCTGGACATGACTGGGCGAGATGCACTTGAAGCTCATAAAGTATACTGGGATGCATCAAAGGCAGCGTGGCCAGCAAGTCAAGGGAAGTGATTCTCCTGCTCTACTCCAATCTCATGTGACCCCACCTGGGGTACTGCACTCAGCTCCGAGTCCCCCAGCGTAAGGAGGACCTGTTGAGTGAGTTCAGAGGAGGGTCACAAAGATGCTCACAGGGCTGGAGCACCTCTGCTGTGCAGACAGGCTGGGAGAGTTGTGGGTGCTCAGCCTGGAGAGGAGAAGACTCTGGGGACATCTTATAGCACCTTCCAGTACCTAAAAGGAGTCTACAAGAAAGCTGTGTAGGGAACGTTTTCCCTACCAGGTTCTCATTATAGAGTGAATCATCAAAGTGCTGAGCATCCTTAATTGGAGTAGGAGATGAGGAGTAGGAGCTCAACGGCTCCCAGGTGGTGCTAGCATTTTTCAAGATCAGAAGTAAATGCACTGATACTTTTCTTTCAGTATACCAAAAATATCCAGATGCATACTCTGCCTGACTTTCTGTTATGGCAAAGTACTGCTCATAAAAATTATAGTTGTAGCTAGCTCTTCTGACTGTCATTGAAGGTCTTCTATTTTGAGGGGTATTTGAAATCACTGTAAAAAATATTCCGAATTAAAATTCAGCATATGACTTCTCTGCCAGAAGCTGCTAAATGTTTAATTAGAGTTAGAGAAAATCTATCAGTATATTCCCCCTTTTGTTTAGAGAGGGTAAAATTAATGATTTTGTTTTGCTTTTCTGCTCTGCTTTTTATTATCTTATGTATATTTCTCTTCTTATTCCAGATCTATGCTTGATGCATCTGAGGCCAGATTCACTTCTGTTACAGACAATTGTAATTTTCATGGTGCACGACTCTAGTCTTACATCTTGATTAGTCTGGAGTGTCTTCTGCAGTGCTGTGAGATCCAAATCTGGTCATTAGATTTAATATGAGATTATTGTATAGTGGATATTTATCCTTGCAAAATATGCAGTTCATGTAGCAGTACTTTTGTAGAGTCATTGAGTACAAAGTCACAGCAGTCATGGGTTTTATTACAGTACCATGCTGACACCTATTTTCTGACTTGCTTTTATCTGGTACTTGGTTAAATTATACTCCCTTCTGGTCAGAATTAAAGCAGATTGCTCTGTTTTAACTTCTTTTCCCCCTGTTAGTTGTAAGAGGTTTTATGAGGTACACTTGTAGCTTTTTTTGGTAATGTGTCTAATCTTGCATGTTTTCTCAAGGTTGGGGGAAGTTTGCCCGCTTGACCCGCGCCCTCACGAGCAGCCGAGGAGTGCTGCAGCAGCTTGCTCCCAGCGTGCAGAAAGGAGAGAACGTTCACAAGCACTCAAGACTTGCTGAGGTAATTTCTTCTTTCCCCAGGAGGCTGTAAAGAAATGTTTTTAGCCTTTGTGGGTATGTCGTCTCTGCGCAAGCCAAGAACTGTCAGTCCTCCCTGCCCTGGGAATCTGAAGCTTGGAATATGGCACATGTGCTGTCAAATGCATCCCATGACAGCAGAATGAAAACAGGTGTCCCAAAGACTTCCTCATTGCAGTGTTGTGTTCCATATCTTAGCAAAGTCTTATAAAGGTGTTATTAAAATAATACTTTCTTGCTTAGTTTCCATTCTTCTGAGGATCTTAATGAGAGGAGGATTGTGGACTGTTTACTTATGTAAAATTGAGGTGAGAAAAATTCAGCCTAGTACACAAGGAAATTCTGGAGAATCCATGACATGGTTGTTCTCTGAATTAATTTATGTCTGGTTGCTTTTCAGTGGGATCCCAACCCTGCATTACCAGCTGGTTAAAACGTGTTTCAGTTACTGGTTTTATGGACAGAACAGCTGTGAGATGCCACAAGCAACATTGCAGACAGATTAGGAAAATGAAACCTTGTGATTTAAGTAGTCTCTCAAAGTTTCGAGATAAGCTCCAGGCAGAGAAGGCTCCTTGAAGCACTTAGGGTTTGAGGGCTTTCGCCACGAGGGGGAGAGACTGTCCCAAGTTTCCTGTAGCTGTCTCCTGGGCCAGTAGCAGGGTCTCCCTGGTGTAAAAACAGCTTGGGGAGAGGCTTGATACGGTGTGAATGACAGCACAGCCAGTATAACATGGCAGTCCTGTGTTGCTTCCTGCTGTGAGTGCCATGGCAGCAGCTGTGACTAGTCAGTAATTCTTGATCTTCCTGTGCAGCTGGAGGTGTAAGGCAGTGATGGGTTCCATGAGGTCTCCATATAGTCAGTTATACTATACTCTACTCTGTTAGTTTTGTTGTGTATGTCTTCGTTTCTATGCCAACTAAAAGTCTCCTGCTCAGGCCTGTCTTATTATCACATATAATGACGAAATTTCCACGGACAGGATCTTACCTATTCAGTATTTAATACAGAAGTACTCAAGAAGGGGAAACCAGTTTCTGTTGGAAGTACAGAAATAACATGGATCATGCTAGCACAGGGGAGGGGCAGACATTCACATGGACACCATAGTGCAGGAACACCATGTGATTAGCACATGTCCACCCTCAGGTTACTTTAGCATCCTGGAATTTGGAATCGTTTTCCTTCTTATCCTACTCAAAGCTTCATAGCAAATAATCCTTTCTTCTCTTTAGATCTCTACCCCTGAATTTTAGTTAATGCTAAAATGTAGGCAGCAGAACATAAGGCAAAGGGTCTGAGGTTACTCTGTTTGGCTCAGTGAACC
Organism: Aphelocoma coerulescens; assembly: GCF_041296385.1. Lineage (NCBI taxonomy): Eukaryota > Metazoa > Chordata > Aves > Passeriformes > Corvidae > Aphelocoma > Aphelocoma coerulescens. The sequence goes on from NC_091016.1 coordinate 29,254,011, forward strand.
TCAGTTTGAACCTCAGTGACATGTTACCAAAACATTTTGCAAGTCCGTGTGCTCAACAAGCCTTTGCAAGTATTCTTACTGGCACAGCCAATTGATTCATTACAAATAATAAAGGGCAAGTGTATAGTTTACGTGTCTGAAATGAGTTTCTTTAATTGCTGACTGAATATTGCAGTCATAATTTTACAAAGAACATTAGCCCCAGCTGTGATGTTAGGTAGCTTTTATTTCTGCTGTAATTCCATTTAAGTCAATAAAACTACACTAGAAAAAAGAAGAGTGCAGATAATCACACAGACAAGACCACTTTTCTTTATTTGAAGATATATGGAGTGCCAGGCTCCTTATTCTGCAAAGGTTTCTTGATAGTATTGAATATGGGATCTCAAACTGTTCCCTGTTGTATTTTCAAATCTTTTTTCTTTTTTTTTTCTTCATCCCTGCAGTAGCCTATTTGAAATTTTAAAATTCATCCTTTTTCTTTTGCTACTCGCTATGACACTTCACATCAATCTTGTTTGCATGAGAAGGCTCCACATTTATTGCAGTGTTATTTGTGTTGCTTTTAGTTATTTATCACTTATATTTTTGAATGTCTCAGGAGGTGGTTGCATCCTAGAACCTGAGTAGGGCAAGGTGTTGGAGCCTGCCACAACAGCTTACAATTTTTTATTGTTTATGAAACAGTTTAAGAAAGGTGTTAGTGACAGACTAACAGGCCACGGATAATACAAGCAGCATCTGTGGAGCTTCAGTCTCTGACTTTCTCCAGTAGGCATAGATTTTTTTTTTTAGCCTGACTTCTCTAATAGCAGTCATATGAAAACTACCCAAATTAATGATGCAATCAGCACATGGGTGTTAGGTAGCTCTGAGACAACATTTCACAATAGGAGTTTATAAAGTAACTGATGCATTTCTGTTGCTCTATCACCAGAGATCTGATTATAGGGACGGTGTGACTTTGCCAGGCAGTTCTGGGCAAACCAGATTGTGTCAAAATTAAAAAAATGATGATAGTTATGAGAAATAAAAGCAGAAAAATTGTAATGGTGCTTAGCAGCACTGATTAAGAATGGAACTTCTGCCATTTTTTTTTTAACATTGTTTACCAGGAACTTATAACTGCCATTAAAACTGCCAATCAAAATATTGAGGCTTAGCACCTAGCCCTTAGCTTGGGAGCAATTTGGGTGGATGCTTGTGAAAACAAAAGCAAAGGAGAGTGAGAGACAGCAAATAGGTGCAGTTGAAAGCATGAAAAGGAGAGATTAAGCTGGAAATGAGTGAGTGTTTGTGTGTGGCTCTTTTTTTGCTCCCCAGTCATAGAGTCTTAAAAATAAATAAATCATTGTAACCACTTTTGAGGCAATATATGACTCCTGATTTGGGATATATTCACCATCTTGAAAAAAAAATAATTAAAAAAAAAATAAAATTCTGTGTTTAAAAAAGATCACAGCCTTGTAAAACCCATGATGAAATTTGGCATTTCTGCTCTTGGAATAAAATTCTCCAGCTTCAGAGAGCTATTAAAGCATCATGCATCATTACTACAAATAATAAATGCAGATAATACAGCTGTATTCTCTGATGAATCATAAGTAACTGAAATAATACTTTCATTAATAAATTTCTAAAATAAATATTTCTTTTACTATGATAAAACTCTATAACAGTGAAAAATCTTCCAAAACCAGAGTTGTTTCAATTATTCAGAAAATTGTGGTAATCAAATTGTCCAGTGCACACGAATGGAAGCTCAGCATATTGGTTTATATAGTTGTGTACATTTTCTTCATAATTACTTTCATATTAGTCTCTTGGGGTTTGTTTTTTTGTTTTCCTCTCCAGGAGAAGTAGCTTTACAAGCAGTTTGAATGTAGTTAGTTCATGGGCGTGGGTAACCACACCTGACTACTTCAGCAGACCTGTCTCAGGTTGGCACTACACTCCCTAGGGGCTGGAGGGCAGCAGGAGCACCTTGGAATAGGGCAGAAGGTACTTTGCATCGTCCTGGGTTTGCTGGATGGTGCAGAGAGTGGTGTTTATAGCTCTTCATCTCCAGATGACCCAGGGGTGGTGTGGGTGTCTGGAAGGATGGTGAAGAAATAGACTTGGTGTGGCCCTTGGTGTGAAAAGTGGAGAAAGAAGCCCTTGTAACTTCCAGTGCATTGACCTGACAAAACTTTGATCTTTAGCACCAAGCTCTGTGGACCTTCTTCCATGGTTTGCCTGCAGAAGCTCTTTTGTTGCGCTCTATGATAAAGGCACATGCTTGTTCTCTGAGATTATTAAGCTTTGTTGTGGGCGTGTTTCTCTTCCTTCAGTGAAATGAAGAATTTGGTGCCTTTGAAAGCTCTTGGCTGGCGGCCCCAGGCACTGCGAGACTTTTGCCAGTGTGCAAAGCAAGTTGCCTTTCCTGAGAGAGAGAGTGTGAGCTGGGGCAATGCCCTTCTTTCACCTCAAGCTGTGAAATCATCTCTAGCAGTGCCAGTGAGATGGGGTGGTTTTGCAAAGGTGCATGGCAGTGATGCAGTGAGAGGGAGCCCAGGCTAGAACTTGTCACCTCCACCCCGCACAAAAAGAGGACTGGAGGCACCTCAGGCTTGCTGCAGGTGGCTTTCCCCACCTGGTGAGTGACTGGAATCCCTATTCCCTGATGCCTGTCTCCTGCCCCTCCATTCAAGATTCATGTTCACAGTGCTGGTGCACATCCTGCTGGAGACCAACTAAAGCCACGGCCCCTGGTCTCTTTAAATAACTATTGGCAGAGCTTCACCTGAGACTCCAGTGGGGTAACAGAAGTTCAAAAGACTTATTAATAAGGTCCCCAGCCATTCAGATAGTTTAGAGGATGTTTACTTTCTCAATAGGAAGGGAAGGAGATCAATCCACCATCAATCCTTTTATTTTCCTGTGCTGTAGCCCTTGCACCTCAAAGAAGCAAGGAGAGAGTGCTTTGTATTTGGTGATGACATTTTAAAACACTGAAGCAGCAGTTTATTTTCTTAAGGAGTTGGAACTAGAAATCTGTTCTTTCTGCTTTCAGTTCAGTTTTACATTCCTACAGTTCCACGGGCTTTATTTTAATGTTTTTTTTTCTATTTACGGCAAAATAATGGACACCATAATTTAGCTCCTTCTTTTTTGTTGAACAGAGATTGTTCTTGCCTTTTTCCCTATTTGGGTATACATTAGTATATTTTCCAGAAAAACTGGTTTTGTTGATGCAAAATTTCCACAAGTTCTTAGAGTACAAAGAGAGCAGCAGTGACCAAAATGGAGTGCATGATACAATTCTCAGTCTAGAACTTACATATGTATAGATAAGAACCAATCTGACAAGAACTAACAAGTTTTTTTTTCAGTTTTTCATGGTTGAGGTTCCTGTGCTGATTAGAACAGTTGCCAAAATATTGAACTTATTCATATAATACCAGGGGTTAAAAAATAAGCCGTAGCAGACCTGTGGTTGCAGAAGAAGCAATTATGCTTTCCTGCTGCATTTGAAGGGTGATCCCGTCTCCCCACAGCAGTAAAATCTCAGCATTAGAACTGAAATCCAGCTAAATGACTGAAAAATGTTACTATTGATGGAGGTGCTTGGTTTGCTGATCAGTTATTCCAGTGAATGAGTATTGCAGAGGACTCTCCTTGCCCAGTGAAGCGTATTTCAGGCTTAGGATCCTATGTTAGAGCTGCTGCTCATGCAGAGCCTCATAAAAGCCAGTAGCAACTTGTTGCTTTCCAAGTGATTTAGGTACAGCTGCAATGTGCAAAAGGGAGGGCAGGAGATATTGGCAATATTGATTTGGGATAGAGCTTTTGTTGAGAAAAGACATCCCAACATCTGTCACTGGGACTGCAAACAAGCCTTGAAGGGAACGATGCTCTGAGTACACACACGGACTCGATACACAACCTATGCCTCTTCCAGTCACTACCAGTGACTTCTGGGGACTGCATGGGCTTGGCCAGTGCCTTCTGCAGAGAAGAGAGACTGCATGTGCCTTGTGCTGCTTCCAGCTCCTCTCACCACAAGACAACATTATTTAATTCTTTTTTTTTTTTTTTTTTTTTGGTAGTATGGAGAACCTACATGAACCGGGGTCAGGAATGACAGACTATGTAATACTGCAGTGAACATGTCTGAGTCCTAGTTGGGTTTGCAGGGGAAATGTTCCTTTCTCCTCTTTGCTGTCATTCTAGAAACTCAGTGAAACAAAAATACTGAGTCCTCTTGGTTTCTTTTAATCAAAATTTTTTCAAGCTCTTAATGCCTCTGTGGTAACATGCAGGTCTGTCAGAGCAGGTCATGTTAATTGTCTTCAGGAGAACATACTGGGCTCAAAGTCAGCAGGCTTGCAATTCCCATTCTTGTTTACACATGTGCTAGGAACTGTGATCTGACAGTGTCTGACGCCTGTTGTGTACACGAGTAAGTGATTATGTGAGGTTCAAAGCAGCAGGGAGTTTCATCTGAGACTGTTTTGTCCAAGTAGAACTTTTGTAGCTGATTGGGTTTTTTTTTGTCCCCTTTGGCTGAAACTGTTGGAAAAAAGTCTCACCAGTTCACCAAAAAGAAAAAAAAAAGGCACTCAGAAAAGCCTGCGGATAAAATCCATGTCTAAATAACTGACATTAAAAAAGCTGAGATAAGGAGCGTGAAAGGAAGACATCCTTCTATTCTAGCTGTGTTGTCTTATCTTTTCCCTGAGAAAAGCAGCCATTTAATTTCCTTCTCTGCTTCCTATTGTTCTGAACTATGTGTAAATAAATGTGAAAAAGGAACCATGCTCCTAAATACTTCTCACAGGTTCTGTGAGTTTGGCATTACCAAACACATTTCACTTGAGCAAGCCTCTATCATCCTTTCAGTTTTCTTTCGTAACTCATCCAGGGTAAAATTAATTTTAAAATTTAACTTCTTTATTAGGACACAGGTTCTTGGTGTTGATTTCACCCTCATGTACATCCATACGTATAAACAAACACGTTCTTATTCATAGGTATGTGAAAGAAACTTGAGTTCCCCGGAATTAAATACGTGATAATACTGTTTTCGCAGCAGTGGGCAGAACTGGAGAGAGAGCAGACATCAAATGGGCAGCACTGATTGAGACCGCACTTATGCAAAACACTGCTCAGTGTCAGCATGTGCTCAGCTTGAGGTCCAGGGTTTAAAGCACATGCTGGCAGATGATCTTTTGCAGCAGTGCTTTCCTGAATTCAGACCTAGCTGCAGTGTAACTCAACAGTGTGCCTCGGCAGGTCCCCTCAAATCCTGCGTTCGCTTTGGAGCCCCCTACGGCAAGAGGGACATTGAGGCATTGGAGTGTGTCCGAAGAAGGGCAATGAAGGTGGTGAAGGGTTTAGAGAACAAGTTTGATGAGGAGCAGCTGGGGGAGCTGGGGTTGTTTAGCCTGGAGAAAAAAGAGGCTCGGGGGGACCATTCACTCTACAGCTGCCTGAAGGGAGGGTGTAGTGAGGGGGAGATTGGTCTCTTCTTCCAGGTAACAAATGACAGGACCAGAGGAAATGGCCTCAAGTTGCACCAGGGGAGGTTTAGATTAGATATTAGGAAAAACTTCTTCACTGAAAGGGTTGTCAAGCACTGGAACAGATTTCCCAGGAAATGGTGGCATCACTATGCCTAGAAGTGTTCGAAAGGTGTGTGGATGTGGCACTTGGGGGCATGGTTTATTGGAGAACACGGTGGTACTGGGTTAATTGTTGGACTCAACAATCTTAGGGGTCTTTTCCAACATTAATGATTCTATCTTTCTACGATTCTACACCATCAGGTAGTTAAGACACCGAACTTCTTTCTCTGAACGAAAAGTTGAAATCCAAAATGAGTTTATTGAGGCTAATGGTAGATAGCCGTGGGCTTTGGACCTGCACCTCCCAGAGAAGAGGAAGAAAGGCCTGTGCATTCCTGACAGATTGTAGTTTGAGACTGTTTCAGACACGGTATAGTGAAGAGTTAAATAGCCAATGTTGAAAAATTGTATTTCAGTGGTCCTGCTGCTGGACTGGAACTCCATTGTGTATTGTTCCTGGTTTTGCCATCAATTTCTATTCTCACCTGCCTTCCTGCCTGTTCTTGCCCATCATTTTTCTGCCTCGCCTGTGGAGATAGCTGAAGGAGTTACCTCTTCTCTGTATGCCTTGAACACCCCACACATTAGGCTTAGAGAAAAAAAAAATTAATGGCATTAAAAGAAACAGCTGTTCTTAGTTTGATGCTGATTTGTGTAACAGAATACTTTTCTTGGCTTGCTTACCATTTCATGGTGATAAAAGTAGTTAATGGACGTGTATTTTTATGAACTGTTGTACTGAGCTTGAGAAACTACAGTGTGAAAAATACCATGAAAAAATTAAGCATGTTTTCTTTTTCCTCTGAAATCTCTCTGACTACAGGTGTTGCAGCTGGGTTCTGAAATCCTCCCACAGTACAAACAAGAGGCACCAAAGACTCCACCGCATATAATTTTGCATTATTGTGTTTTCAAGACTACCTGGGACTGGATCATCTTGATTTTAACCTTCTACACTGCTATTTTGGTCCCTTACAATGTCTCCTTTAAAACCAAACAGAACAACGTGGCATGGCTAGTAGTTGACAGCATTGTAGATGTCATTTTTCTGGTCGACATTGTGCTTAATTTCCACACCACCTTTGTGGGGCCGGCAGGAGAGGTGATCTCTGACCCCAAGCTGATTCGCATGAATTACTTGAAGACCTGGTTTGTGATTGACCTGCTCTCCTGCCTGCCATATGATGTCATCAATGCATTTGAGAATGTTGATGAGGTCAGTATACCAGTTTAAATTCCACACATTAATTATTACTGGACGGTTGGGAGGAGGTGCGGGAGAGAAGAAAGGAATTTATGTTTTTAAATTCATTGAATTACTGTACATGTGTCTCTGGTAGCCACCCACAGCATGCATAGAGGCTTGCTTATGAGTCCTAGCCAGAAGGCTCATTCTTTAATTGCTGCTGTAGTTTCTGGTGTTAAAAATCTGTCTTTATTTTCCTTCTTTCTGCATCCTCAGAGTTCAGGAGGGCAGGTAGAGGCAGAAAGCAGCACCTCTGTACAGCACTGAGGAAGACTGCTCCATCTGGCTTACCAGGAATAGTTTGAGCTGTGTGTCAAGACAGTTTCTTGGGGCAGGCTGTGTTTGCTTTCACTGATGACCAAAGAGGGTATTTCTGCTAATGCCAATTCTTCACAGGAACAACTGAGAAGTAAAATACACTTTTCTCAGCTGCTTCTAGTACTCTATAGCAGGTGGCAAAGAGGCAGGCAGTGACTCACTGAGTTGTCTTAGAGCACCAGAAAGCACTGTGCGGATATCTGGTGATCCGTGCAGCATTGTTTGGCAACAGTTGTTTTTTGAGGAAGGTGAAGCAATTGAAGATGCTTGTTTGGTAATTTCATAATTGAATTAAGGGGTAGGGAGAAATCTGGAAATCCAGACTCCTCCTTAGTTCTTTATTTCTCTGATTTCACTAGATCACAATCCAACAAAAGAACTAACATTTAGACACGTAAACCCAGAAAACTAGTATTTTGTAGCTTCTTGTTCTTTTGGATCAGTCTGCCAAGGAAATACTCCTAAGGTAAATACATTAAAGTTCCATGCCTAAATAGTTCAGAGAGTTAATGATTTGTTAGTAAAATCTTAAAGAGGATTCCAACAGTCTGCTTTCTGGTTACACATTATAAAATCATCCACTAATTATGTGTCTGAGTTTATCTGTGACACATGCTAGAGCTGTAAGATCCAGAATCACAGAGTCACAGGCTGGCTGGGCTTGGAGGGGATCTCTGGAGGTCATCTAGTCCAACCCAGCTGCTAAAGCAGATTCACCCAGAGCGAATTGCACAGGATCATATCCAGGTGGGTTTAAGTATCTCCAGGGAAGGAGAGGGATTTGCATACCTACCTCATCAGTATTTAAATTTTAGCCTGTAAAATTTAAATGTTATGACTTCCTTTAAAATATGCCCATGTTACAAAGTACAGCCTAGCTATCAAAAGAAAATGATGCCAAGTGGAACATAGGCAAAACCAAACCCCATTACTTTTTTAAAATTACACTATTTTTTTAATAAAATTTAAAGTGGTTTTCTCAATGACTTGGGGACAAGTCATTAGGTAGGCAAACTATTAAATGCAGTGAAAAAAATGAGATGATATTTGATATTTAATTCCCTAGAGAAGTTTTCATTTTATATCTGACTGAAATAACACAAATTAGATCAAGCAAAAAAGCCTTGTGAGACCTGTCCTTAAATATTTGTTTGTCATATGAAAGACCCAGACTGCAGATTATTCTGCAGGGCTTTCACATATTACTTTGCCATGACACTGATAGACCAATGGAAGCCATATGTCAGTTTCTGACATTTAGACGAAAGGGTAAAAATAATAAATAAAATTTAAAAATTAACGAAGCAAGAGACAAAAAAAAAAAAAAAAAAAAACCCAGGAAGGAAGATTTTCCTGCCCATGGCAGATAGAGGCAAGCTGGGGAAGATTTTGCTGAAGGAACACTTTTTAACTTTAGACTGGTGATGTGACCTACAGAACATCCCCAAGGAAAATATCTGTACCAGTGGCTGTGACAGCCCTCGAACTGAGCACAGATGATTTTGGACTCATGGTAGCAATTCTGCAGAGAAATTCTTGTGTGAGTTTCAGTTTCTCCAGGTTCTCCATCTCAGTGTTGCCTTGTAGCAATGAGAAGCTGATTGGTACTTCAGTTTTCCCATGTCTCTTCAACAGTCTCCTTAATCAGTATAACAGTGTTAGTTTTAGTTATTCTACTATTGTGCCCAAGGAAAAAAAGAAATCGAGATTTCTGTCCTTTCAAGACTGCTCATCCCCATTTCCCATAGTGGGTTCTGACATTTGGCTGGTATAAATAATCATAGAATCATTAGAGTAGAGTTTCCACTGGTGTAAATTGCCATGCTTCTATTAAGGGCTCATGGCTGGTTTTTATGGGACCTGAGGGGTTTTGCCAGCAATGCCAGCAGAATAACACAGTGCATATCAGGAGAGGGTTTGGGGCAGTATATGCTGATCACTGTTTCAAGAACTGCCTGTAGAGGGAAAGATAACCTTTTACTAAAGAAGAAGAAAATAAAAGCCACATTCAGGGAATCTTGAAAGTAGAAATCTTTGCTTTATATCTTTTTTTTTCTGTTGTGTAGAGCAATTCCCTTGTGGGTCAACTCCCTTCCTTTCTTGCTAGTTTAAATTTTGCCTCTCTCTTGCCCTGGATTATACACTATATAACTTCACAGCTGGATTCAGTCAGGTGCACCTGCTAACATGCAAGTAACCAAACCAAACTGTTATCTGTGTGTCACTTTAATTTTGCTAGAGGGAATTCCCTTGGAGCTATGGCACTGGAGTCAGTCAGTGGCCATGGCTGCTGCAGGGAGGTTTTTTTTTTTTTTTGAAGTCCTAATGTGAATTTTCTTTAAAAAATTGCCAAAGATTAAATGATACCCAGTGTCAACAGCGGTGATAAAATGAGATGAAGAATATGAATTGCTGTTTTCCTGGTCTGATGTTTTCCATACATGATTTTAAACAGGAGGGAATAGAATCCTGGCTTTGTTGCAGTCCCCATAATGAAGGAAGACTGGGCCAGGTGGAAGCTTGCTTATTTTGCTGTCTGCTGTCATTCTCTGTTAAAAAAAAAAAAGCCACTGAAGATGCTGAGAATGTCATGGAGGAACTAACTTGACAAGTCAATTTGTTTCAAGAATGCTGTAATTAACGTAATGGTAATTGATTTGCAAAGGACACAGGACCTGCAGGGCTGAAGAAGTAAAAAACTGTATAATAGGGTATTGAGGGGTTGTTTTTCTCTGGGCAGTTTTGGGACTGGCCCATCACTTAGCTCTAGATTAATAGTGAAACCATTTTTGTCATCCTTAAAATGATCCACTAATTGTAATAGGTGAAACTAGAGTTGATCAATGTTTTTGGCAAGCAGATACTCAATTGAAAAAAATCCAGTATTGGGGGTTTTTTCTATTTTGAAGTAACTTTTTTTGTTTTGCAATTTACTTCATTATTCCATTATAAGATATAATAGAAAATATTTTCTTGAAACAAAATTGAGTGCGACTTCTGTGGTTTTCAGACAATTTCAAAATTCTTTGGGTTTGTTGCAGTTTGGAACATTAGTATATTTTCAATTCACATTTTTCAATATAATTGAAATTCCAGTTTCCTTTCCACATGGTTGAGAATATTTTTGTCCACAAAAATAATTTGAATTCATTAACTATTAATCAATACAACTATTAATAACTACAATTAATTCAAGAGGCACTCAAGTATGAATAGCCACTTTCTACAGATGGAAGAGGAAAGAAAAAACATTAATGTCTTTGTTCAAGGCCATATAATTAAATAAGAGACTGATCTCAAGTGCTGTGCTCAAAGAGACAGTACAGCATTTCATATTCAGACATGAGCAGGATTCAACAAATGAAGAAATGAATAGCTGTAGAGAAATTTCTGTTGTTACCCAAATGAAAGTAAAGTTATGGATGTTTCTCCTGGCTTTTATATATTGGAAGCAAATTATACATTTAAATACTAATTATTTCCTTGACCTGCCATGGAATTTCAACAGAAGAAAATATACCATTGATTGATGAATCAACTTAATGTTAGGCTCGAGCTTTCTATTGTTAAGAGAATACATCATCCTGTAATTTAGTCTGAGTAAGAAAAGAAAACATTGGTCTAAAATTTAAACAGCCCTTAAAACATGTGGTGTTAGTCTCTTTCAAATTCGAATGATCAAAATAGCATTTGTCAGTAATTCCTTACAGTAATTAGTATTATTCCTCACTTAAGGAAATACCACCTACTTTGGGGGATAATGTTATCTTTTTGTGTTCAGACATCAGTCAGTAAATTTAACAAAAACCAGGCTTAAAGAAAATTCCACAATTTTTGCCAAGAACAGTGCAATTTAAGACTTTGAATTCCAAAGCATATTTTTGCAGTGTCATCTTGAGCAATTTTATACTGTGGTTTTCGTCCATAATGGCATAAGATATAATTTATATTGGAAAAAATTTGACTTATTACATGTGATGCTGTTGTGAAATCTCATGGTAGGGCTGGAATCCAGTCATGTCACCACCATATAAATCTCTGAAATAGGGAGATTGTAGTAGTAATTGCTATATGTGTTTGAGCAGAATGCTGTGATCAATTGTTGGCTGATGCCAAATTGAGAGCCATATATCACTCTATTAGTTGAGGTAGAAGAGAAATAAATGCAGAGTAAAAGATCATCAGGAAAGATGCATTCACTATAAATGATCTAGTGCTCACTTAAGTGAATGGATAGGAGAGAAGCGAGCGTGCAGGCAAAGAAGATGTACAGCTTTGAAAGGCCAAAATTCATGATGATAAAAAAAGTTCCAGAAAAAAAATACAATACAGAAATAATAGAAGTAAGTTAAGATAATTAGTGCTAAGTGAGTGTGGCGTAGCTGGAAAGTAAACAGTGAGTCGAGAGGAAAAAATGAATGTGTTGCTGGTCAAATTGTTGGCAACTCTCTGAGGCAGTACTTTTGCAATAGATTAATTTAAACCTTGTTAGTGGAATAATCTCTCATGCTCATACAAATCAGCTATCTAGGAATGACTGAAGTAGCTACACTGGAAAGCATGCAACTTCCCCTTTCTTTTGCCATTGCATGCAATGAGGGGCAAGGGAATAAATTATCCTATTTACAGTTTTATGGAATAAACTGGGACCCATAAAGAAAGATCTTGGTTTAGATGAATTTTGCAAACTGGAAAATATAATTTTTAAAAGAATTTTAAAACTGTAAACAGCTGAGTAATATGAAATCTATTTGAAACACTAGTTCACCACTCTTATTAGAATCTGTCTAATGAGGCAGTGCTGTATTTTGCATGTGAGTCTATTGCTAAATCTAGTAATGAATGAATAATTTTCTATGGCTAATTGCAATTTTAAAGTAGTCATAACCTACTTTTTATGTCATGTCTTTAACAAAAAACCCCAGCTGTGTATCACGGAGTGTGATCCAGGCAGAGAGGAAATGTTGGCGAATTGTGGTTCTTGGATGAGATGAAAGTAGATGAGGAGGGATTAGTGAGACCCTGTGGACTGGGTGACATCTACTGGGGCTTCTGGGGAAGGATCAAGCAGTTGGGTTACTGTCCCTGGGTGGGGCAGGGGGAGGGCTGGAACAGGCGCCTTGGATTGGGGGTGTGATGATGAAGGAGGTCTGCTTGGTTGGGTGTCCCTGTGTAAGAAGCCCCTGAGAAACAGGACAAAGCCCGTGGGAGGTGTGTGCTGGGGGCTGTAACCTGCCAGAAACCCTCGGAGCATGGCTAGGAAGGTTCTTGGTATGGCTCCTAGGTGGTATTTGGAGCTTCAGAAGGAGCTTGGGGGCCTTGAACTGTGGAAGAAGGGGCGTGCAATGGAAAGGAAAAGCAGTGGTGGAGAAGGAGGGCTGCTTGTCTGACTTCTGTAAGTGCCTCTGTTCTGCAGCATGGTCCCAGGGGGCTCTGCCAGGCAGGAATTATTCCTTAGCAGACAGGTAGGTGGAAGGAGTATTTTGGGGAAATGCAAATGGTGTACAGCAGATTCCTGGGGTAAAGTGCACAGCAGGATGTAAACCAGGTAGGGAAAAGAAGCACTTGCTGTTCCGAGTCTCTTGGGGATTCGAGTGAGGCTGTCTCTCTTCTCTGTCTGCTTTGTGCCACATCTCCTCACCCCCGATATTTTTTCCAATCAAATATGAGTTTTTCTATCTTCCTTCCTTAAAAACCCAACCCTCATGCTTCCCATCACATGCCTTTTTTATGCTGCCCTATGAAGGGGCAGGCTGTCTTTTCTCCCTAAATCCTCAGTTTTCCAAGTTGTGTTGATGCTGTATATAGGCACTGCAGAGCTCTTATGCCTTGGAAGACATTTAGGATTAAATTCTCTCCTCTGCTTCAGGTGCTGACTTTATTTTAATTCTGCTACCTTCCCTGGTCTTGCCCAGGCTCATACACCTTGGTGGCTCAGAGACTCTGCTCTTTTGCTGATGGATAGCCCCTCCCAAAGGAGAATTCCAGAGTAGGATGTGTTGCCGTGTCCCTGCCTGGTGTAGCCCCACTCTGTAGGTTCTACTGAGGCTTTATGATGCCAATTGACTCCTCTTCTTCTGCACTCCGAATGTTCAGATTAGTCTTTCTGCTAAGTCACAGATAAGTAAGGGTGTTATTGGATTTCAGAGCTACTTCTTCATAGCTTTGAAAGGCCTGACATGATTTATCATTCTGTTAAAGAGAGAATAGTAGTCTACATAAGCTATTCAATCTGTATCAGGCTAAATGAATTAAAACTCTGAATTACATTTTCAGTGATAATGTATGGTGATAGCCTTTGTCCAAGAAGGAGAGCTAACTGAATATATTAGATTCTGAATTATTTCAAAAAGCTACTGTTAGAGGGAAACTTACACTGCATATAAAGGGAAGCGTGTTCCAGACACAAGGATCAGTTACTCTCCTCTTTTCCCCCCATTCAGCATACTTGTATCGATCTGAGGCAGAGAGTCAGATGAGATGACAAAGGGTATTTTTTTGAGTAGCTAAGTGGTTGCTCTGTAGTCTATTTCATATTAAGGATGGGATTAGAATTGGAAAGATGGAGAGTATTAGATGCCAGTAACAGTAAATCTTTTTTGGGTGTTTTGCCTCTTTGAGTTAGTAAAAGCTTCTGGAACTGGGTGTTGCTTTGAATCAGAAGCATTGGGAAGCAGATTGTTGTCTATTGGGGTTAATTTTTTATTTGCTACTGCACAAAGTGGGATTTCTTTAGGTCACTTATGTGTTATCTTTATTCTTGTTCTTCCTCTCAAAGTAAAAAGAAAACAGAGTTTGTTTGTTTCCTGGTTTTGTTGTTTTTCTGAGTGTGCATGTATGGATGTAAGGCAAGCATGGGCATAGTTTTACAAATGAAAAATCAGCCTTCCCATCCCTTCCCACACCCTGTGCTCTTACACATGAATTATTGCTGTTTCTCCCCAAATTCTAACCAAGCTCACAGATGTCTGACTAAAATAAGCTTTAAGAGTCTGGAGATGTTTTCTTCAGTGCTGAAAACCACAGCAGTATCCAGAGGGCTTAGATATTGATTTTGACCTGTGCACATAACGTTATCTCATCTCTTGGTTGCTAAATATGGCAATGTGTAGGAAAGGTCGTGTTCTCAGACCTAATTAAGAAAATCAGAGGAGACAAGTGACGGAAATGTGTAGTCCTAATGATGACCTAACAGGGCTGCCAGGTTACTGCAGATAGGCAGAGCCAGGCTGTGGCATGGCTGACTTCAAATAAAGTGTCAAGAAAGAAGGCAGTGCTTTCTATAGCTCTCACCTCACAGTAGTGATAAACTTGGTTCATTGCCTCTCCTTTTGGAATAAAAAAAAATTTTTTTTTGGCTGTTTCATTCTCCTTCTTTTAATGGTTAGCTTTTAGTTTCCTGCATCTCCCTTTAATTGAGATGAAGCCTGAACTTTAGCAGTTCCATATGAGAGAAAAGTTCTGGAAAACTTAGGAAAGATTTGTGCCAATACTGAATATTTCTCTTTTTAAAAATAGATAGTAAGTAGGAAGTAAATTATCCTTCCTTTGAGCCTAGAAAAAAATCTTAATGCTTGGGTTAAGTGTATTTTCTTTCTGTACATGTAAAAAGTGAATAATGGCCTAAAAAGTGAATACTGTCATGTAGATTGAATCTATTACTAAAGTACTTGTGCTACTGCAGCTGTAGGAGGTGGGGTGAATGTAGCATTTTAGTTATTTTCTGGAGTTGTTCATCCTACATCTTGTTTGGAATGGAAATTTAATTATTTCTCACTTTTTGGGGGGGAGGGGGGCAGGTGGGGTGGTCTCAGTTACTTTTTATGGCTGTTCTGTAAACAATTTTTATTTTGATTTTTTCCTAGGTGGACTTTTATTAGTCAATGAATTGAGTTGAATTTCATTTTGCATGGCAAATGAACAGCAGCAACTGTTTTTATCTGTGCAGCATCTATCACTGTCGTGTCCACTGTTACTGTTCTTGGGGACCACAATGACACAAGTAACAACAGTGGCTCTGCTTACAGCCCTTGTGTTTGCAAAAAGACTTCACAGTGTCTCTGTCTCTTTTTCTGGGTGTGGAAGTAATAACACAAATCTTATGTTGTCTGATTGAGAGGTAGAGCCAAAACATGGATGTCCTGGATCTTATGTTTGGAAAAAAGGCTACTTAGAGGGCTGAGTTACCAGGGGTGCACTCACAGTAGATTAGATCTTGCAGAAAACAAGGAAATACAGAAGAAACCTCTGTAAATGTGCACAGTATGTAGTGAGTAGGTCTAATTAATGACAAATTAAATGTAAATTTACTTTTGGCAGTATTTTATGGACGAACTTATGAAGCTTTCTCTTTGAACATAAAATATGGGTACTGCTTTCCCCTAGGACTGAGGCTGGTCTGTTTTTCTGTTGTTTGGGGTACAGTTCTACTCTGCAAAGAATGTGTAGAAGGGGAAGGAGAGGGAGTGGCTGTGTTTGTGATTTTAAGGGCTTTTGACATTCAAGTCTGCTCAGTCAGTGGCTATGAAGTTATTTCTTCAGTGTCTCAGTGCCTTGAGCTTGCCCTTTAGTTTGGAGGGAATTGACTACACTTCCTTCCTTTTTTATGCAGCAGCCATCACTGGCAATGACAGTAAACCTGCCAACCTATGAAATATTTATCATCATCTATATACAGGTATCAGCAGTAGAATTTTTTAGTCTCATTCAGTTGCTTCAAACCATTTGAAAATAAGTGTGTGTGAAATTCAGCATTTTCCAACATACTTGGCCAAGTGCTGCATATTGAAGTAAGTGCTGCACCCAAGTTCTCTCTGTAACAAAATACAGTAAAAATGTACTATGTGTCTGTTCTGGTCATATATAACAGGTTTTTTGGGGTTTTTTTTGCATAGCCTTAAGGGATGTTTTCTGTTGGATAGAGTATCAATAGCTGCACCTGTGTTGGGGTAAAACAGGGAGAACTCCATGGAATATTACTTAGCTTTGTCCTTTGCCTGGCTGCCACACAGACATTCCTTTATGGTGATCCTTTAGAGCAGAGCCTCTGGGGTGCCTGCTTGGGACCTGCAGTGCCTTTTCTAGCTCATTATAAACTGAGGTTTTTCTATTTTGTTTCGGCAGAACGAGCTCTGGGTGTCTCTTCATCTGCCTCTCCAAGCTGGCAGGAGTAGCAGACCAAGAGGGTGGGATGCACATCAAGAAAAGTAAATTGAGTTCAGGCCCCTTTGCGTGACATTGTGGAGCCATCTGTATGATAAAAGCATACAAATAATCTGCGCTGATAAGAGCATTAAAATGGACAATACTCTAAAAGTACAGTTCTATTTTGGAAAGTGGTAATCTAAAATTGTCAATTTTTCAATCCAACAGATCTATTAAAATATAACTCTGGCTAAATCTAGTGCCAGAAAGTACTGATTTAAAGTATTGCAGGACTACCTGGGTTTTTTTCCCTACTTTATCATCTATTAAACAGTCTATTAAGTTTCTGTTGTTTATAATCATTTGAAATTCTGTCACTTAGAAATTTTTAAGAGTTATATGAATAATCATTTCCCTGGGGTGTTCTTGCTCTTGATATTGATCCATTTAGAATAGACAAATTCTTTCCTCTGAGAAAATCAAAGAGAGAACACTGTTAAAGCTGAAATAAAAATAAATTGGTTTTTTTTAATAGAGCTTTTTCTGAACTTTTAGAATCTCATTGGCAATGCAGTCAGGTGAGTATTAGGAGTAATTTGAATATTAAATGTATCCTTCCAATGCAACCAAATCAAGTATATATTTTCTGTAAATATTCAAGTTCTTTTAGTCCAAAAAGCCTAATTCTCTCTATCTCTGATCAGAATTTGGTAGAATCACTTTCTCCCAAATGATGCAGTTCAATCACATTTTAATTTTTTTAATACAATTTCTTTTAGTGAATTTCACAAGGGAAATTAGGATAAGAGTACTTTTGAAAAAAGTGTTTTGCCTTAGACTTTTAAAATCTGATTTCATGTATTTTAATTCATGTTCCCATTTTTTCATATCCAATTACTTGAACTCCTCTTCTGTGATTCTTTTCTTTCCCAAGGTATTTCTAATCCTTGACTCTTTTATTATTTTTAATTTTTAATTTTTAATTAAGAATTAACCAAATTCTAAGGTGATAATGGTCCTTCCTAAACCATTATTTTTTTTGGCTTTGGTAGGACTCTCACTTGACAAACAGCATTTGTTTGGGGTTTTTTATAATCACAGGGATATGTTGAATTTGTAAGAACAGGTTTTGCACCACTGCTTTTGAATGAAATTAAAACTGATTTCTGGGATTTTGGGGTGGAGACTTTGAAGCATTGTGTGATTAAAAGGCCTGGTTTTGAGACTGAAGCTAAAAGTGCACCATTGCTGGAGACCTCTCAAAATATAAAGTGTTAATGTTTCTCTGCTAAAGTTTGTAAAGAGAAAAGGGAGAGATGGGCATTGGTCCTGAGGGAAAAGGCCAGAAGGCTGTGTTGTAATGTCAGAATGTTTAGAATGCAGAGACTAAATGTGCTCGTCACTCCAGGACTTGCATATCCAGTTCTAAAATGTGCTTATAATTTTTTGCATTTTCCCCTTTGCTTTTCCTCTCCATACTGAGTGTTCAGAAGTACCTGCTTCCCCTCCCCTGGAAATTAAGGCCTTTTGTGTCATTTTCTCAGAACTGGCATTGAGGCTTTTGCTCCAGTGTTTACAAAACAAAGCTGGGCATGGAATGAATGGGAAATGGAAATTAACTTACTTTGTGTAGGAATTTTTGCATCAGTAACTTGAAAAGCTTGGCGTATATATTAATGAAAAAAATAGTTCACTTGCTCTCTTCTAGATCTCTGCAAATATTTCTGATTTAAAGGAAGGCTGCTTCTTTATTTGTTTTTTTTTTTCCCTCTCTCTCTTTTAACTCCCCACCCCTTGGTTGCATTAGATCTTGTCCAGATACTTAATAGAAATTGATAGTGTGTTCCCAGGTAACAAATTACATCTGTCTCTGAAAATGAGTCAATGTAATCATGATGAATTCATGAAATAAAGGGAAAATATATTGCTGCAGTCCTGGGGAACATGAGTCAATATACTTTATGTAATTATTTAATAAAACATCTTTTCTAGTGCATTGAAGCAGCCTGAGATACTGAGGAAGTTGTATTTATGCAGGAATAAACAAACTTCCAGTAAAAGCTGGTGACCAGAAGTACGCAATTATGCATTTCCAGAAATACTCATTAAACCAGTCTGCTTAAATTTTAATCAGACTTCTATGTATGAAACGGTCTTGGTAAGAGAAAGCAGAAAAAACAAAAGGAGGGATTTTTATGATAGGCTATTCGGATCTTCTCATGCCCCAAATGGATCTGAGTTTTTAAATTTGACTTCTTGTGCAAATCTGTATAAAAATTAACAATACAAAATCCTCCATGCTGGCCTAATTCTCTTTTATGGGAGCCATATTATTTTCAGCACAGAAGTACTGCATTGATACCAAAGCTGTCATAAAAAGGATATAGATTAGTGAAATATTTGAAATATTTAAGCTTTGTGTAGTCCATATGAGAAATATCAGAAGACTGATTATCAGTGCATGAATTCTTACAGGAAAGTGAAGTCATAGGAAATGCATCGTAGGAAATAGGAAAACTACAAATAGCCAGGTACTTCCAGTATTTTTTGGCCTTCTTTATTTATCTTTCTGATATGTCTGAGCTAAATATTGCAATCTGTGTCATATCTGAGACATTATATCTGATGTGTTGCATAGGAGTTCACAGCTGGATGTGCAATAGACAGCCTGTTGTTTGAAGTTTTTACAAAGGTATTGGTAAACCTCTTCAAATAATCTGAAAAGGGAGTTCAGAGAGCAACTCACAAAATGGTAGTGGATGAAGGCAGGAGTTCAGAGAGCAACTCACAAAATGGTAGTGGATGAAGGCAAGAGTGCATATATTCATGCCTGGACAGGGTCACTAAGTTTTCTGTGTTCCACAGTCTCTCTGTTAACTGGTGGCTCTCTGTTTTTCATGGATCACCTTGTTCTTTGGAAACCACAGTTACGAATACTGTTGCTTCCACATGAAATTCTAATGGTCACTGTGCTTTATCCTTCCAGGGCATCAGCAGCCTCTTCAGTTCCCTCAAAGTGGTCAGGCTCCTCCGGCTGGGTCGCGTGGCTCGGAAGCTGGACCACTACATTGAGTACGGGGCGGCCGTGCTGGTGCTGCTGGTGTGCGTGTTCGGCCTGGCAGCGCACTGGCTGGCCTGCATCTGGTACAGCATCGGCGACTACGAGGTCATCGATGAGGACACCAACACCATCCGCACGGAGAGCTGGCTCTACCAGCTGGGAGAGTCCATAGGAACTCCCTACCGCTTCAACACCTCGGGCTTTGGGAAGTGGGAGGGCGGGCCAAGCAAAGATTCCGTCTACATCTCCTCGCTGTATTTTACAATGACCAGCCTCACCAGCGTCGGGTTTGGGAACATCGCTCCGACGACAGATGGGGAGAAGATCTTTGCTGTGGCTATGATGATGATTGGCTGTAAGTATTAGAGATTCTGTCTTTCTCATTCACAACACCAAATAGCAGCATATCATGAATGCTGAGTTCATGAGAACATCTGGAATCCTGTTAAATATGATGCAGCTAAAAAGATTTTTGGAGGCAATATAAGTATTACACACTTCTTTACTGGTAAGGTTTAAATCACAAATAGGAGTATTGCTGTGACTAGTAAAAATTCAGTCATTTTGGAAGGAATATTCTGTCCATATCCTCTCAATATTCCCTTGTAAGTAAACCATAAAATGCTTAAAGCCTAAACTGTTAAAGAATTAATGCACCAACCTTTTTGCCTCCATTTGGTACGTGGCAAGCTTTGCGTGTCTGAGAGCCGTATACATTTGATAAGTGGGTCAGAGTGTGGGAGGAGGTCTGGGAGCATCATCTAAGGGAGAGAGAACTGGGACTCTTTAGAAACCACAAGCTCTGCCGTGGGCTGAGCATACGGATGTATCCTAAAGCAAGGGGGATGATGCTGTCCTTGGGCACCTCTGGCTCACACATCCTTGTTAGAATGGATGCATATTGCCAAGCTGTCCAGCTTTTGGCCATATTGTCATTTCCATGCAGGATCTGCATTCAAAGTGCCTTGAGAGCTACTTGGAGTTAAGAACCATATGGTGGTCACTGTTAAACTAGGTCATGGTTTTCTAGATAAGGGTGGAATTTGAACCAAAATAAGGGGAAAAAAATCTACTTTGTCCATGGAAAAACATGGGAAAACATGTCATTTTATGGAAAAAGATAGAAGCTTCTCTATGGTGATATTTCATCCAGAGGAGGAGAAAGTCAATCC
Organism: Aphelocoma coerulescens; assembly: GCF_041296385.1. Lineage (NCBI taxonomy): Eukaryota > Metazoa > Chordata > Aves > Passeriformes > Corvidae > Aphelocoma > Aphelocoma coerulescens. The sequence continues at coordinate 29,274,558 of NC_091016.1, forward strand.
TTGCTAAGCAGAAAATTAAAACCAAATACCTAATGAAACTCAATTAGCAGCACAGTGCCTGCTGTAGAAATGTGAATCTTTCCTTCTGATGTGTGCTTTTACAGCAACACTGGTGTCATATGCTGAGATTACATGTGCAGTGTTAAGCCTGCTGAAGGTTAGTGAGAGATAGTATCAAGAGAAGCATTCTTGATCACAAAAGGATTGGGATATTTTAGTTATAAAATTTGTTAATTTTGTTGTACCTTTTTCCACTGCCAAGAGTCCCATCATCCTAATAAAACACCCCTGTAGGAGAAGGGAAATTTTCATAAAACATGGATAAAATTTTTCAGTTTTCTGATGAGAAGGTGGATTAGACAATGTAGTGGTGTAGCACAAAACAGACTTCCAAACATATTTCCTGATGAAGGTGCCAGTTTGATAGGAAATATCCTGATCTTTGGCTTATTGTTATGACCATGACACTAGCTAGAACAAGAACAACTAGTATGATTCAGTATTATTATTTAGTACGATGCATAATGAATAAACATAGCCTTCAAAAAGTCATGAATGTACATGGAGTTATTTTGGACTTGTACCTGTTCCTAACTCTTCATATGACAGTGTGGCAGAAAGAAACTGAATTTATGCATAAAAAATATTGATTGAGATGAGCAGGAAGAAAATGATAACATTTCTTTTTGTGTGTTTTATCCTCTGCTCATTGGAATACCAATAAGTGCTGTATCAAAAGACTAGTGGCTTAAACAATACTGTGGCCAGCTAAGCTTACAGTCACAATTTCATTTGCAAGATCACCTTTGAAATTTTTACCTTATCTTTATTTCTCAAAGAAACGGACATTTCTGGAAATGGTAATTGAGATGGTGGTGAACATGTGTGAAAATATCTTCAAGCCCCACCTTTCTTGCACAGGCTGTATGTGAGGCCACCCTGCAGAAAGTCAGGGTGCAGTGCATGGCAGGGACTTGCCTTCCACTGGTGGCTGTCTAAGAAGCTACAGCTCTGTAGGTCCTGGATCCATTCAGAGCCACAGCACAGCATTTGCACCCTCCCTCTGATTATTGGTGTTGATGGTCTTGACTTCAGTTTGCTCCTTGAGCTGTGCTGCCATGGTTTGGTAGGGGCACTCAAGAGCTGCTTTCCTGGAGTGCAGATGTTGGCATCAAGTAAAGGGAAAGGAAGAGTTTACTTTTGGAAGTGTGAGTTCTTCCTGCTCAGAATTATTTTTAATACAATGATTTGATTGTGCAAAATTCTTGTACCTCTGGGAAAGGCTGGTCATGGTGTGTGCATTGCCAGGTGGTGTGGTGGCTTTGCAAGGCTTTCAGGTCCTTGTTTCTAGCAACCTAGGTTCTAGTTTTGTTTTGGTTTAGTGGCTCAGTATCTTGAGTAGTTTCTGAAGAAGAAAGGTGTGAATAGCAGTGATACTTTTTTCTTTGATCTTGGAGTGTTGTCTGTTGAGCCTCTGTTTCTGAGGAGGACTTGCTGTGTAAACAAGTATTTTTAAGACATACATTGCTGTCTTTTCCATTGGCAAACTGACTAAAAAGTTTGTGCTACAGTCAGCACAGGACTGTAGTGTCATCCAGACAGGGTGCTTGTGTCAGAAAGGCTCAGAATATTAGAGGTGTTTGAAAGCAGTTCTTAACTAGTGTCATTCCTTGTGCCTTTAGTATGCTTATGCCCAGAGAGATGGAGTTAACGCTCTGTAATTCCACCTTCCGCAAGACAAAATTTGGTTTGCCCTGCTGCTCAGCCACTGAAGTGCCCTTCTCTCACTGTTTTACTCCCTCCGTAAAGCTGATCCCGTGGCAGAATTACATTTGTGTTGCATTAACTCTTTGTAGGCACACTGACCACTTGTAGTAGTACTTTGCTGTGATGTCAAATAACTGTTTGAAAAAGTAGGTAAGACCGTTTCCATTTTCTCTTTTTTTCAAGCTTTCATTATGGTGAATAATAAATCCAGGTAACTTTTAATTAAAAATTTAGAAATAGGTTAGTGAAGCTGTCCTGGACCTGTGGGAATTTTGGCTGAGTTGAGTGCAAATGTTGACCCAGTAAAAACTTTAATGTATGTAGCTTGTAGGAGGAGTGGGTGCATCATGTTAGCTGTGCACAGATACTGCAAAGGGAATACGGTGTGTATGGGTATTGAGCCCATGGGCTGGCTGTGTTGGTTGGCTTTACACTTGGGGCCAAGTTTAAGAAAGCACGGGTTTGTCTCAGCAGCCCTGGTCTCTGCTTCAGGGCCTCCTTCTGCAGCGAGGTGTTCTTGTGCTCTCAAATGTGACGACGCACATGCTGTCCCACTGACCTCATTGTGGCTGCAGTTTTCAGGGAGAAAGTGTTTCGCTGTTGGTTCTTTTGATCTGAGAAGCTGCAGCCCCTAATTAGATTTGTGGGGGGCTGTGGTGTACTCGTAAGCCCAGGGATGTTTCGTCTCTTCGGCAGCTCCACCAGAGGGGGTAGGTGAAAAATGCTCTTGATTCTTGACCTCAAATAGTGCACATCTGTTTGGGAAGATCAAATTATTTTAAAATAGAGATGAAGTACCCAGTGGCTGCTTTTAACGATTTCTGTTCTGTGGAAGCTTGTGCTTCATATCACTGTGTAGCTGCTTTTCCTGAACATTTGGTAAATTATAGTTTTGCAAAGCAAAATATCTTCACATCTGTGAACTGACCTGCATGATTTTGCCTCACTTTCTTTATTGAGTGTATGTGTGTGTAAGTATAGAGAGAGAAGGATGAGTGTTACTATGGGAAGTAAAAGCAATTAACTCCTCAGCTTCATTTTAAATGAATCAAAACATATTTGCTTATCCCTTTCCACAGATGGCCACTAAATTGCTAATTAATAGGGAATATGTCTACAGACAGATCTTTCAATGAGGCTGATGTTACATAAAACCAGGCTTAAAACCACTGTCTGGGTCTGCAGAAAGACATATATTTTCCATTTTTAATACTTGAGGAAAAAAAAGTGCTGTTTCAATTTTTGGTTTCTTCCCTGTGGAGACATATGCCTTGAAATTACAGTCTTTATATATTTTGTTTAGTGAATCTGTCAGGTTGGGTTGTGCTTTGTTTATTTTCCTAAGCACTAGCAGAAATCAGAGGACTTTCATTTGCAGTTTTGTATCTGGGCACTGTGTCAGCAATCCCCTTGCTATGCAGGTGGAGTAGGGATGAACAGTTTTAAAAATGCTTGGCATTCCTGACTTTTGACATAAAATAATACTGATGGATGCTTGCTTATTGGGATTTTGAGCAAAGGAGGAAAATCCATAATTTTGTTAGTGTTCTCAGTTGCGTTGAAAGATCCCAAGCTTTTGGTGCCTGTTTATGCTAAATTCTCCTTTGTTAGGTAGGAACTTACTGGAACCACAGGGCTTGACTCATCCAAAATATGAAGGAAAAGGCACATGTTTGAATGCTAAACAAAATCATAAATTCCCCTGTGAACCCTATACTTAGACCAGATGGGGGGGGTCATGGAAAAAGAACAAAAGTGGGAGTTAAAAGGTCAGATTCATGAACATGCATGCTCACATATTGTGATGAATTGTCAGCCACTGAGTTCATTAATCAAAACAGCCCAGAAACCCAAGCCACTCATCTTCCTGGATGGTGTGCAACACAAGCATCATGCAGTCCTGCAGCACTTCAGCTGTTGTCTCTGATTAAGGTAGACACAGATCCCAGGAGAATGGAGTAGCTGTCTCAGTTTTGATCAGCTTTGTCTGTGAATAGTTTCTTTATCATTAGACCAAAAAAAAAAAAAAAACCCAAACCCAAAAAACAAATAAAAAACCTCCACCACACAAAACCACCCAAACAATCCAGAAATGATAATAACATTAGGTAAATTTGAAAGCATAGGCAGTTTTGTTTACAGAGGCACTTTTGTTCACAGCTCTCCTGCTGAAAGGAGCAGAAATCTGCCCTGGTAGTGTGACCATCTGTGTGATCTTTAAGAAAATCTTAGTGGCAGGTATCATGATGCACAGGTCAGTGTCGCTCCTTCACAGCCTCACAGAGGATTAGTGTGCTTTGGTGACCTCCAGCAGGGTAGGAAGTGTTTAGAGGCTCTTGTGAACAAGGATAGTGAGGAACTGATAGAAACTAGACCGTTGCTATCCAAACAGCTGAACAAGATATAGAGGCATTGCAGCATCATGTTTGATGATCTTCCTGAGGCATGATTTCCCCCTCATAAAGCAGGTCATCAGTTGAAAAGGAAGGCCATTTACTAAACATGTATCTAAGGACAAGAGAAACACATTTACCCCTAGAACCGCTTCTAGGTGATGGGGGAACGTGTTGGAATCCTTTTTGGAGGAAGTTGGTGGCCTGAAACTGAGGGCCAGCCATGTGCCAAGTGCTGGCTAGGTTTGCTGAGGGTGTCGTTCATGGGTGAAGCACAAAGGCCTAAGAGATTTTAAACCCAAAGCAACTTTCTCTGTGTTCATGGATATTGCCAGTGCAGTGTTTTGGGTTTGGGGACATGCTGGGAAAGGAAAAAGAAACCTTGTCTTGCAAAAGCTGTCTCTTGAATTCCTGGTCTTTGTCACATCCCTGGCAAGATGACAAAAATCTCTTAGATGCCACAGACCTCTTGCAAGCTCCTGAAGTTGCAGATAGCATGCTTTCTATATGGCTGATAGCTTTGCATTAATTTTCATTCTCATCTATCTTAGCCGCCAGCAACATGACTCTAGCCAGTAATTCCTAATTTAAAGGTCTGGATTTTTTTTTTTTTTATTTCTTTTTAATAAGTATGGCCAGTCTTTGCAGTTCTGTTCCTTCACCCCTATGTGTTGTGCTTTATTACTTCTTATTTGATGCTATTCAGGATATTTGAAGAGATGGTTTGTTATTGCTGTAATTGTTAAGCAACTGTTTGGGATTTCTGAATGTTATTTTGCTTGGATGATATTGGAATGTTATTTTGCTCCACTAGAATGAACCACCAGAAGTGTTGTGGATATATTTCTGTGCTACAGCAAGTTTCAGCAAAGTGGCAGGGCTGGTAGAAAAGTGGGTAGAGTTTCTCTGTAGGTTAGAAGAGGGTTTAGCTATTAGGGCAGGATTTGGTCTGGTAATTTCTAAAGGTGAAAATATCTCAATTTTTCTTGTTAAGAGTAAAGAATGACTAAAAACCAAGCAAAACAAACAAACAAACAAAAAAACAACAAAAAGCCAGCTCCAAAAACCAACAACAAAACCTACCAAAACCTCAAAGTCACTGTGATAAATAGAAATAAAATGGATCAACAGCGTTGTTTTTGACTTTTTGGATATATAAACAACCCTTCAGACATCCAAGTCCTGAGGGATGCAATTTTCAGCGAAGCGCGTCGGTATTTCTCATCAGCAAGCGTGGGGTGCACCGGATTGTGGTGGCATTTCCAGCCCCACCGATGAGCCGGAGCGCCTGGCCCGCGCCGAGTTACATCACTGACACTCAGTGCAGACAGGGCATGGAGGAGAGATGCCATCAGTGCTGACAGGCTTCACAACACAGCAAGCTCCAAAGTCAGAAATTAGCTCTTAAAAGCTGCCTCCTCTTTGGCTAAGGCTGTCCAGGACCTGCACATTTTTTCAGGATTGCTTGTACTGAAACACATCCCTGTTCCCCAGGACTCAGTATTGGGACTAGTCTTGTTTAATATCCTTTTGAATGATCTGGATGAGGGGGTTAAGTGTACCCTCAGCCAGTTTGCAGAGGACACCAAGTTATGTGGCAGTCTTGATTTGCTGGAGGCCAGGAAGGCTCTGCAAAGGGATCTGGACAGACTGGATTGATGTGCTGAGGCCAATGGTATGAGGTTCAACAAGGTCAAGTGACAGGTCTTGCACTGGGGTCATAACAACCCTGTGCAGCTCTACTATCTTGGGGCAGAGTGACTGGAAAGCTTCCCACTGGAAAAGGATCTGGGGGTGCTGGTGACAGCAGCTGAACATGAGCCAGCATGTGCCCAGGCGGCCAAGAAGGCCAATGGCATCCTGGCCTGGATCAGCAATAGTGTGGCCAGCAGGACCAGGGCAGGGATTGTCCCTCTGTGCTGGGCACTGGTGAGGCCACACCTCAAATCACCTCTCACTGCAGGAAGGACATTGAACTGCTGGAGTGAGTCCAGAGAAGGGGAACAGAGCTGGTGGAGGATTTGGAGCACAAGACTGATGAGGAGCAGCTGAGGGAGCTGGGTGTGTTTAGCCTGGAGAAAAGGAGGTTCAGGGGTGACTTTGTCACTCTCTACAGCTGCCTGAAAGGAGGGGGTAGCCAGGTCAGTCTCTTCTCCCAGGTAACAAGTGACAGCACAAGAGGAAATGGCCTCAGGTTGCACCAGGGAAGGTTTAGATTGCATATTAGTAAAAATTTTTTCACGGAAAGAGTGGTCAGGCATTGGAATAGAGTGCCCAGGGAAGTGGTGGAGTCACCATCCTGAAGGTATTTAAAAGACATGTTGATGTGGCACTTCGGGGCATGGTTTAGCGATGGACTTGGCAGTGCTGGGTTAATGGTTGGACTCAATGATCTTAAAGATCTTTTCCAATTTGAATGATTCTGTGGTTCTATGATAAAACACTGGTGTTAAAGCCAGGAAAAAGCCTTTAAGTGACACCTATGTAAAGAGTGAATTCCTACAAAAATCATCTCCAGGCTAAGATGGACTTGAAATTGTTTTTCAGGTCCACAATGCAAGTGCTAATGCTGTAATAAATCTTTCTTAGCTAATGACCATGGCCATATAAGGAGTGGCCCATTCATATGGGATTAGTCCTCTCCTCACCCCAACACACTTCAAAGCAGGAAGAAAGAAAGTATTTTTTGTGAGTATATTAGTATGGTAGTTTGTTTCCTGGCCTGGCTTGGGAAGCATAAATGAATTCTCTGTGAGATGTTATTTCTTAGTATACAACAATGACTAACCAGTATTCCTTTTCTTGTTATTTAAAGCATATAAGACCAGATTAAAGCTAGATTAAAGTATTGCTAAAATAAATTTTTGGCAAAATATAATTTGGAAAGGGCAAGGGTAAATTGCCCATGTACCTTTGGGTGTAGGAAAAGGAACATGAGTGTTCCAGAGCTATATCACATACCTATGCTTTATGAATTGTTTCATGATACGTCATCTTGTCGTAATGACTAAAAATTTCAGGCTGTACTTCAGCCTAATAGATCTAGAGAATCACCGTACCTCAAAATATACTGGAATTTAATTGCTAGAATAGTCCCAGGGTATAGTCCGTATCTCTATCAGTACTGTGCAAATCCAATCAGGACAATTTTTGAAGTGAGGTTTTTCTAAAAATTTCTAATTCTCAAGGTTTTTACAATCCATTTCTGTCCTGCAGAGATTAATGTTGCTCCTCAAGACATTGGACAACTTTTGAAAGAACTGCAAATGCAAATGGAGAAAAAATAGTTCTGTTTGAGAGAAGATGAAAGCTATGAAGTGTGAATGGTTTGGTTTTTCCAGGATTTGGGGAGAGCTCACAGTACAGTAATGTTATAGATAATTGCCTTTTCTCTTTTTGTTGCACAGCATTTCTAAATTTTGTCTTTTAACTCTTTAATAGGAAGGAGGAGGAAAATAAATAAGTGTCCCAGGTGTGGGTATCTCTCTTTTTCACCTGGTATCTTCCATATCATGTGCAGGATTTTGCTTTCTTTAGACCATTTCTAGCATTACTTCCTATAAGTAGATTTAAAACACTGAAATGTGCCGGCTTTATCAAACTTTCATCAGCATGTGTAACCAACTTGTTTTAAAATCTAAAGGAACATGATTAACTCAAGTTAATTTGTGAGAGAAGAGCATGATGCATCCAGAATGTGGACTGAGAGCAGAGGAATATAAAAAGAAGAAAGAATATTTCAGGCAGGTGAACCAGGGGATAATATGCAGGATAAATATTTGTTCCCTACAAAAAAACCCCCAAAGAATCTGCAAGAGATAGAGTGCTTTGTTATGCAGGACAGCAAACCTGGGGGTTCAGTTTACAAATTTATTCTTAAATTGCTGAATTACACAAGTGCAATCTAGAAGAGCATGGTTTGTCTGTTAGAGCTAATATTCTGGATTCCCACCTGTGGAATTGGCTTAATACATACAGCATACAAAAAGCATGACAGATTTTTCATTGTCTCTGCATTCCTGGGAGGCCTTTCCTTAAGCAGCCAACTGTATTGCTGAAAGATGGCAATCCTGGACAAGGATTTGGTTTTACACAAGACTAAGAAAAATCCAATTAGATAGGTGGGGGGAGGGAAACAGTAAAATAGCACATCCACCCATATGACACCTTGTGCCACTTGTCATCTAATATGTGGAATATGATAGAAGTTCTGAAGCATCTTCTAAGCACTTTTCACTTCTGCATCAGTTTCAAATAATGATACAGTTATTTTAATATCTAATTGCTGCTGGACTCGAACAGGCCTCCTACAGGCTACAAAGTGTTGGAATAGAAATAGCTTGCCTAGCTGGAATGTGTAAGTGGTTTATAAATCATGATATGACCCTAACTACTTGGATGAGCTGTCTCATGACATCTTGAGAATGAGTAAGGCTTAGTTGTGCTTACCAGATCAGTGAGTTTTAGTGCATTTGGCTGCTTTTATATTTTAAAGAAAGATTTGGCTGTTTGTAAAAGTGATAGGTAATGTTTTAGAGGAGGCAAATGCTTCTGTGGGTCATATGCAGTCTCTTTCTTGGAGTTGAAAGCTCTGAAATACACTAGATCTGAACTTGAGTTATCTGAAGACTTATCCTATCATAAGCAGCAGCCTGATGGAGGAAATTCTGATCTACTGAGAAAATATGGAATATATGTAAAAATATCAGTATCTTTTTATCCACAATATAGGAACTCTTGCTGCTACTGGTGTGAAAAATGTGGAAGGAGACAAGTAACATATTAATAGGTCTTATTGCTTGGAAGGAAAGTAGAAAATTTATTCTTCTAACCAAAGGGTTTTGGCAGCCAGTAGGTTCTAAAATCTCAAGTGCCTTATCGCAAAGAATGCAACAGTTGAGGTATTAAGGCCTGACTGTTCTGACTCACCTCAACATGAATTAGGAACGCTTTTTTTCCTTCTTCTTTGGAATCAAACTGCTAACTGTACCAAGTGGTGTGGAATTAAATTTTTCTGGTGAGATGATAGGCAAACCTTGCCTTCCCCTATCACCATCTCAAAAGCAAATATGTGTTGGTTGATGAGTGCAGGTGAGCAGGATGATTCAGGGTTGTGGTTTGGTACTTCTTCATTGTTATTGCAAGGATCCTGCAGGGTTTTCACTACAAAATAAGAGGAAGCTGGAGATTGATAATATCTTCTAAGTGTAACAAGGCCAAATTGAAGGAGACAGCATTGGACTTGAGATAATTAACTTCTGTCTTTGAACATGAATGAGGAATTTTTTTGCAAGTTATTTTCTGATAAAATTAAGATTTACTAAGAAAGCATGAAAAATAATGTTGGAGTTTTTGGGTCATCCTGGTCCACAAAGATCTTACACAGTCTCAGAGCTTCTAGAAACTTCATCAAGTGAATTCTGAAAACTGTACACTTATTTATTACAGTTGTATGACTTACTTGACAGTTTGTACTTTTTGTACAAGTTTTGCAAACTATGAAGTAGCACACTTGCTCCAATTTTGAACCAACCCTATCCTCATGCTCCTTTCCAAAATCTTTTCCCTCTTTCATATTTAGAGAGCAAATGAGTGGCATTTCACCTCCTAATGGTCAGGCCTGCTGTGGCACTTTGTGTGGGTGGTCCTGGACAGTGTGCATCTTTTTGCATCAAACACACAGATCTGGCAATGATTTGGTCTTGGAAACAACCCAGTATCCACTGGGAATAGTTCACAGAGCTGCACCCTAAATCTCATGTGGCTTATTTCCAGCTCTCTTTCCCAAAACGGACCACTGCTTTTCTCTCACTTCCCTCGATAAACCTTCATTTCTGGGCCTGTCACCACTCTGAGCTTTGCCATCCCACACTAGCAACATCATCCTGGTTTTCAAGTTTTTCCTCACAAGAGAGAATTTATTAAGAAACAAGGAACCAGAAAAAAACCTCAATTTGACTTGTTCTGCCCTTTGCTTTTTGAGAGGGAAGTTGTTATAAATTGTAATTCCTTGAGTTTCTCATTCCTTAAACACTTGCTGAATTTTAAGATTCTTGTTCAGTTTGGTGCATTTAAATGCAGAGGGAGGGAGGGGAGGGGAAAGGAAGGTGATTTCCTATATTATAACAATTATAAGTCTTGACTGCTTGATTCACTTCTGGTTTGAATATTTTTGATTCTACTTTTTTTTTTCTTCATAAAAGCCTTTCTTCGCATGACCCGGAAAATTATAAAATCAGTTTTATCAGGAACAAAGTATGCCAAAACTAAAGTTTTTAGGAACTGTCTTTCTCACACTCCTTGCAAGTAAGTTGACTGCAGGTTAGCAATGAGATGACAGCTACAGAATGTGTGAGGGGGGAAATGGGCATTTTCCTGGAAGGGAGCCTTATTCCACATAAAGTTAGCAACCTCCTGTGAAAATCATAGAGGAATTGCCAAACAGAGAAATTACTTTGAGCAAACCAGTGTGTCATGTAGGTGCTGCACACACTGTGGGCATTGGAGAGGAGAAGATGACCTATCAGTGTGCCACCTTTGGCCTATAATGCTGTTCTGATGTACCCATGGAGTGAAAATAATGTCTAATAGTGCTCTGAACCTTCATGTATCTGGTAAACTGAAGTGACGGGAGGCTGTGCCAGAAGCTGTCTGGAAGAGACATTGCAATCCAGCTGCTGGTGCCCTGCAGTGTGACACAGGGGAGCTGAGGCCCACATCCAGCTGGGGTGTTACCTTCCATGACCTATTTTCCCTTCTTTGCCCTTCTTATGTATTTAGACTCTGTGCAGGGAGGTAGAGAGGGACCTGCCTTACATTCCAGATCCTCCTGTTTGTTCTCCAGGCTGCCTGCAGTGGTGTAGGTGTTTCTAGGAGGCACCTGAGAGCAGTGAATCACCAGTAGGTGCTGGAATGGTACTGCAATATGCCATCTGACCAAGGGGGCAGCTTTCTGGATAAAAGGAAAAGGGGAGATACAGATGAGTCAGGATTTTTTTTTCCTCAGTGATATAAGTAAGAGAAGACAGCACACTTCTTGTGAAAACTACGGGAGTCAAATCAATCAAAACTTCTCCACGTAAGTTTAGAGGTATGAGAACAGCAGTACCTGTGAGGCAGAGCTCTGTGTGATACTGCCAAGCACCTTCTGCGGTATGACTTGAAGTTGCCAAGTAGATGGATGCTCCTGTTTTCCAGTGATGGCATCAGAAGGTCCTTTCAGGCCAATACAGTTGACTGTCAGCTTTTTCGGGCTTCTGCTGGTCAGTTCCTAAGTGCACTGACAGGTGTGAGCTGGAATAATGTAGGTTACTGTGATTCCCTTGCTTCTTTTGCTTTTATGATGAGGTGTGTGTGGGTGGGCGAAAGAGAGAGCAGGTGTTGAGGGAGAGAAATAGAACTTGAAGTTGAAACTAAGGTTTCTCCTTTTCCTTTACAAACTCTTAAACTTCTTTTTTGACTGCTTCCCAAAATAAACAGGAACTAACATGGTGCATATTTAAGATGGTTGTTTCCTCATGCTGGTTACAGACCCATAGTCCAAAAGATGGGCAGTATTTCTCTTCTTCGGCCCTTCTGGCTGAAAGAGCATGGTTTGAAGTGTGATGATGCATTAAAGCAGACAAAGACTTGAAAAGGGAATTTGAGAGAGTTATTTATGTGAGGAAACATGCATGCTGGGGCATGAGGTAAGCGTGGCCAGTTGACTGTGCTGATTTTATCAGGTTTGATATTGTACTGTACAAAGTGCATGAGATTCAGATTGTGATTATGCCAACATAAAAGATATATCCCTTCATGAGGGTGCAGTTCAGGTCCAGAATGGAATTATCTTTTATTCATATGCAGCCTTCAATAATACAGAAGACTGGAGGGAAGACTACTGTTTTATGGGACCATTGTGTTGTTATCATTGGGCAGCCAGACAGAAGAAAATGCTCTGAGTCATTGCCAGTTTGGGTTGAAATGGAAAATACGATACAGCAGGCAACTATATCCAAAAAGGTGTGAATGGTTCAGTACAGGGAGTTCTGGTACAGCTGCCAGGGTCCAAAGCACAATGAAATGGGCACTTCAGCAGTGAAATACTGGGGTAGATAAGGCATACAAAAAGTGAGGAGGGGAACAACACAAATACTGCCCTTGTGGCAGTAGTTATGTTTTCCTTCCTACAGCTCTTCTGTAAGCAACAAACATCATGGCTGTACTCACTCTCCAGAGATTTGATATGAGAGAGTGTCAGAAGGGGAGAGCAGTGGGGAAGAATTCTGGGAAAGCAGCTGCATGTGAATGAGAAATATTTCCTGTAAGCTTTTGATGTTGGTTATTGTCAGGGGTTGGGGGCAGGATCTGTAGGGCCAGGCTCTAAGGTAACATTGGAGATGGCAGAAGAGTTTGATTAATTTTGGGTAAATGGGCAGCAAATGAAGCTTCATCCCAGAAGAAGGCAATATGGGTTGAAGAAAGAACTTAAATCTGAGACTGCTATGTTTGTGCATGTGTGTGTGCTTCCAGTGGTGCTTTTTCCTCCTTTAGTTGCTGTCTCTTAACGTACACTACCAGAGAGTACTGCTTTATACTTTTAAGAGAAGAATATCTGGTTTTGTACCATTTTCTATGCAGTGATGCACAAAATGCTTGACACACTGTGATATCTGCCTGGGGCCACACAGCCAAATTTCCTGCTGGTTGCTAACAGGAAAGTTTTGTCCTTCAGTAGCTACACAGCAGTACTTCTGTTTTAGCAGTTTTGGAGGACTTTGCCATCAGTTGCCACCTGCCTGTTGAACCAAGAGCATTCCTGTAAAGCAGGGCTGCTTTCCCAAACAACCTGCTTTTTAAAATGCCCATTGGTTGTTGGCCATTTTAAATGCCACAGGATTTCTTGCTTCTCACAGTTCAACAGAGCTGTAGATTCATCTAAAGTGCAAAAAGAGCAGTTACTGCAGCTACAGCTGAGAAACAGCAAGTTTCCTCCCAGTCTCTGCTGAGCCCATGCCCAGGGAGGGTAGGGGAAGCAAGCTGCTCCTTGGTGCCCCAGTTCTGAATGGCCAGGTCCCGTAGGAGAGGGAGGGCAGCACGGAAATGTTCCAGCTGAAGAAAATAACACACAGTCCACAAAACCTGTTTACCCTAAGGATCAGATTTTACTTTTGCATCAATTTCTCCTCTGCTGATTCCACCTATGCTGTTCATGAAGTGTTCTGGGAGGAGCTGCAAAGACTTGACTCCGTGAGAACTGTCAGTGTTTCAAGATCTTCTGCAGTAAAGAAAAGCAAAACACCTTTCATTGAAGGGTTGGATTTCTTCTGAAGTTGACTCAGAATCTCTGCTTGCAAATGCACTTACTGTTCCTCATACTGGGGCAGATTTTAAAATTATGTCGATTTTCAATGTTCAAGCAAAAAATGGCCTGTTGGAGGAATTGGAGATTATTTTGTGTCCTGTCACATCTTTTTTGAGCAGTATTTTTAATGGGTGCTTGATAATTTGTGGTTTAGCTTCAGATTTTCCCCACTTGCTACACTGCAAACCTGATTTTATGTTGCTAAGCCTCTGAGGCAGAATAGATTTATAATTCATTACCTTTATTATTATCACACTTATAAAAAACAATGAACCTGGCATTAAGAATTATAACTATCTGTACGGGTGCCCCACTGGAGAACTCTGACCTTGGACAACAGGAGACAAGAGAGGCGTAAGAGAATATGATTTTTCAAGTTAGGGATGTAAACACCTATATGTCAATGGCATTTAAGCAGAATGTTTAATAGAGAAAATACAGATGAACTGTAAAAGTTAAAATGTGAATTAGAAACTAAAGTAGAGAAGCCTAGCAGCACAGGCTAATTCTACCATCTTAAATCCCCTAGTTATTTGTGAAAACAACTGCACTTTCTTCAATGCTGGCACTAATATTTCTGGTCCTGTCAGGTAGGAGCTGCACCTTGCAGATATGCACTCTCTCCCAGTATCAACAGATAAGGTTAGTGCTGATATCTGTGCAACAACAAAACCATACTGTGCTTCTGAATGCCTTGTGTGTGGTCTCTGTGCTCTTTCTGTGTAGTGAATACACTGGGTATGCTGTAATTTAAACTGTGGACTTTAAAAATCACACTCAGACAAGCAAACAGAGCTATGATAACAACTATTTATCAGAAATTGTATGGCCAGCAGGACCTGGGAAATTATCATCTCCCTATACTCGGCACTGGTGAGGCTGCACCTCAAATCCTGTGTTCAGTTTTGGGCCCCTCACTGCAAGAAAGACATGGGAGGTACTGGAGCGAGTCCAGAGAAGGGGAACAGAGCTGGCTGAGGGTCTGATGAGGAGCAGGTGAGGGACCTGGGGGTGTTTATCCTGGAGAAAAGGAGGCTCAGGGAGACCTTATCACTCTCTACAGCTGCCTGAAAGGAGGCTGTAGCCAGGTGGGGGTATGGTTTCTTCCCCCAGGTAACAAGTGACAGGATGAGAGGAAGTTGCACCAGGAAAGGTTTAGATTGCATATTAGTAAAAATTTTTTCATGGAAGGGGTGGTCAGGCATTGGAATAGAGTGCCCAGGGAAGTGGTGGAGTCACCATCCTGAAGGTATTTAAATGACATGTAGATGTGGCACTTGGAGAATGGCTTAGTGGTGAACATGGCAGTGCAGGTGTGACAGTTGGACTCGATCTTTAGGTCTTTTCCAGCCTCAGTGATTTTATGATCATCAGTTTAAAACAGCTTGATTGAACCTGTGTTTTCTCATTAGAATGGGAAAACAAACACAACCCAAAAAACAAAGAGCTTTTTTTACTGATGGCTTTGTTCATTCCACAGGCTGATGATGTGCTTTGTGTTATTCCATATGTTCAGAGTCTTTCCTACTATTTATGATTTTACTGCTATTATCTGTCTGCTGTCATCACGATAGCATTAGAACAAAATGTAACAACATCTATAATTAGGGTTGTCTACACATTTTCTCTCTATTTTCCATTTGACTCATATTTGTAACTTTCTAAATCTTTCCACTTTCAAGTTGAGATAATCAAGGTCAGCCATCTCTGAGAGCAAGAATGGTGTTTATCCATTTTAAAAAATGATATTTTGATCTTCAGAGCAGGTATATAAGAACAGCAGGGCTGGAAATTGAAATTTGGCAGCAAGAGAATACTTGTAGAAGAGAATTCTTAGAAAAAACTCAAGTCTTCTTTCAAGAAAGATACCAACAATGTAAGGACACCTAATAGTGACCTATTGGTAAATGTTGAACTTGAAAGACACTCAAGATTATGCAGTTATTGAGATGGCCATATACATAGTTTAATGTCAGTGGAAGTGCTGAATAGACATGAAAATTATACGTATTGCCTTCTCTGGATGAAGCCCAAGAGAATGAATCATGGAAAAGGATGGGCATGTGTAGGTCCTGCAAGCCACTGCTCTGAGGACAAGATAAGACATTTAGGCACCCTTTAGCTGCCAGTGCCCACAGCCCAGTCTGGCAGGCTGACCACAGCCACGTGCCGTGGGGAAGCACCCACTGGAAGAAGCAGCGTGGGCTGGCCCCCAGCTGTGGCAGCAGTAGCATCTGGTAAAGAAATGGTGCTGCTGGAACTCAGGGCATCTGGGAAGCTTAGGAGCACCTGGGAAAAGGTGATGGGTGATGGACAGATTGAACTTTTAAGCAGTGGATTAAAAACTGCATTAGCTAGGCTGGTCTTTGATAGCTGTGCCTTTGTAAGCTTGCCTCAAACAGCACAGCTGTGGTTTTCTGCACAGGGGGTTCTGCGCTTGACCTTGCCCAAGCTGTGCTGCTGTGCACAGGTGCTTTTTAGCATGTCTGGTTTTCAGCCAAGTGTGACTTTTTGCTTTTCATTATAAAAGTTGGGGCTTTATATATATATATATATATATATATATATATATATATTTTTTTTTTTTTTTTTTTTTTTTTTTTTTTTTCTGAGATCTTTAAAAGCATCCTCCTTTGTGTCTTCTTCTGGGGAGTAAATTCCCTTCTGCTGTGTTTCTCTCTAGTCCAGTATGATACCAGAGAGTGTTGTGTGTGCGTCATTTCAGGCACTGATTTTTAGATATTCAGGACTGGCCATAAGTGTGTTAATTGGTGATGCTAATTGGTGATTAACCTAATAATGGCTTTGATTATGTTAATTAAAACTGTTGTCCCGAGCAACAGCTGTTAAATCATTTGTCTTCAGGCTCTCCCTCAGCTAGGGTCCTTCTGAAACCTGCTGGTTTGCATTGGCAGGGTTGAGTACTGAGTGTGTGATATGGACACAAGTCTCAGCACCACCACTGTACTCAGTTTTCTCCCTTTAATTTTAAACTTTCTCTTGTTAAAACCCTATGGTAAAAATTTAAATGTCATTGATCAATTCCTCTAGTATGGATCCCTGGAAGTTCTTCCCAGTGTGGCTCTTCTCCAAGGTGATTGGAGAGAGCCTATGGGACCAGTTTATGCTAATTTGCCTTTTGGTGCATGTATGCACTTCGTGGGACGCTTATGGATGCTGTGCTGGATGCACAGACCATGAGAGAAGAACGCAGCAGTTCACTGAACATATGGCTGAGAAGGCTGGGCCGGGTTGTGGCTTTCCTGAAAGCAAGGAGAGAAGTGGGTCTTCTATATGGATTGTTAGCTGACAGAGAGCAGTGAAGGAATAAATACTTTAGAAAGAAAAGACTGTAACTATGGTGGAGTGACTTCTTTGGCAACACTGATGCTGCTACACCTTTTCCAGCATAACTCATTTCTTTACATATTTGAGTAAGTAAGCTGACGTCTCAGCTTACTGGACTGGCTTACTGTGGACTGGCTTGTCCACAGCTTTGTAGCAATTGTAGTAATTCCCATGCTGCTTTTTAGCATGCTTTCATTCAGTCAGAACAGTCAAAGAGACTGCAAATGCAATGAAAAGGGAAACTGGGCAGTTCCATGGAAATATATATTATATGGAGACATAGATTTTCCTGACACTGCCCTGGTACCATAGCATTTAATGCTCAGGCAATGAGTACAAAGTACTAGTGCAGAAATTATGTTGTCTTAATGCTGGATTACTGAAATTGGTGGCAAACACACACAGAAGGATGAATTTAGCTTTGTATGTGTGTTAAAACTACTATTTCTACTTGCAGAATACTTCAGTTGGCCCCTGTTTTGTGGTTCTGGTCTTTTGGGGGCATTCAGAAGCCCCACATTGTTTATTTGTTTCAGTTGAGGGTGCTCTGAAACTTGAAGTATCAAGCCTCAGGTCAGAAAGAATGCTTTTCAGAGCTGAGGAGCTTTTGAAATTGATGGCACATTTACAGTGAATACCTTTCCAGAAGACTGAACAGCACCAAGTCTACAGAAGCCAGTTCCTTTAAACAATGCCTTATCCCTTGTGACTGCTGTGATGATTAAATAACTGCAGAGTTGAAAAAGTTTGAATGGCATTTGCCTTGAGCATTCTTGTGCAGTGCTTTTTTTAATGAGCTCCCACGCTGCCAGCTTGCAACTTCTAGTATTTAAGGATCTCTTTGTGCTTCACTCTTATTGCAATGTTGATAAATTGGGTTTTTTTAAAGACTTTTACTAGCACTTGTCCTTGTTGCATGAAGTGTGAAACCATGGATTAAGGCAAGTAAAGGTTTTATGTTTATTACTACTTAATTCTGTTCTAACTTTAGTCTAGCTGGAAGTCTAAATGTACTAGACCATAAGTATGAGGGCAGAATAATACAGGAAGGATAAAAACTGTGATAATGAACCCTCAAAGATTCCAAAGTATTTTTTAATACTTAACAAAATATTTTTACGTTTTAAAGGATCTGCTGTGACAAGACTTTCCCACTATGCATTACTGCTGGAACTGCTAAAAGGATGTTGCTCCTCTTCTAAGACTGAGGAAGAGGAGACTGTATGAAGTACCAGCAGAGGGAGTCAGGACTGGCCATTAAATGCTGGAAATTTTCAGATCACAGTGGTCATCATCTGGAAGGGGAAACATATTCTTAATGTGTGAGGTGAAGTGAAAAAGGTTTCCCTTTAGAATCTTCTGCCTTTTGTGTGATACATGTGTGTGATTTTTCCCTCCTGCATTCGGATTAGGAATATAAGAACACAGTCTGTTCTATTTTGGGTATCCTCACAGTGATTCCATTCAAAAATGGTTTTCTGAGCAATTTCCCTCTTTCCTGTGCCCTTCTCAAGCCACGCTAATATGAAGTATGGAATGTGGTAGCTTTTAGAACTGTTCAGGATTTAACACCTCTAGCTTGTCACTGATAGAAAAATAATGGTAAATAGGATACATGCACAGAACTGGGGAGGAAAAGTGGTTCAGCATTCAAAATGTTGGCAGCATTCTCAGAAGAACCACTGTCTCCTCTCAGCTGCAGAGCAGTGGTCTCTAGATGGATGGGGGGTGGATGCTGGCTCTGATGGCACACTGATAGCAAGAACTTGGGCAGGTGAAAATGCTCTGAAGAGATTTGTGGCTGTTTAGAAGCTCTTGAAGCTCTTTTCTGTCAGTCTGCAGACTATCACAAAGGACTTCATCCCTCTCTTTCACACCTTGCTTGTGACGACTTGTTTACTTAGGCTTTGTATGAAGGATATTGTTAGGACCCAAAGTGTTTGTCCTCTTTAGTGCCCTCTGCAATAATCTCTCCGGGTTTGTTGTCTAGTCTCCTTGGCTTGTTCTAAAGTGTTTATTTTTTCATCTTTCTGGCTTATTCCCTAAGCTTTCATCATTGAAATAATGAAGAAAAGCAAATAAAAATCATAGAGTATTTGCTTTAAGATATGAAAATTGATCAACTTATATTCATTAGCCTCTAGCAAAGACAACATTCTCACTGAAGTATTTATCACGCACTGTGTTCTTTTGGTCTGACTTGCTTAGTCTAAAGTGTCTTGCTTGGCAATCACAATGTTGACACACTCTTCAAACAAAGTTTTTAGGGATGCATGTAAGCCACAGCTCAGCCTTCTACTGCTGCATTTCACTTACTGATCTTGGTGGAACATGGTCCTAACTCAAACTGTTTCTTCATTAAACAAGCTTTTGGTACAACTTCTTTTTACTGGAATAATGGAGATTCAGCCAGAGACAGTGTTTGTCTTCTGGAATTTGATTACCAAACATTCAGAGAGATTGGTGATTGTTGCCTTCTAGAATCTGCAGAAGCTTCTGGATACAGCAAACATGTGTTATGACCAAAGGAAATAAGCTGATAGGCAATGGGCAAAGCAAAAGGTGAAAAAACCCTGTTGCTCATCTCCTCAGTGCTGACAGCATGGAGCTGGTGCACAGGGGAGAGGCCCTGAGCTGGCAGGTTTGGGCTGAGTTCCCAGCTCTGTCACACACTCCTCTGTGGCCATATGCAAGCTGCTCCTGGGTTCTGCTTTGCCTGTCTTGCCACTCTTAATTCTTCACGTTTTACTAGTCCAGAATGGCTTTCTCTGTGCTCTGTATGCACCACACCATTGTGTATCAATTCCCTCCCTCTGCAGTGCTACTGAAGTGTGTCTTTTAATCTTTGAGGGTATTAATATCAGTAAAGCCAAGTCTGTGCAGAAAACTGGACATTTGAACTCTCTCTGTACTTTTTTCATGAGTTCAGTCATCAGTTTCTCCTTTGTGTTCTGTGTTCCTAACCTCACCTGCATTCCTTTTCTGCTCTTCCACCCCATGCTTACATATTCCCTTCTTCCTCTCCTCTGATCTGTGAAGAGTCCCAATTCTTCTGACCATCTAATTTGATTCCCTCCTAGTCATTAGGCTTCTCTATTGAGGCCAAGAAGGTCTAGCAGCCTCTTTGATGGGTTTGCTAAGCTGTTGATTTAAATTTTACAGGCTTTGTGATGCAGAGGGACTGTTAAATCACTGCTTCCATGTCAGGTTTCTGAACGGCTGGAGGAAGACAGGGTATTGAATAGAAAATTGGAAGAAGTGAGAGAAAACAGGAGGGGGTAGAACTTCTGGAAGGAAGCGTAAAGAGTAATTATGGGCCAGGTAGATGACAAGAATCTGACAGGGAGAAATGGCTTTAAAGAAGAGTGTGTGTGCATGTGTCGATGGAGAAAGGCAGGATAGAAAGAAGACAGAGGGACATTTGTCAGAAGGAGTTGAAACCATGGTGACTACAAACTGATATTTAAGGACAGCTTCAAGAGGTGCTGATCAAGAAAATCCAGCTGTGTGGTTTCAGGTGGAGTCTTTTATTAAAACACCAAAACAACAACAGAGTCAACCAAAAAACAACCAGAAACAAACAATCAAACCAAACTCAACAAAAACCAATCCCAACAAACAAAAACCCTAAAAAAATCCAAACCCTACATCCAGGCTGTGTACCATTCAAAGCATGTCAAGAGAGCTTGACAGAAAAATATTTTAATAGCCTGCTGCTCTTGTGCTGATTGATTACAGCAACAGCTCAAAGATAAGCATTCTGTCAAGAATCATTAATATCTGTCAGCCAGTAGTAGCTATACAATATCAAAAATTCAAGCTGTTGAAAAGCATTCTATCCTTGCCTTGTGCTGAAGACCAGTAAATGAATATTCATGGAAGCACACACAGGTTACAAACAGTTCTTCACATAGCTTTCAAAAGATGAGCATGCAGGTTATTACCACAGTTGAGGTGCTAAAATAAGTTCCTGCATTTTTACTTCTTTATACTTTGACAACTTCAGTGCCTGTAAATGACATGGAATATTGTTTGCCCAAATCTTACTATTCATGTCCAATGAGCTGTAAGATTTCCTTGTTACCTCCATCAGTGGGAAGGAAGAATTCAAGATCTGGAAGATTTAAGGTGCTACTTAGGTGATCCTTTATGTGGCAGAGAATTACAGAAGGCAAGTTCTTCAGTGTTTAAACAAGGAAAAGACTTGGGACAACTGCAAAAACTCTTCTGGAAGTCCTCTGATGTTGTGAAACTTACGCCTGATCTGTAAGAATTATCTGGGAATGTGACCTTAGTGACTGCCATGGGACTGCTGCAGCGTTAAGCTAGACCCAGTGTTGTGTCAGCACAGTGGGCAGCTGGGGGGACTTTCCTTTTGGAATCCAAAGATCAGAATTTAAATTCAGGAGGAGCCATTGTTTCTCTGTTGTGTACCCCATGTCACAGTGATGAAAAGTTTGCTCTGAGGTTTGACTCCTGATGATGCGCTAGAGTTTACTTACGCTGAGATTTTGGTTAATTTCACCAGTTGCTGCCACTGCCTTATTTCCCTGTGATTCCTAAGACTTTGTTCATGCACGGCTGTGAAATCTCTTCAACAAATCTTAGAAATTACCTTTCTCCTAGGATCTTTTGGGAGTGCTAGGACAGTGCTTGGCTGTGGCCGGCCAAGTAAAGCTTCTCTGAGCAAGCCTGCCAGAAAACACATTACTCTATGGAGAGGTGAGAGCAGAGAAGTCTGTGTTTATGGCCAGAGATATCTGCCTCTTCCATTCTAATCCGTTATTTCATGGTTCAAAGGCTTCAAGGATGTGGAAATGTTGGGAACACACCCCTGCTATATTTATGGAGAGTGGAACAGTTCTTAAATACAAAAAATAAAAACTCTTTTCCTTTCTTTTCTCTTTGATTCAAAATAGCCAGCCACCTTTAGGTAGAGGAACTCTTCAGAAAAATGGAAGACCTGAGTTCAGGTCTCTGCTCCTGCAACGTATCTGTTGTATCCTGGAGGTTTGCTGATTGCAGGAGAGCACAGTTGAAGTCTTCTCAATCATTCTTCCCTAAGTAAGGAAAAGCTTTGTGTGCCTAAATATTGAATGAGGTTTGTAGCTGCAAATTACTGACAGAGATATTTCATTACCTTTGAGAGTCCCCTGTACTTTCTGTTGGCCAGCTTCAGCTTATTAGCATCTGCAAATGCCATTCCTGTGTGCCTCACTGGTGCAGGCACTGCACAAGCAGAATAGTTCTCTAAAAAGGTCCCAGTGGGATAGTAATACATCCTTACTTCTGACTGTGTATGTTTGTTTATGTGCAAATATATTTGCATTTTGTGGTGACTTGCTAACAAAGCACAAAATGCAGCTACCTGACCTCTTTTAGAGAGGTCAGATGATTTCCATCTAATGTTTACTTTAAAAAGAATTTAGGCAGTATCTGTTATGCAATAACATCTACCCCTGAATATAATGATAAATATAATCCTTTTTAGAAATGAGGTGTGGAACTCCCTGCTGTATGCATGTTTACTGCTGCTTTTAGTCCTGCTGAGTTCTAATAAAACAGCAGACTCAGCCTGGAAGAGAAGTACCTTTAAGACTGGAGCTATAGGAGCAGAAATGAATTCCCTTTTCGGAAAGTTGGGCTGTAACCCTCTCCACCACTCCAGAGGCAAATATTCCTCTCACATGCAGTCATCCATTGTTTGTCATTAAAAACACAGACAGTTGTTCCAGTTATTTTTTTATAAGCCATATGTGTCTTCACTAGCCTGTCTTTTCACTTGTCAATAAAGCAGGGCCCCCTGGAGAAGCCACTGTCTACGAGCCATTCCCATGTCACATTCCTGTACGTACTGTGTGCACCTATTGATTTTGGTCTACAAGCACACCTGTGATTAGTGTGTGGGAGGAGCAGGACTCAGACCTCGTCATTCCAGTGACAATTATTCTTTAACCACCCAAATTAGTCTTCATCTGTAAATGTCATCTTTGTCTCTAACCTCATTGGTTTAGTCAACCTAATTCCAAAATTCATTGTTCTTATTTGTGTTACGAACAGCATTAAATCTTTGTAACTGTTTAGTGATACCAGAAAAGGGGAGGGGGTTTTTTTGTCTTTAGGTTTGTTTGGGAAGTGTTTGAAAACCCTGTATGGTACCTGTATAGTCACACAACTTGTTTGTACTTGTTGCACCCAGAAGTAAAAGTTGTGCATGTGCAAGAAGGGATTGGTAGGTCAGTGATGAGCACCTCACAGTCTGTCTCTGATTATTGAAGTAACAACACCCAAGGTTTTGTTGCATCAAAGGCTTCAGACTGAGCTGCAGAGAGGCAAAGCAGGCAGGTGCAGCACAGTCCAGTTAAGTGCAATAGCTTTAGGGGCTTAATTTCACAGTAGAGGAGATCTGAAGTGACAATTAATTGTTGTCCTTATGTCCAGTATCCACTAATCCTGTCAGGTGCAGCCATGCCCTTAACTCTTGCTGGCTGGTCTGTCACCTGAGCGGACCTGGAAGCTCCTGGGTGATTGGCACAACCTCTCACTGCTGGTTTCACAGTGTGATGGCTCAGAGCAAAGTTAGCTTGAAGGGCCTGCTGAGTGTAAACTAGGTGAGCTACAAAAGACACAGGCTTCCAGTTACATACTTGCTGTTGTTTTCATGGTTTTATTTAACTAGTTTTAGGTTTGGGGACAATACAGTTAATCCAAAGAAGTTTCTTCTCTCTGGAGTCTGTGAGACAAGGGATATGCAATTTTTCCATCAGCTGTCTGGTTGAGGCCAGCACTCTACCACCCACTCTGGTTCACTTCACAATGAAACCATAGTACCTCCATCCCACTCTGCTTTTATATTGGGGTAATTTATAGGCATTAAAATTTTACCTTTTCTTATGTTCTCAGAGAAGACAAAACCTAAAAAAAGACTATGCTGTACTTTCTACATAGACAGCTGAAGCTTTTGTAAGTCATTGGATGAAAGTTAGTGGTCGAAGAGAAAGCTTTGCCTTGGTATTTCTCCGAACTGTGTCCTTAACTTTCATCCCAGGCAGACGTGCCCACACCTTGCAGTAGTGTTTAAAGCACAGCTGAGTAGAGGTTTTAAGCCTAATGAGAAGTGAGATCACTGCAGTCTCAGGGGAAGCCTTGGGTCCTTCCTCCTTGTGGTGTCAGGATCTGAACGTGCTCAGCAAGAAATGCAGCCAGCTATCAACTTCCCACATGGGTGCTCTGGTGGGAGCAGAGAGAAGCCACCTGAATCCAATTATCATTCAGAACAAAGAATTACTCTAAATACTGCACTCAAATGTAGATACCTTAATTAAATGAGGTTGGAGCAATGACCAAAAGGAATCTGGAGAATTTTGCTTGGACTTTGCAAGTGAGTTTAGCCATTAAACTCTTGTGTTACCTCACTGATGGGGGCAAATTTTGTCTAGAAATCAGTATGTATAAATGCTGGATGGTGGTTTTGGTGTGCAAAATTCAGATCCAGTTCTGGATTGTCAAAGGCCATGGACAGGTTATTGCAAAATCAGGCCAAATAGTTGCCAACAGGAACAGGCCTGAGCCAGCAGGGCAAAGTCCAGCAGTACATGTGGCAACATTGTAGGGAAAGGACCAGAAAGTTTGGGTAACAGATGATCTCCTAGATTTCCCTCCTGCAAGGCCTTGTAAAAAGGATCATACAAGTCCCAGAGGAAATAGGGTGAACAGAGGAATGCTAACAACTACATAGGTAAGCAGTTTCACATGAAGAGAACTTTTTCTAACTGTGGCTTTTGATTTTTGTTTCTGTTCTTTTGTTTGCGTAGTTCTATTTCAGTAATAGATTTTAAAATGAGAGTTGGTGTTTAATTGGGGGAAACCATTTGAGCTAAGTTGAGGGTAGATAAAAACGAGCTTTGAAAGAAAAAGCCTTCATATTGGTGTAAATGAGTAAAAATCTAGAAGCAGTATCTGGAGATTTAATTTTAACCAAGTAATTGAAAATGGCCATGCATTACCCTGTATAAACTGTAGAAGAAAAATTATGCCCTTAAATGGCTCAGTCATCATTTAAATGGTGATCTGTTCATTAGTGCTGGGAAATGAAATGGAAATCCATTTCAATTTTCTAGACAATTTAAATTTTATTGTCCATAAAATTCCACAAAACAGTAAAATAGTATCCTTTCTCACAAATTGCAGAGGATTTAATCAGATTTGGCATTTTATTAATTCTCATCATGGTAAAACCTGCTAGTGAAAACATTGAGCTGAAGTTATCCTGTGTCAGTAAAAGTGTCCCACTGGTGAGTCTGCCCTGGTATGTTTGGAATAGAGATAGATTTTGCAGCTCTTATCTGTGTGTACACTTAGTTTCCTCTTGGTAATCAAATTGGCACATGCAGCAAGATCTTGATGATGCTCCATATTTTGAGCATGTGTACTTCAGTGTTGCTCTAGACTAATCCCTTAGGACGTTCCTGATGATGTTGGGATACAGATGCTGTTCTTTACAGGAACTGTAGTTGTTGTAACTAGTTGTGAAAATCGGTACATTTCCTTGCCATTCTGTTTTACCTTATCAGAGGTAAACCTATCTTGTGGGGAATAAAATTTGGAGACGTAATTGGGAAATTCCACTTTCTGTAGAATCTTCCTTTTTCTCTATTCTTACCTTTGATTTACCATGATGGCTTTTCCCATTTCAAATCTTGCCTGTTGATCTTGCTGTTCCATATTGTTATATGTTGACTGAAAAAAAATTTGATTCTGCAAGGAGCTTTCTGTGGACTCATTGATTAAATGGTTCCTGGAAAGTCCGTTTGCTATCAAGGGCTAAGGCCCTAATTTCAGTTAATGAGTAGGTATTACTGTGTTTGGAGTTAGTCATAGCTTTCTGTCAGGTTTAAGAATTTACCTGTAAGTTGAGGCAGAACATACATCTTCCCATCTGGTTTATGATGCACTTTTGGATGTAAAATGCTGCTACCCTCATTGGGACTCACCAGTCAGTGGAAGTGCTGGGCTTTTCAGAGAAATGGATGCCTTCAGGTTATTTAAGTAAGAAGAGTCAGGTGAACTCATTGGTTTGCAAGTAGTGTTTGTTTATAGAATAAGAGTGTGCAGCCCTGTTTTCCTGAGAGACACTTGTGGCTAGGGATTTCAAAGACTATCAGCTTAAGTCTCACTGTATCCAGGATGCTCTTCTCTTTAATTCCTTTCAGCCTCATGCTTGTGTTGTCTTCTGTAGGTGTCCCTTTACAGCAGAACTGTAGCGTATAACCAGATTCTTACTCCCTTGTTTTGCAACCAAAAACACATCTTAGTCCTCACAGGCTACTTTTGACTTATGCATCTGATTACTTTAGTCATCTGCTTTTCTGCAAGCATATTGGCTGCAGTGGAGTCTATGGCTGCCATTAAATCCCCCTCTGGTGACTGTTGGCACCTTTCAGGGTAAATATAATACTAAACTGTAGCTGTCAAAACAAATGAGTGATGAGCTTTGTGAATCAGGATTCCTGCCATTTTACTTGTTTGGACACTTCTCAGTTTGTCAAAATCCAGATTTTGCAGTGTTAATTAGTGGGACTGTATCACAGGGGGTCTGATGCGGGTCAGCACCGGTGTGCCATGACCTTCCTAGAGAGAGTGTCCTGCAAAGAACAACTCTTCCAGGAGCGATGGCAGGCCTCCCTGGGCAGCAGGTGATTCCAGCAAGTGTGGCAACTTCTCAGCTACAAGTGATTCCAGCTCTTGTGATTCAGCTCCTTGTGAAATCACCCAAGGCGAACCCGGGGACAGAGAGACAGGAGCCTCGTATGGCAATTCCACAAAGGTGGCTTTCATTGTCCAGCAGCCCCTGTGAAGGGAAGACCAGGGACAAAGCTCCCTCATCAGGGGCAGAAACAGGGGGCTTTTTATGGGAAAGGCAGGGGGTGGGGTAGAAACCAACTAGCCAACTGGGTACAGGCTATTGCCATATAGAAACAAGGCATGCTGGGGGTGGTTCACTTTCTCACCATGACCCTGAGGAAGGTTACTTATCTTTGGGAGAGTCTTTTTGCTCTCAGGCCTCTGTCCTCCAAGGGAGTGCTCCACAGGACTGTGTTAATTTAGTCAAGTGCTGCTGTGCAGAGGTAGGAGCCTTGGCCAGGGAGGTAATAGCCACCACCCTTCCTTTGTATGGATTGGCAGGAGGCTTCATCTTCTCTTTTTGTAAGCAGGCTTTTTAATCCAAGATGCAGCCTTTCATAGAGAGCAGACTGGTGTTGGCCCTTCACTGCCAGTTTGGAGAGAGCTGTTTATGTTGAAGAGCTTTCTTGCAGGGCTGATGCTGAAGTTTGTTCTATTGGCCTGTACTCACTCTGGCTCTGATTGCTCCTCTGATCAGTTTTGCTATGTATGTTCTTCCATGCTGTTTATCTTAGCCCAAACATGCTGAAGGCAACAGCAAAACCTGTTAGAGAGTTAATGCTGTGCATGATGCTTGTGAGCCAAAACACCTGTGACTGCTGCCACCCGCTGTGTGGGTCCTTCCAGATCAAAATAAAAAGCCCTTTGGTTTTGAAGCATCCCTAAGGCATGCTGGAGTTCAGCATCTTTGGAAGGTTTGGTAATTGCCAACACTTGCCTCTATTCTTCCATATTAAGTCTTAAACTGGCAAAATGTAAGTCATTGCAAGTCGATGAGATAACAGGAGGTTTTATGCCTGTGCTGCTGGAGTAGCAGGCTCCTTTTATTTCACAGAGTTAGGAAAGGGTGTGAGGAGAGAAGCAGGGGGAGCTGCTTGTGGTGTTTGTTCCTTAGCTGTTCTTAATTTTGCTTTCTGCCCTTACACTCTGCAGACAGCCTATTTTAAGGTGCACAGATGTTTCTACTACTCCAGTCCTTGGTAGTTGCTTAAGTGGCTTTTCAGAGCAGCTGTTCCCTTGTTTATGTCTCTGACATTCATTTCATTGCAGTTCTTGTTTTTTTGGTGATGGGAAGATGAAAAAACCCCATGTGCTGATGCTCTGTTGTTTAGCCTTTATCAACTGTATCCTCACTGGTGTCCTACCCTTCTGCAGGGGAGACATTTCTGTTGTAGCTGGAGCCCACTGTTGTCCTTCTCTGTCCCAATTTTGCTGGCAGCAGGGTGATTTCGCCAAATGTGATGATGAGAGTGAGAAGATTTGCAGTAGGATTCGACTAAGAGTTTAATAAAATTTGCCTGTGGTCTCTCATCTTTCATCTTAGAAGTCAAGTGTTTGTGCCACGTGGATTGACGTGCATGTCCCTCATGGCCTGTTCCAGCTTTCTGCTTTGCTCTTTGCCATTAAATTGATTTTCAGACTTGCTCAGTAGTGTGCCAGTTCTCTGATCTTTGCCATTGCTACTGCCTTGCTTCAGAGGTGCAAATTACAAGCTGGTGGCACGAAAGAGGGAGGTGAAGCAGTGTATTGTTTTAGTCCAGGAGAATAGAGAGCCGTGGGAAGAGCAGGATTTAACAGTTACTGCAACAGCATGGGGGAGAGCTCCTCTGGGAATTTACTTTCACTTAAAAAAAAGTCTTTTTCCCAGGTTGTGAAATTCAGGAAGTGATGTACATATTAAGACTAGCAATTGTAATTTGTTTTATAGCAGGTGAAAATGTTCTGGAAATATATTGTGAATGTTCTGGATATATTGTGAAAAGTCATGAAGTGCAGCAAATTAATTGACCTATTAGATTTTGGCTAAGTTGTTTACATTTATTCTTTACTACCTAAATTGAATTCTATCTTTATACATTGTGTTAGTAAAAAACAAAAGGTAGGTAAAAGATTACAAATAGGAAACTTTATAATACACAAAGCTTCTTAAGAAGTAGCAAATTAAGCAGCTTTGGGTCTGTCTGTACTGTTCTAGAAGGTTGTGTAGATACTTGATAAGTACATCTTGTTTTAGAAGCTTTGATATCAGATGACAAGACTACAAATAACAATTCTATCAAAACTAGTTCGGTAAACAATTCTTTAAGATACCTGTTCAGTTTGGTATTTTCTTGTATATTGTATTTAACAGTTCAGTGTTTTCCTTTTAACTGCATGCTCTCTATGCATAAGTAGGCATAATTACCACTAATCAAGACCCCTAATCTCAAGCAATTATAAACTCTTACATTGTTCTAATTGCACATTTGAAAATAATGTCATTTTCTCATATAATTATGAGATGATCCATACAATTATTAATTTCTGCTTTTCTTTTTATCTGATCAGTGTTAATTTTGTGTGACCTCACAATGTGTTATCTGAAAAATGCCCTTGAGACATGCAGTTTTTGTGGTTAATTTACGGTTGTGTTTCATATTCAGTAAGAAGTCATACACTGCAACAGATTTTCAAGGCTGTGCTTTCTCTCAGCCTTCTATGAACTGAATAATTTGATGTAAACTAGGAACTTGTTGGTGAAGCAAAAGTGCAATTATACATTTAAATCATCTACTGTTTGCAAATGAAGGTGCTTGCTCTTTGAACAGTACTTAGGTTAGTGCAGTATGTAAAAGGGGCTTATTTTGGTTTTTTAATTGTCAAGTGGAATTTACATGCAGACAGACAGACTTTCTGGATCAGCTTTCCGGACAGCAAAAATGAAGGAAGTTTGTTTTCAGAAAGCACTTCAAGTCTTGGGGGCAAGATATAAGAGGTTGTTCACTAGTTGGTCTCACTTGTTGCTGTGTAGTTCTTCTGCACACATTTTGTGTGCGAGGCCACTGGATGAATGCATTTTGAACAAATCATCATCAATCTGATGATTCATCTCAGGAACCGAATGCAGCACTTACATCTGTAATTGGGGTAATTGTAAACCTCTCATTCTTACAGATAGAAGTTCTTCCTCTTATAATTCTAAAATCAGACCCCAGATCTTTTACTGTGGTAGCTGAGGCCTACACTGGCTTGTATTTATTTCTCTATTCTCACTTGTTACATCATTTAAAGTAGCAGATGATTTGGTGACCTTTCCAACCTGCGTCTGACCTTCATGATTCACTTGTGGGTAATTTGCTACTGCAATTACTGTGGTCCTATCTGTGACACTTAAATGGGGTATCACAGACTGCAGTGTAAAGGAGCAGCCACACTGGTGGGGACAACGTGTTTTCCTTTATTGTCAGAAAAGAATATCAATGTCAGGGGGTGAGGGCTATATAATTTCTGAGGGATCTTGACATTCCTGGAGAGGAGATGCTGGAGATTTTGCTCTGACATAAACAGCCCAACTTTTTTCCTTTAGCAGAGTGTGTGTTTCTGAAATCATTCTGGGGCTGCAGTCTACTGCAGTGGGTTCATTTCATTATTCCTTTGAACGGAAGGAAAGGCACACAGCCAGCTATTTCTGTGCAGAGGAGTTCAAGGTTTAATATGCTAATGTATCTACTCAATATAAGGCTGCAAAAATCCTTGGCTTTAATGAGTCTTTAATAGTAATAAAATGGTTAGCTAATGATAAATTAAGGATTGTGAGTTTGGGAATAAAAAAAAAATCTAGGCATGAATAATTTTTCTTGCCAAGATAATTGTCATACTGGAGCTGCAATTTGCAGTGGAAATTGCTTGCTTCATAATAATCAAAATATAGGACCAAATTTCTGGTTTTTCTTTAGGCTTCATGTAGCTGGACATTAATGGGACAGAGTAGGGACTCCATTTTACCTGTGCTGGCATGGAGCTATACATGCCACGGTACTGAACCCCCAGGTTCTGCTGTTTGCCAGAGAGCAGAGAGTTTTATGGACGCAAATGTGGTTGTCCAGAAATCTACAGATAAGAATCTGCTTGCCACCCTCTCCCTAATTTGTCACCTATTCCAGTGCTGTGCTGGCTGCCTTGTGCTGTTGTTGTGTTTGCACCTGCCTAACAGAGAGCAAACCAGGACTTAGGGAGAGGTAATGCTGTTCTAATACAAAATACTCATGGATCAAGGAGCACTTATGGTAAAACTGTTTTTTAAAGCCTTTTATCATTCTTTGCTACTCATTGCATTGGACTTCCTGGTATGATTTGCTCAGGCACAAGTTAAGGTTAAACAGAGAAAATATATGTTTCTGGTCATTGTATCCCTATTCATGACACTCTCTCCACCTTTCTTTAAACTGAGTGTGCACCTTTTTCTGCATATTTTTATACCTGTTTGTACAGAGGAGTAGATGGAAAAAGGGAGAGCTGTTCTCTACAGAAAATTCATGAAAAGAAAAGAAGTCATGCAGCATCAAGAAGGAATTCTGCAGAAAATCAGCAGTGTAAAGGCCTTGAGCAAGCCTAAATTTAAATTACATCTCTTAATGATCAGGGCAAAGACAGTCCTGTAAGTTTCTTTTGCACAATATCAAAGGTCTTTGTTGGTCATAGAATCCTAGAGCATCTCAGTTGGCTTAAGGATATCTGCCTATAACAATGACCTGAATAAATAGCTGCATTCTCAAGGGAAGGAGTGGGATGAAGATTTTTTTTAATAGCTGGTGAGGGAGTAAATAAACGGCAGAAAGGAGTATTTCAGTAAGGCAGAATCTGTTTTTTATAAATATGGCTTCTCATTTATTTATTTTTGTCTTGAGTGTAAAAGACATGATAC
Organism: Aphelocoma coerulescens; assembly: GCF_041296385.1. Taxonomy (NCBI): domain Eukaryota; kingdom Metazoa; phylum Chordata; class Aves; order Passeriformes; family Corvidae; genus Aphelocoma; species Aphelocoma coerulescens. The sequence goes on from NC_091016.1 coordinate 29,305,999, forward strand.
TCACAATTTGGTGCTTGTTTTGGGGGACAGGAAATGATTAAGAGGAAGAACTGACTCAGCAAGCCAGAGCACTTACAGGTGGTTATCATTGCATTTGCAGTCTGACTGTTCCTCTCCCTCCACAGCCAACCTGTCACATATCACTGACCTGACTCACAACAAAGGAAAGTTCCCCTTGAGGCTTCCTGTCTTTCCATTTCATTCAGGGCTGGATTGGCTGGAAGAGCCTCAGCCCTGGCCTCTGCAAGCTATCAAACCTGGCCGCTGAGGCTGCCACCAGCCTGCTGCTCTGTCTTGGGCTTCAGCAGATGGATCTTCTCAAGTCCTGTGTGTTTTCATCTGCTTCTCTCCACGCCTGGAAACATTGCCTTTTTTTCTTCCTCGTGTTTATTCTTAAACCCATCTTGAGGAACCAGCTGGCTTCATAACTGTGTTGCATGAAGTCAGGAGGGCTGTTCAGAGGTCTGCCTCTGAGGGCTCTAGCTCTTGCCTCTGGCCTTGCTGTGCTTTTGCCTGAAGAATATAAAACGTAATGCGAGTTTTTATGTATTATTAAACTTATGTCTATGAATTACTGACCCACGGTAGCTGTTTATTACATATTCCATCTTCTGCTTTGATTCATTGTTGTTGTCACACTGAGGTGGGTAACGATGACTCAGCTTACTACCGTGATAATGCACTTAAAGCTTGGAAATCTGTCACTGGTGGTATTTCAACACAGGCGCTATAAACCTGAGATGAAAAATTAAATTATTTGCTGTCAAGCTATTTCTCTTAAAATTCTTCTGTCTTCTGTTGTGGTTTCATAAGGTTTTTGGGTACTACTGAATTGTTTGACAAACAGTTGTGTTTCGGGAATTCTGATGCAGGACTTGTTCTCACAAAAATAGGCGGTGGTTCTCGATTTGTAGTGCTGAAGGTGACCTATAAAACACTTATGCTCATCAGGCCTTGCTAATAAAGCACCTGTATTTGCATGCATTTTTATGAGCCTGGCATTTCCAGTCTTAAAGCCCAGTGGAACACAGACTGATCATCACAACTTACCATGTATTATCTCTGTGGTTTTTCTTCTTTTTCACAGCCCTTCTGTATGCCACCATTTTTGGTAATGTGACAACCATATTTCAGCAAATGTATGCTAACACAAACAGATACCATGAAATGCTGAACAGTGTCCGGGACTTTTTAAAGCTCTACCAGGTCCCTAAAGGACTGAGTGAACGTGTGATGGATTACATCGTTTCCACCTGGTCAATGTCCAGAGGAATAGATACTGAAAAGGTAAGTAAATTACACTGCAAGGAAAGAAGTCACATCCTGAAAGTAGTCCATTAAAATAAACAGGAGGTACTGTCTTAGTAAAGGAGACAAATATTCTTTAAATAGTTCTAAGTAGTAGTTTCCCGTAATTTTAAACTTTCAAATACAGTATTTCAGCTATTCCGTCATACTAACATATGCTAGTGGTAAAAGTATGTATGTTTTGCTAGTGAAATGGCATAAAATAGTAAAAAAATTATAAAGGAAAAAGCTTGGTTTACAATAAATAAAGGTGATAAGTAAATAACAAGTTCCAGATTGTAACACAACCTCACAATTTTTCCAAATGAGATTTTTTTGCAGTGTTTCTTGTGAGGTTGTTCGCAGCTCTGTGGGCCTGAAAACAAAGTAATTTTTTTTTTGTCATTGGAGAATTTGGATGTAATATTCTGTGTGCAGGTTAAAGATATTAATGAAAACTGGAAGCATTTAATAATGTATTGCTTGAAATCTATCTTATGTTAGGCAAATGTTATCATTCTGATTCATTGAATTGACAAGTAAATTCCCATTGTGTCTTTAAGATAACAGATGGCCTTTCACCATGGCAAATGTACAAAAGTAATTCCTTGTCGCTTTCATATTAGTTGCCAGCTTTTGTGGAGATACAGTTTTTCTTGTGCTTGTAAAGAGACATGATTTTTGGGGTGGATCATTCAGGAAATCATACCAATGCTCTGGTCACCAGTCTCCTGGTTGGCAGCTTAACTTAGTATTCTGAACTGTGAGTGATGCAGTTAAAGAGCAGTGTCATTTCTGTACAGCTGTTAAAGCATCGTTATGAAGGAGTAGAACAGATGTGGCCTTGCACTGAACTGTCTGGAGACTGAGGGGCACACAGGGCACTGTTTGCTTTCCTAAAAGGTCTTCAGCATATCTGCCATTTTTAAATCCCAGACATGATTCCATAAGCACTGTCTGTCACACTGGCTTTCAGAAAGAAATGGTATTTTAGTGCTGGGTAGTGCTGATTAGAAGCTCTTCTGCATGTTTTCTCACAATCTGTCTTAGTGTGGGGTTGTGATTTGAAGTAGGTGCACTTGGGGAAGGTGGAGAGACATCTGAGGATACATAGTGTAATGAGTGCTGGTGCATTCATTCAGCCCCCAGTACAAACTCCTGTCATCATTTTTACAAAACAACAAGAAAGAATTGCTATGTAAAACATGGGGGGTTTTTTTAGCTTATCTTCAAAGTTCTTTCTTGGCTTCCTTTGATAAATAGAGAAATGCTTTAAGGATGCAGTTGGAGACAGCAGAATAATCAAACTGGGCACAACAATTCCCAGTGTAGTCTTTGAGAATTATCTTAATAAACAGGAGAAAAGTCTCTAATTCTCAGGAGGTCTCAAAGAGTTTAGTACGGTGCTGTTTTCAATAACTGGTGCGTTCATAGCTGAGCTGCCACTGGCCGTGACTGCTAAACCAAGAGCTCAGCTTTCATCTGCACAGGAAAAGCTATGGTTGGCTGTGCCATAAACTCCCAGGTCTCAGCTCTGTTGGTTTGATGCCTGTGTACAACTTCTGGGATGTCTTGCCATGAATAAAACATGTATTGCTTGTGAGACAGAGCAGCGATAGTTGTGCTCCTCTGAAACACAGCGCAGCTTCCTACAGATGAGGCAAAGACTTAAATATGAACTGGGCACAGAACTGATCTTATCACTCTTTTGTAGGCCACGAATTTGTCAGTTCAGTGTTAACTGCACACATGCTAAGTTACAAGTCTAGAAAATGCCTGTACAACAAAATTTAACCAAGAGCTACTGAAAGATTCTAAAGTTGGTCCATGAAGATACCTCCCATACAAATGGAAGTCTTCTTCCATTTGTCTGTAACTCCCAAATGCCTTAAACCCCTTTCATTTTTGTTAAGTCTGGAGACATATTTAAATGGAGAATGGAAAATTAGTTAACTTCCTCTAAGACTGCTGTCCAAAAAAGGTTTTGGATAACAGCATAATTTTAAATATTCTCTTGTATATTCATGGCTTTTTGCTACTGTTTCTGTAACAACAACCCTTTTTGTGTGTGATACTCAGGTAGCTGCAAAGTGTGCGTGTAATTCCAGTAGCAAAATTTGGCAAGAATATGCCACTAGGGAATATTTTTGTCACCAGAGTAAATGAGATAATGGAAAAGACAGATATGTCTCCTGCCTGTGATCCATGTTAAATGCTGGTCTTTCTGCCCCAGCCCATTTCTGTGAGCCTGGAAGACTGAAAACTGGCAGGTTTGGCAGCTCTTCTGTACAGGGCAGCCAAGAAAAATCATCCATGGGTGCCCTACACCTAAGCACTATAGAAATATATCTCTTTTCAAAAGTAGTATCGGCAATAAAAGGTCTGTTTGGAGGTGGGCCAGAGATGATGATATTGGTGGTAGAGTTACTTGTCTTTGGAGTACCAGGCATGATAACTGGAACCAGTGCCATGCAGAGAATTATGAGCTTGGTTCTCTGCTCAGATCTTTCACAGAACCCCGTTTCAAAGTGTAGGCATAGCCATAGTGCTTCCTGTGTTACCTGCCTTTATGTTTTCCAGGAGTATTTGCAGTGAGACAGTCTTCTCTTTCGATCTAGGAAAATAAGTGGGAGTAACTCTGAAGCTCAACCAGAATGTCCCTTAATTGGATGGAATACTTATTACTAAGAAAATTAAAAAAAAAAAAAAAAAAGGCAGACTTAGACTACTCAATGTCTCAATGTTTTTCTCAAATAATATGTCCTGGATGTGCTTCATCATAGGCTACCCCCCAAGGATTTTGTTATCCCCAAACCCTGTTCATGTTGCTTCTTTCTGCTTTTAGCCTGTACATGCAGCAGTGATTTTGTATTCTTTCCACTCAGCTGTCCGTGTTATATTAAAACCCTTCAGAAATGGCCCTGGCTGGTACCCGCTGTGCTGAGCATCAGCTTGTGTTCTCTTATGAGAACCATGAATTGCCGTGAGGAACATTGCATTTGGAAGATCAAAAGCTGCCCAAAACAGTGTCATACCTTTAAGTCCCTTCCCTGTGTAAACAAAAAACTTGTTAGTGCCACTGAGGGGTAAATTTGAATACCTGCAATTCTCAATATCATGAGTTAATTAAACTTTAAATAATCGGTTGTAGTTGTTAAAGCATATAACTTGTGCAGGCTTTTCGTGGAATCTGCCTATCAAAAAAGTGACCTGCCCTCTAGAAACAATTCTTCAGGAAGCTTTTCTTCAATACTTTCTGTACTGCTGTGCTCTAAGTTTTATTGCCTTAAAAACTTCTGGTAATTCAATATCCAGCAGAGCATGTTGCTGAGATGAAAACAGCATTTTCCTTCAGATGTTATAAAGTAGACCAAGTTAGTATTGTGGCTTATGTGGATAAATAATATAAAAATAAACTTACAGACTGACATTAGAAATTTTATAAGAAGGAGGAAAGCAGTTCTTAAACCTTGTGTGGTAAACGAGCCATAGCAGGCACACAGAAGCCATGCACAGGAACTGATTGCCTGATTTCCTTCTCAGGTTTTGCAGATCTGCCCTAAGGACATGAGAGCGGACATCTGCGTGCATCTGAACCGCAAGGTTTTCAAGGAGCACCCTGCCTTCAGGCTGGCGAGCGATGGGTGCCTCCGAGCACTCGCCATGGAATTTCAGACGGTGCACTGTGCTCCAGGAGACCTGATCTACCACGCTGGGGAGAGCGTCGACAGCCTTTGCTTTGTGGTCTCGGGCTCTTTGGAAGTAATCCAGGATGATGAAGTCGTTGCTATATTAGGTGAGTTTCAGAGCTGGTAATAGGCATTGTGCACAAATACAGATATGTACAGCATTTTTATAGCCTCTTCTATTCATTCTTTAAGAAGCTTCAGTTAAGTTTGTTTTACCACATCCTAGAGAGGTTTAATGGGCAGCCGTCTCATTTCCTGGTTGCTTCAACGCTGTTTTGTCTGGTCAGTGGAAACTTTACCTTAGCATGGGGTTCTGGTCATTCTTGGGGTTCTCCCTGTCTTGAGACATCTCCTTTAATTAGAAATTCTATTTACAACTTGAGAAAACTTGTTTTTGAAGTGCCTGGCTTCCCTGCCTCACTGCCCGCCCCCCCCCCCCCCCCCGCCCTCCCCTCCATAATAATCCACCTTTGCTGGAATTTTTCCAGTTATATTTATTTAAGATCTCACGTTGAAACAATATTTATCTATTTTAAAGTCAAAGTAAAACGTCTAGAGCCTTAACTTGGAAGGGCAGCTGTGGGTTGGAGGCATGGAAAAGAAACTGATAGGGGTGTGAACAGCATTCTGAGGCAAAGCTAACAGAAAAGAGTGGGATAATCCAATAGATGTAGATGAATCATGGGGTGGCTGGAGCATTGAGGAGGTGATACTTATCATTTGATTCTGTCAAGCCCTTTTGTGATAAGGTAAATTCTCATGGAGGCTTAATCCAGTACCTGTCACTCATAGCAGCCTGGAAAAAGAGAATAAAACACCTTGATAATTTTACTTTTTTCTGAACACATACACTCAGCTCTCCTAAGATGAATGTCTACCAAAAAAAGAGGGAGCTAATAAATATGCCAAGTTCCATTTTTCTCTACTTTTGAACAGGATTGCATGTATAGCATAGGGTAAAATTAGAGTCCTGGGGAATCAAGTTGATGATACTTTGTGCCACACAAGAAGCTAAAAAGGTGAGAAGTTGGAGGATAATGGATTCTCTTTTGTTCTGGAATCACATGTGCTGTTCAGTGCTATGTATTTGTAACTTCTACTTGTCTATGCTGCACATCAAGAACTTACTATCTTTTGCCATGTTGAACTCTCATGAATTAACATGACTAATGTAGAACACAAACTAAGATGTCTCAGTTTGTGTGCCTTCATGCCACCATGGGTTCAGCATGAGCAGAAAACCTCAAAACATCTTGCTGCTCTGTTTGAGTATAGGTAAAAAGCACTGAGATCGAATTTTTTAAAAATGTTTCTAAAGGTACCAATTTTCTCCTCACCTTTACTGGTAACTCCTGCCTTTTATCATGACACTCACTTTAGAAAACACTCAGCTGAGATTGCTCGAGGAATCAGTGTTAAGGAAACCTAACTCCTAATCTCTGTTGCTGCAGAGTGATAGCTGGGGATAAATGAGGCTGTTCCCTGGGTATCTGGATGAATGGACATATTTTATTGTTGCTCTTCTCCTGGGATGTAACTATTGATCCTCTTCCCTCCACAACTTTTTATTTTCTTCTTCTTCTTTTTCTTTTTAAATCTGGAGTCAGTTTCCTGGCTCTCACTGAAGTTGGTGAGTTCTGTCATTTTCTTTGTGAAAATTGGAAATGGAGAGGAAATGAACATGAAGTGGGATCTGTTTGTGATTCTGTGAGGTTTCATTTCACATGTGTGTCGATATTTGTGTTTCAGTTTCTGGACTAAGGAATCCCTTTCCTTCCACACATGTGTACCTTCCTCCCCCAGGCTGTGAAGACTTCTGCTGAGGGTTTCTCTATCCTGAGAAGAGATTATATATTTAACTAAGTTTTTCACTATTCTAAATCAGTTAAACTTCTTTTTCCTTCAGCATTATGTAATTTAACCACCACTCTTACTGAAGGATGCTTCAGGAGATGGGTCAGGGTTTCCTCCCTAACTTCTTTGTACTCTCAGTTTGAAAACAATATTTCAGGGGATGGGGTTTTTTGGTTGTTTCTGGTTTTGTTTTTTAATTTCATATTTAGCTAAACTTGCCAAGTTCTTGATGAATGTATACCAGATAAAACAAGGTATTGCAAGGGGGAAAAAAGTGTATTGTACAAGAAACGTGATTGTTGCTGATCGCTCAGCCTGAACAACCTATGCCATAAGTTTTATTTACTAGTTGCAACTAAGCATAGCTGTGAACATCAGGCATGTAACAGCAGACCATGTGAGGAATTCCTTAGGGTAATTTTAGTTAACAGGTATGTTGCAGAGACTGTAATCTTTTTTCTGGAATTCTGGAAATGAAAATGAAAAAATAAGTGCACAAATTATTCAAGGTGAATTATTTACTCAGCTCTGGCTGTCATGTAATAAAGCAGCCTTTCAGCTTGCAATGGAGCCTGTATCTTCCTTGCAATGGAGAAATGAATTGCAACTCTGAATCAGTCTGTGCGACTGCTGTACAGCATTACATAAACCAAAGGTAAACTGCACTTAATCCTTAAAGGATCCAGTTCATAGGAAACATTTTCAAGTTCTGAAATAATTTAAATTGCAAACTGGCATGTAAGAGTGTATTGGGTAGCCCTGGAGTGTATTGTGTACACTTGCATAATATCCTTCCAAATCAGTTCTGTGTAATACCCAGAGACAGGTGTATTCTCAGTTCAGGCTTATGTTCTTAGAACAAAGCACTGACTTTGATTGACTTGGATTAATACAGGTACTGAGTTGGAAGAAATTGCACATAGGCCAGCAGTGAAAAAATGTACTTTTTTGTGTGTCCCCTAAGATTGCCTTTCCCGTTAATTTAAATTAAGACAAAACCACAAAAATAAGCAAATTAAAAAAAAAAAAAAAACAAACCCAAACGTTTGCATGTTTGCAGTAAAAATTTAAATAAATCAATGTATTTTGTATGAAGTTTGATTTGTTGGGATGAAAGATATATTTTTTGAATTCTATGCAAAATTTCTGCTAACATACAGGAATTACTCATGTTCATGGAACACAGTCTTTGGATTTGGTGAGTCAAAGAAACAGAAGCAAAAAATGTAGAAAATGACCTCTCATCCAGGTGATTGATTTATTTGTGATTCATTCCAACACAAATGAGTCAGAAAAAGAAGACTTAGCAAGAAAAGCCGCTCTGTGCTATGTTTTCTATGTTAATGTGTAAGTATGAGAGTGGGATTATGTAGAAGGGAAGTTTAGCTGGTGGGAAGCTGCCTGGATGAGACACAATTCTGTTTTCAGTACTTTGCTGTTCCTCCCCTGACACCGCTGTTACTGTGTGGGATGAAGTGCTGACGTACACTCAGCACTTTGTGGAAGACTGAGACAAATCACACAGTCCCTGCCCTGAAGAGAACTGAAAGAAGCACAGGTCATGCAGGACTTCCATTAAGAGAATGTTTTCAACTTAGCTTTGCTTTTAACTTCTCTAAGCCCTCCCACTTGGCCTGATGCTGCTTTATCCACCTGAGACTGACAGTATCTCTTTGAACTACTCTTACTTAAAGACTGAGCCATTTATCCTGATGTGGTTAGAGAAATTGTGAGGGTTTGTCTCCCCTGTTAAAAACAATCAAGTGTTTATGTGCGCTTCATTTGGCAGCTCTAGTTTCTCTGCTTTGGAGCAGATCTTTCAGGCTGAGACACTGATCATCTGAAAATATGACTTTACTGCAGGTCTTCGAAAAGTTAAAACCTACTTGTGATCAGGAGATTGGCTACATTTTAATTTATCAAATAACTTCTTTAAAATATTCCCCCTGAATTAACTGTGTTCCAGGCACAGACCATAAGGTCTGCCTGCAGCTTTCTTTGGAATATGCAGGGGAAAAGGCACTTTACTGCCCCCCAGCCATTTAGGCTGAACCTTTTAAATCTCTCCTCACCATTGCTAGAAGAAGTGTTGGTTCCTGTGCTATGTCTCCAATTGCGTGTGTGCTTAGATAATGTAATGAAAATTACAGAAAAGAATGTCATAGCAGCAAAAAGAACTTTCTGTACATATTTTCTGGAAATACATGGAAGGACTGGATAGGAGGCCTAATTGCAAAAGGATTTATATTGTGCTAATGTGCAAATATCTGAATGACTTAGAAAACCATTCTTGGTCTTTATAGGGAAAAATCAATTCTAAGTTAGAAATGACTGACATAATTGTACTCCAAGACCGAACAAAAAAATCCCTCTTCTCTAGGAAGTCTGAAGGAAGGCAGTGATTCTGTGAACCAAATTAGTTCAAACTTTTTCTGCCTGAAATTGGGGGATTTTTTGACATTTAGGAAAACATTCCAGTAAAAAGCTAGAGAGAGGAAGGAGGAGACCCTTGAAAATTAGGGTGACAAACTTTTTTTTCAGATAGCAGTGGGGAAAGCAGTGTCTTGTACTTAAATTTTCAGACTGCTGCAAAATTTGTCAATTAATGACTCTTAGAGGGCCTGACTGAGCAGCAGATCTTTACTTATATGAAATATTCAAAGCTGCTGATGTGGTCTTGATTCTTCCTGCAAGGGGGCCATGTGTGTATGGAAAGTAAGACTGGAGGTTAGTTTTGTGGACTTGATTAAAGATGGGGAGCTTTAAGCTTTTATTTAACAATTAAAAAGCAAAGCCCTGGAAACTGCTGTTGTCTTCAGAGCTGAGCACTAGATGGGAAAAGTAGCATTTACTAGAAGATTTACTTAGAAAGGTAGAACAACACCCTCCCACCAGTTTGTCCCAAGTGTTACATTCCAGCTGTTCTGCATTTATGTTCTTGCTATCTTTATTTGAGCAAAAATCTTTCAAGAGAATAAACCTTTTCCTTGACTGTTGGCTTAGCATCACAGAATATCCTGAGTTGGAAGGGACCTGTGAGAATTGTTGAGTCCAGCTCCTGACTCCACAAAGGGCATGTAAAGTGAATGGGACACGAAGGGAAGTCAAGGCAGGAATTTATTGGGATCAAGGAATACCATTGCTCTCCAAAAGGTCAGTTTGCTGTTGCTATTCCTTTTGCTGCTATCAAAGCTGAAAGGCAGTAATAGAATGTAGATATTATGTAAGTACCAAAGTATGCAGTAACACAAGAATGGGAATTTTTTTGGTGGGGGTGGGTTGTGTGGCAGGGAGTGTGCAAAGGTTGCACATAGATTTACATTAAAGATCACACAGGAGTTGAGAAAGTGAAATTTGCGTGACCCTGGCTTACAGATCTTTTATTGTTATTTACAAAGCTACAAAGTTGGCAAGATTGGAGACTGTGGTTTTTACATGATGTTGTAGGGGACCTTGGTGTGCCATGTTTTGTTTCAGCAGGATATTAAATGCTCCATTTGCTTTGTGTGGAGAAATTCCTGCTGATTTAATTTGATCTAATTGCAGTCTTAAAGAAATGTTATAAGAATAATTGTTTGTTTTCTTTACAATTGCTTTAGCTTACTCATTTAGCCGTAAGCATTTCATTCGGATGTAGACACCAGAGGATTGATTCAGATTTTGTTGGGACAGATTTGCATCCAGCTAGGACAGTGCCAACTGCAAGGGCAATTGTGCCACAGGGAAGGTCTGTTTTAGAGGAGGGACAATAGCAGTGCAGAAGTGTTGTCTGGATTGGACCTTCTCCGTGGAAGATGTTGCAACTTTCACAGAGTGATGTGAAAACTGCTTCTCAGCAGATGTAAGGGTGGCAGACAAGTTAACTGAGCTGAGGCTGCTGTCTTTAGATTGTCCCTGGTACCTGAGCTAACTCAAGTTTCCCTAAACTAAACTGCTCTGTGTACTACCCCATTTTCAAAAATCAGTTGTGTTATTTTACAGCCTGTTATTTAATTCCAAGTCTTTGAAGAAGTCCCTTACTTCTCTGCTTCATTTTTCACCTGAATTTTAAATTTAGGTACACCTCTCTGTGTTAAAAATGCCAAGCTGTCATGCTCTCAGGCTTAACAAATGGTTGCAGGATTATGGATGGCATTAAGTGTTTTCTGACAGTATCTAACCTCAGAGCATTGTTTGTGCTATTGAATAAGACTGAAACATGACCAGTGGTGCTTTGACAAAGGAATGATTAAAATTAAAATCATCTTTATCCTCAGTAGTTCTATTGTGCTTTTTCTATTTATAGTTGAAGGGTGGGGGTTTTTTAGATTGATTTATATAGGCAGGTTGGGCAAGTTACATGTTTCTATGAAGTGATTCAACAAACAGCAACTGAAGGAATGATTTTCAGAGTCTGATTTGCTCAATGAGTGTCCGGGCACACTGAGCAAAAGCATTACAGATGGAGATCCAGCTGAACTTTTTAAAAGGCTGTGGCATAAAGAGGTCTACATTAATATAAAATTTTAGTTTCATGGTGGATGTAGGAGCAGCACTGAAACTCTTATTGAGAAATACGGGTTTATCCCACATGGTGGTTTCGGACAGAGAGTATTCCTTATTCCTGTCTTCCAGACATCTGGGGTGGGTTGATATCAGGACTTGACATTTTTGAGACTTTTTGTTTGTTCTATGTCTAATTTCTGACAGACATTAAAAGCATGAATTGCCAAAGCTCCTGTCCACTGCTGTTTGTAGATGGTCTAAGACTGTGCAGGGTATTGGAGAAACAGATTTTTAAAACATTTGATGTCTTGCTGGAGTAACTGAGGAGGAGGAGTATTCCCTGTGAACAGAGGCCTCAGTAGGGAACTTTCTGGCATGTTTCATGTTTTATTGCTGCAAATTTATACACCTTTGCATGATGTGCTCTTATATTGTCCAACAGCACCACATGTGGAAGAAGTTCCCCTTGGAAGATGGCAGTGTCTGGCAGGACACTGGCAGCTGAAATTGAGATGTGATGGAGATGAGGCTCTCTGTTCCTGCATGTCCCTTGATATCTTGGGATATCTGTGTTAGGAAGGCTTGCACATCATGTTGGTGTGCATGCTCCAACCAGAGGTGGGAAGAGGTAGAAATTATAATTTAGCAAGGAAGTCAGCTTTCTATAAAGAGCCTGATTTCTGCCAGGTGAACCACTGAATGAATTTTCATTTTTGTTTTGGGTAGGATTTTGTTTCTGTTTCAGAATTTTGGAGGAGGAAGAATAATTTTTGTAAGAGAAGAGACAGGTAAAAAATAATCAAAAAAATTTTCATGAAACACTAGTTTTTCTTTGTTTTCTCCAAATCTCAAATTAATACTTTTTTCAGAGATATGTTTCTGTAACATTGTTATATTTGTGTTGAAGGAGTTATTAGAAATACTAAATAAAATTAAATACAAGATAGATGCAAACTTCGTGAGGTTTTCAAAATATTTATTTTATGTATTTCAGAACACGAAACTTACTATTTAAACTTGTGTGAATCCTTTTTGTCTGAAATAAAATAATAAAATTTTGGGGCTTTAATGTATGTTTCAAGCAATATGTAGAACATAAAGCCTGTCCCTAAGTAATCAGGGAAGTAACTCAGAGGATAATGCAATTTGAGCCTCTTATATAGGGTTTTTTTTTTGGTCAGAGAGTTAGCACTGCCCATGCAATGACAACACAGATTGAGCTGTGTTTTTCCTATCACTTAACTGGTGCAAATACATCCAAATACGTTTGTGACTCCAGTTACCTGAGCTACTCCATATCCTCTGAGTTTGTACAAACAGGCCACATTTTTGTAACATTTTTATAGCAACCATTAAAATGCAAATAAGGATAAATGATACAGATTCTGGTGAAGCCTCCTGGCTTTTTTTGTGAATAAACCTGGTAGGGCCCAGCTGACATTTAAAACTCTTCATCACAGTAGGTGAGTGTTCACAGAGTGAAATATAATCCATGCTGTATTCTGAGAGACAAATAAACGCCTTAATTATAGCAACAATAATAGAAATTTTAGCTGTAACTAAATCATGTTGCTGCTACTCATCTCTAAAATAAATGTTTTTATTTTGTCTGTACAGTAATGTGCTCCAACAGAGAAAATTGATGCAGTTGTGTAGTAAACTGTCTGCAAAATGTTGCCAGGCTGTGGTTTACAACATGGACAGATACACTGTGTTTCTGTTCCTGCACCAGGCGAATCACTTAAAGTACAGCTTCAGTTTATTATCTCTGTAACACTTACTTTGGTTTCTGTGGCAGAGATACTCAGACTTTTCAGAGGCCTGATTAGAGGAAAAGAGTAGTTAAAACCTCTGGTTAAAAAAAAAAAAAAATAGTGTATTCTCTGAAGGGCAGTTGGTCATTCACTTCTAGTTACATGTCTCAGTTTGCACTTGAGAAATCTTAAGAAAATCCAAAGCAGCAAATCACTTTCATGCATCATCTCCTGCCAGCTGTACTGTGTTGGAAGACCAAACTACAGGCTATTCAGTGGCTGTCAAGTTGTACAATTTATCTGCAGGACAGATACTGAATATTCCACCTCAATGCCAAATGGTAGCTTCATTTTTTTTTTTCTGGTTGACAGATTTTGTTGCATTAAAACAATGCACCAGGAGGAAAAATTATTTTTGCTCTAGTGTCTTTATTTTCCTTGAATTTTTCTCCACTCAGTAAAATGGGAAATTTTAAATTCCATGCCTTACTTAGATTTGGAGGAAAGAAGGGAAGAGAGGAGAAGGGAAGGATTTTCAGTTGAAGGCAAATAATCATGTGGTGATCACAGAGGGAATTTGACCCTAGAGAATCTGTGTGTTTGCTGCTATAGTAGTTGGTGTCCCCTACTGCCTGGAGATGGAGAACAGATCCTGAGGGTGCAGGCCAACGTGGGTGCTCCAGGGAGCTGTGCTGGGAAAGTCGTTGTGGCAGCCACTGTGGATTAGCATCACAGATAACTGTATTTGCTAACACCTGACTGCAGGATATGCTTAGTGCTGCTTTGCCACTGAGGCACCACGAGCAATGTTTGGTCATTCTACCTGATCTTTGGATCTGCTGAGACTGTGTCAGATCCTAATTCTGTTGTTCAAACATGCAGATGAAGGCAAATTGGGAAGGGACCTGACCTAGATTCTGCTGTTGGCTGCTGTAACAACCATTACTATTGCTTTGAGAATGATTCTAACATGAATATTTTGTTCGATATACTGAAAATCCATGGATTCATGCAAATGCCTTCAAAATTCATACTGATTTGGAAGACCTGCAACACATGAATCCATAGCCTCATCTTCTCCCCCAGCTATCACACCAAAACTGCACCACAGCTTCCAGACACCCAGAACCCAAAAATGGACTGAGCAGGTTATCAGCCAAACACATATTCCACATGAGCCATATTTATTTTCTTGGAGTAGAGTGGAATATCTTCTGTCTAAGAGGAAAACTCTTCAATCTTTCCTCTTGTAAGAGTGAAAAAGCCAAGGGTTGTTGTGGTACCAAGGCAATACAGTTGTAATGCGAGGGTGTTGTTCTCAGAATCAGCAGAACACCTGACTAAGCTGCAATAATCAGATCTTCATTACTGGTGCTGCTTTCAGGAGACAGAGTGGATGTGGCTTGACCTTATGCCTGACTCAGGCTGAATTGGCAGTGGTAACAGAGAAACCATCTTTTCACTTAGAAGATAAATAGCAGACTTGATGTGAAGAAGAAATAGGGAAAGAACAAATATGGAAACAGGAGGTTTTATAAAATATTTCTTCACAGTTTAAATATATCAGGGTTTGGGGACTTGCTGTTATAATGAAAACAAACAAGGAAACATAAAAGGCAGAACACTATTTGGCTTTCCAATGCATGCTGAGCTGATGGTGGAAAAGGTCTTCAGCCCTCAAATCCAGCAGGGAATATAAATGATTGATGGTAAAAGCTTAGATCATCCACTTTAAGTGTGATTGACAGATAACATTCCTGGCAAACATCTGGAATTCAGCAAACTGGGAATCAGAAATGCAAAGTACTGACAAACAAACGGCCATCTGCATTTCTCTGGCTTTTTAATCTTTCTTCAGAGGTAAGGTGAAATATATAAAGCCTGGAGTTATATATAAAAAGAGGTTTTTGGCTCAGGTTCCCTGATGTAGCCAGTGGACTTTGCCAACCACCTTCTGACTCAGAAGTATCACCATACCCTTCTTGCTTTCCAGTTACAGATGGTTTTGATAAAACACCCACTTATTCTGCCCCCCTGTTTTTTTGATTCCTTTTTCCACAGCGATTGATCACACTTTGTGAAGAACATATAGACAAAGGGAGATGGTATGCAATTCCTTATTATGCATAAGTGGCCAATTGTTCTGATGCAGTGCAGGTAATCCTGGGTGGAATTTTAATTCCTTCTTGCTGTATAGATTTCTACTGCTCCTTTCCCCCCTCATTTTTCTATAAGTGTCAAACATGGTTCTTTTAGAATCTGACAATCAAATTTAATACTTTTGGTATGCTTCATTTAGCAAATGGACTTGACAGAAATAAAGCAATAAGGTGCTTCCATGTGCCTTACTTTGGAAACTGAAATACAGTGTAGGATTCATTTTTGACTAGATTGCTCGCTCTTAACTTCAAGGAAGTTTTTTAATGAAAGAAAAGAGTACAACTTCTTTGGGTTTTTAAGTTTGTTTCTTAAAAACAGAGACTTCTGTGATCTGACTCAGTTTGTGGCTCATGTTTTGCTTTTCTCTGGTTTGGCTCAGTGGGCACCCAGCAGACACAGCTCCTTCCTGTGCTGGTCTTGCCACTAATGGGAGGTGACTCCCTGGGGTGGCAGGATACTGCAGAAAGGAGATTTTTATGGAGGGAAAAGTTACAAATAGCAAAAGGCAGCTGTGCTTGCTGCCAGGGATGAAGGACAGAGTTGTGTCTTTCTGTGTTATGTGAAAAGCAGAATTAAATTTCAGAAAGAGTAAGACATAACTAACTTCTGTGGTATGTCACTTCTGAGGTAGGCACAGCAGTACCATGCTGTTTGTGCTTGGTTTGTATTAATTATTCAGCATGTTACTGTGGGGCAGTAACATAATTATTGTCATTTTAAGGTAGGGAAACTTGTCCGGAGATGTTAAGCAATACACTTAGAAGTGAGCTAGAATTCCTCTCCCTTGTGCTTGGACTACCAGCTCTAACTGTTGCTCATCAGTGATGCCACATTTCAATGCTTGATAGATTCCAGAGCGTTAATTAAAACAGTTGTTTAGCTAATTGCCTGGAAGATTGTGAGTAAAAGCATATTTATTCCAAAGCAAACAATCCATTTTTACCCAGTGAAGCATATCAGTTTTTATGGTGCATAAAAATTGTTTCATTTCAATTTTGAATATATTGTGTATTTGTCTGTCTAAAAGCCTTGTAGAGGAAGATCTGTTTTAAGTGCATGGAAGCTTTTTTTCTTAAGCCGTTTTTAATGTATCTACTAACAAAAACCATACAAATAATTGAAAATGTGAAAAGTCATTGCTGTTAAAAAGAAAAGTTGTTTACTGTACTGGGCTGTGGGACTACTGCTATGCTTGATGGTATGAAGCTTTTGTACTATTTCCACATGTTGGCATTGTCCTATGTAAGGAGACTAGAAGTGGAAGAAAGGTTATCTTTATGGTGTGTTTGCCTAATCTTGTGAAAAATGTGCTAACAGAACAGGTGGTTTCAGGGTATATACACATTTAAAATTAAAATGAAGTCAAAGTGATCAGGATCTGAACTGGTCCATGGGAGGTGGATGGTGTAGGTTTTCTGTGGAAGACTGAGAGCACATCAGAGTTAACGACAGCTTAGTGCACTTCAGGGTAGTTTACCATCAAGTTAAGAGCTTCTTCTCAAAGAGAAAATGCTTATCATCTCATGGAAGAGATTAGATAAGAGTGGAATACAGCTGAAGGACTGAGATGGGAATTCTGAGTTTGAATTAGAAGTTTTCTTGAGCTCTTTACCCCGATAGTTCTCTTGACTTTCATATAAGCTTTCAAAAATGACAATTTATTTAGGGAAGGAAATCTAAAAGAACCTGGCTGAATTCAGTAAACTAATACATATTTTGGTGCTTTGGATTTAAGAATTGCTATGGGCAAGATGATACTTATAAGACAAGGGACCATTCCTACCACAGCTTGATAGATGTGGATGCATTTCCATGTCATTGGTCTTAAGAGAGATGGGCAGCGGTGATATAGCACAGCAGCAGTTTGGGAGGAAAATACATTTTAAAACAAAAACAGTATAGCTTTTCATTATCAAGGTAACAACTGAATATTCTTTTTTGGTTAGCATTAAGTATTGGAAAGCAGGAAAAAAAGACAGTTACTTTTGAAAATGAACTTGTAACTTTCTCCTACATGCTCCCTTTTGTGCCCAGCCTGAGCTGGGGTGTAACCAGTGAAATCCTGACTGGGGGCTGCTCCTCAGTAGATTTTGGTGTATGTGCCCAGCATTGTAGTGCCCAGACTGGTGCAAATGCCCTCATTGCAGTATCCCACTGCAGGGATTTCACTGGCTGCCCCAAGCTCATAGAGACATGCACATGGAAAGGGTGTGAGGAAACGGCCATTTTCTTCCTTCCAGTGTGAAACAGCTAAACATTCATGCCTTGTCATTGTTGTGTTGGGGATAACTAATCTGTACTCCTCTTGGTTTGGACTCTGTTTAGTTGCAGCCTGAAACTGCACTGATATGTTATACAGGATGGTTTTATTGACACAACAGTGGGTAAATAGTAGCCAGATTAAGAAGACTCAACAGCACAGATGTAAGAAACAAAGATCCTTTGTGTGACAGTTAAAAGGAGAAAGGGAAAAACTATTTCCTCTTAATTAATTTCTTTGAAAGGGATCAGAAGAGAACATGAACCAAGAGTGAACCACTTCTCTTGATTTTGAAAGAAAAATCTTTATTGATATTTAAAGGGAACTTGTCACATAGA
This sequence comes from Aphelocoma coerulescens, assembly GCF_041296385.1. NCBI lineage: Eukaryota > Metazoa > Chordata > Aves > Passeriformes > Corvidae > Aphelocoma > Aphelocoma coerulescens. Next base: position 29,323,826 of record NC_091016.1, read on the forward strand.
ACACTTTCAAATTATGATTCATTCTTAGGAAGTTTTGCTAGACTGTTGTAATTAAGAAAAAGATAATGGAAAAAGTTATCCATTAAATGCTTCAAAGTTTTTTTTTCCAGACAGTTTTTTTTTCTGAGCGCAAAAATAGAAGACACTTGACTTCATGAATGAGATGTCTGTTCTATTTTTGATGGAAGTAGTGCTGCTACTGAAAGCAATGCTGTTGATTTTCTGTAGGCAAAGGAGACGTTTTTGGTGATGTGTTCTGGAAGGAGTCGACCCTCGCCCAGTCCTGTGCTAATGTAAGGGCTTTGACTTACTGTGATCTTCATGTGATAAAAAGGGATGCCTTGCAGAAAGTGCTGGAGTTCTACACAGCCTTTTCACACTCCTTCTCCAGAAATCTCATTTTGACCTACAACTTGAGAAAAAGGGTAAGTAGCTGTGATTTTAACATACATCATGTAAATGATCTCACTTTTAACGTCTGTCTGCGTGAGAAAACTGAATGGCTTGAATTCTGGCATTTTTCGTGGACCCCTTTTATAAGATGACTTTTCAGAGCTTGCCTAGGAGACCCTGCTAGCATGTAGAGTCAAAAGGCTATAAGTATTTATTCCAGTGCTAGCTTTAGAGGGAGCTAGACTGTGTGTATGTGAAAGTATGATGCATTTCTAGGAAGTAGACAGGTTCCAGCAGATAGGAAAACTGTCATGTACGTGTGATAAACAGTGTTCACTACTTAATGCAACTTTAGTTTGTAAAACCCCTAAAAATATTTTAGGGGTCTTGCCTGAAATCACAAGGAAAATGACAGAAAATATATAAAATCTGATATATGGAACAAAAGTTAAGTACAGTAATCACAATGGAAAAGTAATATGAAGATGACATTCTATCAAGAGTTGTTTCTTTTATTATAAATCACATTTTGGAATTACTTTGCTTATCTATAGTATTTCCATTTTCTTATCCTTGATTTTTTGGCTCTTTTCATTCCTTGCTGTGTGCTAGTTCAAGGTATTTTGTCAAATGCAAGTAATCATAATCTAATAGCCCAGTTTAAATCCTCTGTGTAATCCTCAGTGAACAACCTCTGCAGAAATTTATTAAAACTGTAGTAGGGATAATTCAGATGATATGATTTTATGATGTGAGGTAGAAGACAATAATATTACACTGAAAAGAAGTGCATTAGAGAACCTGTACTTGCTTCATAAGGGTATTTGAGATCAGGTAAAGAAATATGTTTGATAGGAGAATTTTTTGTTCTTAAATGGTTCTCCATAGTAATTTCAGGTGCCAAGTAAGCCTTAGATAATTAGACCTGAAAAAAATAGAACTGTTTTAATCTTTTAAATCTGTTTTGTAAAATTAGACTTTACAACTAGACATTTTTAAAGATATTTTATTTTTTATATTTAGAGTTGGTGTACTGAAAGTAAAAGTATTGCGATGATATTTTCTATCTGCATATGTTATCAGTATCAAAGAATTCAGCTTTTTAGGGTTGGATGAAGAAAAATTTGTTATCCACACTTTGGTGAAATAAATCAGAGCTCTGGTAGAAAACTGATGTGATTAAAAACTAAGAAGCAAATTTATACTTGGGGATTTCCTTCTAAGACTTTTTTTTTCAAATGAAGGTATTCAGCTGCAAGCATATTAAGAGAGATGTCCTGTTAATAAACACCTCCTTACGTGGTCTTAGTTAATGTAAGAAATAAAATAAATGAAAGAATTTGACATTGATATCACCTAAAGAATCAGTATCACTGACTGACATATTTTATAATTAACTCCATGGGTAATGTGGTAAGATGCCCTCAGAATATATAACTACTTCTATTTTTTAATATCATCTGTAGAAGTAGCAAGCTTTGAAGCTTAGAAGGATCAGTTTTCTAACAGCTCATAGTAATGCTAGCAGAATCACATAATTTTGGACCTGCTCTGAGCCAGAAGGCCCGACTTTAGAATCAAATACCTACTCCAGAGGTGACACTGCCCCTCCATGTTTATTGGCGTAGCTTTTCCCAGCCCAGGTTACAAAACATTTTTTAATCATAGTGTCACAACTCCTGTGCTGTCAATTTTCTACACAAAATGTTCCTAATAAAAACATACATCTTATGATAGCAATTTCCATCCAGTTATTCAAATAATTGGATTTTAATTGAGTTGCAGTCAGCAGAAGAGTGGCATTGATTGATAATGGAGGCAAGAGTTTGATGGTTCCTGGTTAACAGACTGTAACATTATTTATTTTATTAGAAGAAGGCTGATTGCAATCAGAATGCAAATGTTAAGTAATGTGGATAATACATGTTCTTGGAAATGCATGGAAGGTACAATACTTTAGAGATTTGAGGTAATGCATGTTAAAAGGCAACTTTTTAGAGTTTAGAATTTAATCTGGTTTAAATATCTGTGATTTTTTTTTTTTAGAAATAGCTCCCCAGCCTGTCGCTTCTAACACTTCTATGGTCTATTTCTGCAAATGGAATTTTGTAGAATTAAAATGAACTGGTACCTTCTGTTAGTTGCATTTGTGAGGTATTGCATATCCTTTGGAGTATAAATATCAGAATTACACTTTTCATTTCAATAAACAGTTTCATCTCTGGCTCCAAAAGTGTTCAACTAGTTGAAATGTAGATACTGTGTATTCCTCCCAAATATATTCATATGGATTCCAAATACATGAACAAGCAGCTTTGGAGATTTTTTTTTTTTCAGAAGGATCGCACATTTTTAGACTTGGTCATTCCTCTGAGGTGTCCCCATCTTTAGGGTACATATGCCTTCAGTTGGCCATGGTACTGAGTCTCACTACACAGCTCAAGGTGCTTTGTAGCCAAGTTTCACTCAGCTTAAGTGAACTCTAGCACTGGTCCGTTTTTTTCACCATATTAACATATTCCTTGGGTGCCAGGTCTCCTCTAGTGATCCCTGGTGGAGCTGGGACTCCCTATCCCAGGCCCTTCAGTGCCAGTGAAGAGATGTTCCCCCTGTTACTGGGTCTGGATCCACGTGCTGATGGCTGTGACAGAAATAAGCAGACATGCAGGCACATTGGAAGGTACCCAAACTGGTCAATTGGTCTTGACCTTAGCTAAACCTAGAGCTGGATTTAGGCAAAGTAAAAGGCAACATTCCTTGTGCTAGTCTTCCTACTTGTCTTGAATGTGGTTTGAGCTGAGCTGGGAGGGCAGGACACTTCTGGTCCATGTATCCCCTTTATGCCTTCCCTAGAACAGGCCTGCAGGTATAAAATGCTACTGCCTGTGATGCTTAAAGACTTTGTGGCCAAGGGAAAAGTTTCCAATGCTCTGTGCCTGGCATGTCATTATTGTCCCAGTCTGTGCTGTGAAAGCAGTTTCTTTTCACTGACTTTCTCAACAAATACCAGTGAAATATCCTCTTTTCTAAAAGTGTCAGCTTGCTGTCAGGTGACTCCCTGAGCAGTTTCCTCAAGTGACTAAAATCCCTGCTGAAGTTATTAGCTGTCTAGTTACCTCAGACTGGAGCTCAGACTTAGAAAACTTTTTATTTTTCCTAAAAGAGAAGAGAAAGCAGACCTTTAATTAACTCCTTCTGCTGCCAGTCATTGAAATTTTCATCTAAGTGGGAACAGAGGGAGAATTATCTGCTGCATCTCTCTTTCCACCATGCTAAGAAACTGAAACTGCAGTCTGTGGCTGCAGGTGGCTATATGTTGGACTTGAAGACTTTGCAGCTGAAAGGAAGCTGATAGAGGTTTTTCAGAGCAATACTCGCTGTAACAATGTTCTGAAATTAAAGCAGGTTAACTTGATGTTTCTCTCCATTTTTGGAATCTTGGAGAGGAACCAGAGTGTAGACACTGGGGGTATTGTTGGATAGTCAAGTCACAAACTCACTCTCATGGAAGGTATGCTAGACAAAAGAAATACTGCAGATTAGGAGGGCAGCAGGATGCACAGGCTGGATGGAGGTCTGGCTTCTCCCATCAAATATTTAAACACTTCTGGGTTTCCAAATTGGACATCATAGCTCCAGGTTCGTAGAAGCATAACTACCTGTCTCTGGTTTTGGCATGTGATGGGGTGCAAGTTTGCTGGCACCTTCTTTAAGAATGGGAAAGGCCTTTGGGAAATGTTCTGGCTTTAGCAGTTGCTTCTTTCCATGTGTACGAGCTTTGTGACCAGTATTAACTTACACTGGGTTGTACCACAGTGTATTTGCTCATTTCATTCTGCTGCAGCCATAAATGATGTTATAGCTCAAATGACTGCTCACACTACATAAAAGGGAGAATTCTTATACATAATTTATTAAGCTGAGATTTCTCTAGTAAGCCGTTTTAGCCTGGATGGAGATTAAATGACTAATTCTGAATACTTTGGAGTGTCATGATAGGAAGCACAAGTAGCTTTCCCAGAAGCTGAAATTTGTATCCTGATATAAAAGAAGGAAAGCAGTAGGATGTAGGTATGTTACTTGGATTTTGTTAGAGTGAAGGAAGCGGCAAAGAACGTTCTGTGTTTTTACAAATCAAACATGATTTAGTGAGTTAGAGCCAAAGCTCCTAGTCAGAACATACTTGAGAGAGCAGTGATTGTAACAGAATAGTCTCTCTCCTTGGCAGTGTAAGATTACTTGCTTTTGTACATGTAGTGGTGTGTTTATTCTCTGGTATTCCAACTGTGCCAGTGGACAGGTCCCCAACATCTTTTTCAAAAAGCAATTTTAAAATGTAATTGTACTTTCCTCTTCAGCATTAGCTTAATCTTTCTTCTTTTGATAGTGTAAGCTCTAACTAGAGAGAGAACCTCTCTCAAATCATACATTTCAGCTAGGAGTGCCTCAAGCCCTGATTTTAAATCTCAGGGGGTGTTGGCAGCAGTTTGTTTTCAGAGAGGCAGTCCATGGCCTTATATTCTGCCTTTCCGCATGACAAGTTTTAAAATCCTTCTTCATGGTAGAGGTTCAAAATGGTATCCCAGAATTCTTTCTCCTACAAAAAAGCCTGAATTGCTGGAAGGTTTCAACAAAGTTTTCTTACACTGAGAAGAGAAAGATTTTAATTTTAGAATATTGTCCCATTTGATGATGGGTTTCATAATGGTCAAACTGACAGCCTGCTTCTTTCTCCTGTGTTTGTCACCAAAACAATCCCACAAGTCCTGTGGGGAGAGGATTTTGATGTTTGACGGGCACGCATCTTACAGCACTGAAAACCGAGGACATTGGACATGACTGATATGTCTGGAAGTGCCTGTGGCTTGGGAATTATGCCAAATTAGCTGTCCAGGAGGCAAAGTTGTCAATTTCCAAAAAACCTGTCCAAATATAAATAAACAGTTAAGCACTGTGTTCCTTCCCATGCTGCTTTTTAAAGCTGTTCAGGGAATTGGATGTTCTTGTATTCACAGTTTTTCCATGTCAATCTAAACAAAAGGTACTTTATTCTGTTTCATTATTGGTAGATTCCATATTGCATTTTTGCATCTTTTCTCTGGCCTTGGCCATCTGAACTTCTATCTGTCTCTAACAGAGAACTGTTTAGCTAGCCCACAGATTTTTGGGCAAATAGGCTTTACACTCTGTACCAAAAGTGCTCTGAGGCCTGCTGTGTGTGCATCTTCTATGGATGGCTTTAGTGCTATGTCTGTCAATGAGTTGAAACCTCATGCTCTCGGGAGGATGTGCTCTTGGATTTCTTCCTTCTCCTCCTCTGTAGTTTGTTGGATCCCTCCAGGTAAAGCCCCAACACCCAGACTTGGAAAGGATTTGATGAACTGCGAGCATTTAATGTTCCCACACCTACAGCAATTATTGAAATATGTGATTGTGCTCAAGCCAAAGCAACTCCATTACCTTTCAGCCGCATCATCTTCAATTTTATTTTCCAAAACTTCCAAATTCTAAACTTATTTCTGTTCTATTTAATGCATGTGACCTGGAGCCTTAGGCTCCTGTGCTTATAGAGAGAAAGATCTGGCTACAGATAAATAGTTTACATAGTGGGGATGTGTGTGTACCATAGAAAACACAATTAACTAAGTTCTAAAACACTGTGGTGGGTTGACATTGGCTGGTTACCAGGTGCCCACCAAGCCTCTCTATCTTCCCCCTTCTTGACAGGACAGGGAGAGAAAAATAAGATGAAAAGCTTGTGGGTGGAGATAAGGATGAGGAGATCACTTACCAATTGCCATCATGGGCAAAACAAACCTGAATGAATGAAATTAATTTAATTTATTACCAATTAATCAGAGTAGGATAATGACAAATAATAAAAAAAAAATCTAAAAAACACTTTCTGCCCATCGCTTCCCTTCTTCCGAGGCACGAATTCACTCCCAACTCTCCTCTCTTCTTCCCCTGAGCAGTGCAGGGAGGTGGGGAATGGGGGTTATGGTCAGTTCATAATGCTTGTCCTCTGCCATTCCTTTCTCTTCACAGTCTTCCCCTGCTCCAGTGTGAGGTCCCTCTCATGGCAGACAGTCCTTCACAAAATTGTCCAGTGTGTGTCCTTCCCACAGGCAGCAGTTCTTCAGGAACTGCTCCAGTGCAGGCCCCTTCCATGGGGGCAGTCCTTCAGGAACAGCCTGCTGCAGGGCCACTCTCCTGGTGAGCCACAGGTCCTGGCCAGAAGACCTGCTCCTTCCTAGGCCCCCCTCAGTGGCCTGCAGGTGGATATCTGCCCCACCATGGGCTTCCAGGAGCCAGAGGGGGACAACCTGCAGCTCCACAGTCTCCATCATGGTCATCACCGTGGGTTGCAGGAAAGTCTCTATTCCAGCCCCGGAGTACCTCCTCCCCCTCCATCTTCTCTGACCTTGGTTTCTGCAGAGTTTCTTTCTCTTATTCTCACTTCTCTCTCTCAGCTGCTGTAGTGCAGTGTTTTTTACTCTTTCCTAAATACGTTACCACAGAGGTGCTACTGACATTGTTGATGCGCTCAGCTCTTGCCTATGGTGGGCCCGCCTTGGGGCGAACCACAACTTGTTCTGTCCTACATGGGGACAGGTTCTGGTGCCTTCTCACAGAAGCCACCTCTGCAGCCTGTCTGCTATCAAACACTTGCTACATAAACCCAAAACAGACAACAAAACGGTTCTGTTGCTTTTACTCACTACATGATATGTTGTCATGTAAATTTTAGCTGGGACTTAGATAAAGCTCTGTGGGTAAGTAGCAAAATGCTTCTTTAGAATGCTCTTAAATGACTAATCCCTTCTAAACTGATTTAATGAATTCATCACATGTTTGAGATGCCTTCTGCTACTATGAATAATGAGTAATTTTCATACATTTAGGTGCTATAGTATAATGTCTGTACAATTGTTATAAAGAAGTAACTTAGTATGCCATACAAAGCAAGCTGTGTATTTCTTCACAGAAATATTACGTTGTTGAAATTCTGATAGGCCATTCACTAGCAAATTCCATTAAAAGTAACGCAGTCATCAATAGGTATTAATAGTCATCAATAAAATTGATGGAAGAGCTTGTATGGCTGAAGTTCAAATGCCAATTCACCTTAAAATGGAAGAATATGATTCTTTTATGAAGCTGATACTAAAGCCATAACTGCCTTGAAGTATCTTCAGTAAAAGAGTATTTATTATTCTGTGCTATTGTAGATTTACAGGTTTTCCCATGCTGGTCACTAAATTCTTAACTATCATTTGCATTCTGATCACTGAATTAGGAATTAAATTTGTGTAGGCTAAATTTGCAAACCCAGAATTTTGGCTATTTCACAATGTGTTTTCTAAGTATGGAAAACTATGTCAATGTTATGTCAATAAAAACATTCCAATTATATGTCAGTACTTGGAAGAAAAGTGCAGTAAACAGAAGGGGTTCTGGTTAACCAGAAATTGAGGTTAAGAACTTCATTCATTAATCCAGAAACCGAATTGATGCTTGCTTTGTTTTATCATGTTTTGAGGAGACCTGCTTGAGTTGTTTTTGAAAGGGTTTTTTTCTCAGTGACTCGTAAAATACTCAGCCTTAAATATAAAAGAAAAAATTCTGACCTTTTTGAAATCTTTAGTGTTCATGAAGTCTTTCCATATTTGGAAAGACATTTTCCGAGTAGACGAAAAATGCATGTAACAAGGTTGATGGTGAATTAAAATAAAATTTGTTTTCATACTCTTTTAATCCTTAAAAAAAGACACATTTGGCTTTTGTGAAGCTATTTTCAGATGAGTAATAGAAAGTTGACGTTAAAAAAAGGTTTTGTCTCATTTTAACATGCACAACCACCCACACCAGCTTGTTTATCCCAACAGAAGGAAATGCATCACTTTGATTTTTACCCTCCTCCACCCACGTAGACTAAAACGTAGAAATAATTTTAATACAGAGAAAGGTTATTCAGAGTGAATGAGGATTCCCCAGAATAGCTCCCCCAAGCCTTTTTAAAATAGAAAATGAATTTCCTAGGAACTGAAGAAGTTCTAAATGTTGGCCCACCACCAGGGACGGAAGACGATAATCCAAAAGACAGTATAGCTGCTCTTACACAGTCTGGGAATCTAGTCTTCCTTGTGAAAACAGTGAAATTCTTGCTAGTATTTTTACAGTAGGAAGGATTATTCCCAAATTTAAACTCATCCTTTTTCTTACTACTGTGTTGATTTAGAGAAATATGTGTAGTCTGTCTGCATGGTGTGTTCAATATGTGCGTGTCACTCCACCACCTGCCCACAGTCAAGTGTAATGAGGTGCCTTAGTCCAGTTCTGCACCAGGCTCGCAAAGAGGAGACATTCCAGGGGAATTCAAAGAATTCCTACCCTTTCTCCAAAGCAGACTTCTGCTTATCATGACTGAGTGGCCAGAGATTGAACATTTTTCTGTATTTCTAATAAAAAAAATAAGACACGGGGTTTTTTTGGTGCCTGCCGTATCTGTCTGTGGGTGTATATATATATATATATATATATCTACAGTGACTGAATCATTGCTGAAGCTCCCAAGTAATTCCAATGTCCCACACTCTTTCTAACATATTCATGCTGCTACCCAGACTTTTTTGCATTTGTGTGCCATGTGCTATCATGTATTATAACTGCACTAATTATGTCAATGCCATAGTAACCTCTGTGGCCTGGTGCTTCACTGTGGAGCACTAATGACCAAGCCAAAGACAGAACAGTGACTTAATATCCTCCTGTATTATTTTTTTTCTGAAAATGATCTTTCTGGTCTGGGAAGCAGCTGGGTGCAGGACAAACTTACTAAAAGGGGGTGATTTCCTGGCATAACAGCTTTGACCTTCTGGTCTTCTCTAGGGTTACTAAGAGCTGAACTCACAGGACTGCAGATCCAAACACAACCTGTTCAAGGTAATCCATGAAGGAGAGAGGATGTAGATAACTGTGCAAGATGAAAGCTGAGTTACATTGGCCAACCTACATCCTTGAGCAATCAAACTTTATAATCTAAGTGATCAGATTGGTCCTTTCTTTGGCACTGCAATGAAAGCTGAAATAACTGCCCCCTATGGGAAAACAAAAAAGGAAGTAAAAGTACATTCTGGAGGTTGCAGCTGGTGTTGTGTAGGGACTTTGTGATCCTGGTTCCAGACCAAACCCTACATACAGGTCCGCTATTTTCTTGCTTAAATGTTCAGACTTTTATTGTAACTGTGAGCTCTTGGACAGCGAGACAAAGGAGGTCCTTTCCCTATTTTTCTGCCTGAGCCAGGTCTCCATAGTTCCTCTGAGGGCTCTATTTGCTATGCCCCATGACAGGCATAATAGAATAGAAGTAGATCACCTTAAATCCAACAAATCCTGTTAAGATTTTGTGTGAACCAAAGCAGTTTCCCAGCTTGATCTCAGAGCAGATAAACAGTAAACACTGAGCGGTCAAACTAACCTCTGTGTGTAGACAACTGATGTTTTTCCTGTATCCATCCTTGACAACCAGCCTTTTAGTTGCCTCTGAACGAGCATCTTGCTGGGGGAGAATAGCCAGGAGCGTGCCACATTCCTTAGTCTCAGGCCTGCTGCGAGCAGTCGTGCAGGTAACGTGGTGTCTGATGTCAGCCTGCTCTACAGGCTGCTGCCCATTCCAGCGTGACATTGGAGTGTTTGACTGCTGCGTCTCAAGTGGAGTAACGACGAGGTGCGGCCTTGTGGGAGTTTCTGAATTTGAAGTCCAGTATGTTTTGCCATCATGGGAATGAGCCAATTGCAAACAAAACTTGGTAGGGCACCTTGCCAGTTGTCTGCTATAACTGCAGCTACCAACTACTCCTTCAGCTAAAGTCAAGTGTTAAGGAGTGTGTTGGGCTGTGGCTCAGTATAAGAACTTACTTTGAGAAATACATTGAGAGTAGGATCACAGATCATCCCCTCTCTTTTGGTATTAATTTTGCAGCCAGCAACTGGGTTTTTGCTCAAACTGTGTATGATTCCTTCCTCAAAAGGAAGTGCACTGTTGTGTCAAACACCTGTTTGGATTCAGATTTTCGAACAGAAATGTGATACCTGGCACTGATGTAGAACGTAAAATCCCTATACAAATGAACGTACTAAGAGTTTTTTGAGTAATTTTTCTGAATTAGCAGACTGTAGGGGGGCCTTACACTCAGCTTTACTTGAAAATATTAATATTGTCTCTATTTTAATGGGTTTGTTGTTCCCATTAATTTTCTCTTTTGCTTTTTACATTACAAAATGGGGTGGGAAATTCAGCATGTTGTGTTTGTATATATGAGAATATAAAGACACACATATGTATACAGTGTGTTTGGTAATACCTCCCTCAACTAAAGCTGGAGCATACAGTGGTAGGCTACTCTGAGTATTCTCAGTGTCCCAAAATGCTGTTCTTATAGGACTTGGAGTGGGAATTTCACCATCCACAAACAGCCATGCAGCTGGACATGAAGGGATTTTAATTAACCACAGGTCCAAATGCATTGTCTGTCTATGCAGCTGTGAGACTGCATAATGTTTTCACCAGATTTTTATCAGGAGCTAAGTCTGCTAAATCCATTTTTAGTTAGTGCAGCATTATGAATGCAAAAACCCAACAGCCAATTAAAGAAGTGTTTGGACTTTAATACTTTGTGCTTTTAATACCATATACCTTTGTGATTCTTCTTTTTGTCACCATCTCCTGGCATCTTTTCCAAGCACAGAAAGAAAACACTCCACACATGCACTGTTCCAAGTCTTTGTGACTTTGGCAAACCACATCTATACCATTTCCCCAGCATTGCCCAACCTGGCTTTGCCTTGCAATTCATCTAAAGGTACTGTGTCTCCCTCTTAAAATTTCAGAGGACGTGCTTCTACCATTCTGACATACTTCATGGTTGGTCATTTCTCCCATATGCTCTGTAATTAATATACTACACAACAAAATTTTTTTCATTATTCTTTTACAGAGCTGACATCAGAGTCCAAGAAAATTTCTGCCACAATAATTTTGTAATACATTGGATTATTTACTTTGTGTAAACATTGTCTTTGTGTGAAAATACAGAATTACATTCCCCTTTTGGAACCTTCTTTTTTACATTGGATCTTAAAAAAAAAACAACACCAAAAGTCAAACCCAAACCCAGACAAAATACTTCAAAAAGAACTAATGATATACCCAGGTTGACTGGAATAGATACATCTGTGTCTCCCATCTTCAAGGTTGATGCCTGAATTTTGCATAAGATTTAAATGTCATGTAAATTCCAGCATATTTTGTATCCAGTGCTGCAGAAGTGAGGCACGTTGCAGTCTTCCTCTAAGCAGGGGGACGGGCAATTTGTTGTTTTTCAAGGCTTTGCTGTTACTTCACAGTGACTGCAAAGATGTTATTTATTGCCAGTTATTATCTTGATTAATGAAAACAAAATTGCTGTTGACTTCCATCACATACTTGATCAGATGGTTGGCTAGAGTGGAAATATGAAGATGTTGTAACCTTTGGTCATGCTAAGTTGCAAAGCAATAACAGAGGAAGAAAATAGTGTTAGCTCTAACAAATGGGTATTGGCTTTGCCATTAGAAATTTGGTGTAGTCTAGAAATATTAACCTTCAGTTTTCCTTGCTTGCATTTTTCAAATTGCTCAAGCAGTAAGTCTTGTAGGAGTAAAAGTTTCAGTGGCTTACATGTTCTCAGTGATTATCCTGTACCCTTTCTGAAAGAGGAGATTCACACTTAGTCCAATGACAAATTCCTGGGAGTGAATGGAAGAAGTCATAATGGAAAGCTTTTATTTGGGATGTCATTTGGGATCAGTTATATTCTATAACATAAAAGCATTACAGTGGTCTTTTTCAGCAACCTTGAAAATGATCATTTGTGTTTCACAATCAAAATGGTTCCTAAACATCCTTCAGCATTCATACCCAAACCATTCTGTAACACAGATGCAGCCATGAAGGGAGTCTGGAAAACTTGTGGGTTTCGGTTTGTAATATGTTTCCAAAATTTATAAAAGTTCATCTAAATTTGCAATTGCTCTGTTATTTTTATATCTAGCATATTTATTAGAGATGTGAAGGCATAACTTCAAAAATACTGAGGGGGTGTTTCTTGGTATGCTCTCTGAGAATCTCTCACTAAATATTGCATATTGCTTGTTTCACCACATTTTCCAATCAGTAAGATTTTCCGAACCTCATTATGCTCTTCAGAGAGCTGTTCAGAAAGGCACACTTTGTAGAATTATAAGGCTCCTACCAAATTACCGTTAATAATATTGTCATTTTATTACATGTTGGAATTTCTTTACTGGATATTTCAAGGTATACAAAAAGAGCACTTCATCCAAAGAGCTCATATGGGACTATATTTCTTTATTACTTTTTTATAAGATTGAATGATTTCTTGTCCTTATGTGAAAGGAAACTGAAATGTAGAGGATTAAGTGACTTGCTGTCTTGTACAGTGACAGTGAGGAATGGAACCAGCATTTTCTAGTCATGTGTTCTACTCTGTGTAGAAGACCTTCGAAGGTCTGCAGCACGTGGCATAGTATGTTGAATTATGCTTTGTGTAGTGGAAGAGCAGACTCTGGTTTTGTGCTGCAGTCTTGCAAAGGGCCTTGTGTCTGCTTTGAAACAAAACCCAGCCTGTAAGTATTTAATAGTACATACAAGTGTGCTAAAGGAAGCAACTGAGTGAGCAAAAACAAGGACAAGGTTGTCAGGAGAGGCCAGAAAAATGGTATTTGAAACACAGGCTTGTCCCTCTTCCCCTTGTTGAATGCTGCATGTACCAAGAGAGCCTCTCAGTAGAGAAGCATGTTAAAACAGAGAAAGAGGCAGGAGAGGAGTGGAGCATCTGGTATCTCTCCATGGAGGTGGGTAAAAAAAACCTGGATGAATGGAGCAGCTGGTGCTCTGTGATCCACAAGGCTATAGGACAGCAGTTGGTGACTGGGGATAGAGACAGCTCAGTGTTTCAGAGTTTTACTAGACCAGGTGGACACAATAAAAACAGTAAAGAGCAACCTCAGATTGTCTCACTAACTTTTCCCCTAGCTGTGCCCCAAAGAAACCCTTCAGACTTCACCATTTGACAGCCTGTCTGCTACTCCTTCCTGATGATAGAAGCTGCAATAAAGCAACATCTACACTCTCATGATCTCCAAGAAATATTACTAAAGCAGCCAGTAGAAGAAAATGAAAAAGTCAGGAGCATCTTCTGGTGTCATGACTGCACTTGAGGTCCTTTTTCAACTGTTTGTATCCAAGGTTGCTCTAGTACCCAAGGCTTAACCTACCAACACAGTGCCTTCTAGAAAATGTGATGTGGTACCCACTGCATCGTGTCTTATGGCTACCATAACACATCCTTGAGCCAGAGGGACCCAATACAGAATCACAGAATAGTGAGTGTTGAGAGGGACCCTTAAAGGTCATCTAGTCTGACTGCACTGCAGTGAGCAGGGACCTCTTCAACTAGATCAGCTTGTCCAGAATCCCATTCAATTGACCTTGAGTGTTTTCAGCAATGGGGCATCTACCACCTCACTGGGCAACCTGGACCACTGATCTACCACACTCCTTGTAAAAAATGCTGCTTCAAAAGCTGTGTGGCATGGATATGAAGCCCATGTCTCCCACTGGAGAGGTCATGCTTCTGGGCCTCTGCCATGGTGGTCATCAAAAGCAGTCTTAATTGGTATTTCCACGTGGTACCCAAATGGTGCATGATTGATCCTTATGCTTCTGCTCCTCCTGTGTGAACATGAGCTGCTTTAAGGACCAGAATAGATATAACACTTGCATCCTGCAGCCCTCCCACCTTGCAAAAACAACATGTGATCAAGCTGCTGCTCCATGCTTGCTGGATGAATGCCAGCTGTGGGTTGCTCAGGCTCCCCAGACTCACTTAGCAACAGTGTGTGCTTGGGATCTGAGACTGGCTCGTCACACTATGCATGCTGCCTACCCCTGCAGGTCATGTTTTCCTTTGAGATTTACTCTGCATGTGTGATTTGCTGTGTTCTGCCCACCAGCAGCTGAGCCCCACACCTTCTGAGCAGCCTTTGAATGTGACCTGGGCCAGCTGTGTCCCTTCAGACAGGCAGGACATCTCAAACTTCATGAGCTATGTCATTTTCTGAGTTGTGGGAGCACCTTCTCAGGAGACAGTGATGGAAGAAAAAGCCTGAGGCAGCAGGGAGAGAAGGGTGGTTCTGCTCCACGTGAGCAAACAGGTCTGCTGGAACAAACACCTAGAGGTCAGTGGTGGTTGGCTTTTCACGTACAGTCCTTGATGAGCCTAGGCAGTCGGGTAAGGAAGGCTGACCTCTCAGAGATCTGGATCTATCCTGCTGCTGATTTCTTTCTTCATTTCCCTCACCTTACCTGAACACATGCTGGCAGGTAGCAGAGCTAGGCAGGGTCCCTTCCATAGGACTGCTTTGTGTTGTGCGAGTGGTGTGGACAACCAATGTGTTAATGAGACTCAATTGCCTTAGCTGCCAAGGGATGGTGTCTGTGGCAGTAGGTCCCCTCTCAGGGATGCAGTGAAGACCAGGTAGAGCCTGCTGGAGACACCAGGCTGGGCAGCAGCAGAGAAGACAACATTCCTGCTCCAGCCTGAGGCCATCTGGCATATACAGTGCTCGGGAACATTCTGAAAGGGCAGCTTGACAGTGAATATTTGTAGTTTTACCATAGAAGCATCAAAGCTAGTTGAGATGGAAGAAAATAAGTTTTTTACAAAGGATTACTCTTCTTCTGAGCTATTTGGAGGTTTCTAGCACAACTTGTTCATAGCAAAAACTCTTGCTTTGAAATCAAGCACAATTCAGTGCCAGGTATTTCATGGTTCATGGAGCTGTGCAACAAACAAACAAATAGGAATAATTCTTATGTCTGGGAGCCTCCTAAAATGGATCTGACACCAGTGGTGAACACTTCTACTGAAGAAATTCCTGATCCTTCTTTTACCAGAGGTTTCTAATCTCTTTACTTTTGTAAATGCTGAATATGAATTCTGCATGGGCACTAAGGCAAGACTGAGCAGATAGGAGTAGGGTGTGAAGATGCAACAGTAATAGTGATAATAATGATAAGCTAAACAGATTACCTTTGTAATGTAAAGGAAGCTAATGTTAGTTGTTATTTGGCTATTCCTGGATCCGTGGCTCTTTAGTTCCCACATGCTTATCTTAAGACATACTAATCTTGATTGCATTAGGAAGCTTCCCATTTTACTTTTTGTTTAGGGTATTGATATGGCAACTTGCATTAAATGCAGAAAAATAGCATAATATTAATAGCATAATATTAATTGTTTAAGATTGTTTTGCAGTATAAATATTCTTTGTTTCCTATTAAAAAGTTTCAATTGCCTGTAGACATCCTAAGTGATTTAGAGAAACAGACAAATGATTTAATTTTGATTTTGTTTTATACTCCAATGAAGCAAACAACAGATTTGGAACAAGCTGCTTGCTAGACATTGGAAATTAAACTGCTCTTTTATTGGGCACTGGTAAAGCGTCTCTGCCTTTCCTGATGGCAGACAAGCATGAAATACATTGACTCATGCTTGTTAGGGTGCCATCAAGCTCCTTTTATTTCCTTGATTATGATTCTAGTGCTGCCACCCAGGCAGGAGCTCCCCTTTGATTTCCCTTGAAACCTGTGCTTTCCAGAGAACATCTCCCCTCTACAACCTGGCGTGAGTTACATTGTGAGGGACTGAGTTACAGGGCTCTACAAAGCTTGTAATTTAAAGCTTGTAACTGAATGCAGAACACCAAAGCTTTTTCTTACCCCTTTAGGAGCGGATCTGCATGAGTGCAGCATTAGGTGAGACTGGAGCAGGGGCTTTGGAAAACAATAGCCTAAATGTAGCTGATAAACCTGTTTTGATAAGGCCATGGTTGAAACCAAGGTTTTGGTGACTATGATACTGTGAAGCACTCTTGTTTAGGTCATTCTTGGGCCTTAGTAAGTCTTCTCGGAGCTGGAAGCCAGCAGGCAGCAGCTTTTTGCAAAAGGGTGGGAGCTCAGGGTGAGGGAACCACTCACCCAAGTGCCTTGAGCAATCATGAGTGCTTCTTATCTGGCTTGCTCAATGCGATCCAAGATTAAACATTTAAAGGCAGGTATTTTGCTTTTGCACTTTTTCAGGCTCTAAAAGTGCTGTAAATAACCTGTTTTCACCTGATTCATTTCAGTTCTTGTACCACTAAAATATTTGCTTTTCTTTTTCTTCCTTAGTTTTATCCAAGTTTAGGAAGACTCTTACTGCCTTTACCGCTGTGCTATCCCAGTGTCTTTTGGTGAAACACAAAGCAAACCCACTAACATCTGAACATCTGCTTTATGTAGTTTATTCTTTCTCATTTCTTTTCCTTGGAGAAGTGAATGTATGTTTAGTAACCTGGTTTACTTTGGTCAGTTTTTTTAGTGCATGTATGTTAAAGAAGGTGGAGCCTATGCACCAAGAACAGGAAATGATACTAGCTTCTTAAAAGCATGGTGAAGTAATTATACCTAATTACATTTTCTTGATGAATGCATCTTGTGGGCAGTATGGTTATTTTCCCTAGGAGTGAAGGGCTAAAGAGTCGTTCACTGGAATTACTTCTGTCTTTTAAAAGATGAACTATGTTTCCTCCCTTCAGTATTTCAGGAGTGTTACAAATATGACTGTGTAAAGATCAGCAGACACTGTGGCAATCCAATGGATTTCCTTTTTGTTGTTGTTGTTTTGAGAAAAACATACAAAGAAAGAATGTTTCAGTCTTGGTGTTCATAGGGCATTTTATTTGGTATTTGTCTTGATTTTACAAAATTTGAGTAACTCTGTTAAATCTAACTTGTGTTCCTCATATCAGTGCTACTGAAGAAAAAAGTGTGTTTCCTGGCTTGAGAAGATTAATTATTGGATGGTCTCTTCAATTACTGGTGAGAAAAGAAAACTGTTACTTGTTCCAAAGTTGCACAGGGTTTGAAGATCCAGTTGTCACAGTTGATGCATTTTGGTAATGAACTGAGAGCACTGCCTAAATCTGTGGGGCTTTTTTAACTGATGTTCTTATAGCTCCTCTCTTTTTTTGCTCTGACTCACATCTTGGCTGCTGTATTGTGTAACCTGCCAGCCAATTGCCTGCTATGAAAAATTTAGCTGCAGGGATTATTATTAAGTATGTCTAATAATTTTCATATTTTAGTGATCTATTTTTGGATCATTATGCAACCCACCACTCAGTGGGACTAGGCAGAAAGGATAGAGCAGGACTGGATGCTGATAAACAGAAACCACTTGGTGTGCTCAGCCAGGCAGTGGGGGTCCTCTGGGCACACAGGTGGTCTGTTTAAAGCTGTCTTGCTTTGCAGCAAGTTGTCATGGTCTCCCCTCAAAAACAAAGCCTTTTCCTCCCACTGAAATCTCTGGTCACTGGGGACAGGGAGGCTGTCAGCAGCTGCTCTGTAGCTGTTGGTAGGACCCTTCTGCTATCGGGTAGACAGGACCCTAAACATAAATCACATGTATTTATGTTTTTGTGTGTAGTAGGGAAGGATTTCAGTGCGATTCAAAACAGTGTCAATGCATGCTGGAGACTGCATAGTAAATCACCATATGTTCCAGAGGAAATGCCAAACAAAGTCATGATTGCTTTATATGTGCACAGCTGACTGGCAAGCATAAAGGCAGACTCATGATGGGGGATGCCATCATATGCTTTTCTTCTCTTTGCTATATCAGAGCATGATTAGAGCCCATCTGCTTCCCTTAGTGCTGGTAAAGGCTAGGAAAACACTCAGCCTGAAGTTTTGCTGCTGGAGTGTTCACATCAGGAAAAAAGAGGCTAAACCCAAGGAGGTCTCCTAGATGTGTTTTTTCTTAATTTCCTTTGAAGTAGAAAATTTTGTAAAATTATTTAAAATTCTCTTGCTTCTGCAAGTCGTACTGCTCTGGCTTTATGTTCGTGTTGTGACAGCCTGATGTTTTCTAGCTGTAGCTCTCAGACCAGGCATGTCTGGGAACAAACCTCAGCCGTGTGTGCTGGTCAGGCTGGCTGATACAGCTGGGAAGGGGGCAGCAAACATCTCTGTTCTTTTAACCTGTGCCAGCACGGAGTGTTTAATGCCTCGCTAAAGCCCTAAGTGCAGGTGTAAGAGCTGTGGTATTTGCAGACATGTTTGGCAATCTGTTTGCGTTCTTTCCAAACTCTTTAAGGATACTTGAAATATCTGCTAGAAAGTCATAGAAATGACTAATGACTCCTTTTTTTTTTTTTTCTTTAATTTTAATTAAAGCCGATTTATTTTAAGTACAGTAATTTAGCGTTCTCCAAGCTAGACACCTCTGTGGCCTGGAGTCGCTGTGCACCGATAGCATTGACTGCTGTGACACCTACTGGCCGAGCCGAGCAGGGAGAAGCCTCAGGGCGCTTCCTCCATCCTCTTCCTAATGCTAATTCCATCTCCTAATGAGTTTGGTTCTTGCGCAAGCACAGCCGTGGTGGTGTCTCTTGGAACGACTTCTTTTAAATGTCATCTTCTTTCAATACATGTCCCGGTACTTTGTGCATTAAGAAAGCTAGAAAATCACTTTTCTTTTTGCTTATAGCTCCTGTCCTTTCCATTCCTAGTAGCTCTTTAATCTTCACCCTCTTTGTTTCATCTGTCTTATCTTTACTCAAGTTTCTTTTTTATCATCTCTTAATAGTATTGGGAACTGCAGGAAGTCACTTTGAAGCCTACTCGGAATTGCCTTCCTCTCCTAGAACAGTTCTTCTTCATTAGCTGTGATCATTTCTTCAGTGCTTGAGACCTATTATCATTCTTATTGCCCTGTTAGGCATTCCACTTTTCTGGGAAGGGTAAGGAGCCATTCATGCAATTCCTTCTGTGAGATCCCATACCTGAGGAGCTTTTGTGAGTATTGAGAAAAATGGAGTTTTGCTGTATATAAAGAAATAAGGATCTTAGTAATTCACAATAAAAACAGCTTTGCATCTCCACTGAACAATGATGAATGGATTACATTTCATGACTGTAGGGAGATTTTCTATATTCTTCCTTGGAGGGATAGTTTTTCTGCACTCCAGCAGTGCTGTAATCTTCTGAAAATGCATTCTCTTCTGTGTGATTCTAGGACATACCACCGATGCAAAAAGTTACACAGAGGCCTTCTCAGGTTGTTCTTTCTTTGAGAGACAATTTATATTCTAAAAGCTTGAGTAGTTCCAAATAATTTAAAATTGCATGAGGTGACTTGATTGAATCTGGTAGATCTCAGTGGTTGAGAGCAAGGAATCCCTGCTGTCTCCTTCTTCCTGTTTCTGGTTCACTCTTCTGTTGCTTCTGTTGTGTCCGGCAGCTCTGGCACTCTTCAGACCCTGTCTACAGCCACATTCAGTTCACTGACCTGGCAGAGAGAGAGGAGGGGCCATGGGAATTCCAGTCTGATGAGCACCACTGGGTATCAGCAAGGGACAGGAGGTGGCTGGGAAGCAGGGGTGGGGAAGCTGCTGGAGTGGAAAGAAGGTTACTGAGGTTCCCCCCATTCTGGCAACAGCAACCTGATATGTTCAACTGTTCCAGTAATTTTCCCTGTAAAAAAAAAAGGATTGTTGTCTCTCACTGCCTTTTTCCCCTCTGTGGTCTGCCAGCTCTGCAGAGTCTTGCAGTGAGCTCTGGGTCATGCTGCCATTGCTCTGTCTCGTGTTTTCTCAGGTTCTGGGCATCTTCTTGCATTATGCTTTTAGTGTAGGGCCTGCCTCCTGTCTAGGCCATCTGGCAAAATGCCCAACATGCCTCCTGTCTTGTCTTCTCCCTTGGGGGAGAGTTGAGAGTTGATCACAGGACAAAGCGATCCCATACCAATGAACACAAGATTTTATGAGCATTTTTCCCTAGAACTGAAATACTTTTAACATACCTCTGGAAGTTACAGAGCTGGGGAGAAAATGGGAAACTGAGCAAGGTTTTACATTGCTTGAGAATACAGTGAGAAGTTGAGATTGTATATGCCTTTTTCACAAAAGATCATGGTACTGAGGATTTGCACTGGTGGTCTGCAATGATTAGAAATTGTGTCAGTCTGTAGTCTAATTAAGAATAAACTGAGATGAGTAGACAAGCTCAGCATCAAAGAGGAAAGAATAGAATCTCAGTCAGACAGGTGAGATGGTTGAAGGAGTGTTGCTCACAAACTGCTCCTGAGCAGATGAATTAAGTCTGCTATGCCAACCACCACAGAGTTACTTTGTTTTTCAACTTGAAGAGATCTGCCCTAAAACACAAAAGATGCCAGTGATGGCTATTTACATGTCTGACACTATTCTGACTCCAGATTTTATTTTTTAAAAAGTTGGGTTTGGGCAGTGATGCATGTTACTGCACGGTGCCAAGAAGTTCCTGCTGACCTGTGCCCTCACTGAGGGCTGAGGACAGTGGTTGTGAGGGTGATATTTCATGATTTCAGGTCAGCAATAATAAAATGTCCTTAGCAAAATGAGACCCTCAGACTTGCCTATTGCAGTCAGCATGTCAAAGAAGATACTGCTCTGAAGTAAAACTGGTTAAGGCAGAGGATGCATGATTCCTGTTGAAGTGATGGGGAATTAATCTCTCTCTCTCTCTGAAGAGTTGGAAGTTACAAGAGTTCAGTACCTTGTGGGATTTCCTAAGCCTGTCAGGGTCCAGTTGCCCATAAAAAGTCACTTAACCTTATTAATCGTTTTGCTCTACATATTTCTTACTGTTCATCCCTTGTCATTAAATGACCTGCCAAGGTTCACACAGGAAACCTCTGACAGACCCAGGTGCTAAACCCAGATGGCCAGATTCCCATTCCAGGTCCTTAGGCACTTTTCTGGGGCGGCTTTTCTGAAAAAAAAGACTGTAGGTCAAGTGGAAGTTCTAGAAAGCTGTAATGCCTCTTAGACTAGAAACCTACGAAGTAGACCTGCATTTGTAGCCATTTTTGCACAGTATTTGTGTGTCTATTATTGATGCATCACTGAAAACTGCCATTTGAAAGATTGAATTACAGAAATCTCTGAGTCTTACTTTAATCACAATCCTATGCTTAGCTAGACAACCTAATGTAGAAACGATTGACCTTGACTTAATTATATATTTAGAGTGACTAATTTGTGGTGATGTCATTTATCTGACGGTAAAGTTTCAGAGAGTGAGGGACTGCAATTTAATTTCACTTGTGCCTTGTGCTGTTGTGGCAGTTTGACTTTGGCCTCAAGATGTAGTGGGGCATTGTGTCCTTTAGAGGTTTCTCCATGAGCTGGCTGGAACTAGAGTCTCCTGCCAGCTCTTGGGTACAGCTCAGAGAGTGAGGCAGAGCTCTGTCACCCTAAAAGAATTCCAAGCAACACAGTTTCACTGTCTCCAGTGCAGCCACTAAATTAAAATACTTTTTTAAAAAAAACAACTTGCTGTGAGATTGAAAATCGATTGCCTGGAGGAGGAGTGTCCAACCTGTGAACCTGCAAGGACAGTCTGGTTGGTGGTGTACCCAGCTATTTCCCATAGGGCCCCTCAGGAGCAGAATTAGGGCTGGATGGGTTTTCCCCATGCTGAGCTTCCACTCAGCACCCTTCTCTGGGGTGTGAAAGTGCCTTCAGCTGCATCTATGATAGCAGGTTCAGATACAGCATATGGGAATGTGCTAACATCCCTTTTACCTTGGTGACTCTTCTCTCAGTTCCAGCTTTTCCTTCTCACACTGAATCTCCTTCATGGCATTGTCTCTGCAGAGCTACAGTGAAGAGTTTGTCAGCATGCCTGCTAAATGTTTTCAATCAGTAAATGGTAGTTGTTAGGCTTACATACACCTCATGTACTCAACGTCACAGACACCAAAAATAGAAATGTGATTTTCTTTCCAGCCGTGTGCATCAGCCTGAATAGGGGAGGATTCTGTACCTTTGTTACATGCTTCTATCACATTACAGTAAAGATGTCTGATTGAATACTAAGTGTTTCTTATTCTATCAGAAATCACAATGGGATGCTCCTGTAATCTGTCATTGTTATGTTGAGCCTCTTTTTGTGTAGTGCAAATAACAATCGCTCATATAAGTCTTGTGCCTCTTGCAAACATCCTTCTGCTTTTCTCTCAGATCTTTGTATGATGGCAGTGCCTTGCCTATGAGCGCTAAAGTAAGGAAGGATTTTGATAAAGGTTAGCAGGCTGCACGTAGCTTTTCAGTAACATGTTTGCTTAGTAAGAATTAATAGATCTGTAAACTGTTAGAAATAAATCACACCTCTTTCTGGTTTCTGCTTCTGCACAGAAGGAATAGGTTTGGAGTAGAGTCCAAAGATCTTGCAGGGACATATGCTGTCCACTTCCAGCTCTTGCCTAGGATTTGTGTTGTATTAGAATTTCAAGATTACAAAGCAACATAATAGAAGCCATTTTGCATGTCAAGATAAAGTCTGTCAAGTATAAATCCCGGACATAGAATTCTTTCTTTCCTTTTTGAGACTATTTGGAATTTTTAATTTACACTGTTGCTGAAACTGACATCTGTGGGTTTTATGTTAGCTGCCTTAGTAAAACCTTGTATCATGTTCTTAGGAAATATGCACTCTTTGTTACTAAGTCCAAAGTATGTTGTCAGTTGTCAGTGATGCAGAGTAATGATGGCTGAACACGGTAAGTGCAAATAACTGTTTGCCATAAAATATATAAAGATAAACTTGGGCCTGATGAAAAGCTGATGTACAATGTCGTAATCCACACTTGGTGGTGGAGGTAGCTCCAGGGTTACTCCACAGTCCTTTCTGTCTGCAAGCACTACCATGCATGGCTTTGGTGCATTCCTGCTCCAGAACTGTGCATGCAGTCATTCAGTTTGTCCTGATAAATAAGAGTGCTTGTGCTTGCATTTTTACCAGCACATCTTTTGAGAATGTATTTGCATGCTGTGGTTTCTAAACCTTCATCTGGGGGGAATGCAGTTTTGCAAAGCCAGTGGAATTTCTGCTTTTCTCTCAGTTATGTAAAAAAGGGGAAAACAAGCATGGTCCAGGATAGCGACACACAGTTGTGGGGCTCAGGCTGTGTTGGTATCTTACAACAAATGTTTACTCAACCTGCTTAGGAGCACAGGTGCAAGCACAGAGAGATTGCTCCTCTCAGAGATTCATCTAACTGGGTGTCTGGTGTGAGACAGTGTCCAGTGGTACTGCCTAGGGGACAGCACAAGAACAGGAGGAAAATGCCACTGTGCTGTTTGGAATAATCTCCTGGCACCCAACCAATTAGGGGAGAGGATCAGCAGCAGTCTGTTTGTATTTAGTAATCCTTTGTGTATTTTTCTTCTGTGACTTTGTCCTGGTACCTTTTGAGTCCTCTTAAAACTAAGACTGAAAAATTCATAAGGTCCATGGCAAGGAGGTCTAAAGATTAGTAGTCAGCTGTGTGAGAAAAGCTGCCTTTCTTGTTTTGAACCTGCTAATACATTCAATACCACTTAACTCTTCATCAGAAGAGAGGATCAGCAACATTTCCGTCCTCTAATGTGACACTAATGTTTTTATAGCTCTCTGTAGAAACCTTCACGCTTTCCTTCTTCTTCTTCCCTCTCTTCTCTTCTTCTCCCCCTCCCCCAAGGTAGGTGTGAGACTGCTTGTCATTCACAGCTTCATGCTGAATTTGACTAATAAAGAGTGATGAGAAAAAAATATGATGTAAAATTGTTTTCGCATTTTCAAAGTCAGGTGTTCATTTCATAATGGTTCAATTAAGCCACAAAACACATTAAAACACAAAACAATATAATTAGGGGAAAAATCCTTGAGAAGAAAATGAAGCATTTTTCTTGACTCAAAGTACATCTTTTGAGGATGTTTTCAGGAGCTTACTTCCATGATAAAACAGCATTTTTTGAGTGTGCATGGCAGATAACAGGGATTTTCTTTCCTCTTTTGAAGAACTGAATTGTCTCTGAGTCCTTGTGCTGCGTTGCAGCCTTTCAGCTATCAGACCTCCACCTGTTCCACAGTGGGAACCAGGTCAAACTGGCAGCACTGGCTGGCTCCACCCCAGCTGTGGAACACCAACTTCTAGCCAAAATCCAGGATGCACAGGGTCTATGCAAAACCAGGTGTCATTATGAAGGAGTTGGTCTCCCTGCAGCCTTTATGCACACCTTGGTACAAGAATTTTTGGGTTTGCCATTTCTGGTTTGTATCCATACCTCTTCTGACTGCTTTAACATCTAACTGTGATCTAATCATCAGTTTAATTCTGAAAGTTTCATTCTGACTGCTTGCTAGAAAGTTAAAAATAAAGCATAAAGAGCCCTCAGCTTAAATATTTTCTCTTTTTTTTCAGTTTTTATTTTTTTGTTAATTCTACAAAACTCCAGACAAATATGGACACAAGGCAATTTTAGTCTTCTTTGATCCAAACTGTCAACTTTAGAAACTCCAAGTATGTTCACCTAGCTTTAATCTATGTTTATAGCTAACCTGAAGAATCATAAAACCTTCTCTATTGCTCTGCAGAATTAATTAACTGTGATAGCTGACTCTTCTCAAGAAATCTGAACTACTGTGCAGTTGAATACATTATTTGGCTCCTAGCTTCTATGGCTGAGGTGTTCCTAGAGATTGCTTGGACACTGATGGCCTGATACTTCTGGTTTTTGGGTGGCCAAATCTTTGATTGTCTGATTGGAATATTTTGGACCTTGTTTTCAGAGAAACTGGAACATATCTATACCTGTCTCCAGTCAGAGGGCTAAAATGGTTGAAGGAGAGATCGCTGTGGAAATGTTGTGTTATCAACCCTGTGTTCAGCACAAATCCATAACACAGCCCCACACTCGTTACTGGGAAAAAGATTAAGTCTGTCCCAGCCCAAAGCAGCACAGGCATATGAAAGAGCTTACAGTGGCAAGTCAGAGACCTCTGTTTAAAAGAAGAAAAAGATATGGTTAGCAACTTCTAGAGAAGTTAGTGTAATAAAAATGGGAAGAAAATCTGAAAGTAGCACTGAATGGGGGATGCAGATATGAAAATTGTGGGCTTTTGAAACTTACTCTTAGTTATGTGCTTCTTTTTACGTGTAACTTGTGTATAGCATGAACCTAAGTATTACTTCTAGTTGCTGGCATGTTGTTGTTACTAGAACAATGTAGGAAGACAAACTGAAGGAAGCTCAATAGAAATTCAGTATATGAATTAGATAGATGGAATGTGGCAAATGATTAAATACCTTTAAACAGTTTCTTTTAAAAACCATGATCTTTCAATACAGTATGCATTAAAATACAAATAGTTAAAAAGGAAATAAGAAAAAACACAAAAATCAGGCAGCAGAAAATAAGAGCAACATAAGCTGCATCTTTGAAGTCTTTTTACTGTGGAGAAATGTCACAGAGTAGCATGATGTTTGATGTTTTATTCTATGTACCACAGAGTAAAACTGGAGAGAGTAGATGAGTCTTTGAAGCAAGGGGAATATTTTACAAACTGACAATATGCAGCAAGGTGAGTTGGTTAGGTGGGTAAGTGCCTATAAACCTGGATGACTCCACACTGCATTTTGTCCCCTACTCAAAGAGCAGGAGAGTTGGATTTCTTTCCTTATAATCCAAGAGAGAAAAGAGGTATGAGTGCACAAATGTGCATGTTTGTGCTACACTGTTCTGTACCTGAGTGGTAAGTAGGTCCATCTTACATGCCAGCTGAAGTTGGGAGTCTCTGGCCCAGCCTGCTGCCCCCCGGCCTTGCTCACATGCACTTCTCTGAGAGGAAGGCACAGAAGGGTTCTACATGGTGTTGTGGTGTGGTGAAAGGGGTTGATGTGCTTGGGTGTCATTGTGCTCCGAGCCCAGTGTGGTGTCCTGCTGGGCTGTCTTTCCCTGCTGCCTTCCCCACAGGCAGCAGGTTTCTGTGTTTGCACCAGTGGGCCAAGCTGAACTGGGGGGAAGAGGAGTAAATGTTGCTGCTGGGCTGAGCCAGGCTCTGCCTCCTTTACTTCTGCAGAGGAATACCTTGCTCTGTTAAAGAGAATGGAAATATTTGCAGAGTAAGGTACCACTTACTCATAATAAAACAGTGTGAGTCTGGTCTTATATTAATATTTATTTAACACCACAATGTTAAGTGAGTAGTGCTGTGAAGGAGGGAAGCTATTTATTTTTCACACAGCAGAGGCATTTTGAAAAACAAGAGATGGCAATGCAAAGTCACTCAGAGGAGTGAGCTGCTGAATGCTGGATGTGCATGTAAGAAATTCTGGAAGAGCGTAGTGCTTTCAGCTCACTGGGTGGAAATTAAAAACAAATAATCTGTGTGCCAGCAGGATAACAGTGAATAATTTTGGAACCCACTGTTGTTTTCAGATTTATGTTTTTATTAATTTACTTCTTGTTTCTAAACCCAAAACATGGGTAGTACAACTACAGGCCTAGTAATACTCTAGAGTAGTGCCTGGCATCTTTAAAAGGGTGGGAACACAGAGGGATATTGTAATCTCCTTTGGGATTATGCCTGACTGACCTCCAGTCACTGGTTTCCTGTCTCTCAATAGGAGATTAAAGTGTCTGGGTGAGATGTGTGTGTAGGTATGTCAAAGAGGAGACCTTGCTTTCTATTTCACAAGAACTTCTTACAGTTCTTGTATCTTTCTGGAGCATTTGGACTTCATTTCTTTTAAAATACTGGGATTGATTTTTCAGTTAAAAAGCGTTTTCACTATTGCCTGAAACCTTCATAACCAGTATCTTCTTCATCACATGGTTGAGACTAAGTGGCTCATTTTGCCTGTGAAGTGAATGTAGGGAATCAGATCTGTTTTGCTATAGCTGAGGAAGGCTGACAGACTTCCTGAAAAGTACCTTTTAACCAAAGCCTTTCTACTTTTTTTCATTATGAGGTGGTTTGCAGAGAGTCCACTGACTACAGGAACAGCAGAGAGGGTGGGGTGTTTTTCACAGTAATTCGGAGAGAGTGTTCAGTAAAAGCAATGTGATCAAAATAAGCAAGCCACATTTGATGCACACACTAAATTTTGAAATGCTGCTGTCTTGGAAAAGTCATCTTTCATGTGGTTATGATTCAGCCCAGAGATTAGTTCCAAGAAGAAATGAGAAATAGAAATGCACATATTGGCTGGTAATTGTGTGAATAGCAATGAGTGGGTAGTTCAAAGCCAGCAGATTGCAACTATTGGGTCTCTCCCAGTTTGCTTTTTCTCAAATAGCAATAGTGGCAAGGGAAAAGCACTTTTGCTTGTTACTTTGTGGGGTCTGAATTATTTCCTAGATGAATAGATGCTAGATGATAAGATTTTCTGTGGGCCATATTTCAGTGCATGTCCAACAAGAAAAAAATTCTCTTGTTTTATTATTTTATGCAAATTATTTCCTGTAGCAAGAAGAATTTCAAGCACTATCTAGGTCATTACTGCTAGAATTAATTAGTTCATTAAAAAGTATGACAAAAGAAGTGTAAATCACATTGCCCATGTATTCTTGGCAGATCATTGAAGTATATACTGTAAAAAAAAACCCAACCCCAAACTAAGCAAACAAAAGTGTTTCCTTGGCTCAGAAGTGGAATAGGTGGTTGGGCAGTTCTCTCCCATCATGATGGCAGCCAATGTAACTCATTTTGTATATATGAAGGCTGAAGTGGGAGTATCACAGCTCTATACCAGAGTTGTATTTGCAGAGAATTGAAATTACACTGAAGATGTGAACCTCAGTTTCCCTAGCATGGTGATGAAACATGTGAGATGGTCAAGGTACATAAAATATTTGTTTCCTTGCTGCTGTTAAGTTTATTCTTGGTGAATCCAGTTACCTGTAGTTAAAGTTTGGCACTCTGATGTGCTTTTGACACAAATATATGGCTGATAGTGGTCATGTTTAGCAGCTGTTTGACTCTGCTTACTGCATGCATATGAGCTGTGTGTCCTTGAGACAGCTTGTCCGTGGTGGTAGCAATGGAAAACACTTCCCCCAGATCATGCTGTGTGCTCCCTGCTGGCAGAACCTGAGTCAACCACCTCTCCTCCTTGCAGTGGATCTGCACTGCTCCCAGATGGAGAGACAAGGGGGCTCAGCCCCCTTGCAGTGATTTGTGATTCCACATCATTTTGCTTTAGGCAGCTTTTTGAACAACTTGTGTTGAAGAGCATACACCGAAGATGTTATGTGTGTAGATGCCCTGCCTCCATTCATTTATTACTTTAACATAACCATGCATTAAATTGAAAGCTCAATCAGCACTTTGAGAGTCTGTGAGATGACCAACAGTGTAATGGTAAGCAGTGGTCTCTTCTGGGAAGTCAGTGCTTTATCAGCAGATACGGGAAATCAGATTTGGTCTGAGCTGCGAGAGGAGCTGTAGCTGTAAGCTAGCATTTCCTTCAGAGATTCAGTATTCCAAATGACCAAAAAGGTTGCTATCTCCTTAGAAGTTTCCTTTGGAGAATTATCTTGTTATAGAAAACAAACAAAAGAAACACTGAAAGAAAAATAATTTAGAAGGATGAAAAAGAAGTGTCCTTTGCCCTCTTTCCATAGCTTTTCATTCAGTAAAATTAGGAAACTAGCCAGCTGGGAAAAGCAAGCTAAAAAGAAATCTTACTACTAAAGTTAGTGTTTAGAAGTGCAAGACAGTGCTGTGTACATTAATGTTCCTTTTGTCCTAAAACCCCACCAATCCAGATTCCTTTTATAAATCTTACAAGAAGCATGGCAGAAATTGTAAAGGAAGTTACTGACAGGGAACAACTTCCAAAACTACAAAAACCTCTGAAGTTATAGGATTTTTTTTCCCAAATAGTCTCATTATTATGACTTCTAAATGAAAAAAAAATATTTCCCTGCTTCCCTAAACTAATTCTGGGCTAATTAAATTTTTGACAATGTTTTTGAACATATCTGACATATTTAATTTGCTCAGTTCTGAAAGGTATGTGGCCCGTAAAGTGACAAAAAATTCAGATGATCATAAAATATTCATGATGGACAAATTTATTTCCCACGTTTCTCTTGGTTGCAACCGAGTTATGCCATTGACTGTTTCAGAAACAAATGCATCAGATCAGATTTCTGCCTATATTACTTTGTGCTGGGAAGCTAAACGTGCTTCAGCTGAGTGTCAAACTTTCTGAGGTGATTTTTAGAGGTCTTCAATAGAGAAACATTTTCTTCAGTATAGAGGAATAAGTTTAAAAGCCAAGTTCAACCTCAGCTCTTTGAGAATATGAAAATATTTTCTGAAACATATCTGGAAACTGATGCGGAGAACAAGGGGCTCAAATGTGAGTATTTCAGTATAACCTGATGGTGTCATTTTGCACTTTCCTCCCAGCATGGGTTGTTTCAAGTCTTCTGGGCTTACCTATAAAAAGGCAAATGCTGCTTTTTTTCCCTCCAGTTTTTAGTGCTTAGGTTACAATTTTTCTACCTCTGATAGCAAAGAAAAGGTATTTTATATTGCTACAATGGGAATATCCCTTTTGTTTTGAGACACAAATGTTCTTCTAGAACCATATTTCTAAATCAACAACCATGTTTCCAAATCAACATTTCCAGACAGAGTAAAGCACATAGTTGTTTCATAGTTATGCATGCATTTTAATTAAATTGCCCATTTGTTGCTGTTCTTACCATTTTTTTTCTGATTTGCTTACAATTTTGTGACCAATTTATATGTTCTATGATTTCCAATCAGAACATTCCAGAAAGAAACAAAGTTTTGTTCAGAAAAAGTAGGATTATTAAAACATAGATAATGAAATTTAAAGAATCTAATAAAAAGTTGGGGGTTTTCCCTCTCATTTCTTTCAGCAGGCGTAATTTTCAACTTCTCCCCCCCTCCCCCCCCAAATGTAAATGCAGTATTGTAGTGCAGAAATTAAATTAGAATTAAGGGTGATTGTTTGGTATTTATTATGCAGAGTATGCCTACTAGTTTAATGACAGACTTTGACATCTGCAATTAACAAAATTTGTACCTTGTCAGCACTGAAAAAGAAGACACTCGCTGTGTTTATTAATTGATTTATTACTTCTGAAAGCATCTAAAAATGCAAGAGCAAAATAATTATTTATGAAATGAAATCTGTAATGAATTCATTGCGTTTGGTTGCAATCAGTAATATTATCATCAGCATTATTTTGCCAACAATACTGAAAGAAATGGGACAAAATGAGCAGTGACCTGGAGTGTCTCTTGCTGTTGTTAAACCAGGAGCTTTAGGGAGCTGCTGAACCCAGGGAAGGGGAAGAGATGAAGTGAACAAGCTGCTTCAAGCCTTTTCGGAGAATAGCCTGAGTAAATGAGTTTTTGTGATGGAAAATGGTCAGGTCTGGGGCCACCCAGAGCTGGGTGGAGTACAGGCTTGTTAATGCTTTGCTGTACAACCAGAAGTGACAGGGGAGCTGGTTGTGAGATTCTGGCTGAGAAGTGCTTTACTGTTTCCCCCACAGCATCACTGGAATACACTCTTTATTCAGATGCTGCAGGTTTCAGATACAGGGCCACTGACCCTTCATTGCTCACTGTGGCCTGACCCTGCTCTGCCTCCTTCTCTCACAGTGACAGCAATTTCAGTACTGGCTCCTCCATTCCCAGCCCCTCTTCCCTCCATGCATGTCTGTCTTCTAAATAAGATTCTCCATGGTGCCCTCCATGTAAGTTAGATACTGATTAGTCTTGGGGAGTGGGGATAAGCAACTGGTCGGAGTAATTCCTGTGAAAGTAAGTCATTGATGTTAATAGAAATTGCTTTAATTTGTTTATTTTCCAAATGTACCTCATTATGGTATTCAAAAGCAACATGCTTTTACTCTGTTCCATTCTTTGTGCAGTTCAGTATCTCAGCATGCAGGTCATTTTTCAGGTGCTTAATTGACTTCATTTTTCTACAGTAAAGCCCATGATTTTCCTTATATCACTGTAATTGTCTCTGATATTGGTTTAAAAGCCTCAGTTACTGAGAACCTCCCAAAGTAGAGAGAATAAAATGAAAATATTGCAGTATAAATGGTTCGCTTTTTGGCATGGGCTTTAAAATTTTAATTTGAAGGAAAGGTAATGCATACTTTGATTTCTAGAAAAGTCTGTTCTTAGCTGAGATCTGCCAGATAAATAGTGAGGCAGCTAGGGACTGACAGCAGCACTCCAGCAACATGGCAAAAGCTCTTCCTCATTTATTGCTCTTCCTTCTCCCTTTACTTCTGTTCCCTGCCACCGTTTTGCCTCCGGGTTCTGCTGAGATGGGAATGCTGCGTGGAATCTAATCCTCATGCAGAACTGCATTTTGCTCTGAACAGCCTTTAACTCCAAGGTGCACCTCCCTTTTCTAAACCCACTTGAGGCTGCATTAGTAGCTTGAATGAGGTGTAATGAACCTGCAGACATACTCCCCAAACTATTTCCTTTTTGCCCTTTGGTTGCTTTGAATTTTTCAGATTCTGAAGCTGTGAAAATTCTCAATGGTTTTCCCGTTTTATGATGGACTTTTTTTTTTTTTTTTTGCCTCTGTTAAAAAAGGCAGGTATTCATTTTTTTTCCCCTGAATTTTCCAGCACTCTTTCTGTCCAGATGATGAATGGCTTGTATTTGACTGGTTTGCTTCCTTTACTACAGTGTTAGGAAAACGAGACATATTGATGATGGAAGAGCTGGAGAATAAAAAACTGCACTGGCCCAATGTTCAGCAGCACAAACCTCTTTGAGGTTGAAGGTGGGGATAGAGCTGCCTTCAGAAGAGAGGAGAGGTAGAGCAGATGGTATAAGATGAAGGGGTCAGGATGTTCCAGCAATCTCATTTCACACAACGGTGAAGAATTTTTTAACCATGTATTTAAACTAACACTTCTGAGTGCCAGCCAGGCTAGTGTTACAGACCAACAGCAAGTTCAATCTTTCTGCTTATTGAAAGTATTTTCATTTGCAGACACCATTTGGTTCTGAGAACTAGGCTATTACAAAAACCCCCACTTTATATTTTAAGATTCACAATAAAATAGCAAGAGTCACAGCGCTTGGCAGCTCCTGTAATTTCATGAAAAGGCTCCATTTGGTGTTTTTCCCCTGATGGCACAATTCCTGGATACAAGCATCTATGCGAGGAACTAACTCATACATTTAGGAATCCCACAGTTATAAATACTTGGAAATGTGTAATACAAAACCTAAAAAGCAGGGTATTTTTGGTTCTTAATCTTGTGAATTCCAAATCCATTTGCATGATAAGCAATACTAGTGTTGATAACATGGTCTCCTCCCTGATTTGAACAAAAGAGGAAAAAGGCAGCAAGGTTATTTTATACCCATCTTAGCATTACTTCTCAAGGTTTTATATTGATATTCTGTTTTGTATATAACCAATGTACTTTAAATAATCAATTTTATTTTTATTTAAATTATGTTGTAATTTTAAAAGCACAAAAATAATAGTAAAAACATTATATTTGTTCGCTATAACATTTATAACATAGCTACTTCTTTATAAAATAAAGGACAGGAAAAAGAATGTGATCACAAGACATAGGACTTTCATTAAAGATTTTGGATATGAGAAGGTTTTCACAGAAATTTATTTTGTTGCTCTGTTCTAAAGATGTAGGCATACACTCATATAGAAGTATGTTTTATATATTTTATGTATGTAAATATATATATATTTATGCATGTGCAGTTAACTTTTGTAGGCATCTGATTACAGCACTAAGTAGAAATTCCACTTATGGAGATATTAATATTCAGTAAAAGGTCCTAAATCTTTTTTTTTAATTCCACCTACTGTATTTACCTAAATAACAAACAAACATATTGTGACAAGCTGGTTTAATATGATCCTTCTTTATAACTAATGAGTAAGAATGGTGCAAAAACAAACAAACAAAAAATTCCTGAAAGCTACTTGGAGAAATTGTGGAGAATTCCCAACAATTTCCAATTAATAGAAAACAGGGTACTGTTTCTTAACAGGTACAGAGCAACCTCCCAGCCAGCTGGAAGCCTGCCTTTGCTGCCAATTTTGGCTTTTTTGAAAACATTTTCCTGGCCACAATGAATGCTCCATGGGCTGCAACAAGGTCAATGTGGCATCCATCATTAATCATTGTTTTTCATGTGCTGGGCTTTTAAGACATGCTGTTCTTCCAACTCTTTTAGAGTTGGTGGTCAAATAGTTTTCTGACAATATGTTTTCTTTAATTTAGAAGCAGAGAATGGCATTGTCTTACTTTAGATATATTATAGTGGTGAATTACAAGAGGAAATAAAATGGGACTTAATGACCACTACTTACTAAAAAAAGAGTGAGGCTTATGCCAAATAGATCTACATTGATCATGGATAAATTTAGATGGAATTCAAAATCAGGTTTCTTATTATGGAAAAAATGAGATGTTGAAACTGGCTTTTAAATATGAGTAAAAGTCAGATTAGGTCAAACACAGAACTTGTTAAGCCAATGAAGAGGTTGCAGTTGTCTGTAACAGCACAGGATTGGATTTGGAGGTGTCATTGTCTTCTAAGCCTATGTTTCCCTGTCCTGCTGGCAGGAATTGTTTTATTGCTCTGTTTATTCCATGTGTGCTTAGGATTGTGCCTGCATGAGGGTATTTATGCTTGAGGTGCAAAGTCTGCAACCTGCTGAGTCAGTTCTGTGTTTCACGGTATTTCCCAGCCAGAGGCACTGGCAGAGTCAGAAGGGACCAAAAAACTATGTCTGGCATTTCCCTTCTTCACCCCCCTTCCTTTGCCCTCTCAAATCTTTCTGTTATTACACAGATCTGAGTGTACAAATGTTTACACACTTGTGCAACAGTCTTTGGCTTGGGATGTCTATGGCCCCTCCACTTTTAGTGTTTATTCCAGAATTGCTTTCTTCTGTTTATGTCTCATTCCTTGTTTTTGTCAGTCTCAAAACCCCAAGTCAAGTGACTTATGCAGCAAATGTCCTGCCTGTGTTTCTGCATCCATCACCCCTAAATTATTACTTAAGTGTATCTACCAACTTTCTTATGCTGCTCTTAGTTAAAATTGCTTCCACAAATGAGCAATTTGTGCTGAAGCCTCTGCATCCTCTTCTGCATGATTATACAATAGTGAGGTGTCCATGAGTCACTGGAATCACCCCGTTGTGCTAAACCTGCCTCTTGCCAATGGACTGTCTGGCCTGAACATTCAAAAGAGAATGAGAGGGGAACACTGATTTGTATCTACCTCTAATGTCATTCCTTACCACAAGAAGAATAAGTTAAGGGATTTTTTGTTTGTTTTCTTTTCATTTCAGACAATTAAATAAGTGAAATCTTTCTCTTACAGAATAAAAAGGTAAATTACTATGTTTTGAGTCTGTGCCATTTTGCTTTTCAAGCTTATTCTGTAGCCTGGGCCAGATTCTTATTTGATAATAACCTAATAAATTCTTTAAAGCAGCATATTAAAATGCAAAAATAGGGTATCTTGTTTTAAAATGGTGGTATTAATGGATTTCAAACAGTAAAAATAACAGCTTCATAAAAATTAGCTTTGTTGCTAAGGCTGTAGTATTGCAAAGCAGGAATTTTTTTATCTCCTTTTGAGAAAGAAGAGTGAGTAGGTTTGGAGTAGACATTAGGAAAAAAATCTTTGCTGTGAGGGTGGTGAGGCACTGGAACAGGTTGCCCAGAAAAGCTGTGGATGTCTCATCCCTGGAAGTTTTCAAGGCCAGGTTGGATGGGGATGGGGCTCTGAGCAACCTGGTCTATTGGGAGGTGTCCCTGTCCATGGCAGGGGGGTCACAACCAGATGATCTTAAAGGTCCCTTCCAACCCAAACCATTCCATGATTTTATGATTCTCTGGAAGAGTTGTGCTGCTAGCTAATTTTAAATGTGGCTTTATTGCAGTGGGATTCAAATATGTCCCCGAGAACAAAACTACTGCAGTTCACCTTTTAAGAAGGCCAACATTTAAAAGTTTAAATGATTCTTTGTCACTTACCCATGACTGGAAAAGTCAATGTTAAAGGAATTTCAGCTTTATACTGTGGCTTCCAGTAACAGTGTCTTTATCTTGGTGATTATGCTCTGCTAAAAATCAATCTTAGCACAACATTCATTAAAAGTGACAGAGTTTTTTTGCTAACTTTGAGTGTATGCTTTAAGGTTTTGTCGATGCAGAAGTATTTCCAATAAAGAGATGATAAGAAAGATGTTTTGTGATTTAACTCTCCATTGATTGCAAAATGAATTGACTTTTATTTAGCGTATTTAAAGCATGACCCAGCAAAGAAGAGCAATGTTGTTCCTAATCCATTTTTAGCAGTGATCTTGTTAGTGCTCCCCAAAGCATGGCTGTCGTGTTATAGATAAAGCACAGAACTGTTTGCTAGGGAACACCTCTCCCTATTCGCTCCTCCATCCCTGCACACCAAATCTGCTTTTTGTTTCCACTCAGTTTGCAGAACCTGTGCTCTCAGTGCCTTGGAAGCTGAATGTTGCAGGAGCTTGCTGGTGCTGGGAATGCAGAGGCATTTAATGCAACAAGGAGCTGATGTTTAGAATAGCATTCAGGATCGAGAAAAGATGTCTGTGGGTAATTAAACGTCAAAGGAAACTGAAATACTCCTTAATCATAAATGTCATCTCTCCTTCCATTGTTCCCTAAGGTGGGCCACTGTCAAGGAACCTCAGTTGAGGACCATGCACCAGCAGTCCCCAAGCCTGTGATCCCTCTTCTTTGGACTCACTGATGGTATTTGCCAGGGAGAGCATAAAAGAGGAACAGAACTAGGGAGAGGCCATGAGTTTTTCAGGGGGATTTTGGAAGTTCTCTGCTGCTTTGTGTTTGAAATGTTCCTTTTCCTCTGAGGGAAGGGGAAAAGTGCATTCCTGTTCCAATTGACCTGGAGGGTCGCAAGCAAGGTCATCCTAGAGCACATTACATGCAAATGCATCCAGAACGTTCTTGAATATCTCCAGTGAGGGAGACTCCACAACCTCTCTGGACTGTCTGTTCCAGTGCACAGGGAGGAAGTGGTGTAAAGGGTGCAGCACAGGCTGATGACAATGCAGATCTCAGTGCTGAGTTGTTGTAAGAGGGTGAGGCCCAACATATGTAGGATGTATTTAGCTAAAATTGCATTTTTGAACAGAAAAGAAACCTTTGTAGAATTATTTGGGAAATTCACTTTTTAGCTTTTTGTTGATTCTCTGTATAGGGTTTAGCTGGTGAAGGTTCTGGAGAGTAAGTCCTATGAGGAGCATCTGAGGGAGCTGGGGATGTTTAGCCTGGAGAAAAGAAGAAAGGAAGAATGTTTGGTTTGTGTCACATCACCAGAGAGGATAAACACAGGTGGTGGATGGTGTGGGCAGTAACTGTAAGTTTTGAATGGCTTTAATGAGTAGAAAATGTTACACAGAGGAAGAGCAGAAGTCAAGATCTTGGTTTAAAGTAGAAAAAAAAATGTAATCCCAGAAACTCTAAAGAGTAAGATCTTTCTGGCTTCATACTGTACAGAGAAGCAGACAATGTAAACCCTTGAGTCTACAATAACTGAAATATTTCTGTTACCTCATTCTAGATGTTCCATTCAGGATCCAAGTAATTTATAAACTGCACTACAAATAGGTAAAAAGAATAAAATTTCAGCCCAGATGAACAATCAGTCTAAACAACTTTAAATATTGAGAACTTCAACAAATTCAGTCAATGATAGAAAATGACACCCTCATCAAGACTTCATTTGCTAGAAGGGTGCTTTATTTCAGCTAATCAAAAATGTTTTCTCTTACTGTGTAGGACTGTCAACAGTCAAGCAAAATAAATGGCTCAAATGTAGATGCATTGGAAATAAATGTGTTTGGATCTTCATGCAGTTGTATCAGCTACATGAGGGTTACAAATGATGAAAGGATAAATTTGATGGTGCTGACTTCAATGAAGAATAACATTAAGGTAGCTGCAGACACACAGCTTTTAAGATATGGCAGTATAAAAATCCACTTTTATGGCTTTATAGTATATGCCTGCAGGAAAACTAGTTAAAAGGCAAATAAGCATTATAAAAGAACTAAGAGAAAAGCTTTTTCTCATAGCAATTGAGAGAAATCTGTTCTGAACTGTTGAACCTGCAGTGTAATTTAAATAGTTATTTCCTTCTCAAATTAGAGTCTAGGAGTTGCTGGCAAATTATCCTTGTTGAAGATGGTGACACTGTTACTGGTTTGTGCTTTCACATTTATATCTCAGAAGTTTTATTTCTAGAAAAGAGATAGTCACAGGGAGAGCTGTAACTTCTTCAAAACTTGCTTTTGGAAGAACATATACTGTCTGCTGATTTAGTGTAGGTGGGGTCAAGTGTTGGCCTGATAGCTGTTCTTCCTCCCTCGAGTGGTTCAGAACAGACTGATTTCAGGACTAGGCAGTAGGCACAAGACCAGCAACAAGATCAATAAAATTAGCAACAGCTTCTGCCTTTTTGTGTGTGTGCTCAGCACTCCTGACCAGCTACACTCCTCTCTGGATGTATGCTCCACCATGTAACCAGACTCTTGGCACAACCATGGCATTTGTTCCAAGCTTTTGATGAAATCTGAGTGGGACTCCTAAGTGACGCAAAGTTTTCCCTTCAGCAAAGTGCCTCAGCAATCACAGTCTCCTCTTTTAAAGGATCAGCAGAACAATACCAACAGCCCCCTTTTTAGGGGAAGTGTATATCTTAGAACAAGAGCCATTGTTTGGTTGTCAGCTTAAGATAGAGGCTCTTGATGGATGTAGTTTGTTGACACAAAGCTTGAGCAGACAGAAATACCACCTACCCTTCTGTGTTAAGTCCCACTGGGAGGGCACTAAAGGAGAAAGCAGTGCCATCACAAGGATTATACCACAGATCACAAAAGGACACAGTGCTTCTCTACTGCATCTTCACTCACAGCAGAGGTAGAGAACATGCTGTTGTGTAGGGGGTTGCAATGCCACATACTTCTGTGTGTGGTTAAACAGGAATTGTCTAGTCAGACTGGGCAATTATCTTTTTCAAAGACTTCTTTGTAAGTGGGAATCAATATGGTTGTTAATGATAATGGTTTTCCAACAGTAATGTGAATGTACCTGGTAATTTCTAGACAGCTGAGTGATAAAACCAACTTCCATTCTACTCGGCTGCATTCATTTTTTTGCCCTCTTCATAAAAGTGGCTCTAGGAAACTCTTGTGTGTCTTGGATTATTGAGCCAGTCTGGTTTCAAACCTCAGGTTAATATCAAGGTAAAAAGCTGTTCATTGTGTACATAATCCACTTCTGCTTTTTTCTTTTTGAATATTGGAAGAATTTATAATTCAGGCTCTGCAGATATGTATCACTAATTTCTGGAACTTTGCACCAAGCTTATTTTGTCACCACGAGAAAAACAAAGCTTCTGTGGGAGATAATCAAAGCAAATAGTGGAAAATAACCATTTCCAGTTAAATGCTCGCAATACTGTGAGGTTTCTACAAGACTGAATTTTACTTCAAAGAACAGAGGGATTGAAAAAAATCAACCAAGACCTTTAACTGCAATTTCTATGTATATACATTCATATAATTAACTTATTTATCTAAAATGCTTTCAACAAATGCTGTAACAAAGTGTTTACATGCTCCTCTTTGATATCCAGATCAGCCTCTACATTGTTTACAAAATACTGACAGTAAAGGTGTCACTCTAAAATGGATTTCAACACTGCTGTCTTCCATCCATCAGAGCATAGCACCAGTAAATTGGTATGAGTTTTTGCAGACAATGGCATTTAAAGCAACACTTGACTCAGCCAACAGCTGTGATTTATTGTCACTCAGTTGGAGCTGCCAAAACACCAGAAGCAAAGAATTGCTTTGGAAAAGGTTTGTATGGGTGGTGCGCCTGCTT
This sequence comes from Aphelocoma coerulescens, assembly GCF_041296385.1. Taxonomy (NCBI): domain Eukaryota; kingdom Metazoa; phylum Chordata; class Aves; order Passeriformes; family Corvidae; genus Aphelocoma; species Aphelocoma coerulescens. The sequence continues at coordinate 29,363,156 of NC_091016.1, forward strand.
TCTGCCTCTTTGGCGCTTATCAACTCCAGTAAATTCCAGGGAAGAATTTATAGGAGAGCAGTGAGGCCCAGGTAGAAAATTAACCATCAGTGAGATGGGGTTTTTCATTTATGTCATGGTACATTGGTAGATAGGTCACTGGCAATGCTGTTGCTGCATTACTGTGGGCTGTCCACTCTCTTTTGTCCTGTATGTCAGCTCATATTTGTTGGTTTTGATCATGTGTGTGGCACTAAAAAGGAAATTCTTTACCTTGGTGTGTCTTGTAGCACTGAGCTACTGTTTTATCTTGGTGTGGTAAAAATTGCAAAACTGAGGCTGTATTTTTCCCATTCTTCCATGAAAGGTGTCAGCATTTTCCCCTAATGTACTGTCCTTGGAATGTTCACTGGTAGTCCTATAGGCAGCCTCACCAGTGAATCAGTTGCTTGTGATATCCAGAGCATTAAGGAAGAAGATCAGCAAATGGAGTTTTCACCATAACAGCCTTGCATGATTATTGCTGTAGACATCTTTCAGTGATTTAATCTGTTTACTAGAGACAGAAATGTGTAGCCAGTGCAAACTGTCTATAATAATTAGTTCATGATAACAAAGTTATGCCTGGATGATTGCAAGGCAGACTCTTGAGTGCATTTTTAGGAAAAGATATTAACTGATTAACTGCTGAGTTAGATGAAACTGAACTAATCCTATTGTTATCCTATTTATATTTTATAAGCAAAAGCTGTCAGCTTGACTAATGCAACAGAAGTGACGTACATACAGTTATTTATTAAATTATTTGAATGAAATCTCAGCGGCAGGTACTGACTCTGTGCTAAGGTATGTGTCAGTGGATTGTTCCTCTTGAGCTTTCAGATAGAAGTACTCCATTTTCCCCAGGCAGGCTAGGTCTTTTGTTCCTTGAGGTCTGCACTAAAGGAATAGCTACAATTTCTCATACAAATGGATACTGCCTATCGTGGAAGGTTATCTACTGTGGGTTTTTTCCACTAACATCCTCTTTCCTGTTGTTTTGCTCTTCTGTTGCAAGTTCACTGTGGGCAGCTTTGCCATATTAGTGCCAGGGTTCTGAAAATGCCTCCTGTGAGAACCAGAAACAAATTTTAATCAGAATTTTTCAGTCCTTTTTTTAAGCAAAATACTTCAGTCCTTAGTTGTTGAGAACATCTCCATAGCACCTATTTGAGTAGCCAGCATGTGGAGAAGGACACTAATGGTCCATCCTGTTGTACAAAAGCAGTGCCAAAAGGCTTTTCATGCTCTAAAACCCTACCACTGAGCTGAAAAAAAACTTGCATGTTCTGTGGGAAGGCTGGGAAGCATCTCACCAGAGTTTGCTGGAAAGCAGGGATATGTCTCAGGTTTTTTGAGGGGACACCCTGAAGGAAGTGTGTTGCCTCATGGTCAGATAGATGCTGCGTGCTTACATGTGGCATGAGAGATTTGCCTGTGTTTCTCTACAGGAATGAGTACTGTTTGCTGTTGTTGAATTCAAACACTGATGCTGCTTTCCTCGGAAACAGAATGAGCCTTTCCTGCTTTCTGAAGAGGTGGGAGGGGGTGTTCAGCCGCTGGCTGACATGATGAGCCGCACAAACATTTTAATGAATGTTGTTTGAGACAGTGATGGCATCTGAAGTCACACTTCCTTAACTTGGAGCTCAGTGAGCATTTTCCCTGAAAAGGTGCCTTCTGGAGAAAGTACATATACGTTACAGACTTACCCTTTCACACACACAGGTCCCCAAAGAACACAGCAAGTACAGCGATAGTCAGCCCAGGGCTTTACAAATGAGATTGAGCTGAGTTTCTCTTTTCTGCTTGCCCTTATTCTGCTGATCCTTTGCGATTTCCCCAAATGGTTCCCCAGTCCAGTAGCAATTTCTCTTGTAGCAGTGATAGCCAACTGCTCAGTGTTTTCTTACTGAGAAGAGTACCTGGAATATTTCAGGTTTTGTGTAACAACCGTGTGGGAGATGGACGTTCTTAATTCAGAAGAGCAGTACACCTTCCAGCAGAGAAGTAGACTCTGCTCCAAGAAAGCTGCTGCAGGACTGGAAGGAGAAATCAAGAATGAGGGCCCATGTCTGACAGCAGTGGCTCACAGGAGAGGCGGGTGGTGCAGGGCAGAGGGGGTGGGAAGGAGCGAGGAGAGCTGTGGAGGCTGCAGAGCTCCCACTTCACGCAGCAGATGCTCAGCTGCGGTCTCTGCTCCTCTTTTTGCTGCAGCTCTGCTCCTCTTGGAGCTGATGCTGGGGGAAGGGGGAAGGAATTTGCATGTCTGACATCTTTCAGCCAGTTTTAAAGCAAAGCCAGAAATAGCTGTTTGGGGGGTAAGGGAAGCCTAATAAGTTTCATTTGCCCTACTCTAAAACTGCCACTTTCTGACTTTATTTTTCTTTAATAATTCCTTTAATGTGAAAAGTGTAACTGCAAGTGGATCATCAGGCATTTGCTGCTTATATCTGGTTTAGTTGCATGGCAGTTTTAGTTTTAATAGAGAGAACAGAGGTCAGGCACTGCCTATGGGAGAGCATGTGCCTCCAAGCCAGCTCTGTGCCTGGGGTGTGCCATCTAAGAGCATTCCCTCTTTTCTTATAAATGAGGGGTTTAAGGCCAAGAAAAATTAAGGCAAAATGTTAAATAGTGGTTGCAATGACTACTTCCATCTATTTATTCCATTTTTATTAAGAAAATCCATTATTAATATTTTTCCTTAAAATGAGGAAACAGTAAATTCCCAATGCCATAAAGTTGCAGCAAAGTTTAACTGTTCAGGTATCTTAAGTTTCACAAGTCACTGCAGAACTATTATAACTGAGTAGCATAGCCAGACATTTAAGGCCAAGAGAAGTCTCTCTCCCGTATCTTGCTCTGTGCCTATGTGCCTGTTACCAGCTAGGTTTGAAAAAAGAGTGTGATTCCCAAATGTTCAAGTGGACTGTCCACTCAGCTAGGCAGTTAACTGCTCTAGATTTTATATTCTTTGGTGTCATTGCTCATTCTCTAGTTTCATCTGCATCTGATTAGAGGTGACAGAGGATTTACCTTTGTCTTCTGAAGTACTTTAATATGTCAAAAAATTAGATTTCCTTTGAAAACAAAGCAGTAGATGTGTCCATTACATCCTTCTGTTGCTGCGTGTTTTGCACAAAATAGGCTTTTCCATTTTATATATTGCTGTGATAACTTATCTCTGTACAGCTCTGCTTTTGTGGAATAAGAGATACCTGTAGCCATGGCCAGTTGTAACTTCACCTTGTACCTATAGTTCTGCCCCACCTGAGGATCACACTTGTCTGTGCTGACATGAAGCCACAGTAGTCTTTGGAGGATGACAGGAAGCTTCAGGTGGAAGTCCTCAAGGCAAGTTTTGTCCTGTGCTGTGGGATCTCCAGAACATACTGTTTGTTCTCACACCATTTCTGTAGTGTGTGGAAGGGGCCATGTCTTTGCAGCTGGATAGGTGAGATGTTTGGCTGAGGCAAAACTAATTACCATGGCCGTGGTGAGCACAGGAAGCTTTTCTGTTCCCCAAATCATGGGTTAAGGGTATATACACACAAGGGGTTTGATGCAGGTTGTGTCCCTTTGTGCTCCTCTCCCATGCACCTGGAAGGAGGCTTGGCCAGGGCTGCCAGAGCAGGCATTCAGCACAGGGACTGCAAGGAGAAAGCCTCCTGGAAAGCCTCAAGCCTTCAAGCAGCCCAGGACCCAGTCTGTGCTGTTGCCACAGCTGCCACCCGCAGAACTCTGCACAGGGGCTGTCGGTGCTTTTTAGCTGCTTGCTGGGCATTGCAATCACCTTTACTTTAGCCAGTCCCTGGTGTGTGGCAGCAGCCAAGGAGACAGGTCAGGCTGCTGGCAGGATGCCTTGTGCTCAGCATCCCTTGTGCCTTCCCTGGGCACACACGCTGTCCCTGGCTCTGCTGTGGTGCCGCAGTGGGGCTCCTTTAGTCCCACTCATTTGAACCCCCGGTCCATCCCTGCTCCACGACTCACACAACACAGGACTCCTGTCCATGGAATTGCCTAATAGCCTTTATAACAAATGGTGCAAACCTGAGGAGCTGCAGGGCTCTAGAAGCACTGAAGGTATTTTGCTTGCTGGCACGTGTGTGTGTGTGTGTGTGTGTGTGTGTGTGTGTAACCTATGCAAGGATTCAAGGCTTAGTTCTGATCCTGCTAAAGTAACATAAGACCAAATCCTGTTCCTACCGTGGCAGATTTATCAGAGCATGACTGCTAATGCTCTAAAGCTGACTGAGAGACAGCTACGTGCTGTGGACAGACAGCAGCCAAGAGTTCACTCCTACAGCTACCACGGGAGCAGGAAAATAGCGATGAGTAATAAGAGTGAGTGGGGGATGTACAGCAATTTAACAGCTAACAAAATGAATGTGAAATGATACTGTGTTCCCTGCATTAATATTAATTATTTCTCTCACCAAAATAAAATGAAAACAACATTGTAAGCACTCATTTTAAATTTTTAAGACTGTATTATCGAGGCACTTATATAATGCATTTGGGACCCACTTTCCTGCTTTGTATGAGAAACAAGAATTTTGGAACAAGATAAACAAGTGAAAAGGAAGAATAATACTGAGAAAAGGAAAGTAACGACAATTGCTCCTTGTAGGCTTTCTTCCTTCTCCTCTTCCTATTTGAGATGCTGCTCTGCCACTGTATGTTCTGGGGTTCTAATTCTATGAGAATGCAATTGATTGCAGGAGGTCTCTGGTAGAATTCAGTCCTGTAGAAGCAGTGATTTAACCTGGGGAGTATGGGCTTTGGTCACAGTACATCATCTTTCTATAAATTGCAGTATGTAGCTGTGCTGCTCCTCACAGCACCTTAGAAAGGATTTGCCATCCAAAAAAAAAAATGATCACTTCTCCTCTTTGTTCCAAGAAAATTGTAATTTGCCGCCTCCAGGAGAAGCATTGTGTTTGTTACTTGACCTGACCAGTGCAGTTTTTCCCCACTGTGTTGGGTGGCTGGTTCATAAGAGTAGGAGGCAGGGACTGGCTCCCTCATGTTTTGCCCCCAGTCAGGTAGGCAGGTAGTTCATTTCTCTACACTTGTGCTCAGAGATGTGAGGAGCCAGTTCCCGGTGGTCTCTGTGTGGTAGCTGTATAGCACAGGACAGCACACTGTCTTTTAAACCAAGGATTTTTCTTCTTGCATACCTGTAGAGCACACAGATATTTAAACAGTCAGTCATGATAGTGGCATATAGATACAAGTATTGCAGGTCCATCCCCATGAGTTGTTAAAGATGGATCGTGCTTCCCCTCCATCTCCTCCCATATTCCCACTAATGTGTTCTTTGGTGGTGGGCTGCATCTCAGGTGCATCATAACCCCATTCCTGACACCAAAGTGGATGTGTGACTGTAGTTTGGGGTGTAGGAGAACACAGAGTCACCTGTCAGTGCTGAGCAGTCATCCCCTACAGCTGTTCCCAATCTCTTCTGGGGAAAGGATAGTTGCACAGGTAGAAAAAATCCCAAAGAATCAATGTGGCCCACAGAATTGCCAGCTGGGCCATACAAGTCTAGTCTAACATCTAAGCATGCTGAAGTAATTTTCAATTTTCCATTGCAGAGAAGGAAAAAAACCTGGAAAATCAATATAATTGCTGTTTTCCATAGGGGACAATGGACAGATTGTATGCTTTAAGGTCAAACAGATGTTTCATATTGAAGCATTTTTTTAATCCATAAAAACAGTGGGAAAATATATAAAGAAGAAAAATGGTTCAAACAGATTAAGGGTATATTTTTGCTTTATTGCAAATATTTTAAAGCATCATTGAGAAAGAAAAGCAATTAGCTTTGATTTAGCTAATAAAAGTCCAGTCATTTTCAAAGCCATCTTCTTCATTCTGTTTTGTACAGAATCAGAATGAATTTTCTAAGTCACAAGTAAGGAAAAAAAGAAAGATGATTTAATTCTTGTTGGCAATTTTCAGAAGATGATAAATACTCTAAAATGGCTAGCCTGTTGATGTTTAACATCAGGTCTACTTCAACAAATTGAAAAGCCATTTGCTACAATATTTGGAATAGTTGTGAAAACAAAAATTCTGATGCTACTCTTTAAAATTTCTCTGCTAAGGGAACTAGTGAAAGCAAGTTGCAACATTACATGAAAATTGCAATGTACAGGTAGTGGCATCAGAGCTGTCAGCAGAATGTGTTCACATTTCAGTTTCAGGTGCAGCAGGTTTAGAGTATGGACATATGGAGTTAATATTAGCCTGATTTCTGATAAATATCTGTGTCTGTGGTGATGGAAAGTGGATCTTTCTCTCCCAAGCATTTAGTCCAAAACTCATTGTGAAAAACACGGGCTCTTCTTTTGTGCTGGCACAAATTCTGGAGTGAAAGAGCTGCCATGGGAATCCAAGGTTTCTCTCTGGCTCTTGAGCCCAGCCTAGGCTGTGCACTCAGCCTGTGGGTTGAGAGCTGGGGTGGCTGAGCTGCTTTGCAGTGAATCTTCACTGGGACCTTGTGCAAGTGAAGCCAGGGACCTGCCCTGTTGTAGGGAATAGTGCATCATTCTTCGGGGTTGGCGTAGAGGCAGCACAGTTTAATGTTCTCTGATCTGCAAGGTTTATGAAGACTTTATTCAGAAAGCACTCTTGTGTGCCCTCTGCATTTTCAACATCAGATAAGAAGCTTTATAACCCTGAATTATTTATGGGTTGGTAATACAGTAGATCTGACCTTTTTATAGGGTAACATCGTGCAGAAGTGAATGAAGTATTTTTACACAAGGGTCATGCACGCAAGGCATAATCTTGTTGTTTCAATTGTGATGTCCCCTCACTTTGCTCTGTCCTAACCACTAATTTTTTTTTTTTTTGTAATGGCATTTCGTGTGTCTTATGTCTGAATTGAGGACAAATCATGCAAAAAACGCCTGCTAATATAAGCACGAGAAGGTTTTTTTCAGCAGCGATTGAACAAATGCAGTGTTATTAAAAAAAAGGTTAAAAAGTTGTACCCTTTCTGCTCATCTCATAAGGATGAGCAATAAGGCCTGTATTTCCCATTTTATTGAGCCTGAGCAGTATCTTTTACCTGCTTAAATGCCAAAGCACTGCAATGAAGAAAACTGGCATTGTATTCTCATGAGTCACCAGACCAGTAGTGGAATAAGACTTTATCTACTTCATAGGAAATCCAGTGTGTATCTGTGAGAAGTGTTTTAATAAGGTCTTTTGGATTCTGAAGCCACAAGCCCGTAATAGATCCATATGCCTCTCTAGTGCTGTATTTTGGTTTTGGACCTGGTTTGCAGAGATACTAAACCCCAACAAACCAAAACCAAAACCAAACAAAAGCCCCTCCATGTCTGCACTTCTAAAAACTCCAAGGAAATGCTCATCCAAATTTTGAACATCTGCACCTACACTTTGGACCAGCAAACCTCAAAGGAGCTCCTTTCTAGAGCGGGAAGAGAGACCCAGAACAGCACTTGTGTGCACACACTTGCCTTCCTCACCAGCTTTGATAGGATTTTAAAGGCAGGACAGAATGGTAATGGGTTAGGTGGGTTCCTGACCACTTCTCACTCCCTAGAGTTACATCTCTCCAAAATGCAGGCTTGGGCTGCATCTTAGTGTGCTAATTTTGTAGCAGGTTGGCACTGCAGGTCTGAGCCTAAACTGATGCTTTAAAGCATCCCTCAGGTGAGGAAGATAAATCAAAGATTAATCCAATAGGCAGCAGTATTACTCATTTGTGCACTGCTATTCAGTAGGACTTTTTTACTTATCTTGAATGGTAAAATAGGGACATTTAAAGATTCAGACTGAGTAAAATGTGAATGTAAAAAGGCTGTGCTCTCATTGGCTTTAACATCCAGCACAGTAAGGAAGTGATGTGGGTCAGTGAATAAAGGCAGAAATAATAACCACATGGAGGCAACTTTTGAATATCGCTGTAAGATGCTCTCAGATAGTCGAAATTTTTAATGTTTTAATTTGTCACAAAACCTTTTTTTTCCTTTCAAAGCTTATGCTATAAAGGTATGTAGCACTTCAACAGACATGCTGGTGACTGGTAGGGAACTTAATCCTGTAAGTGGTGTGTCTCAGGCATCCTCAGAACTCTAGTATGGCTCTAACTACAGCTGCTTGCTGCACTTGGCCTCCCAATTCCAGCTTGCTGTAGAAGTTACTTCAACTAAAGCTTTAAAGATATTTTGTAACATTTATATTTGTGATAACAAAAAATACTGTGAAACTTCTTTAGAGAAATTGGTAAGAGAAATGTGATGATGCCAAGCTCTGAAGTGAGATAAGGGTTGAGTGTCTTCCAAAATTACTAAGTTTTTTTTTTCATTGATATATTTTTGTATAATTTTATTCTTACTACTGGAAGGGCTTTCAGTTAGTTGGGTAACTGCTTTCCTCTTTAGACAATTCCAGTAATTTCAGTGAAGCTATGCTGAGCTTGCCCCTCTGGCAGCTTTGACTGGGGCTTGTCCTTCCTAAATTGGCTAATTTCAAGGGCAGGAAAGGCCCATAGTGAAATTTAGCAAACCTGTTGCCCTGTCTGTGTCATGGCAACCTCCCAGGCCTTGTACCACCTGTAGCAGCACTGTGTCCTTCACCGTTTTGTGTTCAGAGTAGTTTTCCCAATGCAAGTGGCCGTGCAGGAGGGCAGCCTGTAGCTTCTGTCACAGCACTGTCACCGGAGGAGACCCTGCTCTGCTGACAGCAGGGTTATAAGCCCCTTTTCAGCATCCTCATCCTTCCCACAGAATAAAAGAAGTGAAGCCAGGGCAAAATGATCTCCTCTAAAATTTTCATTGTAAAGAGTGATTGAACCAATGGAGAATAAGTTCTGTTTTGGACAAAATAATTAAAAATATATGAGATAACTGATTTCAGTCTAGCAGGAAAACCAAAACAAAGCGATGACATCTGTAAGGGATTAAATAGACTTCTGAAAATGTGATTCTAGTACACCAAACAATCAACTTGCCATCTTGATATGTTGAGGATCAGGTATCCTCACTTCAACCATTTTGTCACACATTTCATTTCACTCTGGCTTAAGAAGCTTGGCTTCTGTTCTATACCCACCTTACAGTTTTCTTTTGGGAATGTTGCAATCATGCTGTCATGCTTCACAAAGATGTTCCAATTATGTTTTCCTAAAAATAAGAATAGGAGAATATGAATAGGGGTATATAAGATGGAGACAGATTTTTTAGTAGGGCCTATAGCAACAGGACATGTGTTAATGGTTTTAAACTAAAAGAAGGTAGATTCAGACTAGATATAAGGAAGAAATTTTTTGCATGAGGGTGGTGAGGCACTAGCACAAGTTTCCCAGAGAGATGGCAGAGGCCCCATCCCTGGAAAAATTCAAGGTCAGATTGGATGGGTCTCTAAGCACCCTGATCTAGTTGAAGATGTCCCTGCTCATTGCAGGAGGGCCCGACTAGGTGACCTTTAAAGGCCACTTCCAACCCAAACTATTCTACGATTGTATGATTCTATGAATGCCACTGGTGGCGAAACAAGTCCAGAGACTGAGGAAACCTGTGGTTCTGTGTGGCCAGCCTCAGAAGTCTGGCCTTTCTGTATCATCTGAAATGAGCTGACTACAGTTTTTCCACATTATCTGATTTAAAAAAAAAAAAAACAAACAACAAAAACTGGGAGTTTTTCTCAAAAAATTATCTGTCCAGGATATTCTTGCATTATCCTGTCATCAGCAGTAGAAGTAGCTGCTTACTGGAGCTCAGTGGTGTCTCACTGCCTGTTTTGAGTGAAATCCCCATTAGCCATCTCATTGAATAAAATCCCCATTAGCCATCTCATCTCCATAGTGCAGAGTTACAGCAGGTACCTTTTGGAAAGCTCACAATTCCTTCTTTTCAGGGTGAGGGTGGCTTTACACAGCATGTCAGACTGTTCTTTGCTTGGTATCAATTGTATTAAAATAAAATGCAAATTATGTTTTTTCAGTGTAGAAAAGCTTTCCTGCTCTGATCCCATGAAATCTTGCATACAATGTGAATATGTTGTGGCATTTAAATATGATATACAGATTTCCATACACATATGCTCTATAAGAACAGCGTAGCATGAATCATCTTACTATGACTGCAGGGCTTTTGCAAAACACCCATTAATTCTGTCCAGTCAGTCCCCACTGTATAGATTGAAAAAATTACAATCTTCCTCAAATTGCTTACATCTGAATCCTTCTATGTTTTAGAGTTTCTTCAAGCTCTTTTAAGTCAAAAGAAAGATGATCCTGTCCTATTGCTGACTCATGCCTCTTATGTTTCTGTTCCATTGCACAGGGCTTTTAACATTCTTCAATGTAAATGCATCAAACTGGTAAACCAGATATTTAGGAAGCCACATTTTCTTGAGTAATAGCTATGTTGTGTCTCAGTTTTCCTTAGACTTAAGGAAAATATCTACTGGCCTAGCGTGCAAAGGCTTTTGGAGAATGTTTTTAAAATTATTTTATTTTCAAGGGCTGGTTCTCATTACAAAAGAAAAAAAGGTCAATGCGCATGCAGTTGTGTTTCTCTTGGATGTTTTAAAGATTTCTTGAAAATAGAATTCTTATTCTCAGGAAATCCTTTGCTTCCAATTGCTGTTTCTTCCTCACAGCTGGCTCTTCCTAAAGAGCTGCCTAGACAAAAGACAAGCACCTATCTTACAAGAAGACAGATCACAGTATTGTTTGATGGTTTCTCCCTAAATTCCTACCGATAGATAGATAGATAGATAGATAGATAGATAGATAGATAGATAGATAGATAGATAGAAGTATGAGTTGAGGTGTCTGTGTGAGTGTTGCACTGCAGTATGCTTTAATAATTTCCCCAATCCTAGTTTCTGGCATTCCTGAGAGGTGCACTTGCACTGACACTAGCTGATGGCATTTCCATTCTTTTCTGACTACTTGAAAATGTGCAACTTTCCATGCTTTCGACAAAGTTATCCTTCAGGCTCAACAAAATCCATACAGCTGTTCACAGACTGTCTCAAACCTGGCGTTTTTTTGCATAGAGGTCATAACCTGTTTTGATCCATATTGATTTAAGTTAAAGGATGAACTGCATGTCCTGATATTACAGAAACAGTCTGGCTTGATTATAAAGCATGAGTACATACTAGGAGCAGACTTGCAATCCTTCTTCTGTGGGTAAATGGGTAGTAAAATGTCACAGGGCACTGCAAAGGGGAATTCATTAATCTTTGGAAAGGATAAAGCTACTGCAGCACAGAAAGTCCATGAGGAAATGATTCTGTTGGCTGTGCAGGCTTTGGATGCTGCTGGCTGATAGACAGGTCATGCAAAGCCGTGTGAAAAACAGCACCTGGTGAACTCAGCACTGCTCATCAGCACAGGAGCCCTGGGCTAGAGGGCAGGGCTTTCGTAAGAAACGTGGCAGACAGGAGGGTTGTCAGAGGCAACCAGAGCTTGAGGTTTCTTAATGCTGCAGGTCTGCCTGAGCCTCACCCCAGTGCAGTTTCTGAGCCTGCCTCTGAGCGTGTGTGAGGGAGGGATGCCTGGGGGTTTTCAGAGGCTGAGAAACTGCTTAAGGTCAGTGATGAGCACTCGGTGTAGCCACTGAGCCATGGGGAGATTGAAGGTGTTCAGCTCCATTGAGAATTTAGCTGTTTAAGCTTTTAAATCAAACTGGTTTTGATTTTCAAATTGCTGGGATGCCCCAGCACTCAGAAGCTGAAGTATCATCTTCTGGTGATTGAAAGATAATGCTTGCAGCTCTGGGACCTCCAGCATGGGAAGGATTTGGACCTGTTGGAATGAGTCCAGAGAGGCCACAAAGATAATCAGGGTGCTGGATCACCTCTCCTCTGCAGATGGGCTGAGAGAGATATGATTGTTCAGTCTGGAGAAGAGAAGGCTCTGAGAGACCTTTGAGCACCTTCCAGTAGATGGAAAGGGAATTTTAAAAAGGGCAGGTAGTGATAGGACAAGGGGCAATGGCTTCAAACTGAAAGGTGGTAGGTTTAGATTAGATGTTAGGAAGAAATTTTTCACTGTGAGGGTGGTGAGGCACTGGAACCGGTTGACCAGAGAAATTGTAGGTGCCCCATCCCTAGAATTTTCAACATCAGGTTGTATGGGGCTCTGACCAACCTGGTCTAGTGGAAGATGTTCTTGTCCATGGTAAGGACTTTGGAACTAGATGACCTTTAAAGGCCCCTTCCAAACCAAAGCATTCTATGGTCTCTGGAATTGCATACTTTATAGGTGCAGTATTTTCTACCTGAGAAATTTAACCTTGCAATATGAGCTTCTTTACAGTAATGGAAATCTGTGGGACCTGCACACCATTGTGGGAGTGAAATCCATTTGCTTTTACCTGACGTGAATTATTTTATCTGTACATAGGTCTGGTAAAGCATGGTCAAATTAATGCCCTAACTTTTCCATTATGATGGTAGCAGTTTGATGCTTTACCACCATGTCTTTGTTTTTGCCTGGAAGCAGCCCATCACAGTGAACTAAAAGTAGGGACCTCTTATTCCTGTTGTATTACACAAGTCAAAGTAATTTATTTACTGCACTGGTAATTCAGTGCACTATCTATAACTGTTCTGCAAGCATATATGACTCCTTTGAACATTTATTCTTACAATGAACATCCTGTATTGCTGCTAAAACAAGGACTGCTTTTCTTTCTACTGCAGGCATCTAGTTTAAAGGCTAGGCTAATTATTCACTTTCTTTTCTCTCCAGTCAGGCAGCAAAAGCAGTGTTTTCCTTGCCTCAGAAGATGATACAAAGTTGAATCTACTTAAGATTCCCAGGTAAAAGGTGTTTGAGAGACTAAGGCTTGTTCCACAGCCTAGATCGGTAGTAAAAAAAAAACCAAAAACCAACAAACAAAACAAAAAAAAAAACCAAAACAAACAAACAAAAAAAAACCAAAACCAAAAACCAAACCCCAAAAAACCCAACAAACCTGCAAAAAAGGTGAAATTCGCTGCTGTTGCTTATAAATTTTAGATCAAATCCTAAAGTATGTAATTTACTGGTATTTTTTACTGGTTCTTATGTGGGCAGGAAGATTGCTTTTTGACAGTGCTTAGTTTTCCAGTCAGAATTAAGGGCTTCACATGCACCTTCTGTCTTCCTCCTCACTGTCATTACATCAGTGGGAACTTTGGAATGCTCTTGTCTTGGAGCCTTCTGTGAGGAGGACAGTGACTGCTGGAGCTCCCGGAGCATACCCAAACATCTTTAGTGACCTCGACATCATAGCTGGACTTAAAACTAGATCCAATCTTAAAAAAAAATCTTTGTAGATAGGGAGAGAAAACCTAAAAAGTTAAGAGATGCTGGAATTGTCCTGTGGAGGGGTTTGAGTATGGTGATTCATCTCAGTATCAAAACCCCTGTAAAAATTTGACAGTTACTTTAATTGAATTATTTGTGTTTTTTTTTTTTTTTCCTTCTGACAGTTATTTTTGTGTTGATTTTGGGACCATTTCCTATATATGACAGAGTGCAGGAGACAAGATATTTATCGAATTGATAGAAAGCAAAATGGATGGTATGGATGGTTCCTCAGCTGAGGCCAGGCTTTGATTTTCCAAGCCTTTTGTTTGTGACACATATTTCCTGGGTGTTGTGAAGCAGCATTTGTTATTTGTTAAACACTTTGAACTTTGTCTCTATTCTACTTGCTTGGTTTTGTAATACTAATACAAACTGGAGATGTTTTCAACAAAATCATGATGCTTTAAAGGTATGTCCACCAATGTGTTAGAGGCACGGTGACATCTGCTTGTTGCCTAAAACTGCCAGTGCTAAGAGGGTGCCATCAGCTATAGTTAGACACAAAATTTAGGGCTCAATCTGGCAGTGAAGTGTGGGAAGAGGGAAGACATGCAGCGGAGTGCAGACCCTATCTCATCTTTGAGAACAAAAGGAGAAAGTAGAACTGTCGCCCTCACCTGGTCAGGCGTTTAGGTCTCCTTTTATAACCATCTGAGTTTAAAAGACCTCACTGGAGCAACGGCCTCATCGGAGGTGATGAATTTTCCCATTGCATCCTGCACTGCCCAGGAGTGCTGACCTTCCCAGTAGTAAGCACAGCTCTGTCCTGACTCCTGACCCTCATGCCTTTGGTCAGGGCAAATCAGCAAAAAACAAAAATAGATGAGATACTGCATTCAGCCACAGAGAGTCTGAAGTATCCCAGTCCTGGTTCCCTTACATGCAAAACACATCTCAATGCAGTCTATGATGCATTTGCAAATTTGTTGCCTGATTTGTTCCTGCAGTCAAAGTGAAGACATAGGCCTGTCAACATTCCACTTGGGTGCTTGGTCTGTGAATTGTGGCTGTGTTTGGAGACATTTTGGATAGCCACAAGCCTTCTGAGTTTACCTCCTGTGTGTGTGGCTAGCGACAAACCCAGTGAGGCGTAGCTGGATCACCCAATCAGTGCCTCAGTCTCCAGCACTTGGGTCCTGCAGGACCTCTGCAGTGCCTGGTATCAGTAAGTGCCTGCTATCATAGACAACTTCTGATCACTTAGTCCAAGCCTACAAGAGGAAGAGCAACCTTTGGGTAGTGTATTATTATGAGACTTGGGAGATACTAGACCACATCTCTGCAGAAAGATGTCGGTGGCAGCCTTTAAGAAATAATTTATTTTCTTCTGTCTTTTGTTCCCTTTCCATAAAATGATATGTTATCATCATGCCAGGCTGCAGCTAGGAGAATTAATGGTCTGTGTGTAGAGAAAGGGTAATGTGGCCTGTTTGGAGTGTGATTTCATCTCTTTGGCAGGTGTCACCACTGCCATCAAAACGTTTTCATGCAGTTCAGGAGGATTCTTTGTATCTCCTGAGGTACCCTTGCCATCATACTGAGCAGCCTTGCCATCATACTCCCACTTCATTGGGGTTGAGTAGAGGTTCACATCTGAGATGTGGTGATTGGTCAGTGAATTGCTGCATGAACCTGGCAGCAGAGCCCCTGCACTCCTTCCTCACCCTGCCTCCCATTCAGGGTTGAGCCCAGCCCAGTCCTGGATGCAGCACTAATGTGGTAGTGCTCAGCCTCTGACACTGTGAAAAATAGAACCAACTACAAAGCCAACAGCAACAACAAATTTTGGGGTGTCTCAGCACTGCTTTGCTGTCAGTAGTTGCTTGCTGTAGGTTTGTCCTTGAGCAGGTCTGAATGTGAAGAAGCCTCTCTGAGAACAAGCACAGAATGTTGTATTGAAGCTTGTAAATGCCTTGGAAAGTCTCGGGCAATCGGGAGTGACTCACTGCTTTAGCACCAGGGCTGGAGATCATTTGGCAAGATGCAGTTTCAGTAACCAATGCAGGCTCAAGGACCAAGTGTTTTCAGAGCTGGATGGGATTGCAGAGATAAGCCTAGATTCTCCCTGCCCTAAGGCACAGGCTAAAAGATAAAGATTCTCCGCTTTATCTGAATTGCATTGTCTGCCTGATGACTGCTTTTTCAAAGTTCTGATATGGTAGATGTATCCAGCAAATGATGTATTTAAGAAGGTAATCAAATGCAATATGATATGCCAAACATCTATTAAGACAGAAAACCTTCTGCCTTCCCTCTGGGGAATCCTCTTCTCTTGAGCTGGGCAAAGATGAGGTTTGTGTGCTGATTAGTTACAATATGCCCTGTGAAGTAATTTGACTCAGTTAACAGGGAGCGATGGCAGCATCCTGTGCCTCTGCTGAGTCCTTCTGGATCTGCACATTAGAGCAGCAGCAGGCAGCCAGCTGTTCATGGGCAGCTCTATACCCTTTAAGCAGCAAACCTGGGCCTCTCACAGGGGAGAAGTTCTAATAACAATGTCAAAAGGATCTTCTTTTAATCACCCCTGCACCTGAACAAGACTGGAAGGTTGGATGCAGATGCTATAAATGTATTAAAAAAAAAAGGCAAAGCAAGGAAAATCAGAAGATGCTGCTGTAACTCATTATTTTTAGCAAACTGAGTTCCAGACGGTGTGCTGGGGGCAGCTGGGCTGCAGGTGATGATACATAGTCATATTTAAGATAAAAGCTAAAAAATTGCATGACTTACTGAAGCAACAGCTTTTCAATTTATAGTATTCTGAGGATAGTGATTTTGAAGAGCAGCATTTTGAATTTTAGCTGGTTTAATGCAAACTAATGTTCTAGAAATAATCCTCTTTATTAATGAACTGCATTTCCTAAGAAGTCATGTATGAAACAGCAAATGCTAAGTAAAAGGAATATTAAAGACAAAATCTGTTTCAAATGCCAGATCTGGCAAACTCTCCTGTTAGAAAAATATCTAATAGCAGCTGGATTGGGTTTTTTCTAACTGGGTAAGACAGATTGTTGGGGGGGGAAGTGAATTTGCAAATAAAATTGAAAAGATTCCTGAGCACTACTTGTTCAAAAGGGTGTTTTCATTTAGTCCAACATCCCAACTGAAACATACCTTATAGCTTGGGGCTGCTGGGGAAGTTATTGCATCTGTCTGCACGGGAATGCCTGTTAGCAGCTGAGCTCATGTGCTGCCAAGGTCTGCACATCTGCCTGCAGACCTCCCACCACCCTGCTCATCACACCCATGCAGGCAGCTCCTGCTCCTCCCAGTGCCTGTGTTCAGCAGCAGAGGACATTGCTGACAAATCTTCCCAAGGGCCTTCTAGGATTTGAGAGGTCAAATATAGTTATTTTAATTATTATAGTTTCCTTTTTTTTTTTTTCCCAAACTCTTCTAAGATGTTTCAGGCCTGGCACTGTGTTAGAGATAGATGGGCTGCAGGTGAATTTGGTGATCTCCAGCACTCCCTACTGTCTGTGCATGAGAGAGGGGCCTTATGGGTTCAACTTCGTGTGCTGGAAAAAAGTTTTTGTGCTCTGCCTGTTCTGCTGCTGAGCTCTGGGGAGCAGACAGGGAGAGAAGAGGGCTCTTGGCAAGTATTTTAATTCTTGACCTCCTTTGGTGCAAGACCTGGCTTTGAGAGAGCAAAGGCAGACAGTGTATTTACTGTTCTCAGACACTTTTTGGAGGCAGTGAGAGCCCTTGAGCATGTTGCCTCCCCCTCTCTATGCTGCTCTGCAGCGAGGACACCACGCTTGCCCTGCATATTGATGTGTCACTCTCTGCTTGTGGGGCTGGTGGTCATGAGGACTCTGCTCTGAGGATAGGGACAGGCACCCAGGTGAGGAGCACAGTGGAGCAGCTCATTCCCCACCACTGAGCTGGAGGACAGCTTTTCCACGTAATGAAAGCGTGCGGTGCATCAGGAGATGCTCCAGTACTGGCATCCTGCCAGGAGGACTCTTGTCCTGAGAGCTGGCATCAGATCCAAGTTATAAGTGAGCAGGTTTCAGAGTTTAGGGAGATTAAATGATCTCTGCCAGCATTGCCATGCCCTCCTTGACAGCATTTTCTAGAGCCTTCTGTCACTGAAGAACAAAAGCTGGATCCAGCAGTTGCCTGGTGGCTCCATCCACTTCAGCCAAACAGGCATTTTGGGCTGGATGCCCCTGTAGCACAATGAGAATAATGGAAATTACAGCTGATTTACTATGCAATGATGCTTCTGAGCCAAATGGTTTCCATCTGAATATGAAGCAAATTTGCCAGTGTGCTGGTGTAATGAATGCACCATCTCTTTGCCCCTTCCGTGCCTTTGCAGTCAAGCATTTGCTAGAAAGTGCAGCATTAGATGAAAATCATGAAGGGAGGGTTGGAAGTCACATCTTTAAAGTTTCTCTAGATTTTACTTGGTATATAATAGTAGCTCCAAGTGGTGGGAAATGGATAAATTAAAAGCATGCAAACCTGCTTTGTGCAGAGTAGCCCAGGTGTGTGCATGTGCAGGCTTGCTTCAGCAGGGTCAGCGTGGAGGCCCCAAGCCAGGAGTTGTAGGAATTGTGCTGTTTCATCGTGAGATAAAATGTTTTGTACTGTGGACTTCTGAGAAACTTGATGGAGGTCTGAAAGCACCATAGCTGCTTTTTATGAATCAGGTGCCAAAACCTCTGCAGTGGGGCCCCTGTTGGACAGAGCCAGATAAAGCCTGATATAAATCTATGCTGTGGGCAGAGTGGTGATAAAGAGGCACGTTGGGAGAGTTCAGGGGCATTTGAGAGGACAGCAGGGGTGGAGGATGAGATGTATCTTTGACAAGCCTCTGAGTCCTGTAAAATCTGTTAGTCCTTCCCAGCCCCCAGACAGTCTGTGATGAGAACGCCACGACGATGGCTCGGGTCCACCTGCTCTTGAGTTGTGATTGCAGCAGGGAGGTGGGTGCACAGAAGTTAGGTGGCAAATGCAAAATGGTGGATGAGTTCCCATGAGAAATGGGGTTATTATGCAGTAAGGGAAATGGTCTTACAAGCAGTTCATTTGTTTAGGATGTCATTATGTGAAAAATTAAGAGCACTTTTCATTTCTGTGGGATGCTGAAGCTATTGCCAAAATCCAGCTTTCAGTTGCTGGTGCTGGTTATATAATGATGACTGCTTTGTGTTTCCAAGGATTGTAATCTCTTAGTTGAAAACAATGTCAGGAAGAGATTCTTCGGCATGGTTTGCTGTTTGTGCAAACACTTTCATTTTCTCTGAGCTCTCTGTTAGATTGTCCAGCTGTGTCTTTGTCAGGTATGCACACATAACAGATCGATCTAAGCATTGTTTACTCACATTCAGGGGGATGCACTGGACCATATCTGGTGTTGTCTTTCCTTGAGTTTAGATCCACGACTAACATTATTTTGGATAACACTCTGTTTTTTTGGATCTCAAAATAGCATTTTCCATTAAATGAACTGTTTCCACTATATTGAAATACTCTCTTTGTGGAGTCTGGTATTACTTCTACCTGTATTTAACTGCTGAAGTGTCTGCTGCACTCTTCAGTTGCTAAGGAAATGGTTTCCTTTCCTTGATATAAATTTTTAATGTCTCAGCCTATGCCTGTGGTATAGGATCATCCATCTTTTCACCTGGACAAATTTAAGTGAATTTTGTGACTAGTAATTCTTGCAGACTAGATGCCTTACAAAGGCATAAGAGAGAGCAGAAAGGAGAGAAGAGCTCACAGGAAGACATGAAGAGAGGGATTTTTACCTTTGTTTGCTTAATTCTGAGCAAGTAAACAAATTAGTATGCTGTAGTCAAGTACAGTCATTGTCATAACAGAAAAACTTTACAGCACCATTGAAATGTCTACTCTTAGGGTATGCTTTGCACTGGGAACAGTTCCCAACTGTATCTCAATTGCCTGAGGCCCTGGTTGTGTCCCCCAAGTTATATGAGGGACATGGAAAACTTCTACTTCCTCTCCAGAAGCACAACTTCGCAATGTGGTGGTGACAAATCAGAATGTCACAACACCTGCCATGGGTCTGTGGCAACATGAAACCCACCTGACTTCCCGCAGCTTCTCCAACCTCTCCATGGCTGCCGTTCTTCCCTTTTTCAGGAAAATGAGAGTACAGCATGCTGCTCACAGACTTTATTTCTGATCAGGATGATGGTGTTTTACATTCCTACACTTGCGATAAGAATCAGTTCATGTGAAAGATGAGACTAGAAAATGGGTAACAAAACATAAAATGACAAGCTCCTTGAAAGTTGCCTCTGTTCTTTTAAAAATAAGAAGATTATGCTATGTAAATATAAAGCATAAATGCACATGGGGATCTAAAGAGCCTGTGATGCAGTGTGAGGAGGAGTTAAGCTGAGATTACAAAGCTTCAGTGCACTCATAATCACTCATCACCGAGATATGACTTTGGTGGTGGCTTCTCCTGGATACTAGTACAACTCTGAAACTAAAATATATCACATTTCAGTGATGCTTAGAGGTTAAGACTTCATGTCCCACTACTACCAGTAGAAGAGAAGCAGTTTGCTCAAGGGCGAGCTCTGTGTCACGTCTGTCTCTTAGAACAGGGGATCAAGGAGAAAACTGATTTTACAATGCTCCTTAGGAGGAAGCAAGGAGATGTCACCTGAGGTATTTAAGTTTAGCCCAGTGTGACATTAGAACCTGGAAGAGGTAGAGATGGCAAAGCACGAAAGTTAAACAATCAGTATTTTATTGATGACTTAAAAGCATGTAACCACGTCAGCGTACACTCTGTGCTCTGCCTCACTTAAGCTACTGAAGCTGAACTCTTCAAACCTGCCTGCCTATGAAATGAAATTAAATGTTTTGCATTGTCTCAGTGAAGTGGAAAAATAGGAGAAGAGGAGAAAGCTTAAATGAAAAGCTGTCTGTAAGATGAAATGAAACATTTTAGTTTGGGGAAATGAAGGGTTAGAGTTGCAGAGCAGAAGGAGGGCACTATTCAATAAAACTGGGATAGTTTTCAGGTTCAGGAAGTTTATTTTTCTCACTGATTTGAGAAGATGAAGAGAATGGTAAAACTGCTATCCAGGAGGAGTTCTGGGATTAGGTGTCACTGTCTCCCCAGCTGAGATTTTCTTCTTTTGAATCAGTGGTGAGGACGTTTGCTGAAGCAGGAGCCAGGATGTGGGAGTCCCACCTCCTGGTGAGGGCCTGTGTCTCCAGGCTGAGCACCAGTCCTGTCACCTGCCTGAGGGAAGCTGGGGGACCTCAGTTCCAATCCTCACTTTTAAAAGCAGAACTTCCTTCAGCCCGTCTTGTTGGGAACACTGGCTCTGAATGTCTCTGGAGCGTGGAAGGCAGGATGCCCTGCTGTGTGTGTTTCCTAAGTGAAAGCTCAGGGGAGACTTGGAACACCTTTCCCTGAGGTAACCTCAGCGATCCTGGCGTGTGTCTCGCTTGCAGTGGGCGGGCATCTCATCACCGTCACCTGGTCACAGGACAAAGCTCTGGCAAGGGAGGGAAGGGAGGGAGAGCTTCCCTCCCGGCATCTCTGTGCACATCGGAACTTGAACTGAGGTTTTGTCCCATAATGTGGTGACAAGAGCCGTGCTCCTGAAAGGGGCGTTGAAATCCTTTTGGCAGAGGGGAAAAGGGAATTTGCCTTCTGCTGTCTATGAGTACTCTCAACTACTCAGGAAAAAAAGGTAAACAAAACCATGACCGTGGTGTCCAAGAGTCAGATGCAAGCACATGCTTTCTCTAAACAAAATCTTTTAACAAAACTGGTTGCAAATGCAGCTGAATTATGATTGAAAAGGTGTTTGGGGATGAATGAACCACTGCGAATGTGTGTCTGCCCATATCTGTGTAAGAGGGAGAGGTGTGATACAAACGAAGGCTGGGTCAAAGGCAGCTTTTAGATTCCCATTTGATGGTCTCAGGGAGTCTGGAGTTTGTGGTTCCTACTGCTCCTGGTAAAAGGCACGTAGAGGTTTTCAATAATCAGATCTAACTTTGTGATTCTTTGAATATAGATGATGGAAAATGTTTTTAAAACGAGGGTTTCAGTCTGCTTGTGAAGAAACAATGCTATCCTGCTGAATTATCCTGGTTTTCCTCTTCTAGAGCTGGTGTTTTCTTCAGGAGAAATTAATGAATGTTTAAGTTAAGTGTGTCTGAAATCACTTGACAAATTGTACTGAGGATCTCTTATCTGGAACTTGTAAGGGTGAACTCTCACCAGTTGTATCAGGAAGGGATGTCTTGCACATGTAACAGTTCAACTCCTGATAAATACTTGTGCGGCTGACATGAGACTGCGATATGTGCTGGGCCTGTGATGTCTTCCCATGAAACAGGCCATTTCACCTCATTGAATAATGACATTTTGCTCTGTGTGTATATAAACTGAAAGCCCAATACAACCCTAAGCATTGCTGCTACATAAGTAATAAAAATAATGGCACTGGTCATATTGGGAGGATTGAGAAATGGTTGTAAAACTCTTGGAGATGTGTGAATGAAATATACTTATAAGAGAGAGAGCACCTACCTCTGCCTGTATTTGAATCTACATTCACCTTGGGACTGAAGTGTCTGCTTTCACAGAACTAAAACACCTGAAAGAAAATCAAGAAATTCAGCTTTAAAGGATTCTCTGTGAAGTTACTTGGAGGGATCAGTCAGTCCTTGGCTATTCCAATTAGCTCACCTGTGGATTTAGCAGATGGGAGACAGCTATCAGTTTTGACAACTGATAAGGAAACAGGGCCATCACCTACCATCACCAGCTGCAACTGAACCGTGGGAAACTGGCAGAGAGGGTTTCTAGAAACCGCGAATTTAGAGGAGCTCTTGTAATGAGAAGGTCTGAAACACCTCACTACAGTCAACTCTTGTCTTCCCTCCAATGTTTTAAGCTCCTGGCTGTTAGTCAGGGCTGAAGGGGTTTGACAGCTGCTTTGGGAAATAGTAAGCAATGCAATTTTTCTGTTGCCGATTCTCATTCGGTTATAAGTAGTTTGTTTCCTTCTCACATAATGTTACCCAAGCTCTTGAACAGGGAAAGGACAGACGAGTTGAGTGGCACTGGGTGCTTGACTGTGCATGGCTGTGCAGCCATACTGGGCCACCTACTCTGGTAGAAGATTTATTCTCTTTTCATGCAGGGCTGCAGGTTAGTTTGCTTTTCTTCAATATTATAGCTGAACTTTAAGCCTGTTAGCTCAGAGAGAGACACATAAAGGAGAGTTCATGTTATCTCCAGCAATTTATGCAGGGAACTTTCATCTGAATGTAATTCTCAATTTATAATTTCAAGAGCTGAACAAACCTTGTGCATTGGGAACACGAAGCATTGTATTTGTGTGGATTGGTTTGTGAGTGGGCATTCGAAGGTAGCTGAATGACTCGTAAGCTCTTGGTAAGCTCTGATTAATTTGAATACATTTGAAAATACATTTGATTACTCTCTTGGAAAGTAAAATACCTGTCAATCACTGTAAGCCTAATGACAGAATGCAGATAAGTGAAAGCAGAAGGAAAAACAAGTGAATGAAAAGAAGACACTGGCAGAGAGAAAGCTGTCTTAATGGCAAGCTAGTGTCCAAAATGGAATCACAGAAGGCAAACTGTACAACTTAACTATTCCCTCAACACATCATTGCTTTTCTCAGCTCTACAACCTCTGCATCCATTTCAGATCTCAAGTGAAATTGTGTCTGAGTTAGAGGAGGGGAAAAAAAATCCCAAATCCTTGACTCTCACAAATTGCCTGGTTTCTTCCAGGAAACAGTAAATGGCAGCAAGCCACAGGGAGCTTGGAGAAACAGACTCTGAGTCCTGAGAAGGCACGTTGTACAGATGATATGACGTTTTGTATAGTTGTAATTTAGGTGACAGAGAGGTAAGTTCCTGCTGTGCCTTGGGCTCTCCTTAAAGCAGTTTTTGAGGCAGTGTTTTCTGCCCAAGAATGCAGGTAGTATGTTGATCTGGAATAAAACATGACACCACATGAACTGTTAGTGTGTCTGATGTCTGCCCACAGCTAGAAAAGCAACCCATGTGCTGAAAATGAAAAGAAAAAAACCTGAAAAAAAAGCCCCCAAACAAACATGAAAATAGTATTTTATAGGAGTTGCTGCTGGAAACTGCTGACACTTGGCTGTCAAAGCTCATAAACATTCTTTTTTCCTCTTTTACTAGAAACAAGAAGTTCCTACAGAGCGTTTCACATTTTGATGGACATAGTAGTTCTCAGGGGGTATAATGTTCCACCACTCAGATCTGGCATAATTTCCCTGAAGCTCTTGTCTGCACATTAGGTATTTGCTTGTAATTGCTACTTTTAATCTCAAAATAATGATGTTCTAGTAGATCTTTAGCAATGTATGTATTTCAATGGTTTCTTTTTCCCTATTTCTCTTGTATTCTTTCTATGTTAGTGGAGGAGGTTGCTGAATGAGCTAATGTGCTGTAATTGTGTCTATCCAAACCAGTGTGGTTTTTAGTTTTTAGTTGTCCAGTTGTCTAAGTTTACTGTTGAGAGTGTTTTAGAGTCTGTTTTGGGGAGGAGACATCTCTTAATGCCTCAAAACCTGCTAGGGAGTCTGTTGCAGATCAGCAGGGTTTTTTTATTATTTCCACTAACTGCTTTAGACAGAATTCTGACTTATTTTCAGTAGTATTTTTGTAAAAGCTTTTCCCTTTTCACTCAACACTAGCACAGCCTGTAAACATGAATTAGAATGAGGAGTTTGACATAGAGGAGTAGAGCCTTGAGTTGTGCAGAGCTTGTAAATAAGTAATAGTGACACGATTAAACACCAATATTTGAGTTGGTATTTCTAGAACTTGTAATTAGGCTACAAAGCAGGCTGTCACAGAGAAGAGCTTCAGCACTGTTGAAGCTGATAGTGCTCATGACAGTAACATTTAGCCCAGATGTTGTTCGGTAGAGACTGAAACCCTTGTTTCCTCTATTCATCTGGATAGCCTGGATGCTCATGAAATGATGAAGCTGTGTCTCTTCCAAGCACTTGTCTATTAATGAAGTGCACAGAAGTCTGGTTTTTGGAAAGTAAGTGGGTACTGCTCTGTCTGAAGGGCAGGGTGATGGCTCCCCACAGCACAAAGGGCTGTGCCTCTCCACATGTTGGCTGTTGGGCTTTGTGCCTCTCAGGGATCCCTGAGGCACTCCTGGTACCAGCACTCCTTTACAGCCCCACTGCCAGGACCTTCCAAATCTTTGAGTTTTTGCTTTGAGTTTTCAGATAATTAATCAAAACGAGAAATATTTGGGAGTGTCCAGAAGGGATGTGGCCTTAACTGGAGAGAATCTCATTCTTCTTCAGAAGCAGAAACTAAATTCTGCTGTTACAGACAGTAAAACTAGAGAGAACTTAATGACATCTGCACCATTATTGCATATTCTCTTGATCCTGTATTTCATGGGAAGGTAGGACCAGTGATTCCCTCCTTTCTGACAAGCCATCCCACATAATTGCAAAAGACACAGGCTCCTTTTTCCCTGACACCTGCTAATACACTGCTATAGAGATTCTTCATCATCACACTCTACGTTGATCACATGCAGCTTTGGTTTCTTTAACATCAATGTCAAAAGCATTTTCATTGTCAAGCCTTCTGTCTCTTTCCATTCCCCACCCCCCTTTTGCTTCGCAAAAAAAAATTAAATAAAAAAGGAAGAAAGACTGGATCCAATTTTCATCGGACTAACATCAGCCTGAAGATATTTTCATCAGTTCTTGGCAGATCCTAGATGGACTGTGTAATAATGAATGCCTTTTCTTGATTGTTTTCCTCACACTTAAGTTCATTTTCTGTGAGCACTGTATGAAGTAATTTTAAGCTTTTAATTGTTTATGATATCTGGTGCTTCCAGACTCTGGGAATGTTTCTGTATCTGTGAAAGAGAATTATTAAGCACCAGCGAAAAATGCCATGCTACTTGCTGTTATGCTGAGGAAGACCTGCCAAATCTTGCAGTATTTGTGCATGCTATAGAGGTGGAAAGAAGGGAAGCTTGCAGAGCTAATAATAGCAGCAGCTTTGTGGCTAGGAGCCTCATAATTGTAACTCCATGATGACAGTCTGATTCAAAACATGATGGAATCCGTTTTTCTATCAATTCCTGTGGGTCTTGGATCAGTCCTTACAAATCAGAGTTGAAAAAAACCTTGGATGTTTTTGCACAAGGCCAAAAGATCCTTTCTACTTCAGGTGCAGGCAAGTCTCTCAGCATTTGTCAGGGTAAGCTTTTCAATATATTCACAATTTGTCTAAATGTAGCATCCTCTGATCTTTAAGTCTGTCCCATGCAGTGTTGGCATGCAAGACCAAAATCTGGTTGCTAATACATCATTCCTGCCTTGCCCTGCTGTTGATCACCTTCCTGGCAGTGTGAGGAGAGGCAAAGAACATGACTTGCCATCACTTGGCAGGCAGCACCATTCTGGTGGGGTTTGTGAACAACCAGCAGTGAACCGTTCATGACAAGAACAACTGCAGACAGTGGACGACATAGTAGAGCACCTCTCTCTCCTGTGAGGAAAGGCTGAGAGAATTGGGATTGTTCAGCCTGGAGAAGAGAAGGCTTTGGGGTGACCTTCAGCCTTCCAGTACCTGAAGGGACCCTACAAGAATGATAGAGAGGGACTTTTTACAAGAGCATGCAGTGACAGGACAAGGGAGAATGGCTTCAAACTGAAAGAGAGCAAGTGTAGATTAGATATTGGGAAGAAATTCTTTACTCTGAGGGTGCTGAGGCACTGGAACAGGTTGCCCAAACAAGTTGTGGATGCCCCATTCCTGGAAGCATTCAAGGCCAGATTGGATGGAGCTCTGAGCAACCTGGTCTAGTGGAAGGTGTCCCTGCCCATGGCAGAGGGGTTGGAACTAGATGATCTTTAGGGTCCCTTCCAAACCATTCTATGGTTCTGTTATTCCATGAAACTTAGCCTTGAATCAAAAATTGAAGCAATCTTTCATCAAGATGTGATGATGGATTCTTCATTGCCATCAAACTGGGTGTTTTTCTAAAAGATGCAATCTAGTGGCAACAAGATTCCTCCCAGGGAATGCCCCTTCAGAGCAATCCTATGGCTGCCTTATGCTGGGGATCACATTGCCATCTGTTCTTCTGGTCTTATCAGAAAGAAATTATGAAAGTCATATTCACAAATAAAGTCCATGCTCTGTTATTTAAATGATGCTTGGGTTTCAGTGCAGAGCACAGTAAGGTCCTTGTAACAGTTGCTGGGCACTCCACATTTGACAACCAAGTATTCATTTATGTCCACGGCATTGTTTTAATACTTTGACCTTAATCTACAAAAACATTGATTCTAGAAATAAAGCTTGGAAATTCTATGATGATTCAAAAGAGGCAGACTCTTTACCCAGAATAATTTAAGACTTCACAACTAGATAATACCAAGGAAAGGGACAAATGCATGGTGTAACCCTGTCCTTCTTTCTTGGACAGGACTCATGCACAGGCAGGAAGGCAGTCACAGAGAGAGTGCTGCTGTGGGGACACAGGGGAGCAGGAATGCACCAGGAACATATCAGCACATTTCTCCATTTGTCTCTGACTGCATTTTCCAAAAAATAAAACTGTTATCGAGTCATCGTAACTGCATGGCTTGGTTAAATGTTTGTACAATTGCAACGATCTGTGCCTAACAGGGCTATTTTCCAAGTTTTTGGCAAATCTAGGCTGATACCTCCACAATAATCCAATTTCTGGCAGCTTGGGCAGCTTCCCTGTTGAGGTACAAGATTCAGCACCTTTTTAACACAAACAGAATTATGAGATGAGATTTGAGATGGGATGTGTGAAATATGCAGCTTTAGGCCTGGTGTTTAAATTTCATGTTATTTCATCTCAATTCAGGTTCTTTATCCGTCTTTTGGTCTTGACACACTGTTAAAATGCTCCCACTAGGTTTTTTCTGTGTGCTTAGGTCTTGAAGAGTGCAATGTTGTGGAGAACTGCATAATTTGTGAAGTCCCCTGTGTTTAAGCAGTGTATGATACACAGGCTAGGAGATTTTGAGGGTACAAAGGACTGTCTCTTACCAGACAGACATGAGTGCTTGGAGAAAGAGATAAAGAAGGACTGTTCCAAAAGTCTTGTCTTGGGCTCTTTGCCACAATATTTTGGGTTTTAACTTTGATTAAGGTCCATATTTGTAGCCACACAAAAATTCCACACAAAAATATCTATGTAGGTCCAGACTTCTCTTCCTTACAACAAATGAAATCTATTTTCTTTTCCTTCTTACTGCTTGTGGGAGCAGGTGTATATCCATTGGCATAACAACCAGATTTTCTGAATAACTTGGCTGCTGCTGCGGATGTTTAACCACTTAAAAACTGTGTTTTCCTCAGCATTTGTAAGAAGAGTCCATTTTAAAGTTATTTGTATTTTTAAGGACTTGCATTAAATCTTTTAAAAAGGCAGAAAAAATCCAAAATGGAGATAATTAAAGTATTTTCAATTACTGCTGAAGTTTGCATAGCTGTAACATTTTTGCTTAATACATAAATATGGAGCTGTCTGGAGAAAATATGGCATTGGGGAACTTGCAAAAAAGGAGACAAGTGACAGCCTTGCCTGAGCTTCCCAAAGAGGAGTTGCTCTCTGACAGCTGTTTCTCCAACGTCTCAGGAGTTAGTTAAAAGGAGCCAGCCCAAGAGCTGGAGGTGATGTCCCCTGGCAAATGTGCATAGGTTTGACTTGCACTGCATGGGCACAGCTTGTCACGTAAATGCGTATTTGCAGAAGATGTCAAGCAGCGTGGGGGACCCGGGGGTTGCATTTCTGCGTTCATGCAGTGGCTGCTGCCGCGGGGTACTTCCCTTGGAGCTGGTGTAAGGCCTCGTGGAAGATGGAAATTAGGAGTCTTGTTAGCGTGGTAGCAGTTGTCCATGGCAAAGGCAGTATTGATGTACAGCTCCCTCCACATACATTCCTGTTCCTGCTGCAGTCGGATCTCCCGAAGGCAAAGCAGTAAAGGTGTGTTCAGGGCCCTCAGGCTGATCCCACACAGTGGGAAGGCTGATGGCAGCTCCTCCATGGCCACGTGCCTGGCATCCACAGGGAGGGCTCACCTTGGCAGTGGCATGGAGAGCAGTGGAGGCTGCGAGTGGATAAGGGCTGCCAGCAGCTTGTCCATCAGCGCTCACCTTTCTGCATTTGCTGGTAGGTTTATTGTGTCCTCCAGCATGGGATTCATGCTACCAGCTGCCTGAGGTGCAATGGCTAGGGCTAATACGGGTTGGGCCAGGCTCTTAATATGGGATTGATTGCTTGAGACTTGCTCATTTCTCTCTCTCCTGCATGGTGCTGTAGCAGAGGCAGCTTCTGTCACACAACTTATCCATTTATGTTGTAAAAAACAGTCATTAAATAGTGAGAGGTTCTCCATTGCTTTCCAGACAAGTGCTGATTGGGCTGTGTGGAGCAGGGGTTGGCCCAGACATGGACTCTATGAAGTATCCCGGCCTCTGGGTCTGAAAAGCCTTCCCTGATGACCCCTGAGAGGGTGACCGCTGCACCAGCCAGTCATCCCTTCTGAGCATTTAAGGGAAGTCCTGATCCATGAGTCAGACCAAGACAACATGCTCATGTACAAAGTGAGCCCTGTTAGCTGCATCTGGCACAGATGTGGATGTCCACATACAAACATGTAAACTTCAAGAGAGAGAAGGCTTGGGGCACAACATTTTGCAGGGACAATATGACCTGGCTTGTAACTGCCTTGGTTTGCTAGGGCTTTGTGCCCCCAGAACCAGCCTCGGGATGCTGCTGGAGTGACCCCCTGAGACCCTGCTTGGCATCACTCAGCTCCAGCAGAGCAAGCAGGGCAGTTGCCCCAATGCTGGGCTGACACTCATCCCTCAGGTAAAGTGGGAAACTGCCAGTGTGGGGGAAGCCATTAGCCTGCAGGATTGCGCTGCATTCCCTTCCCTGTGAGTGCTGTTCTTTCACTTCTAAGGATTACACTGTTTTGTCCACTTTCTACTGAGCTCACTGCAGAGTGAGTTTCCTGGAGGGAAGAAAAAAAGGACTGTCAAGTACCCTGTTTTCTTATTCTTATCTCATATTTAGTTTCCTAATTGCAGCTTGGAAATAAAATATCCTTCCTGCTAATTTTATTCTTTTGTATTTAGGAAATGCTGCCAAGTCTGACAACTTCTTCCTTCCAAAGACACACTGTTAAGATGTATTTTTTCCCTGCTCCACAATGACAAAACTGTCAAGAAGCACTGGAGTCTGGAGAAACATTCATTTTGGGTGTGCCAGTGAAGAAGTGCTTATTAATTTTAGTTTAAATTTGTCTGCAACAGAGGGATGGGTTTATTTACACATTTCCTAATAATGATTTGAAACTGAAAGTTATATTTGCATTGAAGTGTAAGGTCTTTGAGTGGATTTTCCCAAAAGTAGCTAAAGGGATTAGGTATCAGTGTTCAGTAGAAGCTGGGGGCTGCATCTTTTACCCTCTGTATTGCAAACTTTGGCTTTGGGAACCTGTCATTTTCAAACAAGACTACTTACTGGTTCTCCTTTAGTGCCAGACTGGAATTTTTGGGTTTGCCTGGAAGTACCAATGCTAATGTAAAATACACAGATTTTTTGAAGAGAATGTGTTTCCATCACATACAAGGAAGAAACATTGGCTGGCTACAGGTTGGGACACTGAGGTTTTTATCAGTACTGTGGGATCCTCAGACTGCTCCTAGAGATCACTTAGCCTAGAGGCTCAGGAAGATATAATTAGGAGGGTAGATGGAAAATTAATGTTTCTTTGTGCAAAGATGTTCTCTTTTGCATAGAAATAAAGAGATAAACCAAGACATGCAGCTCTACAAGCTTCTGAGGTAATCAAGCCATGAGCAGCTTCCCCATGTCTTTCCAAGCCCATGTCCCATCGTCCTTGTGCCCCTGGCTTTGGGAGTGACTCAACCTTTGCATCCTTAAACTGCACGTTGCTTCTAGAAGAATATGTGGGAGGAAGGGAGGGGAAGAAGCACTTTCCAAACTGCTGTCAAAGAGCCCAGAGTAGTCTCTGCTGTACTGGCACCACGAGTGGCCAAGCTGCAGTAAAATAATATCAGATCACTTGCAGTGAATGAGCTCTGAGATGAGACTGATAGGAATGGCTTTGAAACATTAGAAACTTGGTGCTAAACCACAGAGTCAGGAAAACAAATACAAGAAGTCACTTTTAATACAAAATAGAACAAGTGTCTTCCTGGGATCATTACATTTACAATGGCACTGCTTTGCTGACCTGTCAGAGCTGGAGAAGTATTTTTCTTCTGTTTTTTTTTTTCTTTCTGGTGTTATAAGACAGATGGTGTCTGCTCTTAAATAATGAAATAAGCCATGTTCCACACAACATAAGAATTTGAAAATGTTGTTATAAATGTGCAGAGGTTTTGACCTTCTCAGTTAAAATAGATTCTTTCAAATAATTCTTTCTCCAACTTTCCCCCCTTAACAAATGTGCTGTTAATCACAGAGTGAAATCTCTTTCCCCCTGTAGATCGTGTTCCGGAAAATCAGCGACGTCAAGCGGGAAGAAGAGGAGAGAATGAAGAGGAAGAACGAAGCACCTCTGATCTTACCCCCAGACCACCCAGTGCGGCGGCTGTTCCAGAGGTTCAGGCAGCAGAAGGAAGCGCGGCTTGCAGCAGAGAGGGGCCGAGATCCGGATGACCTGGATGTGGAAAAGGGCAATGCTGTCGGGGAGCAATCCTGTGCTCGCGCAGTGGTCAAGGCCAGCGTTGTGACCGTTCGGGAGAGCCCGGCGACCCCCGTGTCGTACCAGCCCGCCTCCACCTCCGGGGCCTCCGACCAGGCCAAGCTGCAGGCCCCGCCATCGGACCACGCAGCGTGTAAGGCAGCGGGGGACTACCCCCGCCGGAAAGGCTGGGCCAAGTTCAAGGAAGCCTGTGGGAAAGGTGAAGACTGGAACAAGGTCTCTAAAGCAGAGTCCATGGAGACTTTACCTGAGAGAACTAAAGCTTCGGGAGAAGCTACCCTGAAGAAGACAGACTCTTGTGACAGTGGCATTACAAAAAGTGACTTGCGCTTGGATAACGCTGGGGAGACGAGAAGCCCGCAGGACCACAGCCCGGTCCTCACCGAGGTCAAGCATTCCTTTTATCCCATCCCAGAACAGACTCTTCAGGCCACCATGCTAGAAGTGAAACATGAGTTGAAAGAGGACATCAAGGCTTTAAACACAAAAATGACCAATATAGAAAATCAGCTTGCTGAGATACTTAGGATATTAACCTCAAGAAGAAGCTCCCAGTCTCCACAGGAGTTGTTTGAAATATCAAGGCCCCAGTCTCCAGAATCAGAAAAAGATGTGTTTGGAGCTAGCTGAGGCGTTTCTTTTTAAAAACAAACAAACCAACCAACAAAGAAACAGCCCCCTAACACTTTACATTTAATCTTTCTTGAAAACGAGTGAGGGACCCGTTCACTAAGCATGTTCCCTCTGTCTAAAAAGGTATGGTAACAGAAATTGCAACCTCATGTCAAGATGGCAGCTGACTTTGAAGCCTTTTTGACAGCAAGGGTACAGTTTCTAAAATTTTTCTTTTCTCCCTTTGTCCTCATTCCCCCCCCACCCCCTCCTCTCTCGGGATGTTGGAATAAGAATTCTGACAGCAGCAGCCGTCCCTGTGAGCCCCAGGTGACCTCTGAGGTTTTTGGAGCATGCCTTATGTCCTTAGCTCGGGTTATGCCTATATGAATAAGCACTTGCCAGGGTGCTTATATTTTCAGTGTTTGGTGGGTTGTTTTTTTTTGTTTTGTTGCTGCTGTCACTGTCTCAGTCACCTCTACAGCATGTTGGATGTCACAGTATATTTTCATGTATCTGTAATAATGCAAAGAGCAGTAGGAGACGTATTTCATTGTGTGCTGAAGTTTCTTTTGGGCAGTCAACGAAGGGCTAGTAAGATGAAAAAAATTGTACTTTTTAATTTCAAACTGACATATTGCTAAAACAATTACATTTAGCAACATCTTCAAAAATAGACACAGTATTCCAGATCTGTTAATAAGTGGGATCTTCCACACTGTCATTCACTGAATCAAGGACATGTTTTTTCAAAACTTTTAATGTTTTTTCAAAAACTTAACTTCTGTCTCAGATGCCTTTCAACATTTGATACTTCTGCTTTCAACTCCAGCTGCTGGAGGCCAGAGGTTGGGGTGTGCAGTGTATCTGAGAGCAGCCCATGGCACAACATATTTGGAACATCACTAACAGGTCCTGCAGATTTGCTTCCCAATGAAAATATACTGTGGCATTTATCTCCTGTTCTGCTATGAATCTGCTCTTTTAATTCTTGTTAAATTATTATTCAGAAGTTTCTGTTTTGATAAAGTTCATTGTAGCCAAAGGCTTTCACAGAATTTTTAACAATTTTAGATTGTGGCATTTTCCTCTACATCCAGATGTATTGTTCCTGATCTAATCTAGCTTGGAAGCAAATGGATAGTAGAGGTAGAAATACAGTGCTTACTGTATGCAAGTGCTATTGTAGCAAGGAAACAAAGAGATCTGCTTCTTAAAGAAGGAGATGTTTCCAAAACTTATATTTTCATAACTTTTTTCAGAGGAAGATTGAAGCACTTTACCAAAACTACTCTTCATTTTTCATATAGGGTAGCACAGACTTGGGTTCTCACCTTGGGATATAAGTGTATATTCACAATTTATTCACTCCACTGATCTGGTATGTTCACTGCTTAACAGTAGCTTAGAGCTCAGAAGTATGGTACACACTCCAAGGGGTTTTCATTTTTAATGGCAATAGGTCTTAACACTGTATGTGTTAAGTCTCATTCTTTTTCCTTGGTACTGAGTCATTTACAAAGGAACACAGCATTTTTTGGGGGAAGATTTTTGTTCATGTTTAGTACGGAAGAGGCAAGGAACATGATCAGTATTAAGGATTTCTGCTGGCCTGATGCTCGCACAGTGCAATGCAGAACTGTGTCAGACATCCCCAGGGAGGTGGGAGGTGCCCTGATGAGTGGCACAGTGGCGAGGCCATGCTGTGCAAAGCTCCCAGCTCAGTCCTGACAGCAGTGTGTTTGTTTGTACCTGTTCCTGCAGTAACTGCCCTTGCTCACCAAAATAACAATATTCCAAGCCCAGTACCACCACTTCCAAGTCCAGAGGCAGGTGTTTTAGGATTGGCTTTCATTGTCTTACTCCTTGGTTTGGTATGGAGGTGCCCAGAGGGAGGTGAATTCATAGCCAAGGATTGAAATACTCCTGAGAAGCAACTCTCAGGTTCAAATCTGTAGGTCACCTTCTTCCCTCCCACAAGAAAAGGCAAGCAGGGAGGTGGGTTAGTCTGAAAACAAGAAGCCACTTCCTTAACTTATTTCTGGTTCCATGTTTAGGTTTTTCCAGTGGTACCTGGTGTCTTTTCTAGTTGCTCACTGCAGACCTGCAGTGCTGAGGAAGGCTCTCTCTGACCAAAGCCACGCTGTTTGTGTTTGGTGCTTTAATCACTGTAAGTGGCAGCAGCTACCTGCAACAGCATGGCTGCCACAGAAACCA
This sequence comes from Aphelocoma coerulescens, assembly GCF_041296385.1. Classification (NCBI taxonomy): domain Eukaryota; kingdom Metazoa; phylum Chordata; class Aves; order Passeriformes; family Corvidae; genus Aphelocoma; species Aphelocoma coerulescens. Next base: position 29,397,134 of record NC_091016.1, read on the forward strand.
ATCCATCCACAGTTCCTGTGAGAAACTCTGTCATGATTTTTTTTCTTTCTAGTCTTCTTAGACAGTAACTACCACCAAAGTAAACCCCAGGTGTACTGATACACAAGGATTTGTAATTGATTTCCAAAAGTTCCAGCAAGTTTTTAGAGACTACCTTGGAGTCAGTTTTCTGATCCAGGCAAATTCCTCACCAGCATGATGTTCACAACACTTTCCTTCATAAAATTTTTGAAAGGCTGAAAGTCTTAGCAAGTCCTTTGTGAAAGTGTCACTCATTTACCTGCAGTTGAATAAGCATGGACATGATCTTATGAGCCCAGGGGGACAAGGGAGGAAGTGTTTACAACCTCCCAAGTATGTGCCTAGTGTCTCCAGAATTGCAGTGCAGACCTACAATTAAATGTGCAGTTGCAGGTTACCTGTCCCTTTGTTGCTGATACTGAACTGATGTTTCTCAGTGATATTTTTGTGTGCCCTCAGGGATATGTTAAAGGTTACTCTGTTGTTGCTGATTGCCCAGCCTGGAATTCCAGCAGGACCAGCCCTAGAAGCCCCCTTATTGTAGTAATAACCCAGGCCTGTGAACAAAGGCAGACAAGTCCCCATTTTCTGGGGATGCTCCTTGTGTAGCTTGATGCTCAGAATGATACCAAACTCCTCCCCACCCTGCTGGTGTGCAGCACCCAGTCCTTTTCGAAGGCTTTTTTTCAGGCTCTTACAATGGCCTATAAAGGCATTTATTATTTGTAAAGCCTTCAAAGATTGTAACACACTGCTGAATTCCACTTAAAATTTAAGATTATGGCCAAATTTAATTTTGTTACGGTCATGAAATGGCAGAGAAACTCTGCTCCTTAAAATGACACCTTCAGGGTGGTGCTCCAGATGAGCCCTGACAGCAGTCAGTGTCACTCAGACCTGTACAGCTGTAACTGAGGTGAGGCCCATTTTTATGAACTGTCAGGCACTAAAACTGGTTGTAGGAGAGTGCATCATCCCTCAGCAACCTGTACTTGTTGTAAGAGAATTTGAAAAAAAATACCACCTAGGGATGAGCTTTGGTGTTTGGATTCCCTGGACTACGGAATGGTTAAAAAATGAACAAATCCATGCCCCCTCCTTTGAACCCTGGACTAATCTGGACCTGTGCTTTGGTGCCCAGGCTCTGCTGATGCAGCACTTTTTCTTTAAGGAGTGGCTGAAAGCCCCTGTGTTACAAATCTATCTTTCTCCCCTGAGCCTTACACTTAGACAGATGCCTATGGCTGGATGGCATGTGGACCCACCAAAACTGTTACTTGTTCTTTGATTTTATTTGTCAGCTTTTCCTTTTTCTCTTGTTCCTCTCTACATGTTGGTTAAGCCTTTTCGCTTAAATTATTTTCCAGCTTAGAAATGAAGGATCTCTGAAAATAAGACTCTGCCCCTTCACAAGCAAATGCTTGTACATAATATAAAGAAAAAAACCAAACAAAACCCAACACCTGAGTTTTAACTGTGTTCTGGCATAGTGCTTCTGCCATTTAACAACCTGCTAAATGACCTGCATCATTCTAAAAGAGATTATGTGTTCCATTTTGGTTATATGGTGTAATTAAATTTCAGTCAAAAGAAGGTATTTGAGAGAAGGAGCCTGTAATTATGATTTGGTCAAATGGGAACTTCTGAAAGTCCATGCTTAAATTGTTAGAAAGAATACAAATATGCAGCACGTAAAAAAGGATTTAAAAAAGCAAACCCCAGCCCTCACCCCTGCCTTGCTCAGATACATTTACTTCTGTCTGGTTTTACAAGTATACTTTTGAAAACACCATTCTTCCTTTAAATCTCTTCCACAGTTCTGCCCTGAATCCCAGCGAACACCCTGTTTAACAGCTTCGAAGGAGATGTTCTGTTTCTACAGTACTTCCCTTTAATGAACTGAACAAGATACTTACTGTGACTATCTGGTGATATATTTTCAATCACTCTTAACCAATCTGTGAAAAAAAAATTACTACATAATTTGTCTTTACTATATAAACAATGTGTATGATTACGCTTGTGCAGATGCGTGTACATACACACACATATATATATAATATCTATGTATAGATAAGTCTATGGATTGCATTTCTGTTAAGTAAAAGCACATTCCTCATTGATTCCAGTCCAAGAAGGGAGCTTAAATCTTCCCAGTAGACATCCACTGAGTGTCCTGTTAGCGTCTTGTTTGTTATCTGTTGAATGTATAAGGCCATGATTTTGGATTTTTCTAGCTGGCCTCAACTTCATACTGTGAGTCTGGTAAATAGTGTGACTGCAAGAAGATCTGGTGAGGGTCATGATAGTCAGGAAAGAGAAATCCATGTGAAAGTGGAAAGATGCTGTATCCTAGTCAGTGGGGATAAGACTCATAAGCTGGTGTTTGTTGCTCACAGTATCTCTGAAGCCAAGCTGCCCTGGTAGTGTTTCTCATGGCTTTTTCTGCAAGAGAGATGGTGGAATAGATGGATTTATTTTTTTCTGGTACCAGGGGTTGTCTCAAAGGTGCTGAGCCTATCCTTCTCTTCATGGGCAGCATAACACGTGGTTGCTGCACCTCTGCTTTCTTGTCCTGGTGTTAGGTGGTAAAAGCATCTTCTGAATTTTTCATTTCCACATAGTTTCCTGCGTGTGTATTGGCAATAACAAAGTCTGTGTTTTAGCCACACTTATGATACATCAAGACAAACCTTTTAGAGAGAGTCCCATGCAGGGGAAGCTCCAGAAATTTGAGGTGAGGCACAGTAGGATACTGTATCCTCCAATCTGACATCATTTTGACCACATTGTTGTGGGAAGCATTGATTCAATTAAATAAAAATAAAGCTTTTTTTGCAATAAGATATATCCAGCATTTAGCCTTAAGACCCTTTCATAAGTGATATAATTCAAAATGTGATTCCATTCTTCTTCCTTCTTAATGTTCTGTAGTATTTACAGTGTTGCCTAAAGATGAAGCACTTTGATTAGCTTTCTAAATCTAATGGAAATCACTTGCTGGTAATCACATGTCTTTCTCCACTTATTGCCTTCTTATTAGGATAATGAATTATTCCAATTGCCCTCTCCCCTCATAAAACAAAGAGACATAACTATTGTCTGAGCACTTTTGTATATCAGGGAGCCAGCCCATCATATTGCAAAAGTGTTTGTTTCAGAGACTTTTTTTTTACAGATCGACAAAGCTAATGTGAATTACCTGCAACTGTAATTTGTTTCAAGCTGATTGTTGAGTGTTGTGTAAACATATTTGATGTGTAATCCCAGAACATCTCTGTAACCGGATCCAATGCCTAATATTAGCAAAACAGTTTGGGGTTTTCACTAACTGTTCTGAAAGGCTCATGGGTTTTTTTCTTCTTCCCACTAAATCTGTGACCACTAACATAGAAAAAGAATCATTTTAGCTGTAGATGAAAGAAGTTCAATAATCTTGTATCAGGATGAACTGCTATATAAAGAAATACCGAGTTTTCTAATGAATGTGTTATATTATTGTACCTACATACAATCAATATTTGTACATCTGTTGGAGACCTGTCTGCGTTTCAATATTTAGCCACCACTGCATGGACACTTGATTGATATGCAGTTAATGCAGTTGCTTTGGCGCTTTTCAATGTACTTCACTCATTTTTATCCTTTCAGAAATCCACCAAATACTCTCAGTTCTTTTTCTTTGCATTTGTCACTTTGTTCAATGAAGCATGACTAGAAACAGAGAATGAGTAGATACTATTTTTGTGGTCAGCAAAGCAGCTGCCAGTAGATAGACAGTGTGTGTATGTATGTATGTATACGCACTGTCTGGGAATGTTTTAGATACAAATGCAGCCACCTCCATTAATGATATCCCTAGTCAACATTTTTAAACAAGCACAAATAATATTTGTAAAAAAAAAAAAGTTTAATTTTATTTATTATAGTAATAAACTATTTTATACATTACAGTTGCTTTGGTGTGCTTTTATCTGTGTTGAATATGTGCTCATAAGATCAACAAGGTGGTTTTAAATTACCCTCTGGAACTTCTGGCTAGCAGTTTTGTTGCTGTTGGTTTGTATCTCAAGTGTTATCAGTGGAGCAGTGGGATATTATTGCCCTGATTGTAAATGATTCAGGTTGTTTTTTCAGATTCTTTTCTACTGTGTATCAGTGCAAAGGGATTCACATTTCCAGGCTTACTATAAACTCAACTCAGGTGCTCTGTAAAGGGAATATCCTGACACCCCAGGCAGTGTCCTGTGCTGTGGACCTCAAGTCTAGCCCAGGTATCTGCCAAGCAAAAAGAATCACCAGAGGACTGGCTGTGACCTGTCTGAAATGATCATCCCATGTCCTGAGGGTACACGCCGGTAGCTGGTCTGTGTTTTAGACTGTGTTCACTACTGCAGTATCTGAGAACTTTACAAAACTCATGGAAACCAGAGATCAAAGAAGCTTCTGCTGTCCTGTCATCTGCTGCAGAAGAAAGTGACCTCACCATGGACTTACACAAAGACAAACCCCCCAGAGGAACCCCCGAGCAGTGTGTCACTTGGCAGTGACACTGCTGCAACAGGCAGCAGTGAATATTATTTTGTTGGCTACCTCAGCAAAGGAATCAATAACCAGAGGTCGTGGGAATGGGAGATCCTTTCAGGTCAGGATGGACATTATGTGACAGGATCACAGTCAGCAGGCATTCCTGCAGGCCACAAGCCACGCTGGAAGTTTATACAAAGTTTTAGTCTTCAGGATGTCAGCCTGGGCCCCGTGAGCTTTGCAGCCATTTCTGTGGTTCATTCTCCATCCTCTTGCTCAAGGGTCTGGTGAATGTGGCTGTCACCTGTATTAATGCACTCCAGGGGCTTGTCAGTCTCATCTCCAAAAGAACAGCTATAAAGCATAAGCTTTCAGACTGCCAAGCTGGGGCAGAACTGTACGGAGAGCAGCCAAGGAGCACAATGAGGAGCTATTTTTAACACCATTTCAGTATCCACTGTCGTATGTGGTGTGACAGGATCTCTCGTCACTCACATTGTTTCTCAGGCCAGAGTGAAAATCCAACTTTCTTTTGTGTGATGTTATACAGTGTCCTTATACTTACTAGAAAAGGGAAAATTACCATAGTGAAGGCATGTACTTTTGCTTGGGTTTTGGTTTATTTGGGGGGTTTTTTTGAGGTCTCTAGAGGCTGTTGTGCTCATTTTCTGATTCTTCATTATTTTCTTTGCTCCTGCATTCTTCACAGCCTCCCTGGCTGTGCTCCAGGCTTCAGTGAGTGCAGGAGGGTTAGCACTGGCCACTTAATGTTCCCCATCAGAGTTTCTCTCCCCTCAGCATCCCCACAGCATTTCAAACCAAAGGTAATTAACTACAGCACTTTTTGCCCAGATTCACGTGCCAGATTTCAAAGGTCCATGTTCTGCATGCTGCCCATCAGGCCTGGGCTCAGCTGGGCAGCTGCAGCCCCAGCAGCTGTGAGCAGCCTCAGGCCCACCTGCACCAGCCCCTGCTCCTCGTTCCCTGCACCTGGGAGCACATTCAGAGCAGGGAGAGAAGGTTTCTAGAGCACAGGGAGTGTGCTGTGGCTTCCGATTTTTCTCAGAAACAGCTGCAGGTATTGTTCTTCTGTTTGGTTATGAATTAGTGTCCAGCTGCTGGGGACCCCTGCCAGGCACGTGGGGTCTTTATCTGGCTGAGTGTGCGGCCCGGGGCAGCAGCAGGGACCGCCGGGGGCAGTCAGCAGTGCATCGGCTTGTGGGGAGGTGAGTGCTGCATACACAGCTTTAAATTCTGCATTTGGTAATGAATGGTGCTTCTTTAGTTGTCCTGTGGTGCATTTTAGTATCTGTGTTAAAGTCAGAAGCACTCTGGTTCTTTTTTGCAGTGGAGTAAAGACAACCAGTATAAACCAGCTCTTGGGTGCTGTGAGAGCCAGTGGGACTGAACTGCAGCAAATCCCTCCCCCCACACGTGTGCAATAGCAGTGGGTTTTATTTGCTCCCCCAGCACTAAGGAAACATCAAAACTATTCTGGTTCAGCATGTCCCAGCAGTGTGTGTGCCTGGTGCAGGGCAATGCTCAGAACACCACCCCCACCCCCCAAAACTCGGGGAGAGAGTGCACTGAGCTCCTCACCCAGTGAGAAGCTGCTGCTGCGCCCCAGCACTGAGGCTGAGGAGACCTTGGCTGATGAGCTGTGCTTGCCTTCTGCTCCACGAGTTAGGCTGGTTAGCAAGGCTGTGTATCCAACCAGAAAATGCTGGGAAGGATGCTGTGTTGCTATGGTATTTATTGCTGCCAGTGGTATCAGGGGTTGATTTGCAACAGACATATAAAGAATCTCAGCCAATACAAGTATTTTTCACCTAGAAGATTCAGTCTGTGCTTCTTTCGTTCTAATTCACCACAACTTCTGTGTTGGTATGTGGCAGCTGGGAGAAATAACCTGTCCTGTTCTTGAAAGACAGGATGACTAAAAACCTGTGAGAAATCCAAAGAAGGCACTAGGGAAAGTGAACTCCTGAAGTCTGTGAGAAGTAGACACCAAGACGCTTGTGCACAGCTGCATCTGTAAAATACATGTGCTCAAGCCTTGTCTTTTTGCTTTTTTTTCCTTTCCTTTTTCATTCCTGCTCCCCCTTTCCAAATTAAGTTCTAAGTCCTTACGTAGCACAGCCAAATTCAAATTTAAGCTGCCCCGTGGCATAGGTGTAGGTTTAAAACAAGCTTAACTGTGGCAGCTCCATCCATCATTACCAGTTCTGAAGCCTTCTCCCTGCAGCCTCACTTAAGTACTTATGGAGGCAGGAGTGTCTGAGAAACCTTAAAGAGGTTTTGGTTCTCTTTAAGCTTTGCTCACTTTTAGAGATTTTGTTGAAGATATTTCTGTTCAGGTGAATGAGGAATGAGCGGAAAGTACAGGCTTGGCTGTTAATTCCTACCTGGGGGGACAGAGAGCCCCTGCAAATGTCACTGCAGTTTGTATGTGCAAATCAAAGAGGAATTTTCTTCCACGTTCCCCATCTCCCAGCTTACACAACTGGAGGGAGAAAGAAACTGTGCTGGAGTATCTATTCCACGTGGATTTTCTATAAAAGAAAGATTATGGCCTCTTCTTCATCAGGGGCTGCCACTGGGGAGAAGTGCTAAGCAGCAGTAGCACACAGAGTGCACTATTAAACCTGGGAGCTACTGTGTGCTCAGCAATGGGACCAAGACAGCTCAACAAGAAATGGCTCCCTGCAAGCAGGGCTTAGAGAGGAGAAATAGATTGCTTTCAAAGCTCTCCAGCAATCTTTTTTGGTGAGTTTTACGGTTAAGCAGAAGGTATTTTAGAAGAACTAACGATAACAGGAAAATGTATTGAACACTCTCAGCATGAGGACTGGAAAGAAAGTTAAGCTAATCCATATGAAGTCCCAAGTCAAAATAAAGTATTTATTTTTTTTTTCCTTTACAATGATAACACTGCACATGCAACCACGTTGACCCTGGCTAGGTGGAAGTGGAGAGACAAAAATATAAAGTACAGCTGCTCAGCTGCAAGCTAGGTTGGAAAAAGCATCCTTTAGGAAAGTGTACAGGAACTGTGCATGAAATACTGCATGAAATTACAATTCTGCCAACACAAATCGTAAATAGCTCTGTAAAATGAGGGTGGGCACCTCTCATTTGTGAGCAGCAAATAGAGCAGCTATGGCCAGGTGTGCTGAAAGGCTGCAGGCTGGTTGCTCTGACCCCAGGGTAGACCAGGGAGAAGTCTAAGGTCATGGCAGCAAATAGAAGCAGCATATAATGCAGCCAAAGTAGAGCCCTGGAGACCTGTCTTTGTGGCTTGAATCAGCTGCATTTCCTTCGCCCAGGAAAATCAGGTATGGAGGAAACCTGTCTGTGTCTCAGGTAAGCATCTGCAGAAAGCCTTGGAAAATGAAGTGTGAGAGGGTGGGTTTGTGAGTTGCACTCACCAAGGGGGTAGACAGTAGGGAGAGGAAGGGGAAGCACAACACTGGCGCAAGGGCAAATGAAACTGACTGCCCAGGAGGCTCCTTCAGCTGGAGTTTCTAAAGGGCTGTAGCCCTCTTGAGTCACCATTTGCCTGCTGGAAGGAGCTGTGAGATACTTTACGCTGCTTCAGTTGTCTCTGCCAGTGTCAGAGAGTGCCCTTGTGTTACTGCCAGCACCCCTAAAGCTTTAAAGATTTAGCTTGGAAACATTATTATTATGAAAACGCCATTTTTCTTAACATAGAAGTTTCCTCAACCAGCATGAACTAAGAGTCCCCAAGTTCAGAGCCCCAAGTACTCCAAAAGCAGTGTGCTATTTTATTTTGAATGGCTGTCATGCTTTTTAAAACCTTACACCTATGTCAGGCCTCATACCCAACTTGCCAAGTTGTTAATGCCATATCCAAGTTGTTCATGGTGTCAGTGGTTATTGGCATAACTGTTCAAGGCAAGCAGGACCCTTTGTAGGTCTCTTATTTTTACCAAGTGATGTTTGGCAGGATTTGATCAAATTGAGGAACTCTGAGAAGAATAACCTGAGTGATGGGCAGATGGTACCAGCAGTGGTGTGTGAAGTGTGCGTCAACAGATTAGGATCCAAGGGTAGCCTTGAGACAGGATGCCAAGAGCTGGGGAAAGGCAGTGGAGAGGTCGCTGAAGTGGCCTGGAGCAAATATATAACCAAATGGAAGTTATTAACCTGTAATTTCATAATGAATTACTGCCTCGGCACAAAACTATTACCACAAGAGTAAAGAAACACATAACTATAAATTAGCAGTACCATCACTTCAAGAACTGTCTCATAAATGCTCATTTTTATCTCTGAACTGTGACTTACTATAGGGTAATCCTCTCACATACCTGAGTCCCTAAAGCAACCTCAACCCTTCCAGCAGCAATCTGACAAAAAAAAAAAAAATCAATTGGACCTTAATTTTTTCACTGACTTGCTTTTTAATTACCTTACAAACAGTGTAGCTGTTTCTGGTCTTCTAGTATCATTTCCAGTTCTTCTATTTTTGCCACCTAATTGTGGAAACTCAAATGCACTAGTGCAGGGATGAAAATGCTATGGTCCATAAAAATTAATTAATTTTGTCAAGAAAGATCAGCTTTAGAGGGAGTGCCAATACAATTTAAATGTCTCAGGTCATAACTGAAGTTATATTTCTGTGCCACTTCTTCAGTAGACTTTAATTTTTCAGTGGCTGGCTGATGCACCTGTCTGCAATGATTCACTTCAGCTACCCAACCACATATAAAGCTTTTCTTAAATCCTTGTGGATAGAATGCATTTCTGTTACCTGCAGGCTGACCATTGCTTGGGAAGGTAGGCCATTTAATTTGTTCTATTCCTGAAAGGTGCTGATACGCAGCTGCCTAAGGCTATTTATACATTGAGCTGCCCCTGGATATTAAGAAAGGTGGTGCAGCCTAGTTTGTGGCCAAAATTTGCCTGTTAGATCCTGATGGTAGCCTGACTTGTTCTCACCCAGATCTTTGTGATTCCCAGCATAAGGAATGAGGAGATTTTTGAACATAGTTTTAACCTGGCATTATCTCCACTGGGTACAGAGTGCACACACCTTTTTCCTCTTGGAGCAGTTCACTTAGGTTGCTAAAGCTTGTGGGAACTAAAGGGAGCGGTGCTAAGGCTGCCTCAAAGTTGAGCCTTGACACCCTTCAGCTCCATCTCCTGTGCAGTGTCTAAAGTGTGTCATATCCATTAGAATTTTCCTTTTCCTGTCCTCCTGGGCATCTGTGAAAGCCTCTCAAGCTTGCCAGTGCTTGTCCCCCAGGCTGGGGATGTCTGAGCCACACTGTCCATCCGTAGGTCAGGCGTAGGTGACTGGTGCCACAGACAGCTGGGACTCATTCTCAGATGCTCTGGCAGGACCTGTGTTGGATGTGATTGCATTTTCATGAAGCAGAAAATTAAAAAACACCGAAGTGGTCTTCATTTTTTCTTCCTTTTACACGCAACTAATGGAGGAACCGCTCCACAAGCAGCTCCTGGCTGGACTGTTGAATTCAGTGCATGTGCACAGAACACCCTTAGGCATCCATGGGGACCCACCAGAGAGGGTTGATCTCAGAGGTCCCCATAACACAAGAAATGATCTATTGTAATGCAGATTTCCCCTCTTCCTCAAAGGTGTAACAGGCACAGCATTCTTCACACAGGCTTTGCATCAAGCAGTATTTCAGCTGTCCCTACTGCATTAAAATATATGCCTTGACTAACAAGTGGCTGTGTGCTGTGCTGGGAGTTATTTTGGAAAGCAGTAATGGGCTGCACTATTTGTGGAAGGGGGGAAACTATAAAGCACTGTGAGGAGAAGTTGTGACAGACCATGCATAGCAATCTCCTCGCTCTTCACAGCTCCTTGAGGACAATCCTGCCACCAAGCCAGAGGAAGGAAAGCCTCCCCCCTCAGCAAGTGCAAACTGTGATTGGCTCAAGGGTTAGTGGTGATGAAGGGAATTAAGTGGGTGTGCAAGAGAAAGGGCAGGCCCTGCGTTAATGCTGTGACTAATAACAAAATTGCTGCAGGTTTTCACAGTTAAGCTGGTTTTCTTTTGACGTGTGGTAAGCTGGCTATTCCAACTAAGCTGCTTTTAGCTCTCAGATGTGAAAGAGATAGGTGAGCAAAGCCTTGCTCACCCTCTAATCAATGCAGAATTAAAGAAAGAGCCACTTAGCATAATCTTACCCAGTAATGACAAGGGCTCTGCTAGCCAAGGAGGGGCTAGAGCAAGGGGATGTGTGTCTGTGTGTGCAAGAGACTTTACTACAGCTCTGTGGTGACCATTAAAGCCAGATATCACTACACACTATGCTTGCTAGTCACTTAGGCAGCTTTTCAAAATCACTTGTGACTCTTGTTGTCAGTAGCCATCATGTAGCTGTCCAGCTCAATTTCAGAGCCACCATCTTGGGGGTTTTTTTTGGTCACTGCACTTTTGTGACTTTGAGGGTCTATGAGCAGTACTAGTTGTTGTCTGCTGTTCCCCCTGCCCCTACTAGAATTGCTCCCTTTGGTTCCAAATGGCCAGCATCTTTACTTTTACTTACTTTAGCCATGTCTGGCTTTGTCACCTGTTTCCTACACCCCTTAGCTAGCTTTTTCTCAGGATTTGGAAGTCTCTCCCATACCCCTCACCTATTTTTTTCCTCTGGCAAGTGGCACGGTTACTCCAGTCTCTTCCAGGTCTCTGCAGACTCCCACCTCTCTAGGACTGTCACAGAGGCCTTGCTTGGAGGATGGCACTTTGGGCTACCACACAATTAGATCAGGTGCCACATGATGAGTCTCTTCTCAGGCCATGCTGAGGAATGTTGTCTTCAAGCTGAAGGTTTACTCAGTGGCAAGTCTGAAGTGCTTCAGGCACAGAGCTGTGTGCTGTCTGACTGAACATGCCCCATGCTGACAGCTGCTGTATAAGCAGGACTGAGAAGGAACTTCATGAGTTGGAAGCATAATCTTATGTGCATGCTGCTCTTCTCAGAAGCTTCACATGCTGAAGTTTCTCCTTAACCCAGCTACAAAAGGCTTATTTGCTTTTTAAACTCACACCACTAGGGAATGCATGTTGCATGCAGTGCACAGCAGGGATAAAAGTGACCAGTTTGCATTGTGTCCATCCTGCAGGCTTTCAGTGAATATTAGTGTTTCTCCACCACAGTGGAGCACTTACTTTTCTTACACAAGGCTATAGTTTTCCAAGACACAGTTCTCAAGCCAACAGTCCATTTCAGCTTTATTCATAGAAACAGAAAAATATACAAAATTATGAAAGATATATAAAGCACTGAAAAAAAATAGAAAACAATTTTAGTTCTGAAATAAGCATGCTCTATATGACCTTCAGAGTCATTTCCATATTGGACCCAGAAGTTCTGCATGCATACAAATTGGAATCCAATCACTCAGCAGCTCCTTGGTTCATGTAATAATGGTAATCAATAAGACTGAAGAACAGATTCATGACTTTTTGCTCTAATGCTAATTCCACTTAATTGCAAAGTTTGAGAAAATTCTTGCCCTTATCTCAGTGCTGCCCCAAAATGGAGGCCAATCTCAGATCCCGTTAGTAAATTCAGAGGCTTAAAGCCATATACTCTGTGGCTGAGAGACTCCCTGCAATCATCATTCAGCCAGTCAGGAGGGCCATGTTTCTGGCCAGGCAGCATTCAAGGTAAGTTATTTTCAACAGGCCATGGTGTCTCCTAGAACTGGCTTCCAGGGGAAATCCTGACATTCTCAAGGTGGGAGAGCCAGGGCACTCAACAAAAAAGGCTTTGAAACAGAAAGAGATGGGCTTTTCTCTGGATGGATACAGAGCTGAAGCCTCTGCCCTTATTTCTTCAGGAGTAAATGGAGGGTACAAGAAGGCTGCCATAGCTGTGAGCAGCAGAGACATCAGAAATGCAGGCAATAAGCAAAAGACTGCATTTCTGCTTAGTGTTCTCAGGAACTGAATTCCTTGTTGAAGGGATAAGTTGTATCAGACTTGGCTGAAGCTGCAGGAGTGATGGACAGTAGGATACTAACTCCAAACAGGCTGAAATGTCTGCCAGGGGCATGGAACAAGTTTTGACATGCTTTGGGTGAAGGAAGCTGCTTTTGGAAGAAGTCCTCTCCAGAACTCGTGGCCTTTTGACCATGCCTAGGGAGCATGTCTAACTTTAGAAAGACTAAAGGTCTTCTGGCTGCTCTTCAATATCAGTTTAAAACAGAACAGTGTAGCTGACACCCACAGTACCAGACAGGGGAAGGATCTCCCCTTCCCTCAGAAAGCAGCGTGTGCTGAAGCACTCCTGCAACCTGGACACCTGCAGGCATGACCTTCCCAGCTCTGGACAACACAATCTTTGGGCAAAGATGCTGCTGTAACAGGTCTGGCTGTGGGCAGAGGACATGGAGCTCCAGCTAATTTGGTGCCACTATATTGGACCTTTCTGGCTTTTCCTAAAGGTCGTGAAAAGTTCCTCGTAGGGTGTCTGCAATATATTGCAGAGCTGATTGCCTGGACACCAGAGAATGAAGCAGACTGAACAGATTTACCATTCACCCAGACTGGGGATATCTCCTTTTGTAACAAAACAATACAAGAGGCAGACTGAACAGTCTGAAGGTGGTATTAGCCCCAAAATAAAGGTAGTATTTTATGCTTTAACTCTAATTCAAGGCAGACAGCACTTAAAGCCCAAGGAGCTTTAAGAGCATATTTGATTAAAAAGGAAAGCTGTTCCTTAAGAAAAGATCTGCCTCCCTACTCTCTCTTTTTAAAGAAACAAAACCATTTCTAAGGTTACCAAAAAGGTGTTATTTTAAAGGCAAAATTTTAAATGAAGACTTTAAAAAGAAAAAGCAGACTTTGCTACGGTAGGTGGAAAAGTAGCTTAAGGCAGAACTACTCCAGTCAGTGAGAATACAAAATGTTCTAGCTTATATCAGAAAGCAATCAGGAAGAACTGATGAGCATCATGCCCTTCATGGAGCAGTGTAAGTGCAGGGCACAGCCCTACATGCCCCCAGACACCAACTGTGAGAGATTGGGCTTTTTGAATTCTCCAAGGTAGAATTTTTTTTTTCTTCAATATCTCAAAATAGGCAGCAAAACATGAAAAAAATCCTCAACATATATAAAATACCTGTTCTGAGATGTACACTTCTAATGTACATAGAGTCACAGAGATGCTGTTTTACAAAAATAACATAACTCCAAATGCTTCATAATTTCTCCCCATCCCCGGCCATAGGCCATCAGTGTTTCTGCAGCTCAATTCCTGCATTTGCAATCCAGAATCAATTAAATGAGCTTTTGGTTTTAATACCTGGACCAAAGACTTGGTCTGGCTCACCCTTATGCAGACAGAATATCCAGTGTAGAAAAACCATTAACCTGCCTTAAGAATAATTGTTTGCATCATTCCTAATGCGCCGCATACTTCTGCTCCCACTCAATTCCAACATGAGAATAGCAGTACAGGAACCCGAGAACAGTCAGGGTCGCCCATGGCCAGCCTATAAATAGAAAAGACAGACAATACCAGTCAGAATAATTAATGACTGCTTCAAGTATAAATACTCTTGGGAAGACCAACTTATGATGCTTCCAATTAATTTTATTAGCAGTTCAGTCTCATAAGTAAGTAGAGTCAACCCACGAAATTTGAAAAGGAAAATTGTCTAAGCTTCAGGGTTGCCTGACCCCTTGCAGTCCTTGTCTTTCTTGTTTTCAGGGAATTGGACCAGATTTATTCCTGTCGAATTACAAAGGTCTGTTTTGATCCTCTCCTTTGTAGTGGGTTTGTCTATCAAGCAGATGGCCCCAATGAACCCTGATGCTTTAAGCTGGCTATGGTACTTCCTAGGCACAAAGGGATGCATTGCCACAATGAAGATTATTAAAAATCTGAACTAGTCCAGTTACCTGTTCTGCAAAAGGAGTCTGGGGTAATCTCTGATTAAGATTGTTTTGGATATCCTGCAGCTTGGTGTAAAGCCTGATGCACCCCTCTTCAGCCCACTAACAGCTAATATGTGTCAGTGAAGAACAGACAGACCTCTCTGCCTGATTTGCCTGATGCCCAGGCTATTTTTTAACTAAAAAGACTCTTCCAATATATAAAACCTTTGCTGGGGAAATGATGTTTCATTAATATTACAAATTCTTTCACGCAAAAGTCACCATCTTTTCACTTGAACTTATCACAGCAAACAGCAGTAAGCAGGAGGTCACAAGCCAAAAGGTCTGTTGCTTTCCAGTGGAGCTGTAAATAATTCGAAAAATCTGTAATCAAGTAAATGGTTTTGCTTTCTTTGATACATTTCCTGACACCTCTGTTCCCTTTGTCCATTCTCCTCCTTTCTTTAGAATGTATGAAACTCAGATCTTACAGGTTGAAATCCTCAGCGCTAGGCCCTGATGTTTTTCAGTGTGTGCTGTCTGGGGAAAGAGGACACAGAGAAAGATGTTTGTGGGTTTTTTCAATGGCTTTTTTGTTGACATAAAAATTTTGGTTATGTGCATGACTGGTTTTCTGCATGCTGTCCTTGAACTACCAACACCTGCTTCTGAAAGAAAAGCTGCCCCTCTTGGGGAAAACTCCAGTCTAAAGGAACCTGCTGGCAGACATGAGATTCCCCTTTGGCCTGGAAGAAGGGATGGAGAGAAGCTGTAACCTCTGCACAACATGATACTCTGCAGGAAGAGCTCTTTCTGAAGGTATATTTACAAGGTGCTTTGCAAGCTGGCTTTGTCCAGGCTCCAAGCTAATTCCAGCCAGGGGACAGTTAAATTGTGCTCACATCCAGCTGAGCCTTGGCTCAATACCCTGCTGTGAGTTCAGCAGAACTCAGCCCCGGACTCAGTCCTGCACTTCTGGGGAAGGCATGTGCTGGGATCCTTCCTCTGTGCCCCAAGAGCTGGGCACTGTCACACTTCATCCTGGGACAGGTTCAGAAAAAGTTGTTTCCCCCTGCTATGAATGGCTGGGTTTGTTTCATGAACCTCTAATTATTCTAGCCTTGCTTTGTGGTGAAATCCAGTCCTGTAACCTGACTGATTTTCATGGAGACATTTACAAATATTAATCCCTTGTCTTCACAACCCCCTGAAGCCGAATTATACTTTTGTTTAATTATTTGATTCACAAAACGAATTTGCTGAGGTATCTCCAAAGGGATTTTTAACCATAAAAGTCTTGTTTTTATTTCAGTGAAATTAGGCTACTGCAGATTGGGTTTCACCTTCAACAGCAAGCTAAAGCCCAGCTGTGCTTTGTCTCTGCTAAAATTGCATGTGAAAGTATGTCAATAGATGTAATAAAAACATACCTCTTCTGGCAGCAATATTGTGGCGGCTGCTTTATACAGACAGAGCCAGAAAATTAAAAAAGGACTGAGTCTAGAATTGTTCTTCTGTTTTAGGGGCACTTTGGAAATTTGCTAGTTACATGTTTTGCATTTTTAAATACTGTAAAGCTCTGGCACACAGAAAATATGCCAACCGTAGTTTGACTTCCTTTCTCTCCTCAAGCAGTGTTTAGAGATCCTGTCAGAATACATAGCTATGCACTGGACATCTTTTCTAGATGTCTTAGGCTTCCAGCAAGATTCCTCCATAGTGCCCAGAACCTGGGTTCACAGGTTTTTTAGCCACTATAATCAGACTTGTGGTAATCCTCCTGGAATGCAGGGAGTCTATCCTGTACAGTAATGGGTGTCAGGGGTGGCATTCAGCACATCATCTCCTCCTGACCTAATGAAGGTGAGAAGGAAGGGGGAAGATGAAGTGACCCCAATATGGGCAAAGGAAAAGGGGATTTTTAAAAATTCAATCTTGCTACAGTTCTTGTAGGAGGTGCTGCACAAATCCCAAAGCATTTCTTGCTGCTCAGGTAGGAGGCAGCTCCAAGCAGGGGTAAAGGGGCACCTATGCCTCGCCCTTTCTTGCCATACTGGAACCATGTGTAGTGCTGGTGGGTGTGCAAAAATGCATGCCTTTGCTTCAAAGGCATCACGTTCTGCTCCTTGGCAATCCCAGATTAGCTCCAGCCCACTCAAGGCAGATTTGCACAGGTGCATCCACACTTGAGAAGCAGCCCAAGGACAGCCTGAAGCAAGCAGGGGACCTTTAAACTGTTTTCACTCATCTCTTCCATTTTAGGACTGGATATACCATAAGGTTATTGAAAAGTCCGAAGAACTTGGTCTCCAGAAGGTGATGATGTAGGGAAGGACACCTGAAGTAATGCTAATGCAGCAAGGGTGCAATTTCAAATTCTGCCCAGCATGCGTTTTCCTTGTCGGTGACCTCCACAATCAAACAGCAGCACGAGCTGCTCTCTCACAAGGCAAGGTCACAGGAGCCTTCTTCTGGATTCCACAGTTTCTCCTTGTAAACCCAAGCAACCAAACAGGACCAATGGCCTCGGATCCACAGTTCCAAGGAAATTTCCTCCTTTTACCCTGGGCCAGCATTGTAAGGTACGTTTGTCCCTCAGGCCTTTTGCTGACTCTCATTCTGCTCCTACTCTGAGACACCATTCAGAGGGCTCTTCTTTTTGGTGACTCCTCAGCTTTGCCTTATCCCCCCTAAACCACTATGTCACCTATGCTATACCACTCTCCAAACTCTGCTTGGAAGGGTACATGCCTGCATCCTAGATCAGTCTCTCTCTATGAAGTCATACATGGAATGTACTCTTTAAAACATTATTGGTTTCAGATCAAGTACTAGGCTGTTAGGAAATGACTGAGTTAAGTCTGTCTATTCAAAACCATGTCACATACCACCTTAAATCTTACCGTTTCTTGACTGGTTTCAGTAATTTGATTTTGGGCTTGAAGGCCAAGTTTCATGGGACTACCCAGATTTTCATAATTTTTTTTCACAGGAAGATGAATGTATTCATTAACATATGCTATTTGTAGATACAAGGACTAATTCATATGCTCTTTGAAAATCCAGCAATATTTGTGAGCTTTACACAAATGTCTGCACAAATGTCTTCTAAGACAGCTGGATATTACTTTTAACAAAACACTGGGTGAGCATCACAACCAAATTCTCTGCTTATGGTGAGGTATGCTGCTCCACAAAACATCAAACAAAAGCTCCTTTGCGAGGAGGAGTGCAAATTTTGTAGAGAGGTAGCAGCAGCACTTGATCCATCTATCACACAACCTCCTCCCAGAGAAGTCTTCAGTCCCAGCTAGTCCCGAGGCACTGCTCTGTCCAACACAGTTCATGGACTTTCTAGGAGTCTTGCTGGTTAAAACCACATTTTGGTATATTATGTATTCAGCTTTCAGTCTAATGAGCAGGAGACTTGTCTTCATTACACGATCAAGATGGAATTGATACAAACTTGCTGCTACAGGAACAGCTTTTGGAGTTACTCCTTCCTTTCAATTTCCTATCCCTCATTCCAAAATATTTCTGGATACTTTGCAAACTACTAGAAAAGGTCATGTTTCTAACACACTCTGGATTTTGATAGGAGTGGTGTAAAACTAAGCTTTCAATTAAAAAGTAAGTCTGGATCACAGCTCTCAAAAGAGCAGTTATATCCCTATAACCTCAGTTCAAATCATTTGAACCAACATTTAATCATGTATCCAGAAGGAAGCTCTTTCAAATTTCCTCATCACTCACAGTAATGAAAAAGAATCACACTGGCAATTTTTGTGCAGGTTTCAACCATCATCAAAACGCTAGGAAACAGTCCTTTGTTCCTTCCAACCTGTGAGGTGTAAGAGAAAGGGGCTGTAGTTTTGCATTTGCATTTTGCATTTTCTAAAACTGCCTTAGTGGCTCTTGGACCTAAACGTTATTATTAGCTGTGCCTTGGCTGCACAGTCCTCAGAAGTCTTCAAGTGCAGAGTAGTTATTAAATCAATTGAAGTCAGAAGAAGTAATCTCCCTGAAAAGCTTGGCTTCAGGAGCATGCATCTACTCACAACTCATTCAGATTTGGAAGTACCTAAGTTGCTGTAAGGCTTAGCACTCAGGAAAATTTATTCTTAAACTAAAGTTCAAATGTGACAAGACACTGCAGCAACTCCTCTGTAAAGTGGAATTAAAGAGACACAATGGTGGGAAGGAGGAGGAACAGGCACCAGTCTGCCAAGCATAATAAAAAGCCAAAGCAAACCAGCATTTGAGGCCAAGATGTCTCTTACCTACAATTACTAACATACTTAGAGGATCAGTAAAACTACCACTTTTTCAGAAAAAAGAACACATTCCAAACTAAAGATCTCTTGAAAGAAACCTATTATCTAGTCCAATATTTGAAGCATCTTCAAAGGCTGGGCTAGATAAACTCTGCACTTTTTAATTTTAATTTAATGTCTTTTTGTCACTTCCAGGTGGACCTGTCTGACCACTACAGCAGGGAATGTCACACAGCATGTGTTACAAACACGGCGCAGTTTGATACCCAATTAGTCCTCAGATATTTGGAAAAGAAAACTCTGTCTCTTTTCAACTGTGTTATAGCAAAGCCCTAGCCTGATTCAGAGCAGGTTTTTTTGCTGCTACTTTTAGACTCCACATTGCACATGTGCCAAAGGACTGACAATAAATTCTACAAACACACAGCCCTCCAAGTCCCATCCTCCCACTCCACAGAAAGCAGCACACAGAGTCACAGGGTCTGTAAATTCAAGACACCACTATGTCCCATTATGAGCCCCCAGCTAATATCTCCCACAGCTTTCCCCTCCATCCGTTGTGCAGCTTGGGAGCAGAGGAGCTCAGCCAAGGGGAACCAGCTTGGCAGATTAGGTAGGGCTGACCTGACCTATTCCTATAGATTTCCAGGCATTGAAGACACTTTAGCTGGTGAGTGTGGAAAAGGTCCAAATATTAATAAAAAGTATTACTGTACAATAGGTAGTATTTCAAAGGAAACCCAGGGAAATGCTCAAAGGATAACTCAGATCTGTCCCATGCAGCATCTGGAAACATGACCAAGAAGGACAAAATTCTAAGCTTCCAGGTCTAGACCTGAACCTCAGCCAGGTACACTGGCAGTAACCACAAAATCTTCCTCTTAGTAGACATGAAGCAGTTTCCAGCAAAAGGCACTAAGAAACGTGGAACATAGTAGTCTACTTATGTGAATTTTAAATCATTATCATCCTGAAGAATGCTTACATCTGAGGCTTTCTGAGTACTTATCACTGCTGTGAGAAACTGAAAATGGAGACATAACAGTCCAAGACCATCAGCTGCAACACAGGATGACCACAACTCATTCAGATCAGCATTACTGAAAGCAAAAAGCCAAAGCCTCTTAGTGTTTTCATAATGCAAACAGGTTGGATTTAGTAGACAGATGTCACAAAAATTGTGCCTTTCCTGGGTTCTTACTGTGCATGGAACCAGGCTTCACCATAGCTAAAATCATTTTACTTTTATGCTTGATGGCACTGAAGGAAATTGTGTGCTGACAAAGACTTTCTTAAGCAACAAGATACCAATTTAACCTATGTCAGGGCTAAGGTTGCTGATCACACTTTTTCCTGTTAATTAGATAAGTTGCAAATAAATAAATTCATCAGTAGAGCTCAATAGATTGGCCCATCCTATAGCTTTTATGAAGCACCCCTCAACACAATTCAGTGGTGATGCCAACACTATTTTCATTGCACTAAGTATGTATATGAAAGAAAAACAAAACAAAACAAAAAAACCCCACAACCATCATGTTGTGCCATTTGCTGGCAAATGCTCTGTGGATGCAGGTATCCATACAGGATACGCCTGCCTGCATGGATTCTCTGTTTTGTCTTTGGAGCTAGAACCTCATTTAATGCTAACTAACCATGACCACTACCAGCTATCCAGATGCTGCACAACGTAGACAAAAAGAGTTATTTCCCCTGTATGTATCACATGATATGAGCAGGATAACTTCACTCTGTATTTCTTGGAGTGTTTTTGTGATACTATCCCACCCTAAGCATTTTTACTTCTAACCCTTGTAAAAAGCACAAAAAAATTTCGCAGGAGTTACATCTTCTGCTTCACGTTTTAAAATAAATCTTCACCCTCTACTAGTTTTCCCAGCAGAGCTAGTCAGTGGAAAAAAGCCTGATATTTTAGGCAGTAATTGTGGCCTCATGCATATCAAGTTGCCTCTGGAGTAGTTCAACTAAAATCAAAAGAAGCATATTCGTGCTACTGCTGAATTTGAATTAACAGTAAGGAAGACTGATGAAAACTGCCTGTTGGAATCTTCCTGCCAAAACTGCTAATGGGAAAAGAAAAATACCCCAACCAACCAACTTTAGTTTTCAGATTATGAAGGGTTGAATCTGTAAATCTTCCTCTCCTCTCATGTCTTAAATTGAGAGCTACACACAGCTAATATGAAATCAAAGCCCACAAAATATGAAATCTTAATGCTCATTTACTTTAGTACAGAGACAAAAGCTTCTAAAAGCATTATTGTAAACAAAGATGCATCTTCACCCAGAAGCAAGGCAAAAGAGCTACCTCTATGAAGAGTTCTGCAAAGAAAACATTTTAGAGTAATGTATCTGGCTTAGGACAACACTGTATTTATCATTAAATGTCTACTCAGGTATTCCCAACAGAACTGCATGGTGTGAACAAGTACCTAAAGATGAGACTTGCAAAGATTTTAGGGCAGTTTTCAGTCGTAATTATCTGCTGAGTGTTATATACACCAATGACAACACCAGAGCCAGAAGCCTCCTTTTGTTACAGTTTTAAGATGAAACAGGAGAATGAAGAGTTAACTGCCCAGGACAACATGAACGTCCCAAAGGCAGAGCTGGGAACGCTGCTGTTGCCTAGCAGGATCCTGAGGTGAGCATCTGCCTCTCACTGAGCAGAGAGATGCCCATGTTATTATATATAGAAAGACATGCTGAGTAAAAAGGTGAATTAACTTGCCATCTACTAGAGCTTCAAATTTCAGGAATATTTATCTACCAGTCTAACTGGGGTTCTTGGATTTAGGTTTGTGTGTCAGGCTTTTCACATACAGTGAAGCTCCTTCTCTTGCCTTTTAGTGCTAGGGAGCTCTTGAGAAATCAAGGCTATATACTCAAAAAAGAAGAGGATTTAAACCAGGGGTTCAGACACATGCCATCAATCACCAGTAAGCAAACATTTGGGTAAAAAGGTGAAGCACTATAATTTATTTCCCCAATGTGATCGCTGGCTAAGGTACCCTGAAATGGTCATGAATATAAGATGCCTAAATGACCATAAAATAATTAATTTTTAAATATGAAGAATGATTTAAGGATTAATTATTCACAGTCCCCTTCCTACCTGCAACCCATTTTTTAATCTGCCATTTTTCCTTGTCATCTTCAAAACCACTTACATTCCAAGACCATTGCAGCTATTCCATGGTGCTGTCTTGTCTCTTCACAGCATTAAGAATAAGAAAAAAAGCAGACAGTGTGACAAATTTAACAAGTATTTACAACCAGCTACGCTAGCAACAAACAAACTGCAACTCCTTACCACAGAGCTCTCGTACCTGAAATGCTTCATGGATAAAAATTGTATTAACTGCTAGAGTTTAATGCAGTAAGAGAAGGGCTGAGAGCACAATGTTAATTTACATGAACACTGCATTTTGGTAATTGCTGTATCAGTGTAAAGCTAGCACTACAAGTGGGGTCATTGAGCTGGGTTCTCACTTAACACAAATACAAATATCTTGAGGGATGGAAGTGCCCAGATAAGGTAACCAGGCAATCATGCAGTTGTTTACTGAGCCGTAGCAATCGATGCAGGACTAAGGGATTTTGAACACTGCTGGTCTCAGGCTGTATGAAGTTACTCCCCTTCTGCTTGAGTCTTGTTTTCACAGTGTCACCAAAGGGCAAAGAAAAGAGCTGATGCAGACTTAGGGAGGCAGCCCTGGAAACACAGTGGTAGTTGAAGGTAGCCATGAGCCAACAGAAAACCCTGACAAACAACCCCCATCCCACTGGTGGCATATCCCATGAAATGGAAGTGTTGCACACAAGTTATCTGGAGCAAAAGGGCCATACCAGATTGACCTCAGTAGACCAGCTTTTGATGGAACAATTGTTTCACTTTTCAGCTGCACAAGCTGACCTGACCCTGCTGCAGCCCATAGAATCATAGCAACTAAATAGAAGAATTATCAGTAAAATAGTTTAATTAGAGATAGTTTGTGGATAAGACTAAATTAATTTTAATTTTGGGGGGAAAACAAGTCTGTGTTGGTCCATCATCAAGACCACTTGAAACAAAGGAAAAAACTAATTTAAAATTCCTTGAATGATGTCAATATTTAATTGACTTCAAGGACAAAATTAGACAATTTGCTTGTATATTCTCAGAAAAAACATTCTGGATTTCAAGAGAACATCTGCTTTTGAGTTTGGGGAGGGAATACCTTATTCCCTGCTTTCTGTGTTAACTAGACAACAGAACCAGAGAGTACCTGAAAATACAGGCCTACCTGGGTGAGCTGTGTAAGCACAGAGGTCATCTGAAGCAAAAGCTGGTAAACCATTCATCACTCGTGTCAGAAAACACAGATTAGAAATATCCAGGCAGCTGTATCATGCAAAATCTGCCAGCACTTCCAAGGACAGCGATCTTATTTCCTAAGCCCTGCTCTGCTTTCCTGGGATCTGGTCTCAGGCCAGTAAGCAGCCAGCCAAGGGGAGGAGGTCTGATGAGCACAAATCTGAATCAGTTACCCACCGGTGCGGTCACGGAGATCAAAACCATTCCGTCAACCCAAGCTGACGCTGATGGATACAACCCTTCTTTGCCTTGTAGCTGGCTTAGAGGAATGTACATGGAAAGATTAAATCTTGTAACAGCCTAGCTGTTCTCCTTGCTTCTCTGTTTTAAGCAAGCTTCCTGAGCAGCCGCTGAAGGGGATCACTCACAATGTTCCTTTCAGGAAAGATGGCTGCACTGGCGTGGCAAAGCACGTACAGAAACAAGTCTGCAACTGCAAAAACATCTCATAAGCCCCCATCTTTTAAAACTGTTGTATCTTTACCAGCATATTCCCTTTTCTAGAAGGAAAAAACCCCTCACAACCTTTCCATTACATAAAACTATAACAAAGTCATAGAATTACTATGCCTTGCCAGAAAGTTTTTGCCTATATTTAAATTGCCTTATTTAACAAAGTGCAGTTTAGTGCAATGAGATATAATCTTTCCACGTGCTCCTGTGGCCCACTCAAATTAGAAAGGAGCATGATCTGATGCATGGCTGTTACACTCTCTGCTGCACGTGGGCTCTGCTATTCAGTGTAATAAAAGCAGTGCTGCAAATCTTTAACATGACTGTTAATAATGCCAATATATACATCTTGCTCAAAACCAGTGTATACCTACACCTCTCCAAAGGTGAGAGTGGGCAGAACTCTGTTCTGCTCAACTAGTTTCCTCTTCTTCTTCTGTCCCTGGCTGAGATGTGCTGGAAAGGGCAGGATCCTGCCAGCCTCACTGACTCCCTGCTCCCTCCTCCTGGTGGGGCAGCCTTGACGGCAGAGACTGGGCTGCAGTCCCAACTTCCATGGGATTTCTCCTAGTGCTAATTTCACATCTCATGGGAGAGAAATATAATGAGAACTGGCTACGAAGCAGTCATTTCCATTTGTAAATGGGATAGCACAAAGGAAGAAATGAGAACAAATTTCCATATGTACAGTCTCTGCTAAACAATCATCTCTGCAAATCTCTCCCCAGCGTGTGGTGCACACTGCCTTTATGGGATCAGCCACACAACCAGAATAATTAACTAATCCAGGCACCCTCACATCAGCTCAGTGGATCCAATAGGACAGAGTTGGATCTGATCTGATTTCAGACCACAGTTCATGTGCAATGGTGTGGCTACATGGATTAGTCATTTTACAGATACATGTGGGCTAATCAATGAATGGTGCATCTCAAGCAGGCCCAGACCGTGATCAAATATCTTTGCTTACAATCACTACATGTCAAAACAACACTTTCCCACATCATCATTTTTAAACTAAAATACCAAGATGCCCAATCAAGAGAGCACGGTGGCTACTGAGGCTGGCTGGGCATGGGCAAAGCCAGCGCTGAAGAAGGATAGAGTGCAGGGTGTCCACAACTTACCCTACTTATCTGGAGAAGAACCAAAATATTGTCTCTTTTTTTTTTTTTTTTTTTTTTTTTTTTTTGCAGGGATGGGGGCAGGGGGACAGGGTATATAGCTCACCCTGCTGAAATAGGCTGTTTTTCTTCTGAAGGCTGTATCACTCCTGATCTTGACAAGGAGAGTAATGCCAATTTCTTTGGCAATAATTAGCATAGCTAACAGAGAGGACAGACTTTTCTTCCCTTCTCCTTTATTTTCAGTTGGCTCTTCTACTGATTCTACATGAATTATTACTAAAAATCAATGCCTCATGCTGAAGTAAATGTTCTGGATGAAATGGAATGGAAGAGCTTCTCAAATTTTATGCATGGTCACTGAATGCAGCTGATTTTTGCACAGGAAATGGACATTTAAAAAGAAAAGTATCAGTCTGTTTTACTGGTTCTTTTTCCCATTTGAAAATCTTAAATGCACAATCTGGTTGTCCAGCCACCATCTACCACCTTACTAATTCCTTTCAAAAGAATCTTTCGAATAGACACTGGCACACCCAGGATAGATTTTGTAAGTTCTGGTTTCTGGATCATATTTTTCAGCACAAGTTTTAGCACCCTTCACATCTGCTCACACTGTATTCATCATATGGGTCAAAACTGCTCTTGATAAGCCTTTTTTCCCTTTTGAAGAATTACTTTGCACTGGGATTTGCCTCAGTGTTCACTTTTCTGCAGAACTGCACGACAACTATGGATAAAAGACCTTCATCTGTCCTTCAGTGTTTCAGTGAGTACTGGCCTCAAGTGAAGAGCTCAGCTGCAGTCAAAGTTTGTCGTAACAAAGAAGCCTGATTAAATAAGCGCAACTTACCATTTGGCAGAGTCCTTCAGCTGTTCATAAAAGTCAAAGACAATACTTAATGTTTTGATCAGAAACTGTGCTTAAGTCTTTGACTTGCATCCTTTATGACCTTTCAATCACATTTGAATACATTTCAATTACCAAGGCAGAAAAATTACCCTGGCAGATGGACCAAGGTCGTTACCAATTTACTAACATCCCTACCTTCCCTTTTGCTGAAGTCCCTGTATCTTCTATGGCTTATATAATAAATATAATAATAAACTATTTTTTATTCTGCAGAGAGTGATGTAGCTTAATCTGTTTTAAATCCTAACCCAAACTACAAGAGATGATATAATTGTTGGGTAGAATACTTGAGAAGCTGTGGCACCATTTGTGTCTCCATTTTGATCTGCTACTGGAGGCCCTAAACTGGAAGTACAAAGAAAGACAAAAGCAGAAAGGTGACTCAAATGCACTGGCATCACTCTAGACAGAGACTATGAAAAACTAAAGTGTTTAAGTGATCAAGTCCATCTCCAGTAAAAAGGAGGAGATGTCACAGGTGAACTGAGAACCCAACTAGGGAAACAGCAACAAAAAAGATGGGAAGCAAGAATCAAACTCACAGATTTTAAAAAAATATTTCTTCACTGAAAAAGAAGACATAAGAGGCTTCCTCGGCTCATCAATATTGATCTAACAGTCCACTTGGAATATGGGCAAAGAATGGGGACTATATGCTATCTCAGATGATAAATTATCTTAATCAAGTACGTTATGAGAGACTAAAACATTCAAGAACTCTTGTTAAAAAAAGACTTTTTTTTAGAAAAGTAGACTGTAAGAAAGATTCAATAACAATATATTTTTTCAAATCTGAATTGGCTATTTTTAGTCACAAAAGCAAAGAAAGCTTGTATGTCAACACAAGAACTTGAGCGTGCCTCAGCAGGGACAACAGCCAGCTCAGCTTGCCTCGTGCCTTTGGTGCATACATGCATCCCATATGTGCAGAATGGATACCAAAGGTCATGTGGCAAAAGAGACCCCCCAACATGATCAATCTGTAATATCAAGTTAGGACTAACTAGGGTGGCCTTTACCAGATAAAAACAGTCTTTTGAGACTGTCCAGTCTTTTGAGCCTTCTTTCAGAGCTAATGATGCTAGTTTTGTTTCAGTCTGAACACCTAAGATAGTCTACAGTGAGGACCTGTAAGCTTGGCACAGGTTGACCAGCAGCTTAATTATAGCTGTCATCTCATTAATGTTGAAAAATTTTATTGCCTTCCTCTTGGAGATATAAGTGGACTTAATCTTGTATCTCAATCAGGCTTAACAGAATATTAAACACAAGTGCTGTCAGTAGCCAACTTCTTTGATGAAGGCAGCAGTACATAAAGCTGAACTGAATTATTAATTAAATTACTCCTGCAGAACTCACATGATGGTAGAAAAGTTCTGTAAAAAGCCTTAAGTAAATGTTAACATTTTCAACAAAATAACCACTGCCTTTGATTAATGGAGATCTAATCAGACTATACATTAATTTGGAATCATCTATGAACTGTCATGGAAGTAATTTGTGTCATCTCAAACCCAGTACAAATTTGTCAAAGTACTACATGTAATACAAGGTCTTGATGTAATTAACTTCAGTGATTAAAACTCTCATCAACTGTGTGTCCTTGGCCAAGCACAGCACTGCCATGGTCTCAGTTTCAAGAGAGCTGCTGGGTCAGCACTAACTCTCGTAACACAAGTGCAGGAAGGTTACTGCAGGCAGACCCGTGCAGTTGGTTACACCACTGTGCCTGCACTGAGATAAAATCATACCTACTTTATGTAACACCACAGACAGTGGGAAGATACAGAAAGTGCAAAGTGCAAGCAAGACAAAAAAATCCCAAAACACTCCTTATTTTTTCAGAATCATGCTGAAGACTCAGCATTCTAAGATGTGACATCTGGGTCTGTGACAGGTCTCCTTTGTTTTTTGACTTCGTCAGTAGCCATGCTCATAGCACCATGTTGTAGCAACAATGCATATTTCATTTGATGGGGTAGTAATTATATTGGACTAGATTCCCAAAGGGAAACATGCTTCTTCCCAGGAAGCTTCAGCTGGAGGCTCCCTCTGGAGCTGCCCTGATGCTCAGCTCTTTGCCTCCTTTGGAAGCTGCTCTGTGGCTGTTAGAGTCACTACATGAACACCCCAGGATCTTCTGTAACCTCACAGCTTGCACACCCTCCTGCAGCAGAATGAAGAGAGAGGTCCTCTCCCTGTTCCACAGACTACACTTGGTTTCTATCCAGCAACTGTGTGAAGTAAATCAGACTCTCCAGTATGGCCCACAACTGGCAGAAACTACATCCTTACAGATGCTTCCAGATTGTCTTTAGCATTCCCCAGGAGACATCAAGAGCCCAGACCATGGGAAGAACATCTCACTACTTCACATTACCTGAACAGTGGGCAGTAAAGGTGAGAGTACATTTTCATAGGAAGAAAAAAACCACACAAATAAAAATAAGAGCATCATAAAGGACCCCTAACCTATGCATGACAGACACACTAAGACAGACAATCCTGGAGGGAAGAAAGCGGGAGGGAACCAAAAGAGCTGTTTCATCTCACAAGATACATTTTGACAATTCTTCTAGACTGACTGTCAAAGCAAGTAAATGCTGACTCTATCTCTTAGCTTCTGTCCTCATCTCACAACCTTTCATCAGCAATACTGTTACTTAAAAAAGAAGTAGGATACAAACCTTGTGTGTTTGACTGCACTGCAGGAGCCAGCTTTAGTGAGAGACAGATCTGCAATGCTTATCCCAATGAAATGGTGACACCTTCACATTAGTGAGTGATCAGGACTTTTTTAATAAGGACTTGACCTTTCTAAACCTGGCATAGGTCAAACAAATTGAGACATCACTAGCTCATGGCAATCCCTTTTGTGGATTTTTCATGCACTGTTGCCACAGAAGACTTTACTGTCAGCTCAAGAAGCGCAAAAAACAATGCACTGAAAGGATCTAACACTACTGCTCCTGCTTCATGACCACATCTTGCTCATCATTCTGTGCTTATTGAGCTCCATTCACAAACTCCAAAGAATTTGGAGGGCTGTGGAAAAGCACACCACAAGGAGGAATGAATGTGAATTTCTTCTGACTGACATCAGGCACAAGAGCCAAGATCTACTCCCAGTTCTGCTACTGACTTACTACTTCTCTTTTTTTCCCTTTGTGACTTGTAAAGCAACTGGAATCACAAAATTCTTCAAATGGTTAGGTCAAAAATACAACACAGGTCAACAAGAGGATACACACATCTATTGCCATATTTTTCTGCTCAGAAACCTGGCAATCTACTGTAACCTTAAAGTGACCAAAGCAGATTCAAATGAAGCTGGGAGAAGAAACCATGCTCATTTGCTCTCTCTTCAGGAGTGATAATTTTTGACAAACCAGGTTTATAAGGACAAGTGTTTTGGGACACTTCTGAGCAATTTTGCTCAACATTTTTGAGCACTTTTGCTAAGTGCAACAGAGGTTTTACTAAAATAAGGACAGGTGCTATTTAAATTTTTTTTTTTTTCAGAAACAGCACCATGATGTAAAATTTGCATTATCAGGTTAATGCAAATTTAATGTTTAATGCATCATTAAAAGTTTAATTCATACAGAGATGTGCAAAGAGCTGCATGATAGTGTCACCATGAGGCTCATTGGAAAGGATGTCTTAGAAACAACAGAATCATCTTGCTGCTACTAGGAAAGACCTTTAACTGTGGTTGCTGTG
This sequence comes from Aphelocoma coerulescens, assembly GCF_041296385.1. Classification (NCBI taxonomy): domain Eukaryota; kingdom Metazoa; phylum Chordata; class Aves; order Passeriformes; family Corvidae; genus Aphelocoma; species Aphelocoma coerulescens. The sequence continues at coordinate 29,426,434 of NC_091016.1, forward strand.
ATTGGGACAGCATTTATGTTCAGCATAAAGCAGAAAGATGGCATCAAATACCTTAGCAAAACTTTGTGTCCCTTATGACTAGGCTGCACACAGATAACAGTATAAAAAGATTCAATCTCTGTTATACATAATTTTTCTGGTAAAAGTTACAAGCATATTCATGCCATTATATGCTGTTTCAACCCAAGGAAGAGCTTTACTGAAATAGTACAAGGTATGGATTCATGTGAGATGGCCTGGTGCTGCAGCCTGTGGGCATTCCTGTACTTGCAAATGTGCCCTCTGCATAGGTGTGGCCCCACACATACAAAGTGAGAACACAGAACCAAGCATCAGCTAGGTTCTGGCAGAAATCCCTTCATGGTTTTAGCCTCCTTGAAAAGTGGTCCTCCAAAGGAATCCCAGACCTTTGGGAGACATTCTTTAGGAGGCCATTAGTCCTTAAGAAATTTGGCATCTTCGGGTTACTTTGCATCCCTCAGGGATAACCTCTCCTAAATGCATGGACCAGAGCTTAATTACACACATAATTAAATACAACAGCTCTCCCTCTAACCAGGGCCTCTGTCCCTTACACCAAGGGGAGCTGTTAGTAATGTCCCCCAGGAAGCACTGTCATGCTGCTATCAAGTAAAAAATAACTTTGGGCTCCTTTTTCTTTGTTTGCTTTGTTTTGCAGCATGACCCAGAATAAAAGGTTGGCATTGAACTGTTTATGGGATAAAAGACACAACTGCCACTACACAAGCTGAAGCAGCTCAATAGCTGAAAACAGCAACTTCCTGCAGAGAGTTGATGTGACAAAACTTGGACTCATTTTTGGAGTCAGGCGACAGATCTTCAGGCCAGCACAAAGCAGCAAGTGTACTGAAAGCAGGCTGTGTAAAATTCAGCATGCAGCTTACCCAAATTAGCTTTTTGTGAGACAGCCTCACAGCTTGGAGAAGGTTTCTTGAGAACAACACCTTGATGGTGCTTTCTAAGGCTATGAAAGTGTATGTGAAAGAAACAAGGCCGACTGCAGTAAATGGAAGGTTTAACATATCTAGGATAAGCTCCTACTAAAATTTTCATATGACATAATAAGGCTCGGATTTAAATCCTTTGGTCTTTTTAGAAAATGAGTTTACCTGACAAAAGAAGATTCAGACATTTCAATCTAGTACTGACAAAATAGTGGGGATTTTGCTACCAGTTTTAAAGGAAATAGGACTGGGTTGTCAGGGTATGATGCTCTCTGTTGTACAGTGACAACCACTCCGAGCAACTCAGCTGGGAGCTGAGCACTCAATAATTGGAGGGACTTGGCTTGAAAGTAGTTGAAATATTGATGCCTACCTCACCTTGGAAATTCACTATTTGCTTGCAACAGTTATTCTGGTACTTCACATTTATGAATACCTAACAGGACCTTCTCTCACAATCCTCCCCTGCCCCACCATCCAAATTATCCCTCACACTGTCCCATCTAAGAAAATGAGTAAATTCAGTATCTTAATGAATAGCAACACTTGAGTATTAAAATTATGTATCTCTCTAGTAAAACAGTTGGAGTAGAGGACAGGAAAATAAACATCTTTTTGTCAACTTCAGTGAAAAAAAGAAGACACAATTTTGCATAGACAGATCAAAATACTTCTGTAAAATTAATTTTTTAACAAATACCTACCAGACTTCTGGAAAGTGTTCCTATTCTAACTTTCATGAAAAGCATTTAGAAAACAAAAGGTTGTGTCCACTCTGAATCTGCAAATTTCACTTGAACAAATTTTGCTGTAATTTCTCCATCTATTTCTCACTGCAGCATTTTGTTGCCTTTCAGCTACAAACTTACCTATCTGCAGAATCATTCTGTGAATGGAAACCATCTCACCCTTTTACCATCGCCACTGCTCTTCTCCAAAACCTGCCAAGCTCTGCTGCATGCTCTTTTACCATTAATTCTCACCCTCATGAGCAAAGTCGACCACTAAGCACAGGATGTGAGCAGACCAGCAATGTGTGCCCCCCAGGCAAAGATTTCTTCTTCCACAAAACCAGAGAGAGAACAGGACAGAGTCACCTGTATAGTCCAGTTCAGCTCCTGGGGAAGTGCAGTGGTGTCTGCTCCAGGCTGCATCTCTGCCTAGACCACAGTGCATGACCTGCAAGCACTAACAAGCAAGACAGAAGCATGCAAAGAAGTCACAGCATACACCAGGTTCTGTCCTGCATCCTGACACAGTTTCGGATCAGACTCCATAAATAATGTAAATAACATTTGCATATCAAAAGAACACAACTGTCCTTGTTAACTTCAGCAGGAATTTCTGAGTAAGAAAAGAGTGGTCAATTCCCATATGATGAAAAGCCAGATGCTGACAGAGTCAATTGTTCCTCACCTCTGGGACACAAATCTGAAGTCCTCCCCATACTTCCCTTCTCCTTTTCCTCATCTCCAACCAAATGTCAAGTTTTGCCTCTAGCCTTTCAAAAAAAACCTGCCAACCTGGCTGTATGTACTTCAGCCCCACACTTGGAGATGCCTGAAGTGTTTTGTCTGAGTAATTTCTTCTAGGAATTGGCCTGAGGGAAAGGAGAAATAAAAACTAAATTAAAAAAAAACCAAAAAGCAAATAAACAATTAATGGTATTGTAGCAAAAAATGTGAGGTGCTCCTAACCATACTAATACATCAATTCAAACTTTTTTTAAGGATTATTATAATACAGAAATGTTAATGTTATTCTTCAGTTTTCTAATATCGCAGATGGAAAAAATTAAGGAGTATGCAGTCTTATTTCAGCATGAGTAAGTGCTTAGGGTTCAAATGTATAGAAATATTTAGGTTAAACATATTTCAAAGTTATTCTGCCTCTCAGTTCTTATTCACTACCTGTCTTTAACTAGTAGGTGGGAAAACTGCTCACAGTTCTCCTTGAGCTCATCCCACTGGAGTAGATTTGAAAGACACTGGTTTCTAAAAGGTCTGGTAATCTTTTTCATATGGCAAAAGGGAAGGCTGTCCCAGGATGCCTAAGCAGAATGCACTGAGTCAGTGAGATGCATTTGTAGTCTCACTCCTTGACTTTCCTGGCCATTTAGGAATCAACTCAACTGTACACGAGGTTTTGCCTTAGTGAGTATGTTTCAGGTGTTTGAGGTACTTCTGATTTGGAAAAAAAACCGCCAAAAAATTCTTCAAGAACCAAAATCTGCAGCCTCTTTGGAATTTTCTTTATCATATGAATCAGTCACTGATTAGGAAATAGCAGTGGAGGAGACTGGACAGCCTTGAAAAACCAACCACACACAGTATTGTGAACCCAGCTTTCCCTTCATTCTGTGTGCAAAACACACAACTCAGCTAGAAACAACAGAGGGCCTCTGATCTACTTTTCCAACATGCTCTTGGAATTGCCATTAAAACCTCATTTTTACCCTCTGATCTTTCTAATCTTCTTTCCACTTTAAAAGATCTCTGGAGGTGGCAGGAGCAATCATCATCAGACTCTCTTAAATGAGCAGCTCCAGGCTTTTGAGGTTTTGCTGAACACAGAAATACATTGACACAAATAGCCCTGGAAACACAGACAGAACTAAAAGATGGCTCATAGCAAAGGAAAAGGGTCTTTTCAGGAATTATCACAAAATTGTATACAAAGCAACTTCTACCCAAGACTGTTTCCCACAACTTTACATGACAGTAATACTGTAACAGTCACAATGGAAATGGTACTTTCTGTTTTTGAGAAAAAGACGTACTTTCTGTTAGTTTTGTGAATTCAGGTATGCATTAGTTCAGCCCCCACCTTGGGAGGCAGAGTCCTCAGTCTGGCACATGGCATGCTGGAGCAGGGCAAGGAAGAAGAGTCCTTCCAGTTTCACATTAGGAGGATTTTTTCCTCCATGTGATTTTACATGGTAAGTCCAGATTGTTCATCAGTCACCCACTGACCTTTCCAAAATCCTCTTTAATACTTAATTCTGCATTTTATAATTTTAAGCCAAGTCTGTGCAGCAGGAGACCATGTGTGAAGAAGATGAAACAGAAAGCTTAACAAAAACCAGCCTCCCCATGTCCACCACAATTCTTAACCCAAAAGATTCGAGACAATAAATGCCCAGCACTTAAATACAGCTCCAACATCAAAGAAATTACAGACCCACATACACTGCAATAAAAGACTTGGGGAATATAAAACGCTCCTCTGTCAGGATGACCTGTCAGTAATTCCAGTGAGGGCCTGCTCCTTATCTCACCAATATCCCTGTAAAAATCTTTCAGACTCTGTACCTAATTGAGCAGCGCTGTTGTGTGTAAAATTTAGCATCATGTGGATGTAGAAAAAGCATCCAAATGGACAATGAACATGTATAAGATATACATCCATTGGCAGAAGGCAGCCAGAGAATCGTACTGGAATTTGCTTCCATGGTATATGTGAAGGATCTTAGAGAAGAGAAAGAGGAGGTGTGGGCACAAGGTGTAATGGAGTGGAAGACTTATACAGAGCAGTGGAAGGAGACTGAGACAAGGAGCAGTTCAGACTTAGGACCAGAGATGCCAATGGAGCAAAACCAGTGGACACCAGCACTTGCTGATGTAAATGCTGCAGCACAAGGAATGGTTGGACTCAGGAGCTGGGGCACAGCTGGCCAGAGGAAAGATACATTCAAAGAACTATTCCCTTTAACAGTTGCATCCATGATTGCATGGAGATGAAGGAATTAATTTAAAATTTTTTTTTACCATGTAAATTACATTTTAATGCATTTTATCTTTTAAACAAACTCGTTTAAAATTTAGTAAGAACCACTGGTGAATTTACTGAACATCTGATCTTTTTGGTAATCTATTGAAGTGATTTATATAAGAAATACTGCATTAGTGAATCATGCTGTAAAGTTTAATAAGTTAAAAGGTGATGATTTTGTATGAATGTAGAAATGGAATAAGTAAGAGCTGTAGCTGGGGATGTCAATTCAAGTTCTATAATTATGCAGTAAATAATGTGATAGAAGTACTTAAGTGAATTCATGCCCTGTTCGAAGTGTTCTTCTATTACGAAATGCAAGTACTTTTTATTTTGATAATGAAAATGAGGAAGTTTTGTCCTAACTAATTTTCAGTTTCTGTTTTCTCAGAAAATATACCAGATTTTTTTTTAAGTAGCTGAAAGTTAGAAACACAATGTGAATCTAAAATCAGTGCTCTTCATCTTCCTCTTTCTACTTACAAAGTACCTACAGTGTAGGTACTGCAGTGTAGTAGAGCACCTCTCACACAAGGAAAGGCTGGGAGAACTGGGGTTGCTCAGCCTGGAAAAGAGAAGTCTTGGGGGTGACCTAACTGTGGCCTTCCAGTACCTGAAGGGAACCTGCAAGAAAGGAGGAGACTATTTACAAGGGCAGACAGACAGTGACAGGATAAGGGCGAATGGCTTTAACCTGAAAGAGGGCAGGTGCAGATTCGACAATAGGAAGAAATTCTTCCCTCTAAGGGTGGTGAGGCACTGGTACAGGTTGTCCAGAGAAGTTGTGGATGCTCCATCCCTGGAGCTGTTTCAAGACCAGGCTGGATGGAGCTCTGAGCAGTCTGGTCTACTGGGAAGTATCCCTACCCATGGCAGAGGGGTTGGAACTACATGGTTTTTAAGGACCCTTGCAGCCCAAACCATTCAATGATTCTTTGAAAGGAAAACTGGCAGAGTGTAAGAGCTCAGTGCTAAAGGACTCAGTATGGGCCAGACTTTCTGAAGGTCTTAGATATCCAAAGGTACTCTCAAGCTCTTCTGTGCTATTGGAAATCCCCTTAAAGTCATCTACTGACCCACTTTACAACAATAATAATCATCATCATCATCATCTTCTGCCTTTTTTGTGTGATTGCTCAATTTTTCTTACAAAAACAGCTGAAGCTTTTTCATAAAATCATTTCAAAGAGAAGTTCTTTTTCAGTGATGATGTGTAAATATGACAAAATACAACCTGTTCATCCCATCCATCTTCTATGAGGTGATACATGATATTCACTTATGAAGAGAAATGCCCTGTTTAGCTTGTTTAAACCCCATGGTTATAATTTGATTAGACAGCCCAAAAATTGAAACATAGCACTCAGACATTCATAACTTCTAAGATCACAGCTTCAAAATATTTTTAATCAAACACAGTTAAGACTATTTGCTTCAATAATGAGTGGATCTCTGCAATCAAGGCTTACTGCATATGTTTCTTTGACCAAATTCATATAATTTAATGCATGGAAACTGCCTTTTAAGAAAAGTTTAGGTAAAAATCTGAATCTTAGAATTTAATTTCCAAAATCGTGATTTACGTGTCTGACAGAAAGTCTGAAGCAAATCTTGAGAATTCTGTTTTTAACAAATGGAGGCAACCAATAAATATTACTACAATCAGTCAATTCTGTGACTGGAATGTCAAACTTCATGGAACGCTGGTAGTTAAATTGCCCCACTGAAGAGAAATTACATGGATTTGAAAGGATTATAAAAGGATAAAATATCCCAGCTGTTCTCATTCTCTTAAGGCACTTTTATTAAAATATTTGCTGGAGGCAGGGTTGTCCTAATGCTTAATTTTCACAGACACTTTAGAGCCATGTATAAGAGTAGAGCTTTTATAGAATGGAAATTGTTAAGCATGGCAGAAAATACAGACAATCAGTATTAGAATTTGTTTCTCTTTTTCCAGAATCAAATCGAGGGGTTACTTGTCTTGAAGCTGATTTCTTAAAGATCTATTGTGTAAACAGAATAATAGATTTTCTGTCTTGTTTGAGGAGCAGAGTACTGTACTGATCACTTGTTATTATGCACTTGCAATGTTTAGGTTTTTATTAACTTAGTTCATCTATTTAAACTGTGAGTTTCATTAACACCATTAGAAATGAACTACTGAAATAACAGTGGGAGTAAAAGTGAGAGAGGTGCATTCTCTAGGCAAAACTGTGTTGTGAATTTCAATCAGATAAAGGAGAAGAAAGAAAAAGAAGCAGCTGGATCAAGAATTTTTCTTTCTTTTTTTCTCATGAGCTTGTGCGAAAGCTCATTACCAACTACCAGCTATTTTTGTAGGGAATAAGCCAGGGATGCTCTCCAGTTCTTAAAGGAAAAGTCTACCTGATACTCATCAGTATTACTGGAATGAGATCTCATCACAAACAGCAGTTGAAAGAATAAGACAGAGCTGCTTTCTCATTAGTGGGCTCCAAATCAGATGCTGTATCTAATCTGTCATAATACCAGATTCATTCAAGTGTGTTCACGTGTATGCACACACCTGCAAGTGGAGATTTTCTTCTAAACATGAACAGCTAAACACACTCTGTTATAAGAGAGCATTTGACCATTTTAAAACATGCCCAGCAAACCTGAAAAGTGAAATAGTCTTGCTCTGTCTTGCTCTCTATATTTTAAAGGAAGAACTGTAACAAATGCTTTGTGTGTTCATTACTACATAAAGAAAAAAATATATTTGCAAGCACTCAACAGCAGGGTGAAGTGGTAAGGCAAGAGACAGAATAAAAAAGATCTTTTTATTATATTAACTACATTCATTTTGTATTCAAAGGGATTTTAATAGATGCGAATCCAAGAGAAATAACTTCAATTACTTTAATTACTTTTCCTTCAAAACTATGTATGAAAATAACAAACAGGAATTATGAAACTGATTTCCATATACTTGCCTCTTAGTCCTCAATGTGTGTGGGATTTTCTCTCTCTCTCCATTTTCTTTTTCCTTTCAGTTTTATTTTTTTATTAAATCTGCAGCATGGAACACATTGTCCTGAAAAGGACTATTGTTCTTCTAAATCATTGTTTGCATTCTGGTAAAACCAACAGATGATACAGTGAACTGGCAACTCATTCTCTAGCTATGCCTCTTGTTCACCTGCTGGCAAGTTAATGAAATGTATATATACATTTTCTAGGGAATTCCTGCTTTTAACTGAGACATTTCTGAACATCAAAAAATCCAAGATCAAAGCAGGAAGACAATGTTGAAGGAATTCTTCCCCTCAATGCTTTTCCTCTCTGCATCTGTATATTTTCAGTCTTTTCTGTGATAATTATACAAAACCTTTTAATATATAAATGCACTAAGTTTTGATTATAACTCAGAGAAATGGATCTCATTATTAAAAAATATACCATGTAGGGTTTTTTAAAAATATATCCTACTTCTGAATACCCTGCCTGCATGCTTGTGGGATGAACAAGCCAAGGAAGCTGTTCAATAACCTTTGCCAGGACATTCTAACGAAAAAGGCAGCAGTCAGCGTAGTGCTGTTGCCCTAACACACCAAAAGTGCTTCTGCTGCATCCAAAAAAAGAAAAGGTTTTAGAGACAGTTTTCAGTGTACTGCTTTCTGGTAAAGGAAAACTGCACTTTGATGCCAGTCAGCACCACGATGCTGATGAGAATGATGATTCATCAAAGGGGCCAGGAGGGCAGCTGAGGGCTGCAGCAGAGCCATCAGACTGATTTTGTCCCCTATATTCACTACTGAGTGATCACAGCTCCTTTGCTTTTAAAAGTCTGGCCAGCTTCTCAGCATCCCCAAGTTCTTTGTTTCTCTGAAAGCCCGACTCCTCCATGAACATCCTGCTCTCCAGCAGGCACAGCTCTGACTGCTGCTGTGTGTGTGACCTGAGGCAGCCTGCAGCCAGCCGTGCTGCCAAATGCACTTATGGACAGACCCTGCTCGTGGTCTTTCCTTGCACATGCACCAGATGCCAGCATGGACTTACTGACCAGGTCACCGCTTGGTTTTCGGCATTTTGAAGCTATTATTAAACTGACACTTTGCATTTGGAGATGAGGACAACAGCTGCCTCTGAGAAGCATTACCACTTCCTGTTTTAATTAAATATTTGTATGCAGACAGCAACAGAAGAACACATCTGTCTGCCAGAAAATTAGCAAAGTGAGGATAACAAGATGTAAGAATCAGAGAGAGTGCAGTGAGCTTCAGCCCTGCTGAAATCCTTCCTCATCAGATAATTGTTTAATGCCTTAAGCAGGTAAGAATTCATCCAGCTATTTGAGTCAGAGCTGGAGGCACAGAGTGGAAACACTCACCAGCCACGTGCATCATTTCCAAACATGAGACAATAAGAAACCAATTATGAACAGATATATTTATATTACATTATATACCTATAACTGTACCAATGTCTAATCTCATGTCTTCTACAGAGCTACTAGAAATTGGTGCATTTTGCTATAGACTGAATACAGCCAGGAGTAAAACACTGAATTGGTTGCCAATGGTTGAAAAGGCAAAGATTGCTGAGGAACTGCAATTGGAATTCCTGCAAGGTGACCTGCTGGTTTTGCAGTCTACTGTCTCCATCCAGGACTTCTAATTCTTTGCAATCCTGACAGAACTTCTCCCCCTTTGAAGAATCTCATGCTGAACCTACAGGACAAAGCATTCAAACTTAACATGTGCAAATACGTTGCAGTAGGAGATCACTGAAATATCCTGGTATTCTACACAAGGTATTTAGTTACTGGTAATGAGCTGGAAACTTTCCTCACCCAAATTACACTCTCACATTGAGGCTGCAACTCTAGACAGGGAGGGCCAAATTTATACAAACCTTCTGTGTGTGGTCTCCCATTAAAAAAAAAAAACAACAATGAAATAGAACCTTTTACCATTTCCTATATCAGGATAAAAAAGTAATTCCTGCCCACAAATGTTTGTTTTGACATGCAAGTTAAGATTTTATTTTTCAATTTAAAAAATTCAAATCTAAATGAAATTTAAATCCAAGGCAAACACACCTCCCTGCTCTGACAGGTCAGGAAAACGAACTGCTTTTTGACTGGTATTAATCCATATTATGACAGAAAATTTTTTGAACACTCAATATTTCCCTGAGGCAAGAAAACCACTTCCTGTCCTGCTCTGGTTCCCAAGAAAGACCTTGCTGGATTAGAACAAGTCCAGCACAGGACACCGGCCAGTAATTGTCTATTTGAAGTGAAAGAGTGCCCACTGCCTCTCAGGAGGAAGGAAATTCCACGCTTTTACCTCCTAACTGCTACGAACCTTGCTGTTTGCATCCAGGCCAAAGCATCTGCCATTGCTCTGAAGGCGCCTCCAAGAAGCCAAGCAGTTGGTGCTCACCAAGGCAGAGAAAATGAAGTGTTGCAACTGTCCCATCTGATTGATCATGCAGTTCTTTCACTGCTGTTCCTTACTCACTCCTCCTACACTGCAGCCCCAGTAGAGAAGCTTTTGCAGATCTCACTTCCAGCAAGTAGATACATAAACGTGACAAGCTTTTAGAAGCAACCTGTTAGCACTGTCCCTGCATTAGCAGAGTACCATGAAGAAATGTCCTCAAGCTTTTAAAGATGAACTAAAAAGTGCTTCTTCAAAGAACTAAGCAGTTCAAATGCAAAAGTTTCATTATTGCTTAGTGATGCTCACAGTGCTGCACATGAAGTAAGCATGAACTGAGAAAGGCCTTCAATATGCAGCTGTGCCCTTTCTACTCCATGCCCCTGCAGAAGCTTGGGAGTGAGTATTGCTCATAAAGGACTGAAAATCCTTCAAGCTCTTTTACATGCCTCTAGCAGCAAAAAGAAACTTTACAATAGGCGCAGAGTGTTGTAGCTTTAACAGGTCTTTTGTATTTACACGCCTTTAGGACTGTATTTGCAGTGGGGACAACACTTAGGACTTGCTCCCACAAGCTGCAATGCAGTGACAAGAACAGAGGGACAAAGCAATGCCCTGACTCCCAGCTTTACCTTGGTTCCAGAACACGAGGCAGCCTCAGTGCACAGACTGTCTGTATGAGCAATCACCTGTGTGCACACTGAAGCAAGCTGTGATGAGCAGGTGGGTTTGTCAGCACCTTAGGGAGTCACTGATGCAGTCCATTGTTAAAGCACAGCACTGCCATCCACAAGCAGGAGGCGCGTGCGCCGTCAGTGCGCTCATTGCCCCGAGCTTTCCTCATCCCTGTCTTGAAGATGCACTTTGATCACCTTAACAGAAGAGCTGACCTTAAGAGAAAACAAGAACAGAAACTGCTAAGAAAGACAGCCAGAGGCACAGAAAAGCTTCCTGTGCAGCAGCGTTACTCATAGCCAGCTGCTTATGATGAGCATCCGCACTCTCATCAGCTTGTAAGTCAGCAGCACCTGCTCCCCATCATCTTCCTGGAGGACACGTACACAGCAGCACGGTGCTCAGCAGCCCTCCCCAGCACCCAGCTGTTTGTGGCAGGACCTAGCCCACAGGATATGCATTGCATGTCAGCCTCCTGTCCTGCTGAACACAAGCCTGCCTTGTACTACTGCCTACTCTGTGCATTTGGCATACGTGCAGGAGACACTGAACCTCCCTGGAGCATCATGCCTAAACAGAAACAGATTTGAGCAGAATTAGTAAAGGAAACTTTGTGGGTATTTTGGAAGCTTTTAGTTTTTAAGGATTTAGCAGGCAATACTTTAATCTCTGTGTAGTCCTGAACTGTTGTTTCAGTTTAAGTGTATGTCAACGGAGATGCATCCACAGAAACAACACATGACTGCTATTTAGCCCAAATTTCTCTTACTTTCATTTTAAGACCACACTATACTATTGTACCTGGTGTTCAGCTGAAGAAAAGGAGAATACCTTAAGAACCCCATGTAGAATTTCCACACAGTAATAATCTGTTTGCATATTACAGTTCTTAGGGAGTGCTCTACTCCATACATCAGTGGCTGCAATTCCTATACATATGAACAGTCTTGAGAGATAACACATTTCCTGGACTTTCTAACAACCTCCACTGATTAACCATCCATCCAGTAAAGTTACAATCAACCTAATGTCCTGTTGCTTATTAATTATCAGCTCAACAAGCCATTTAAGCAGGGAAGAAACGCACAGCAAGCTGTTTCCTGCACATTTGCTGTTACAAATGGCACACTGAACAAACCAGGCAGGATTTCTGAATGAGCATTGTTTGAAATACATCCCTGCATCTAATTTAGGCATACTTGTTCTGGCACTTTCACCATAGGACGTGGGATTGTCTAAGAAGGTTGTTTTAGGTGATTGAAAGAAACCCTACCACACCTGTACAGTCCTCCCCAAAGTAACTCCCTGTCTCTGGGAGCTGAGCCCCCGATAGCAAAGAAAAATAACTTTGCCTTTTAATGGTAACGAAGTCCTGTGGATGGTGCTGTATTTCATAGTGGAGATATTGATCTTGCAATTCTTTTAACCGATTTAGTATTTGCCTATCTACTTTGAAGACCACTGTTTTAGGTGGCATCACTGAAAACTGTGAACATTTCTCTCATTCCCATTACCCAGCCTTGTAATTTTAAGCACAGTACCACAAGCTAGGTACCTACCCACCTGATCTGTGAACAGTCACATACTTGTGTATCTTGACCTAGACTACACCTGCTCAACTTTAAATTGCTCTCAAATACCTACTGCCCTCTTAGCTTTGTTTCAAAGTTGCCCTGCAGAATGTGAGTACTTTAAAGAGGAAAACCATAACAGGCAATCCATGCCTTCTTTCTAGCTCTGGAGCAGTCAGACCAAGGAGCAGAAACCTTCCAATAACTCACTGTTTCCTCTTCTGTGAAATTAAAGATAAGAATTTTCCATTTCACTATATATTGTAAAAATTTCTGCACCAGCTAAAAGTTTTGTGTCCTTGATGTAGAGTTGATGGGGCTTTGAGGAACCTGGTCTAGTGGAAAATCCCTGCCCATGGCAGAGGGGCTGGAACCAGATGGTCCTTAATGTCCCTTCCAACCCAAACCATTTTATGATTCTATGAAAAGTAAGATATAAACATTACACTACAGTAAGTCCCATATGCTGTGGTCCATACAGATGTCTCTTTCTGGAAGACTTCCAAATTTACCATCTCTCCCATTCACTTTTGACAGCTCTAATCTGATTTTTGGGGTCTCTCTCTAGAGGAAAGAATGGTAATGATCACAAAACACTGATAATGTGAATCATGAAGAGCAGACCTCACTATTATTCCCATTTGTATGGCAGCACATTGGCATTTTGATCTGCCTCATTTGCAACACCAGCCTGTAGATCAGCCCTGAAATTTCCTTTTCTATCCAAAAAGGCTGAGTGTGTGGTATCAGGCATGCAGCAGCTCCCTTGCTGCTCCAGCAAGGGCTTCCTAACTTCTCATTTCTAGGGATTAGAAAATTTATATTCTGCAGCACAGAGAATTCCTTGGATACCAGTAGGAATTGGAGAAAACTAAAATTGGGCCTATCCTTTTCCTCTACTCCATTAAGTGCAGAAGGAATTAAATACTGGGAACTACACACTGAAGACAACACAACAGAGGTTTTCCTACTTTCACAGATGAAAGGCAATACTTTAATCTCTGAGTAGCTCTCTACTGAGCATAAGATCAAGCTAAGTAGATCAGAATCAACTTTTAATTAAACTCAACAGCTTTTCTTGATTCATGTAGGACTTCACTCCAAGAACAGACATCTGGCACAAGCTTTGGATGCTAGGATGTCATGTTTACTTATATCTTTCCTTTGAATTCACATAGATACACACATATGGATGTGGCACAACAATTTTGTTACAACTCCATTTATTTATTTAGTGCATTTGCTTCCCATCATTCTTTATTGCTGCTTAAAGTACTTCTTCTCAAGGAGAACCTTATTATAACCCAACAATAAAACATATGGTCACGTTTGCTGCACTGTACACAGGCAACTTTGATAACAGAGCAGTGTCATCACAAGGTATAAAAAGAAGAGGTTCAGAAGGTGAATTTTCTTATGCAAGTATGAGAATCAGTGTGGGGTTTTTTTTATACAGCCTATCCAGAGCATTTTATTCAGGATGATTGTGGCTTGTGACGGTTGTCAGAGACATATTCTTAGATGCAACCAAAGCCAAGGGACGAATACAGGTTTGTTTCCATTTTACATGTGACAATAAGAGCTCCTGATGTTCTGTAGGTAAACATTTTCTACCAGTTTTCTATACAGTTCCCTACAGTTTAGGCACCACAAGACAGGAACTGGAGGAGCAAAGTCCTTCCCACTGTAAGAGGAGATCAGGTTTGTTCTCACTTGAGGAACCTGAATATACATAGTTCTATGGAACCTGACGAGAGGTATCCCAGAGTCCTAGGGAACTGGTTGATGTAGTTGCCAAGCCACTCTCCATGGTAACTGAGAAGTCATGGCAACCAGGTAAAGTCCCTGGTGACTGGAAAAAAGGGAAACATCGTATCTAGATTTAAAATGGGTAGAAAGGAGGAAGCCGGCAACTACTGACCTGTCAGCCTCACCTTTGTGCCTGGGAAGATCCTGGAACAGATCCTCTGAGAAGCTCTGCCAAGGCACATGGAGGACAGGAAGGTGATTCAAGACAGCTAGCACGGCTTCACCAAGGGCAAGTCCTGCCTGACCAGCCTAGAGGCCTTCTGTGGTGGAGTGACTATGGCAGTGGACAAGGGAAGAGTTATAGATGTCATTTACCTGGACATCATAAAACGACCTGATTAAAAAAAAAATGAAACATTTTTGGAAGAGCAAAATTTTCAGGTCATAATTGTCCCATAAAAAAAGACCCAAACCCAAATCCAAAGCAAAGAAACCCTACTGCTCTCAAAACAGCACTAAGAATTAAAACAAACAAACAAACAAACATACTTAGGAAAGTGAGAACTTAACACTGGCACACAGAAAGGAATACATTCCCCCTATGGCCTCTGCAAATCCATTTAAGTGCTCCCAATATGATTATTCCTACCTTCAACTTTCTATTTTCCTTTTTGTGCTGAAAATCAGCTCAACTATGGAGACAAAACAAACAGTAATGCTCGACTTCTAGCTGAAGCTATAGAAATTGAAATTCCTATCTTGGGCAAACTAGATTCTAAAAAAGCCCCAGGTGCTGGAGTTGCATAAAATCTCAGCTTTTCACTGAAACTATAGCTTGCATTCAGCCGTCATATTTGTTGAAAGCTACCTGAAACAAAATTGGACTGTAGCCAATGGCCAAGAAATCAAAATTATGATAGAAAATGCAAATGAAACAAAGCTCTAGAATTATTTTCAAGACATTAACACATCTTATGCAATCAGACTTTTGGTATTTCGATATTTACATTTGGCAATGCTGAGAAGGAGATCCAAATGAAACCAGTTTGCAGTTCATTGTAACATGAGATGTCTTAATTTGTGACCAAATTAGTTCTTTTGTGACATTTTTGCCTTTAACATTTACTATTATAATTTAACATTTAGTGCTTGCTCAAGTAAGGGGGGAAGATAGACAGGGACTGCCTCAGACATTTGAAATAATTCCTGAAATTTTAGTCTTCATTTTGAATCACCTCTCTGAAAAGACAAGGAAGCTACTTTGGAAAGTTAAAATAACAGAAAAAGGAGAGGCTGTTCTTCAGGAAAACCAGACTAATAGGAAAAACACTTAACAACAACAACAGAGGAAGGGGAATTGTGTAATTCCGTTTTACATCACATCAGGTTTCCTAGTGAATTTATAATTAACTGGAGTTTATTCAAATTTGACTAGTACTGGATTTAATAAACTATAATGTTCCCTACTGCCCTTTAATAAAACTGCACGGCAACAAGAAGTAATGGAGTCAATGAGGGACATCATGCAAATAGTACTAGACCAGCTGATAAAGTCCTCTGTACATCATGACACATCTATTGTCTTCCCAAAGCCTGGTTTTGCTCAAATAGAGAGATGTGCTGAATGTTATTGGAAAGCCACCATCAAATACTATAAAAAAAGATACGAGGTCTGGCTCACCAGTACAATTCACACCCAAAAATCAGATGCTGGGGGAGCGAGGGTTTCAGCAGGGTCAGCTGCTACACCTGAGCTGGCAGAGAAGGGCTAGGCCAGCACTCAGTGCTTCCTAAGCTCCAGTTCTGCTAAGTGGCATGGCCACCTGCCCACCGCTGCCTGCCAAATGTGTGTCACTGCTAATTATAACTAGTTCAAACACAGCAGAGTAAAGAGAAGCAGGGAGCCCATCATTACACAGAAATACTACAAAGCACGGCCTTATTTTACCTACATGAAAGACAGATTTTTGTCACTCGATAGCAGCATGAGCAGAATCCCACTAATTTCCATGTACCAAATCCAGTGACTCTCAGCAACGAAACTCCTGTGGCTCCTGCTCTTTCTCTCAGAATAGATTTATTAGCTAGGTTCTACAGTGAGGTCCTATTTTCCTTGCTTTTTATCAGCTGTATAAATTGGATTCAATATCCTGAGTATAGTGTGGCCTTGTTCTATTTTACCCAATAACTTGCTGAATTCTGTAATAAATTAGTAACCCTTTGACTTCTGATCTAACTCTTCTGGCTGGGTATCAGCCACTAAAACAGTCACCAGTGCTTCCAAGCATTCCATTTCTCCTTATCTGTAGCTTCTGCAGTTTGAGTCTCATTTGAGGATGAAGACGCCCAGTCCCTTGTCTAGGAAGACACTTGGTGTGCTGCTACACACTGTCAATATTTTTAGTTGCTGTTCTACAAAGAAGGAACAATTTCTACAAGGCTTATCTCCTCTATCAGGCACAGGACTATGGAACAACCCTTTATGACCTTGCACTTGTCTCTCATGGGCAAGACACAATCGAGACAGGGACAAAGGGCTTCTCAAAGAAATGTTTCCAGGGTGATGGCATGCACTGCAGTCCTGTGAGCTTCCATTCTACTGATCCTAAGCACAGAAACACAGCATTCCTGCCAGTTACTTACAGACATAACAGTACTGAGATACTCTGTGTCACTGCTTTCCCCCAGCTCCTTCCTTTATAGGGCACGAGGACCACTTGCTTGCCCTGTACCTTCTTCCATGCCACCATTTCTCTGCTTGTCCTCAGCACCTGACTTGATATGAACATTACGTGTTGTCACTGCCTGTCATAAGAGACCTGCATTTAGCTCATCCCTGTCTCACAACCTCTTACACTGCTTCAGACCTTACAGCAAAGTCCAAGATGCAAACCCATGGTGTACTGGGTGTACATGTGGCTTGCATGGCCAGGTTTTGGTAGCAGTGGGCTACAGGGGTGACTTCTGTGAGAAGCTTCTCCTGCGTCTAGTGGAGTCAATGCCAGCCAGCTCCCAGTGGCTGCACCTCTGGGATCACACAGTTAAGAAGGGGGAAAAAATCTGCACAATTGCAGCTGACAGAGAGGAGTGAGAATATGGGAGAAAAATAGCCCTGCAGACCCCAAGGTCAGGGCAGAAGAAGGGGAAGGAGGTGCTCCAAGCACTGGAGCAGTTTCCCCTGTAGCCCATGAAGGCCATGGTGAGGCAGCTGTGTCCCTGCAGCCCATGGAGGTTCAGAGGCATGAAGAGATCCCCCTGCAGCCCATGTGGGATCCCATGCCAGAGCAGCTGGATGCCCAAAAGAGCCTGTGACTCCACAGTAGGAAGCCAGTGTCAGAGCTGGCTCCTGGTAGGACCTGTGGCCACATGGAGCAAGAAGCCCATGCTGGAGCCGGTTTGCTGGCAGGACTTGTGACACCACGGGGAACCCCCACTGGAGCAGCCTGTTCCTGAAGGACTGCGCCCCTTGTGAGAGACCTAGGCTGGAGCAGTTCATGAAGAACTGTAGCCCATGGAAGGACTCACACTGGAGAAATTCATGGAGGGGTGTCTCCCGTGGGAGGGACCCCACGCTGGAGCAGAGGAAGGATGTGAGGAGCCCTCCCCTTGAGGAGGAAGGAGTGCAGAAACAACATGTGAGGAACTGACCACAACCCCCATTCCCAAACCCCCTGCACTGCTGGGTGGGATGAGGTAGAAAAATCAGGAGTGTAGAACAGACAGATGGGGAGAAGGTGTTTTTAAGATTGCTCTCTCATTACCCTACTCTGATTTGTTTGGTAATAAATTGAATTAATTTTTTCCCTAGTCGAGTCTGTTTTGCCCATGACAGTAATTGCTGAGTGACAGCTCTCACTCCTTATCTCGACCCACGAGCCCTTTGTTACATCTTCTTCCCTGTTAGCTGAGGAGGGGAAGCACCAGAGTGGCTTTGGTGGACACCAAGGTCAATCCACCACAGTGTACAGCTTGTTTCCTTGCCTATGACCCTTTCTGTGCAATAAGCCCCAGAAACACACCAATGCTGATCAACACCTATCAATGAAATGGGCCATTTCATTAGCAACAGAACTCTGTAGGCAGCCTCTCTCATTGAGTTGGCTGGATGCCACCATGAGCTGCTCTTAAATTCACCCCCTGTAACTTGATGCATCATTGGCAGACAGCAGAGGAAAAAGGCAAGTAGATTGTGTTCACTCCACCATTGATTTCACTGTAAAAAGAGAGGCAACTTGGGAAATAAAACATTTCTTCAATTTCTCCTTTTAATATGTGAAATTCAAGTCAAAAGCTAGAAGGTTTTCTAGCACACAAAGCCATATAACTCACAAAGAAGATGACAAGCACTGTTGATGATAGAATTCCAGCACCTTTCAATATCACTGTATTGGCCCTGGACCCGGCACTGACTCAGCCCACACCATGGCTGTAACACCAGCCAGAAAACCAGGAGCTGAACATGCTGTGCCTCTCTGCTTCCATATTTCTAAGCACCAGGTTCAGGAGTCAAAGTCATAACTTATTTAAGGTCTACTGCTGATCTGTCATGTAGATAACTGCTCCAAGCAAAAAGTATTAGGTAATGAAAAATTGGGGGGACAGGGGAAGCAGGGGAAGCACGTTAACTAAGTTAATGTGCAAAAATGAAGCTGGGCAATGAAACTTTCAAGAAGCTGCCATTGACCAGAATCAATCAGTGGCAGACAGAAGACTGATGAAACATCTTTTCATATCACACTAATCAGAGGTGACAAGAAGGAGAAACCTGCTTTAGAAAGGACCCCTGGAACAGGTCACCCTCGACAGGCACAAGAGAAAGCCTACAGAGGCACCAGCACAGCACTTTGCTGAGTGGCAAGGGCACGCTCAGGAAAGGCCAGCAACACAAACTTCACCGTTTGCTCCAAAGATCCCTAAATCCCTGCAGACCCCAGGACCTGCACCCAGTTATGAGCTTGTTCCTGTTTCAGTGCTACCCTGGAGGTGGGAGGCCTGGGGTCTGTGTGATCATTACTGTTGGCAGAGAGCCATTTCAGTGAACTGCTGGGGACTTTTCTGCGGAAGCAAAATCAACATCCTTCCATGCTTGAAAATGGAATAAAGAAGAGAACACACAATTACATAACAATAACTAAGGGTAGAAATGAAAGTGGGATTGTGCATGACTAATGCTGAGGATGGCAGAGAAGATATCAGAAAAAAGGTTCCAAAAAAGAAATAAGGAAGGGAAGGGAGGAAAGACCTACAGGATAGGCAGGTAAGGACATAGCTGGGGACATGGTATAAGAAAATTGTATGTGCAAAGGAAAAAGGAAAATGAGAATGAAATCAGAAAAGGAGACAGATGAAATTAAAAGTCTAAAGAGCAGATATTTGGGCCAGAATAAAGAAGAAAATTGAACTGTATGTCAACATCCTTACAGTGCATGCACCTTTGAGGTACAAGTAGGAGTTTCAGCCTGGATGCCTTTGCATATAATTTCTACTGTTTTGTTGCATTTGTTAAGACAAAGATAATCCTCTCTGTATTGTTTTCATTTGAAATTAGAAGTAACTTTTTAAAATGTTGAACAACATTCTAGAAGAGAGATAAGCCTTTTATCTGCCATACTCAGCTGCAAGCTTCACCACACACCACATTTCATTGTTCCAGCAGTTCAAGTAAATCTAAAAGCTAAACTCAAATCTCAGAAACCAAAAATCTATCACAACATGAGAGACCATGAAAACATATGAGTATGAGAAGCAAGTTGGAGCTTATCCAACCTGCTGCAGACTGCTGACTCTTCCAGACTGTTACACAGAGTGGTTCTGCAACACCAGTTTTTCACCTGTGATTAATTTTAAACAATAGATCTGAGCCTGTGTAAGAGTTACTTATCTAGTTCATGCTGGATGTTCCTGAATAAGGGAGAGTTAAAAGAAACCAAGAAGTCCCTTTAAAAATGAAAATATAAATTTTGGAAGTGAATCCTCTGCCTGCCTCTGCTTACAGCACTTTGATTTGCATCACAGAGCAATACAGTCTGCCTGCACTGGACTTCTCTCTGCTGAAACTAAAACCTTACAATGCTAACCAACAAATCCAGTCTGAAGTAACCTCTTCATGAAGCACACCATGCAAGAACTCGTGAAGGTAGTCTAGGACTATAGACTACAATTTAGGTCAGAAGGGTCTCTCATCTTCTCCTGGTGCCACCACCACCAGTTTAGGTTGCTCAGGGCTTTGCCAGCTGAGCTCCACAACCTCTCTGGCAATCTGTTATAAAACTTTTTCCCATGAAATTTAATTGCATATTCCCTTTCTGCAACTTGTGACTTCTGCCTCTTGTCCTGCTATCATTCAACTCTAAGATGACTCTTTTCCTGTCTTATCCATACCCTCCCTTTAGATATCTGAGAGAGCAGAAATATCCCCTTCAGCCTTCCCTCCTTGAGCCTGAAATTTTGAGTGTGCACCTAAGATGGAGTATCTGCTTTCAGAGTGTTACACCACGTTAACATTTTCAATTTTCTTGTCAAAAGCATTCTGTAATCAGCAGACCCTTGGCATCAATTGCTGCTTGTAGAGCCCTGCTCATGCTGCACAAAGCTGCTTCGGGATGCAGCCCCAGCCCTGCCCTGCCATCTGTGTGCACTGAGAGCAAGGACAGTGTGCCCAGGAGCCCTGCAGCACACTTACACAGGTACAGGCTTGGCTCGGATAGAAGCTTAATTACATTAGCCCAAATAAGTCATTCAGCAAACCCGTTCCAGCAGACAGCCGAGAAACATGCCCTTGAATACAAACTCATCCCTTCAGTACTGGTCCTGAATAGGAATTAAGGAGAACTAAAAACATTTCAGAGCTTACAAACACCACTCTGAAATGTCTGGTGGGATTCTGTCACTGTCACAATTTCATGGTCATCCTCAACCTCAACATCCATACAAAGCTAATGTGATACAGTTCTGACTCATCACTACTTTTTTATATATTTGAAATCCCAGTAGCTTCCAGCAGCAACTAATTGCTTATTAATTCCACCACAGAAGATGCTGTAAGGGATTTACAGTAATTAATAGAAGCTAATCCGCTTTCTACCCTGAATTATCACTCCTACACATGAACTAATGAAGCAGTGACTGACCCCCAAACTCCAGAACTGCAAATATAAAGCTGAATTCTAGTCTGTGTTTTCCATGGTCCTCAGGAAAGGTACTGGCTTTGTGCATGACAGTAATACAAAACAGTGCTTTCTCTTTTTTTAAAGAAGCCAAGAGAGGACAGTTGCATCCACCAATTCTTCACCCATCTGTCACCTTTCAATTTATTTCTGTCACTGGGAGGAAAGTGTGTAAATGGAGCTCACAATCATGAACCCTGGTGACTATTTATAACTGCAATACACTCCACTGCTAATCCTTTACAATGCCTCTCCCAGATTTATTTACCTTTGCAATAAAGCTGAAATTCACAGAATTGGCTGCACTTGCTGGGCATTCTTTACTCTGTACTGATAATGAGCAGACAGCTACAGGGAGAAAAACCCCTGTGAGAAGGTCTGAACCAGCTCAACTCTATGTTTTAATTATGCAGACAACATAAATACCACCATCCATGAGACCCCACATTTCTTAGGTGCACTTATGATTAGCAAGACAGGGAGAAGTAGAAACGCAGCCCTCCTTTCTCTGCTTGATCCAGCCTGTCATCCAGCAGGAACATCCTTGCTAGTACACCAAATGTTTCTCCATTGACACTCCAAAGTATCCAAAGAGCTCCATGACACATTTGCTAGGATGCCAAATGAGTTGAGCCCCCTTCCAAATCACAAGCCAGTTTTTCTTAAATGATGAAAAAGTAGCTGCAGAGCTCTTAGGCTCATTTTAATGGAGAGCAGCTGTAAACGCTGGCATGTATAATTACTAAAGGAATGCCACAAATATTTAGATAACAAAAACTACAAACAACCTCTGTGATGACAAAGGTAAGAGTGATAAGCAGCCATAATTTAAAACAAACTAATTATGTCCAATAAATCTGTTCTCTTTCTGGATAAAGAACATAGGAAATTTACTAAATCTGGTCATGAGCAAAACATACTGGGATGGAGTGCAGCTGCAGAAATGTCAAACTATCCTCAGAAGGTTATACT